>NC_140612.1:24162788-24836538 GCF_057381915.1 Diplotaxodon limnothrissa
AGTTCATATAACAAGTGTTTCCCAAATTTCTTAATCCCGTCACTCCAGGAGTGACGGTAGGACGCCGCTTGAAGGGCGAGCCGTCCTGTTTGGTGCCTTGCTTGCGGCAGACAGGGGTTTGGGCAGTATGCAGGGTTGCTGAAGCGGCTTTGGGCTTAGATTTGGTAGTTGAAGAACAGCTGCGTGCTTTGGGGGTTGCTTGGACCTTTTTTTTTGGTCCAGCTTTCTTGGGGGTTACAGTGGCGGGGCTTCGGGTTCGTTGCCTGCGTTTCAGGGATGGGGGCGCTGGAGTTTTCGTCTTGTTGCGTGCCCTGCGAGAAGTCAGCATTGTGGTCGTCAGATCCCCAACTCTCTGGCTTTTCTGACGCAGGCGACGACTCTTCCTGAGAGGAGCGTTCTCCAGCTCCTCCTGTAGCTGCCTCTTGAGAGCTCGCCTCCTCTCCCTGGCCTCCCTTCTTTGCTCCTCCTCCTCCTCCCTCCTCCTCTCTTCCTCTGCTCTCCTTTTTCCACATTCAGTCAGGCCAAACCAAAGGCGAAAGATGCGTCCCATAAGTGCTCTGCGGCGGTGCCAAAGAGCGGTAAACATTCGGTCCTCGTCCCTCAACTGCAACTCACGAACGCCGGATGGCATGAGGACATCCACGCTGGCGCTAGCGGAGCGCAGGGTGCGCCCGCTGCGGGTGGTGACCTCATAACGCTGGCTCTGGATGGCGCTGAGTGTACTGCGAAGCAACTTGAGGTCTCCGGTGGCGTTATCATTCAGAACATAGTCGTCACACAAATAACAAAAAACGTAAAGTTCGTTAACCTCCATCGCCAGTGTGTGGCCCTGCTGCTGGAAGTGCTGCAGAGCATGCTCCTCGATGTAGCGGCCACACGCCACGTGGGCACAGCCGAGGCAGCCCCATATGGACTCGGTGGTGTTGCAGTCAACGCAGTGCCACTTCTGGGGGTTAAGAATGGAGTGGTCTGGGGCCAGCCGCAGCCGCCCCACATGCTTACACCTGTCCATTACACAAGCCTGCCCGCCAAGTTGGCTGTGTCAGTCAAACTGACCTTTTGGCGTGCAAGTCTTTGTTTGTCAGCGCTTCACGCTGGCTTCATATCACCATGGTAACCATGGCGAACTGAGAAGTGAGACCCTCCCAGGGCATGGTGGTGTTGTCTAGAGAGGGAAGAGAAAAGGTTAGGTGAGAACTTTGATAAGTTTACCTGTGTACAGGCCACAGGCGTTCATGTTAGAGCATTATTGTTTAACACCATTATTCCTTCATTTAAAAACACATCCTTTTAGACGGGATTTTTAAACATAATACAGATGAAAAAGAGGCTAACAACAAACAATATACTGTTCATTCTTTTTCAATAAAACTGAATGCGTAACTAGACTGCAGTTTAAAAAAACCCAACAACTTATGACTGATGACTCTGGAGTTTAATAACTTCTATGGTTTAATTGCTAAGTCCCATTTTAGGTTTGTTGACTAGTTGAGCTTTCCCCTTCAACCTGACAGCAACAGCAGGATTACATCGCTCACTATTGGGGGGGGGAAAAAAACAAACTGCTCCAACTGCTTCATGCCTGGACCTTTCATTCCCGTGCACAATTTATGCATCAGAACATCAACATTTTGTCCCCTTTCACCCGATATCGCTATTGTTGTGATTGGATGTATGGTTTTGACACAAAACTACAGACTGCAGTGCGCCCACCACAATGCCGCAAACATCTACGCAAAACAAACACTAAACACTTTTCACTTAAATGTCCCACTACACGCAGACATCTGCTTTTTTCATTTAAGATTAAAACCAGATGAATTACCAACCCCCCCACCCCCCCAAAAAAACAACAACATATATTTTTAAATGTATACCTTCATCCTCTTCTCTTTACAGGAAACACATGAAACCAGAAATTATTATTGCATCTGATTTCCATCGACTGCTTTGTGAGGTTGTATCTACGCAGAGTAAACTGAGGCAAACTGCCAGGTGGCATGCGGACTCAAACATTTCTCAACCTCAACAGGGACCAGTAGTAAAATAACTGGCGAATAAACACAACTCTACGGAAAGAGGGTCGCTTTCACACTGGGGTTGACGAGCTTACTGAGGCTGTAGAAAAAAGCAGTTTAAATCTGTGGGAAATCGGTTAAAGTTCCACATCATAGGCTAGATTTTCTAAAGCCTCAAATCAAAGGACTTAGATAACTTAAAAGGGTCTAATTCCTTCTCAAACCATAGATTCTTATCTTGGTGATTTAAGTGTTCAGAAAATGAAGCAACAAAAAATAACCGTTTCCAAATGTCTCCTCTGCAATACAGTATTGTAAATACTTTTTGACAAATCAATAACCAAGCAGAACAATCAGCTGGTTGCAGATGAACACTAATTCCAACATCTTGCACAGCAACTGACAACAGTAGTTCTTCTTTAGCTCTGTACAGCATAGGGACACAGGAACAAGCTGTCTACCTGCTGCAGAGTCAAGCTAAACTGGTCCCAACTACCAACTGCAGCTGCAGTCCAAAATGGAGGAGTTGAACAATCAACTCTAGCTGCAATGAAGTTGAAACCTGTTGCTCAGCCAAGAGAAGGGAGACACTACAGATAGCTAGTTAGCAGCAGCTGGGCTTTAAGAAAATTTTAACCTGAAAGATGTTAAAATTAGTTTCAGATTGGCACCACCAACTGTTCACAAGACATCCTGGTTCTGCCAGAGGTTTCCTCCTGTTGACTGTTGTGGTTTTCTCCCATAAACTGAAGGGTCTCCATCTTAAATGATAAAGCGCCTTGAGGTGACTGTAGCATAAAGAAACTTGAATTGAAATCGAATTGTTTATATAGCTGAGCAACCAGTATGCTGAGAAGCTCTAGGTTCAGCTAAAAACATACCAATCACTCTTCACAGAACCTCTTCTGGCTTCTTTTCAAATCCCACAGAGCTGCTAAGAATTTGGGGATCCTTGAGTGGGCTGACCCCCCCCCCCCAACTGATGTCAAGGGAACAAGATCATTGAGGGGGGGAAAAAAAGAGGGGGTCTGAGCTTGCAAAGTGGTGCACTATGGGCACACTGTATGGGTACAGGGCAGTGTACTATAGAGCAAGTTCAACA
The DNA here is from genome assembly GCF_057381915.1 of Diplotaxodon limnothrissa. NCBI lineage: Eukaryota > Metazoa > Chordata > Actinopteri > Cichliformes > Cichlidae > Diplotaxodon > Diplotaxodon limnothrissa. The sequence goes on from NC_140612.1 coordinate 24,165,909, forward strand.
TGCCCAGGGAATGGTTCTGTTATCAGTTTCCACTGTTTTCAGGGCTGGCAGCTGTGGCTCAGAAGATAAAATGGCCACTTACTAATCAGAAGGTCAGTGTATCAATTCCCAGCTACTCTAGTCTATATGTAGACATCTATATGCAACAACAAGACACTAAACCCTGAATTGTTCAAGTACTTGAGTATAAGAGACAGTTTTAGTTTTTATTCTCTCAGCTGCAGCCTTAGTGGTGTTCAACAGTCTGAGAGTAAATACAAAGACAGAATACAAACATAGGCGTAGTTGACATCCAAATTAGATATAAGGTCAACAAGTACAAATGGATGTCCTGTTTTAGCAACATATATTAATGCTTATAGAAAAATAAAATTTTTGTAATTTATTTATCTGCAATCAACTGGGAAACAAAAAAAATACAATAATCTGATCTAATCTGTTATCCACACACACACACACACACCTCATTCATATGTAAGGAGATGCATCGGACAGCAACTCAGGGTTAACATTTTGCAGCCAGGGATCAAAACTGCTAATTAGCAGATGACCTGCTCTAACTCCTGAGCCACAGCCACCCAGTCTGTTGGCAGAAGGAATAGTTACGTTTGCAGCATAAGTTAGCATGGAAATATATCCAGGTAGGAAAGTGAACTGCCTCGGTCATTTTTAAAACCCAGGGTTAAGCCTAAAGTTATCAGGATAGGCTTAAATTCCACTTCCATAGTACAGGCCTTAAGACTACTTCTGCAGAGGGTTGTTTCCATGCTAAAAATGTCTGGAGAGGACAGGATAGCGGGAAAATCGGTTCTAACTCTGTTAACGTTTAGTTATAGTTTGGTTAGTCATAAACCACCAATTTAACAAAGCAAAACAAGCATGGCTCAACGCACTCAGTCCCCCTGTTTACCAGTGCAGGAGGGGGCGTGTGTGTTCAATACGTGTTCATCAGATTGCTGCCATGGATGATATAAATACAGCTGCCGGGGCACATATCCTGTCTGGTCTCCAGACATGTTGAAATGCTTTCGCGCCGAGCCTTTGGCTGGCATCGGGACGAGCCACAAACATCCAGAATAACGTGGCACGTCGCTGTCAGAGCCAGAAGCTGGTTAAGCATGATCCACATTAAAGTAATCACCGCGGAGATTTAGCAGCAACCCTCCTGGCTCAGCATTAAGAAATCAGTGGCTTCTAATTGAGCAAATAAAGCGATGACTCTCGGGGGTTGTCCCAGAGTTTCTAATGTCCTGAAGTTTTACCAGCAAGTTAGCGCGCTTTGCTTTGCTTGGTTTGTCCTTGTGGCTGTGCGTGGTTTTACCGACACACAGCCTCACACTAACTCTGAGTAAAACAGCCACAACACAACCAGCCAGAGTAGCATTTCAATAAACTGCACGAGCGCAGCACGCGTTAGTGTTCAGCCCGAGGAGCCCAACTTCACAGAGGGTCTCTCCCAAAAAGCTAAAGTTAGCCAGCTATCACTAGCATGTAATTAATAGCTGTAAAGAGTTGCGATTACAAAATACTGAATTGTGTAAAACTAACTCGAAAGCGCTTTCAAAGTCTCACAAATAAACGTCTCAAATGAATGAAAATAAAATTACAACACACGCGAACACATTTTGTTTGAACTAAGAGTCTAATTTTATTGTATTTATTCAAGATTAGTGAGCCCTAGCTGCCCTTGCCGCTAACGTTAGCCTAGCATGCTAGGTAGTATTAGCTTGACAAGCTAGCGGCGACAATCCTGAAACAAGTTCACGCGTTCAGCCGGAGATCGGCTCGCCGGCATCGGACAGGGCTTCAAAACCGACCTGCCAAGTGTGCCTCGGCCAGAATTCACACATCGTCGGGGGCACGGTCACAAACATGTTCAGAATTAGTTGCTACTGAAAGGAAACAGCATACCAAGCCTCTCCTTCACCGCAGTAACTCCTCTGTTTCTGAAATGATCGCCATCTTGTCAGTCACTGTCGCGTGGTGTTGGCTCGAGCGCGTCCGCGAGACGTGACGTTGTTGTTGTTGTTGTTGTTATTGTTATTGTTCTTCATGATGATGATGATGTACGTATATTAAAAGTGAAGCTTTATTGTTGTGAAACTGTGAGGTAAGTTTTAGTATTTTAATACAAATGTGCATATTTAGTTGTTTTAGTTTGATTTGATTTGATTCCTTTTTTCATCAGGGATCATGCACCAAACAGTCATCTAAAAAAAAGATGCCTTGTGTCAGATTTACAGTACTGTTCAAAAGTCTTGAGCTGCTCAGATCTTTGTATTTTGCCAAGCAGCCAGTAATTTTTAATTTGTTAAAGTGGTCTTGAGGAACAGTTCTCCATGCTCCCTGAAGGCATTTTCTTTGCAAATTGGCTGCTTTTCACTGATTTTCAGTCCATTCCTCGTGCTTGACCATTTTGTTTTTGAATAATTAGCCAAAAACTGGTGTATATCATCATGTTTTACAGGTATTTTACAGCATACACTCATTGCCATACTTGTCTTTTGATCTCCTTTATATATGATGACAATTTGAACCATCCACAGATCCACCTGTTGCCACTGATTTTCAATCCAGTTTTCTGCAATTAGTCACCTTTTTCTCCCTGCTTCCCTCCCTTAAGAATGACTTCTTGACAACAATTTTTCCACTGAGACCATTTCTGTTAAGGCTTCAGCGAACAGTAGATGGGTCAACTGAATGGCACCATGTATCTCTCAAGTCCTGCACCAGGTCTTTGCTGGATTTTTATTTCCTGTTTCTTAAGGACATGACTTTCTTGCATCTTGCAATCAAGGTGCTACAATTGCTCGGTGAAAGCCCAAACCTCACCCTGACTGAAGTGCTGTAGTAGCACCTTATAAGAGCGCTGTACCTAAAGAAATACCTGAAATCCTCAACAAACTGAAACAACATTGTAAAGAAAAGTGGGCCATAATCCCACCACAACAATATGAGAGACTGATAAAGTCTTACAGAAAATCATTATTATTGCTGGTAAAGGTGGTTCTAATTCTTGTTGTTCAGTGTCAGACTGGAGGACAGGAGGCTGGAATAAAACTCATCCATCAAGTTGGGGTCTTTTTTACTTGCAGCAGGCATTCATGAACATTGACATACACCAAAAGCATCTGGCTTCCTTTTATACTCTGCCTGCCCCAGATGGGTACCTGGAATAACCCAAGTCTGGGGTAGCAAAACCAAATTAAAAAGTAAATATGCACATAAACAAACACCCCCAAAAAGCACACAAACCCTCTCTGGCCATCAAAACCTTTATTGTATTTTCAGTCTCTTGGCTGTGTCAGCATGGGAATAATCACTGTTATATGTGGGCAATGGTGATTGAGATCTGTAAATGTGAAAAATGTTACCAATCTAAAAGAGATGCTTCATAAATCAAAAGACTTTTCTTCCACAGGAAATTATCCCTATGACACCTACAACTGAAAGGTTATCAAATGGTGATTAAAAATCTATAAAGAACTGAGAAAGTATAACAGTAAAATGCAACACTGTTGTAAAAGGACAAGAGATGAACGCTAATCACGAATATGGTGATGTAGTGCACAGAGTGATGAAATAAGCGTTTTAATTTCAGTGTGGGATACAAAGGGGACGACTTTACATTAGAGCTCTGAAACTTTCAACTGTCATTAAAATGTATTAATCAACATTAATATTAATCAAAATTAATCAGACAGTTTTACTTTGATTCTTTTTATGTCTGACAAACACAAGCAATACATCATATGATATAATATGATTATATGATATTGAGGGGAGGTTATTTTTTTCTCTCTGCTCTCCACTATAGATTTCCTTCCTGGCATTGAAGAGGTTGGAGGAAGATAATTTAGAAAGAGAAGAATGTGGAACAAATGAGTTGGATGCATTCGCAGACATTCACTCCGTGAACTGATAACAAACGCAAATCCAGATAATGGATTGATAACCTGGGAAGGCTGAACGAGCTTCGCTATGCACGGCCTTGGATTTCCTTCAGCGCTAACCAATCAGCAGATGTCGCTATTTCAAAAGGAAAATCCCGTGGTCAGGTTTTGAAGTGTAGACCATTTGTGTTGATGTATAATTTTACTAACTAAAATAAGTCACATACACTTTATCCTCGTTAGCTGCTACACCTCCCCCAACAAAATAAACAATGATTTTCTTTTTCAGGACATCTAAACAACATTATGTGAATTCTAATTACTTATTTGGGGGAGGTGATTTTAACACCAAAAATAGATATCCCCACAAAACAAGACAGTAGATTGTGAACTAAGAAGTACACTGCACAATAAAGATACTTTTCTACAACCCTCTACAATTGGTTAGTATCTTAAGAAATAGTATATAAAAATTTTTGCTAAGATGGAGTCCTCTACCTTAACTTTAGTCTTGAAGCTCAATTAGTAAGCAGCCCTTTGCCACTTTTCTCCTTTTCTTGTCTGCCCAATCACACCTGCAGCTGAAAACATTTAATGATCAAAGCATGAATTAGAGGATATCTCTTTATAAATTCTGACTGGATGCCCATGATAATATTAAAGCTTTACCTTTGAGTCTGTGAGCTAACAATACTTGAACCCACCTCTACATATACTTAATGACAATCCTTAATTAAATGTAGTAATTTAGATTTCACTAGTAAGGCATGGGTATTAAACTGTAGTGGGGTAGGTTTTGTACCACTAGAGGGCAGTGTTGCAACATTTACATACAGATATTGTCCTAGTGAGCCTCACCAAAAACATCACTGCCAAACTAGTACAGTACAATATTTATTCTCTCTCTCTCTTCTTTTCCTTTCTTTTCTTTAGAGACACCGCTATAACATGAGTGGTATTATTTCCATCCTTTGAGGGTGGAGTATCACAAACGGCCCAATGTCCCTGAGCCATGAAAAAGAAAGTATGATGGGTAAGCTGAGGCTAGTTGCTGGCCCGTTTGTGGGAACAGAGATGAAACAAGTGGTGTTTTGTCAAAGTCAGGATTTTGACATTAAAACAGGAAAAAAAGGTTTTATCAAACTACGTGTAGGCACAGTGAAGAGAAGCCAATATTTTATATATAGAATATGAATTAAATTCATATGGTTAGCTTACCAAGTAGTTGTAAAACCCCTTTAATTAAAGCTGAATGTTGGTGCTTCAGTCACATCTTGTTTGACTTGAATCTGTGATGGTGTACAGAACTGTTAAGAAGGGTGACATTTACATAAAATGTACTTACTTAAATATTATATTTACTTAAAATATCAAAATACTTATTTCACCGCTTTGCAAAACAGTTATCAAATACAAAACAATGTTTTATTAGAGTATGGTATGTGGATGATATGTTGCATGATCCTTGACATCATCCATCTTTTCCGGTTCTGGCCCAGTTTAAAAGAAAATAATGGTGGGAGTGCCGTGGACATCATGTTTGTGCATGAGTGCAGCAAAAACCTGCTAAACTATGTGCCACAAATCTGGTTTTCAAACTATCATGATATAGTATTGTGCAACTCCGAATTTGTTTTTACTACTATATAGAATATATTAATTGCAGTTAGCTTTCAGTCTGTCTCCACCTGTTGCTGTGAGGCTGTCTCAGGTTGTGTAATTACCCAATTACGCCTGTTTTTCCTTGACTTTAACCCCCTTCTCTACCACATTCATGGATCAAGCGTGTGCGTGTTTTGTCCTTTCCTTCAGTGTGTACCGGCAGAAGCTTTGAGTGCTGGTGTGGGATGCAGGTGCAGCCCTTTCATGGGGGTTAATAATAGTTGTATGGTGGCACTCACTATGTAGATCTTATCAGTTGAAGACAGTGGCTTTACTAAAAAACAACACACTGGCTGCTGTTCAGACACAACTCCAAATTTAGCAACCAATGTGGGAAAAATATAGTAATTATATAAGAAGCTCGCCAATGCAGTTTCTGGAGACAAAGGCAAGATTTCAGAATGTGAAGCAGGTGGAAGGAAATGGTTCTACGGTCAAACACAGGCTTCTCCACATTCCCAACAAATCATTAGATAATCTGAAAACAGCAAACATTTTAGGCCAAAAGTGTACAGAAGGGTACATCAAGGGTTTTAGTAACTCCCTGTAAGAGATGAAACACAGGGGTACAGATTAATTCAGGAAATGTTGTCTGCCAATCTGAACACTCGCTCACTCAGACTGCTTATAAAGAATCCCTCTCAGGTACAGATGAGTGTAGACGCTGATCCATACAAGCTTCGTTAAACCCCCTCTGAACAGCAGAAGTGTGTGTTTTTAATGCGAGTGTGTACACATCACTAGACCAGTGGTTTGTGTGAGAGAGATTAGGGGCGTTTGTGAGTGACTTAGAGAAAGAGGTATGTGTTGATGTGCCATGCGATGTCTCTGAATCATCTCTAATGTTTTTCTCCTTCGATGTCCCCAGGCCTTTACTGCCTTCATGTCCACACATGCAAACCCTCCCTCCCTTTCTCGTCTTCTTTTCATCCACACACTCTCTCTCTAGTAAACACATTTCTTTGTTAACTTTACTTCTGAGGACCTCATGTCCTGTACTTTAATAAGTATTATTACCTCAGCATTACTTCGAAATAACTAAATAAATCACAACAGGTGTTGCTAACTGATTATTCAGAGATTTTGGGCTCTAGCTCACCAGCTTTTAGTGCGCTCCTTTGACTTTGACATTTTCCGTATAGTGTAGAATCTTACAGTTCTTATGAACACTTGTTTTCAGCAGGCTGATAAGACCCACTGTACACAACCTGCACAGCACCAAACAGAAGAAAGATAAAGTTAGCAACCAGGTGGCAAAGACTTGGAGTAGCCAATCAGACAGATATTTTTCCCAGGAGCTGCTGAAGATTGAAGCAGAGATACATTACCAGTAAATAGTGGACTTGGATTTGTCAGCTGGCCAGAAATATGACTCATACGGGATGATAATATTGTTCTGTGTCTGCTGAATCTGTAAACAGACACCTGTTTCTCTCTCAGAGGCTATCAGAGCTGCAGATTTGCACAGTTTTGTTTTTTTTTGGATGGATGATGTACAATATTCTGACGTACAGCTCTGTCTATAACTGTGGATGCAAGCGGAGACAAAAAACTAAATACCAGCAACGTTTAGAGGGTTAGTGAAGTTGGGGTAATTGACATGTAATAATCTGCATCCTTGTAGTTACTGCAGAACTATGGTTAGGCTAACATAAACCTATTAGCACAGGGAAGATATAAGATGAGGGATAAACTGTTCCCAGTAAACATTTATGTCGAGCGCCTCAGATAGGGGAGACAAATGACATCATATGACAGGAAGAAGACACTGAAAACCTACCAAGCTTCAGCCAAGAAAACATGTCAGGTGATCCGTCAATAGCACAAGGTTAGTTCATTAATACACTACTCAAAACAATTAAGGAACACTGAAAACACATCAGATCTCAATGGAAAAGATACAGGAGAGGTGGAGGAAGATCTCAGCCTGGGTGTTTATTGTCTTATGTAGTCTGGAAGATGAGTGGATGGTGGGGTGGGTGCAGTTTTCTCTGTGGTGGGGTTGGGAGGACTGTCCCGGGCTCTGTGGGGCCGGGAGGCGCTGCTGCGCTGGGCCCCGGTCTGGATGGGCCTGGGCCCCCTTTCCCTGGCGGGTCGCGGAGTATGGGGGTGCCTACTGGGGTCAGCGGGGGAGCTGGCCCTAGGGAAGGGTCACTTGCCCCTCCCTTCCTTCCCTCCCCATCTCCAGCTGCCTCCCTCTTCCCGCTCCACCACAACCACCCACACATGCAGGACCTTGGAGTAGGGGTATGTCACCAGGGTGCAGAGGAGGCTACCCCCCCCCTCTGTCCCCTTCTGGCTGCCTCTGCCTCAATTTTATCCCACAACTTAGACATTCACATTACTCACACTCTCATTACACATACATATAGGATCTTGGGGGTGGGCACGATACACGGAGTCCAAAGTACCATCAGGGTGTACACCCCACCCCTGGCGTCGTTGCCCACCTCTCAATTTTAAATACACGTAGACATTGAGGGCTAGCAGGAGGGACCATGCGCTTACCTGCTGCTCTCTGGCAGGTAGCTCCATGCCCTCCTGGGTTTTAAATGCACCTTAGAACACACATGCATCAACACTACAATGAGCGGGTGGAGGGAGGTTTGGAGTCTTCTCTCACCCCCATTCTCTGCGACCTGCTGGAGCGGGGGGGCTAGGAGGAGGAGTTGGCCGTCCGACTGCGGTCTGGAGTGTGGGGCCTTCCTCCTGCTGCAGAGTCGGGGCGGTCTGCCTCCCCCCACCGTAGGGAAAAGGGTAACACCACCTGGGTCTGGGTGCAGTTCCCCCCTCCAGGGGCAAGGGCACCTAGACCCGGTTTGTAGAGTACGCTTGGGGAGTGTGATCGTGTGTACAACGTCTCTTTATGTCTGTCTCCACGTTGGTTGAGTGTGGAGTAAGTGCATATGAGAGCATGAGGGTGGGAATGGATGTTTGTATCTGTGTGTGCCTGTATGTCTGTGTCTATATGTCAGGTTGGGTGTCAGGCGCCACCTCTCTGGGGACATCTCAGGCCCTCCAAGGTATGGAGGCCTATCTCCACCTACCACCACTTCCCCTGCCAGTGGCGGTCCCCCTCGGACATCGGTGCGTTGGTGGCTCTTTGTGTCCGGGGGTGGGCGTCCAGGTACACACCGGCTCACTCCTTGGCGGCCGCTTATCGGGGCCTGGAGCCTGGGGCTCGCTCGGGCCACTTCGGAGGTGGGGTGACCCCGGCCTCTCGGCCTGGGGCTCGGTCACTCAGGCGCAGCTGGCTGCCGGCGGAGCTCACGGGCGCGTCACTGCAACTCCCCCTGGCTTCTGCTCCGCGGCTGCTGGGTGAGCCCTCATCTGGGACTCTCCTCAGCTCTTTCTGGGACAGTGGCGCGGCTGCCCCTCTGTTGGTCTTCCTTGGTCTCTTGTGTTCTGGGGGCCTCTGGATGTCTGGAGTTTTGATCTCCTCCATACCTGCTTCATGCCCTGAAGGACGGGGCTGTGGCCCCCCCACACCCTCTAGCAGATTATTACATGAAGGAACCTTTTAAAAAACAAAAAACAAGCGCGTCCATGCTCACAGGTGTACACACGGGTGATCACACCCACAAACTACACCCTTTTTGGCTCCTACCTCAAAGCACACTGTGTTCTGTTGATCTTATGTGCTGCACAATAATGTTTAATATTTAGTATTTACTGTCATATTCCCATATATCATTGTGATGTTGTTTATTCTATTACTCTTGTTCTCTTCTGCTTGTTTTCTTTTTTCTTTCTCAGCAGGTGACCCAGGTGATTGATATATGCATTTTTTTTCTCTGCCCGTTCTGTTGGTTTTTGTCTTTTGCCCCTCTCCCCCGTCCCTCTTCTCAGCTGTTTCTCTTTCCCTCTTTCTTTCTCCCCTTCTTTCCCCCAGTCAAGTCTGTCCCGTATTCAGTAAGTGAAAATAAAATAAACAATAAAAGGTGAATCAAATGGACCATTACGGCAAGGCTGGGATGGTCAATTTGGTAAAGTAAATCCGTTGGGCATCTTTCTTTGCCTTTAGACAACAATTCTGATGGCAAAAGAGCCAAACGGGACAGGCCAAAAAAAAGAAAAAAAAAAAAAAAAAAAAGATCTCAATGGAAAAAGCTAAAATCATCCTGGATGTTTATACTGAAATGGACCGAGTAATGTATTAGGAATGAAAGTGTGTCTCATCGTGTGAAGGAAATGAAAATAACCAGCCTACGCAGGGCTGAATTCACGGATGCCCTGAAAAAAAACAAAGTGAAAGAATGATGCAGGCAGGCTAGTCGATTTTGCCAGAAATGTCCTTGCAGCACCTCGGGATGGTATCTAAAAGCAGTCCAGAGAAAACCTGGTGGAAGAAGCTTTTACAGCACGATACAAGATCATACAAGTCAATCTGTGAAATTGCCTTGTGCAGCAAAAGAAGGACTATAAAAAAACTGTAAAAATCCATTTAAAATGCACTTTCCATTTAAACTTGGATCTCATAGAGGCAGAAATAAAATCCCTCACACACACACATTGAAGCATGCAGCTTTGCAACCTGTTTTTACTGAAAGTTGGTTGATAGGAAGCCATTCTGGTGGTTTCATGGTGGTGTTAATGCAGCTGGATGTGGTGTTGGTTTTGCAGCAGTTGAAGACACAGGTGCCGGGTGAAGCCAGGAGAAATGCGTTTACAGCCCATAAACAAACATATCTCCTGTAATTTCTACTCTTAAAACCTCCAGTCCATCTCTTCTGGTTGGTACGGATAGATGTTGGCGACTTGACAGAGTCTGATGTTTAATGTGTTTTTTATCGACACTGCAAGCTTGTCACGATGAGTCTGTTTATCTTCCAACACTATCTGTTGTCATGTTGATGTGCAGGTTCATTCATAATGACCTGATGACATCTGGCCCTTGTTTGGAGGGCTCTAAAATAATCAGCAGTAGAGTCTCGATCGCTCTGCTGTGTCAACATCACCTTCCCTGTTCTGGCTTGCTCTTCATGTTGAGAAACATTCCTGATGCATGTCTGAATGCAAGCGCGTGCTTTTGTGGGCAATTAAGTCAACCCAAATAGCAGGAATGGTTTCTTAGGAAGGCTTCTGCCTGATTTCTATACCTCATTGTGCTTATTTCCTCTGTAAATGAATCACAGCTGATGGGGATAACACTGACCGCATGACAGCGCACACTTTTTCTCCCTGAAAAAAGCAGAGAGGAAATCAAATCTCCACATAGTTTCTGCTTCTAGCTTTTAGGAGTCAGAGCAATTGCACCACCCAAGGAAGAATAAAAGAGGAAATTCATTTTAATGTTAAAGTTTAACTATATTTTAATTACTGTAAAAGACCAAGCAGTCGAAGGACACAGACATATAGGGCTAATATATTTTTAAAAAAAAGCAACAAACAATAAAACAAAACAGAAATGTGAAAATAAAATATTCCATGAAATAAGCAGACTTGTGAACACAGGAAGCTGGAACCAATCAGTAGGCCTCACTTCCACTATCTCTCATCATTAAAGTGGACCTCCACACTGTCTGTGTGCATGTGTTTGTTGCTGTTGGAGCCTAATGGAGAATTTTGAGTTGATTAATATTCCTGTGAAAATCCATGAAGTTTATGCTTCAGTTTTGGTAATTAAAACTAGTATTTCTTGTTTTTAGCACTAATTAGCTATGAAAGGATGTGACTTTGTGGGTGTTGCACCCCTGCAGTTTACAGATTTAAGCTCTCCAACCTTTTATCCAGAAATAGTTAGTTCTGCCAAAAGGCTAATGCTGAGGCTTCAGTGTGGAGCCCAAAACATCCACTTTACAAGTTCCTGTCACTTCATTAGGTACTCCTAATAGTATCATCAATCCTTCTGCCTTCTGAAGTGCCTTTACTCTCTATGGAACCACCACCAGGAGGCTGAACCACTGATACGAAGCAGGATGGATCCATGCTTTCATGTTATTGAGTTCTGAACCTAATGAATGCTTATTTGTGTTACTGTTGCATTCCTGTCAGCTGGAAGCAGTCTGGCCACACAGGTTATTGGACAAAGTATTTTGCATCAGTTTCTTTTTAATTACTGACTTGATGCAAAGAAAACTGCATATCTCTTTTAAATTTCTTAGACCACTGTAACTGTACATTTATAGGAGGAAATATTTTTAAACTTAATTGGCCTCCTTTAATACCCGTGGTCCTCTGGGTGGATATTGCTCTGACACCCTGAGCAGGCCATTTTTGTTTGTCTCAGGGTGATGGGTGCTGCCCAAGAGGCGCATTGTGACTCCAAGTGAGGAAGGGAAGGTGGGGGGTTGTATGTGTTTGGTGGGGGGTGTTATTGTCCCCAAGCCTGCGGGAGCTGCCATGCACTCCAGAGCCAACAGCAACACAAGAATGCTGACAGGACAAAGGCCATAACTCCACTTCTATAGCAACACAAGTGAGGCATTGTGTTCATACAGGCACACACATATGCATGTATTCAGTATTACTACAATAACGTGTGCGTGCACACACACACACACACACACACACACACACACACACACACACACACACACACACACACACACACACACACGCAAACTATACTGGAGCAAACTATGCATCTATGCAAGCATGCCAAACACTCATTCATCAACTAGTTTCCCACAGCATGCAACCCCCCTGTAGGACATCTCCATCGCAGGCTGAGAATGGCCAGTCAGTCCTGGGACAATGACTGAGAGAACCAACAAGAAGGATGGGGGGGGGGGGTGTCCATGGTTCAGCTGCAGCAGTGCACGTGTTTGTGGCTTCCTATTGCGTCTACACTTCAAGGCCAGTTCCCACAAACACCTCCTTCACTGTCTAATCCCGCAGTTCTCAAAGTTCTCTTTGGCTTGTGTCACTTTAGAAGTGGGAAAAAGTTCACACACAGTTTTTAAAAATGAAAAAGTGAATTTCACTTAAATTGAGGTTGGTGTAATACCGTCATAGTCAAAAAACGACATATTCAGTGTCGTTTTTGTTTATTTTCCTTGAAGCCATGTACCAACCTACCTTATTTCGGCTTCATATTATTCACTGTTGGTCTAATTTAACTTCTGTACTGAGCTGCAGTACTACACAAGAACACCAGTACACACAAGTACGCATACTGTGAACCGGCAATCATTCTGGCTTTGAGCACAGATGCTCCACCCACCCATGTTGCTCATACTTGATGCTTACGAGGGGCAACCAATTAGAAGTAAGCTTGCTTAGTGGGAGGGCAGAAAAGACTATTAAAAACGTTTATGAGAGCTTTTCCATTTGTTCTTTTTCTTTTTGTTACTTTTCTGTAAATTCAGTTCATTTTTTTTAGCACACTGGGATGAAAAAGGCATTAAAATCACAACTGCCCCTCTCTGAGCCTGGTTTCAACGCTGGACTCTTCCTGTTAAAAGCACGTTCAGAGTTGATTATCACCTTACAGTGTAAAGCACCGTAAGGTGACTGTATTTGATGTGTTTCCTTATTTCTGGTTTTAATATAATTTTACCAAATTTCTGCTTATTTTATCACTTTTTGCTCTATTATTTTTATTTGCTTTTATTAGTTTTAACTCATTGTTTTACATAATTATTTTAACTTCTATGTATTTTATTGTCATTTTATTGATTAACCTGTGTGTTTTACGCTATTTTTACCTTTCAATGTTTGTGTTTTCTCTTTGCTTAGTGCACTTACATCTGCTTGTTGTATTGAATCTTTTTTCTGCCACTGCAAAAAATAAAAAACAAAAACTGTTGCCATCCATGAGTCAAAATTTCATCTTATTATCTCAAAATCTGGACTTACTAACTCAAACTTCCGAGAAAATAACTTGAAACTGAGAAAGCAACTATACATTTTGACTTATTTTTTTCTGCTTCTATACTACTACCTTCGGTTCATAATTATTATTATATTATATCAGTTATTTATTGTTTTGTGTTATTTCATGTCATTTCTGTTTGTTAAAAAAACAAAACAAATATTTATTTATTACTTAAAAAAAAATCTGTTTCTTCATTGTCCGGGACCGTGTGTACATAATTTTGGCCCACCTTATGTTAACATGTGATGCGAATGACAAATAAAGCTCCTTGAATCCTTTAATCCTTGAATTATTGTATCTGCAAATGAATCTTATTTTTCAAATAGATACTCCTAAATCCTATCCAAATGTATGAATTGGTAACACACGCTAATGCAAAATAAATGCTGTGATATATAAAGTCCAATTTAACATTAAAAGGAAGTAAATCTATATCTCCCTACTTGTACTGTGGCAGTTCTCGTGGTCACATTCCTCTTAGCGTATGCACTCGTTCACCCCTTACCCCGCTGTCTGGAAACAGTGGAGCCGTGACCCCTCTGCCACAAATCTGTGAATGGGCCGCAAACGGGAAATGTGGGTCCAAGAGGCTATCCGGTTTGGCTGTGAGAAAATATCCACTCATGCTCACCTCTTGTTGTGGAGGTGAGATAGGTAGACAGGTGAGCGACCTTTGACCCCACCTGCCACGGTGCTCTGCTTGACGCGCCAGGAATGTGTCCACACCTCTCAGCCAACCACGTCATGGCGAGTGGAAAACACGCACCAAGTCTACAGCCAAACGGAGTGTGTGCGCCGGCTCCGGCGCCTCTGTTGTGGTCTACATTCTGCAGTGCTGTGCAAATGTAGGGGAGAGTGTTTTGGGAGCAGGAGTGATGGATGACTTAATGCGAAGGGACACAGGGAGAGGAGCAGGAGGCGTGTGTGTGGGAAAGAGAGCAGTGTGATAAGGATATTTTTGTCCCGTTTATGTGAAGTATTTCAAGGTCTTGGCAGTCGTATCGATTGTTGTTGAAAATACAGTATGCGCGTCAGCAGCAAGGCTTCAGCAGCAAACGGAGGTTGCTCAACAAGACAGTTTTTCTACTTTGTTGCAGTTTTGTCCATCACCGTTTTAATTCTTGTTCCTGTCAGTTTTCTTTTACACATTTGGGAAGCAATAACATTGATTTTGGTCATCATGCATCGCTCCAACTGCCAATGTACCCCGATCATATATCTGTGAACAGTATCCTTCACTCTCATTGGTAGAGAAAAGTTCAGTTTGGGACCTGCCTTCTCTGCCTCTCAGACTGCACATAAAAGAGAGACTGAGGGTGTTTTCATACACAATTGATGCCTTCTTCATTTCCCCCCTTGGTGCGTTTTGTTTGTGCAGATGTGAACCTAAACAACTACAATAAGACGACTTAGATAAACTCCAGAGCGGTTCATTTATGGTGAGAGTGTGATCCGACCTCAATCTGACCCTGCAAGTCTGAGCTAAATGCCTTCCCATGACCAGCTTTCCATTCTGAGATTCGACAGTACACCAGACATACAAATGGAGATATTGCTCCATGTTATCCACTTCTACCAGAACACACCATCTTCATCCTGAAACTAAACGACGGGGAAAATACTACAAGTTTATTTATCGACTGATTTGGACCAGAGTAAATTAACCATAGGCATAAAAACACCCTTAGTTAAAGTGTAAACCACCACATTGGTTTTATTGGAGGCTTAAGTTGCCATATTTGGACCCAAGAGTTAACTGCCAAGTTATTTAGTTAAACCAGTATATCATCTGTAAACTGTAGGAGAGCAATGCAGAGGCACAGTAAAGGCACAATAACATACAACACAATCAGTCACTAAAACTCCACATGGATTTATACAAACATTCAACCATCTATAGATCCCAAAAATGTAAAGTCGGGAATGTTAACATGTGACTTTGTGGGGATTTACTCACTTTTAAAGGCAGACTCAAATGTCCTTTAAAAGAGCTTTCTTTCTAATAACCTCGGCAGCCTATTTTTGGGATGCTGCCAAGACACTGAATCTTAAGATTTGCCAGTTGGATGTGAAGATAGGTATGAGGTGATGCGGGCTGGCATACGAGATCAGATGAAGTGCCAGGTTTTGCAGCTGAGCTTGACTTCATGACCTGTCTGAACTACAGCTGCTTGATTTTATAGACAGATTTTACTTCCCGTGTTTATTAGTTGCTTGTGCCAGACTTTCAAACAGGATCACATTCAGGGTCAGTTTTATCTTCAAATAGCAAAACAGTGGAAAATTATTTCTCACGAGGGGCCTCAATTTTAATTGCATCACTTTGCAAACTGTACTGGTAAGCGCAGGTGTTGCTCGTTTGGCCCCAATCGTGTGTTTCTTGCCTCTGTAGGCTTTCTGAAGGCGCTGCAGTTTATCAGAAGGCTTATCAGTGCTGATAAACGATGGCTAAGTGACAAAAACAAGACGAAATTTGAAGTTATCCTTTAATATTACCATGAAAAAAAAAAAACAACTGGAGAAAGATATGGCATAATATTTATATAGATATATACAAAATAATACTGTACATGAGCACAAAAAGGAAGGAATAACAAGTTTTCTGATTTCTGAGTGTAAATATGAGCGAAATTAATGTACAGCGTTCTGCATTATAAACATTGGAACGGTTGAAAACTATAGAAAAGCTTAAGAGCTGGACTCAATCTGGACTGTGCTCATAATATATATATATATGTACTGCTGCATTCAACCACATTCTCTCTTTCTCTTCCTCTCTCTCTCTCACACACACTCTCACACACACACAGACAAATACATTCACGATTGGGGTGAAATCCAGTCGCTCTGATTT
Organism: Diplotaxodon limnothrissa; assembly: GCF_057381915.1. Classification (NCBI taxonomy): domain Eukaryota; kingdom Metazoa; phylum Chordata; class Actinopteri; order Cichliformes; family Cichlidae; genus Diplotaxodon; species Diplotaxodon limnothrissa. The sequence goes on from NC_140612.1 coordinate 24,182,137, forward strand.
CAACACAGGCACACCTGGACTGGCTAAGATTTAACCACCTGTAGTGGCTTGTATGGCTTGTTCAGCGTCACACTTCGCACATTGTGTCTGCAGCACACACACACTTGCTGCCTCTGTGAGTGTGTCCACTGTAAAAAACAAAAAAAGGAAGGTTTTACGTGTGTGCGAGTTTGTATTTTTAATGCTCCTCTGTTTGTGTGTCCATATTCCCTCCTTCTGTCCTTCTGAGGATAAAGTGCTGCAGAGGAGGAGAAAGTGTCGCTCAGTTCTCGGACATGCTGCTGAAATTCTTGAGCTGCAGCAGCGACAGCAAAGAAAACATTTTCTTGACTCCTATATGAGAATGCAAGAATTAGAGACAGATGCAAGATGGACGTGTCTTAATGAAATTGCGTCCTGTGTGCTTTTAGCTTGTGCAGTCTGCCACTAGCTTTGAGCTCTCAGCAGTGGAAACAGGTAGGGCCTCAATCTTAGTCCCCGTCCCTTAAAAACCTGCTCTCAGACCTGTGCGACCCAATAATCCACACCTAGAAGATGGGAAACCAACATCCGTCACGTTAGCTGTCCCTCCGGTGCTGTTTTTCTAAATTACCCATCTACCAATTGCAGTCTTTCTTGAGTAAAGTGAGAACTTTGCGGCCCAAACTTGCTTTCCAAGGCTTGACAAAGCTCTTCATGTTGACCAGGAAGCGGCCCCGCTTACGATCCAAGTGGCCAGCCACCAGGTACTCCACGCCTGTGAGGAGAGGTCAGAGGGGTTAAGCACATTTTGGATGTTACCAATGAACAAAGTTGGATGTGCGATTCTTGCCTGGATTGAGGATAGGGCAGGTGCAGCCCCGTGCGGTCCAGGACTCGGGGTAAAGGGTGACGCGACCGCGCTGTATCTTCATTTTGGTATTCTGACTGAGTACCTTCTGAACTTTGACCTCCACCTCAGCATGGGAGCCCTTATCGTGAGCTGCTAGCACTCTCACCTTCAGCACTGGAAGTCAGGGAGAAATGCAACAAGACCTTCAGAGCTGGAGTGTTGTTACACCAGAACAGTGGTGTCAAACTCAAATTCACAGTGGGCCAAAATTCAAAACTGGAACAAGGTCGCGGGCTAACATTAATATTTATTGGAAAAAAAATCTTCCTCCAGATTTAAGAATGAATCTCTTCTTATGGACTCAAACAAGTTTTGCTGAAAAACTGAATATGGAACAAGCAAAGCTTAATACTAAACAATATATATATTAGCTGTATAATACCAGTAGGCCAGCTCTAACAATAATTTGGTATGGCTTCGCGGGCCAAATGTAATTAGGCTGCGGGCCAAATTTGGCCCGCGGGCCAGAGTTTGACACCTATGCACCAGAACAACTTCTTTCTGCATTAAAATGCGACAAAACAACGTGATCCATGGAAGGAGGCTGTCGTGGAAAGTTTGGTTACTGGATGAACTTCAAACAAAGTTTTAATCTGATCAGTTTGAAACTCAGATCAGGTTTTCTCCCCCCCCCCCCCCAAGGGGCTGGAGCAGAATTAATCATTCCTCTGAATGCTGGGACTTTTTAAAGTAAAGAAAGTGAATTGTGATGCTTTCTTCAGACATTCATGAAGGTGAGCACGACTAACAACTCGTTAGCCAACTTAGGCTTTTCCTCCTTTGTGACTTTAATAATGACCATAATTTATAAAATTAACTTCAGGTTTTATTCAGTGTGACCTTAAACTAGAAACTGAGATCATAAACTCAACTGGAAAGTGTTTTTAGAGGTCACGGAGCGAGGGTTAAGGCTTTTTGGAATCAGAGGAGTCGCCCCCTGCTGCCCATTAAACAGAATGCAAATGCTGTGAATGATTTGACCTGCATTAGGTAGTGAACATGAGCAGACAAATATCAGCTGAGCAACTAAAGGTAAACATCAGGTTCTTGCTTGTGTTAATTATTTTTCTTGTATGCTGTCTTTATATTTGTAAAGAAGAGTTAACAGGGTACAGGGTGGTTGCCTGAAGTTTGCATGAAAGATGCCAAATTGTCTGCAAACACTTGCCAACTAATCTCTAAGCCATGGTTGGGCAAGTCCAGGCCTCGAGTGCCAGTGCCCTGCAGGTTTTAGATATCACCCTGGGTCCACAGACCTGAATCAAAAGATTAGTTCATTATCAGGCCTCTGGAGAACTTCAAGACATGTTGAGGAGGTAATTTAGCCATTTGAGTAAGTTGTGTTGAATCAAGGACACATCTAAAACCTGCAGGACATTGGCACTCGAGGCCTGGAGTTGCCTACCCCTCTAAGCAGTAGTGAAACTCTGAGAAGCGAACAGCAGACTAAAAATGGAAAAGATTCGTCTTCAAAACAAAAGCTGCACCTTTTGAAAGGTTTTGGTTTCAGCGGTAACATTTAGTTTGAAGGCAAAAGTTTGCCATTTATGATGTGCGTTCCACTTTTTTGCTAATTACTGCTTTTAGCTAACGTCCTCAATGCAAGCTACAGGCAAAAAAACCCCAAAATAAATCTTCAAAAACAAACAAAAAAAATCTTGACTTTTATTTTGTTTTTGTAATTTTTTAATGAACCATTTTATTACAGGTTCTGTTTAATGTTTTGTTTGCTGTAACATATTCATTTACCAACTTGTGGGATAAATAAAGTACGTATAATTAAAATACAAAGACAGACTGAATCAATGAGCATGAGTATAACAATGTTAGACATAAATACAGTGAAATAGATGATTTACATTTAAATGCATTAAACTAATCAGGTAAAGCCAGGCTTACATGAGTTACAGTGCATGTTTGGAGATGTTTGAATGCTTACCGTATGCATAATTCATGGTGCAAAAGAGTTTGCTGTTGGTCAGACTTTGCTCTTGGCACTCACACTTCTCTGCAGGGGGGACATGCAAGAACAGTTTCATATTTGTAGCATAAATAAATAACTTTTTCTCTATGTGTGTGTGTATGTGTGTGTGCGCGCGTGTTGCCTCAGATACTGTATGTGATGTCCTAAGACTAATAATAAGTACAGTGTGTGGCGTCCAGTGAGGAATGTGCCAATAAAAGCTGGAGTTACGGTGTGGTGGTACTGAGGGTCTGCGAGAAGAGACCTCCACTTGGAAACTGTCCTTACACACACACACACACACACACACACACACACACACACACACACACACACACACACACACAGTCATGTTTCCATCCTGGAATCTGCATACCTCAACTTTCAAGCATGTCTTCATACAGCAATGTAATGATTTAAATTACGAGGACTTGCCTTTTGTCCCTAATGTCCCCACAACATGAGTAAAACAAGCACACACTCACACACATCTTTGTTCAATGTCTTTCTGAGAGCGTAGCCAGACTTTCATTACTTAAACATTAACACTTGGTCAGTGGACCGTGAAGGAGGATAAACCACACACACATGGACGCACGCACGCACACACACACTCTCTGTATTGTACCTAAGTGAAGAGCAGAGAAGAGTTCGTCCGTTCTGAAGATTCTGACTGACTCACTGGCGTTTCTGTCCAGGTGGTACAACTCCAGATCAGAGCTGCAACACAACATCGGCATACATGTTATCATAAAACAGGAATTATAGCATCGAAATACACTTAAAGTCCTTAAAGTCAACATCTCTTTAAGCAGAAAAAAAATTCTATTTATATTTAAGGCTACGTACAATTACATGAAAAACACGTTTGACTATTTTAACAGAGCAGACATACTGCCGAGTGATGATACCATACTAACATATTCTCAGTCTCGACCCTGCCTTTGTACTTGCTGTACAAAAACTGGGCAAATATTTGATAATATAAGGACACAAGGTCATGACTAAAAAAAGTTCAGTGCTTCTGTTTTTAGGCGCTACAGTTTTGTTATCAGGAGATAAAAGTTCTTACTCACCCAAACATGCAGTCTCCAGTAAACGGATCACAGTCTCCTGCACATTCACATGGACGGCATCCGTATTCGTGAAAGCCCCAGTATCCCACCATGCACCTGTCGCAGTGGGCTCCACCGACGCCTGGTTTGCAGATGCAGTTCCCGTTTGCGGGGTCACAGAGCGAGCCGTCTGCCAAGTGGAAGGGCATTGAGCCCATGGGGTGACAAGTACATGCTGGGGAAGAAAAAGGTGAAATTAAATTAGATTGGAAGGTTTTTAATTGTAGATGATACTAAAACATCATCCTTGCACTATCTGAGAGGCGAGGTACATGCTGGACATGTTGTCAGTTCATTACTGAATTCATAGTCATAAATTCTTATGTGCGTGGTATGTTGTTGATCTGAATAATTCAGAAACTGATTTCCCCACACAACCATAACTAGGGTTTATAGAAAATGGTTAGAAAAAAGAAAAATATCAATCATTAGTGATTCTCTGGGGTAAATATCTTTTGTTGGAGAATGGCCAGAGCGCTTTGACATGATAGGACTCAAATGATCACTTATTAGAGCCAAAAGATGCAGAAGAGCATCTCAAACCTTGAAGCAAATGAGCTACAGCAGCAGAAAACCACATTAAGTGCCACTTTTGTTTGCAGAATCTTATTGAATCAATGCTATGAAGAATTGAGGCAATTCTTAAGGCAAAAAGAGTGTCAAATCTGGTACCAACGGGGTGCTGGTTTAGCTCAGTGTGTTGAGCAGGTGAACACATGCCATACGGTGGCCGGCCTGGGTTTGAGTCGACCCGCTGCCCTTTGCGGCATGTCTTCCCCCCTCTCTCTGCCCCTGCTTTCCTGTCCTGTTTTCACGGTGTCTATCAAATAAAGCTGAAAAAGGCCCCCCAAAAATCTGGTACCAACAAGGTGTACCTAATGAAATACCTGTTCAGAAATACTACACAAAAGACTAAAGAAAAGCAGTGAGCAGTGAGTCCAAAGGTCTGACAGTCTGCTGATTAGCAAATTGCTATTTATCACCTGCACTTAAGTATTTCATCAATTGCTCTATTGTCTGCTTTTGTGGCAGCCACTTAAAACACAAAGGCGTCTCTGTTTTTTTAATCACATGAAGACAGATGTTTATACTTCTTTATTTGTGATCCTAAGCTTTTTCCCAAAGTCGATCAATATGCTTTTAAGGTCTAGAACTCAAATTAATCCTCCTCACATGGATAGATGAACAAATACATACAGTAAAACTCTCAGCCCTCTAATTGTGTACCGATAGGGTGTTTTTCCAACAACCTCCAAAAACAACGAACACACCTTATTACACACCCACCCATGTTTCCATTGGACATCTGAGAAAACTGCTGTCTGCTGGGACCCGGAGTTGTCAGGCCTCCCCCATAAATAAACCGCAGAGAGAAACAAAGAAGGGGTGTTGTTTGGAGTCATTTGTCTTGTGTTTAATGATGCTTGAAGCCTGACTGCCAGTAAATGACTACTTACTGTACACCCAGAAGCTCCCTCAAGCTCCTTTTTCAAATAAATCATGGTGGAGAAAAAAGAAAAAACAACAACTTTAAGCCAGAGGTCTGAATCAGGCAGTTTTCTCAAACCGAACTGAATGTGTTAAATTCACATCGACGACTATAAACAAATGAGATGGCATGCTTTTAGAAACAAAGATTAGAGTTCATTCCTGACCTTAAAGCATGTTTGCCTTCAAACTGTTATCAGAGCGCTTCACGGACTTTATTTGATAAATTGTTCCGAAATAGAAATACAACAGTCAACATGAAAAGTTTTTAAAGCTTATCAGTTTATATAGGCGTTTTCCCCACCTCAGCAGTGAAATGCACACGAATGCTTGAAGTTTGTAGATAAACAGAAGCACCACTGAGTTTTTATGATTAAACTGCAAAAACTGAGTGCTGGTATAGCTCATGTGGGTTAAGGAGGCAACACATATGCTTTGCTATTGCAGAGTCTTGGGTTTGAATCTAAAGTTGCCCTTTTGCTGCTACTCTCTCTCTCTCGGCTTTCTGTGCTATCAGAAGGTTAAAAAGCCTAAAAATGCAAAAAACAACAACAACAAACAAACAAACAAACAAAAACAAACTCTATGCTAGTTAAAGTTTGAGATAAAAAGACTGAATTTGGTCTCAGGGGCAGCAGCCTAAGCAGAGAAACCCAAACCTTCCTCTCCCCAGGTCTTAGCCAGCCTAAGACCTGGGGAGAGGAAGGTTTGGAAGATGTAATCTCCTAAGTTTGTCCTGGGTCTGGTTTGGGGCCTCCTCTCGTGAGGAAATACCAAGACCATCTCACTCAGGAGCCACCCAGAAGGAATCCTAGTCAGCTGCCTCCTTTCGATGTGGAGTAGCTGTATTCCTAGCCCCTCCTGAATAATTTAATTCTTTATCCTACCACTAAATGTAACTGAGCCTCCAGGAGCTCCACAAATGATTTTTTTAAGCTCCTAGCAAACACTCAAACAAAAACAAACCACAACAGTCACATAACTTACTTGGCAGAAACAATAAAGATAATCAATATCTATAACGTAAGCCATGTCCCAGCACACAGTTCTTTTCAGTTAGCTGCTCCCATTAACTGATCCATGTTGGGAGGTAAGCTAATGCCAGTTAAGATTAGTCACAAGAAATCTAGTTTTATCTAAATAGTTTTATAAAAAGGAACACATCATGCCACGATCTAAAGAAACACCTGACAAACAAAGTCACAGACATCTATCAGTCTGGAAAGCGTTACAAAGCCATTTCTAAAGGTTTAGGCCTCCAAGGAACCATGGTGAGAGCCGTTATACACAAATACAAAAAACATGAAACAGTGGTGAAGCGTCCCAGGAGTGACCGGCCAACCAGAAGTACTCCAAAAGTACAGTGATGACTCCTCCAGGAAGTCATAAAAGACCCCAGAAAAACACTAAGGAACCACAGTCTTCACATAGCTCAGTTAATGTCAGAGTTCCGAATCCTGAATCCGACTGAGATCCTGTGGCATGCTCTTAAAAAGGCAGCTCATGCTTGAAAACCTTCCAATGTGGCTGAATTACAACAATTCTGCAAAAGATGAGTGGGCAAAAATTTCTCCACGGCGCTGTAAAATACTCATTGCCAGTTACTGCAAATGCTTGTTTGCTGTTGTTGCTGCTAATAGGTGGACCAACCAGTTATTTGGTTTAGGGGGCAATCACTTTTTCGCACAGGGCCATGTAGGTTCCCCCTACCCTTAATAATAAAAACCTTCATTTGAAAATGCATTTTGTGTTTACTTGTGTTATCTTTGTCTAATATTTAAATTTGTTTGACGATCTGAAACATTTAAGTGGGACTTGAATGCTAAAAAATAGAAATGAGGAAGTGGGCAAACACTTTTTCCACACCGCTGTAAATACAATAACAGGCGACGGGAGTTACATGACCCAAACTGTGCCTTTGACCCAAGAGAACGATGTCAACTGTCAAACCAAACAGTTTATCAGACAACTCACCCACACAAAGATAAGATTGAACTCCATCAGAAGACCTAGCAATACAGTACCAATAAAATCATAAAGATATCACATTTATATCCTTTATAGATGTGGGCATGTAAAAAAGGCCATATCAGCACTCTCTTAGGAAGCATCCTGCACAGGTAAATAATTAATAGAGATCACAGCGCCACCTCAGTGCCATTTAAAACCAAGACACGTGTGACGGTGTGTTTGGCAAGCGTGTGAATTTTCATATTTGTGTGAAAATTTATGACCACTTGAAGGATTCACAATGCAACAACTCCTGTAAGCAAATATGTGCGTCTAAGAAACCTGTCAGCTGCAAGAGCTCTGACAATGAAGACTTTATGAGTGTGTGCTGAGACATGATACGACACCTGCCCGAACAACCACGAGAAAACCCACTACAGACATAAATCCCCACACACACAAACACACACTGTAACTCTCCCTCCTGATAAATGGCTTTGGTGTGTACCAGCTTGCGTGAAGCTTGACAAGAGTGTTTTCTTTCGCGGGCCCCTCAGAGGCTGGAATGAAAAAAATGTTCCTCACAACGGAGGGAAATTCCTCCATTGTCAGCGAGCTGCTGCAGTGGGATTACACAACCTGAACCTTCATTTTAGGGGTTCTCCAAGCATGTTGTTGCTCCTTTTTTCTAATCAGTCAGCCTTCATTAGTTATTATCCCAGAGGTGAGTTTTTGGGTGTAAAGCACCGAACCTAATGACTGAAATCACACCTGCTGTAAAGAAGGCATGCATCTGTTTCTGTGACCTTATCAGAGATGCAGAGATATGAGAAAACGTCAGAAAATCTGGAAGGACAATAAATGAGGTTGTATAAGTCCATACAGTATGCAATTTATCAACTACTCACTGTTCCTGAACTGCCAGACAGAACAGCAAGAGACTTGGTACACATGCTGCAGGACATGACAAGCTTAAAAAGTTATGGAACATCACAGGTGGCATGGTCTCCATATTTCAGAAACTGCTTGTCTACTGGAATTTCCCCAAACATCCATCTCTTGGGCAACAGTAACTCAAATAGCCACCTGCTACAAGCAAGGGATGCAGAAGAGCATCTCAGCCCTTAGAGCTGATGAGCTACATCAGCAGAAGACCACACCAGCTGCCAGTCCTTACTAAAACTGGACAATGGTCATATAATGAAATATATGATGATATAATGGTGTTTGTTTAAACACCGCCTGAGCATTGTCGCTGACCATGTCCATCTCTTTATGACCACAGTGTTCCCATCTTCTGATGGCTGCTTCCAGCAGGATAACACAGGACAATGAGTTCACTGTACTCATACGGCCTCCACAGTCACCAGATCGCAGTCCAATAGCGCTCATTTAGGATGTAGTGGAACAGGTGATTTGCATCATGGATGTCAACATGGACCAAAATCTCTGAGGAATGTTTTCAGCAACTTGTTGAATCTGCGCCACAAAGAGTTAAGGCAGTTCACAAGGCAAAAAGGGTTCAACTTGGTAGCAGGAAGTTGTACGTAACAAACTGGCCAATCAGTGTCTATAAAAAACAGACAAAGCCACTGTGACATCGCCCACTGGTTAGTGAATTCATACACAAGTGAAGCTTTCAGATGTGTTTCCACCATTGCTATTTTAGTGTACTGAAACCAGACATGACAAGTAGATCTGAAACCCAGAACACTGCACACTCATACAGTAACAATGTATCAACCATAAGGTGATGGAGAAGCACACCCCGTTTTATCCTCCTGTTTGTCTCCAATTAGGAATATGTGTTTAATACATGACTATAAATCCTGATGAATTAATCATCTGTAGCTCTAGTTTAAAGTTAATTTTAACTGTGTTTACTAAGGTCAAAGATTCAGGGAGCTGAAGGGTTGCTTTTGACCTTTCTTGCAACCAGAGGAGTCCCCCCCTGCTGGCTGCTAGTTTCATGGCAGGACTTTCTTCTAGAGCAGGGGTGTCAAACTCAAATACACAGTGGGCCAAAATTCAAAACTGGATCAAAGTCGCAGGCTAACATTAATATTCATTGAAAAAAAATCTTCCTCCAAATATAACAAGGAATCTTTTCTTATGGACTCAAACAAGTTTTGCTGAAAAACTGAGCATGGAACAAGCAAAGTTTAATACTAAACAATATATAAAACTTATATAAACGTATATATAACTTAATATTGCACACATGCAAAATCGAAATTCCAATTAAATAACACATCAGTGGAATTCATTTCTTAAATAAAAATTGTATTTGCAGCCAAAACACCAACAGAGCATTCTGGGAATTGTAGTATTAGCAGTACATGAACTGTATAATACCAGCAGGCCAGCTCTAATAGTAATTTTGTATGGCTTCGCGGGCCAAATGTAATTAGGCTACAGGCCAAATTTGGCCCGCGGGCCAGAGTTTGACACCTATGTTCTAGAGTAATGCTGTTACGTTAACTAACAGCGACTCTAACTACAACTCTCTAACTACAAAGAAGTTATTTTTTTAAACTTCATTGTTAATTTTCATTCTATTTTTTCTGCTTTGAAGTGTTGAGTTTGGCATTTTGCCTCAGCTATCTTAGTTTGGATAAGCAAAGAGTGGATCCTCCTGAAGAACCTAGGACTCTGCACACTCATACAGTAATAACCCTTCTGTCACAAGGTTTCTCTCTTACTGTCGATTATCATTTATTTTACTCTGAATAGGATCATAATTTCCAAAACGCATAAGGCTGTGTAGTAAAAATGACTGGAAACTACTGAATTATATTATAAACTAAACTGATGTGTTAATGAGGTCATAAATCAGGTAAGAAATTGGATCATTTTGGATTCGTATGACCAAAATACTCCCCACCCCTCTGGTGGCCATTCATATACAGTCTGTCTTTTGTAGAGCAGAGCTGCAGACACTTTTTCTTGTTTTTCAGACATGATTTATTCATGCCCAGACACAGATTTGCTGCTGAGTATTTTACAGGTTCTTATAAATGTCTGCTTGTATTTATCTTGAAATGAATCTCTTGAATTATATAATGCAAGAATTTCACTCACATGTGCTGTACCAATGTACCTGCACATGTGATGTGACAATAAAAGTGATTTGATTTGATTTGCACGATGAAATCAAACCCTGAAAGACGGCAAATTGGGCTGATAGCCAACATGTTCTTCCCTCTGTGTTTTTGAACGGTCTGCTGCTACTTGATACTCTTTAGGTTTTAATGAGATTTGCTTGCACACACACACACACACACACACACACACACACACACACTTTCCTTGGCGTTCATTTCCAGCATACCTGTGGGGATGAGTTCACAAATCTGACAGATAATCAGAGGGAGACTGTAGCCACCGGTCTGTGTTTATGGATGACTATCTCATGTTTACTTAACACTCACCTCTTCACAACCCCCCTCCCCACACACACACACACACACACACAGTGACGGAGAAAGGACCGTCACACATTCACAGCTAACAATCAAGCTCTGAGTCACATCTTAAAAATGGCAGAACAAACCGAGATGGACAAGCAGGAGTTTTATGATGAACTTTGAGTCAAGACACAAGTATGCCTCCATCTGATGATTAACTATGGAGTAACTGGATGGAGAATGGGGCATCTGCTGCCTCTGAGACACACACACACACACACACACACACACACACACACACACACACAGAGCCAGGTGCCCGTGAGGACTGAGTGTTATGCAGCATGTTCTGGCTTGTGATCTCCGTCCTCTGCATTCCTGAGAAAAATCAAAGGGCTGTGCCAGTATGGTGCATTTGTCACCACTGGTCTAATGCTGTGACTCCATATTGAATGTCGTGTGCCAGTGAAATTCCTATTATCATTCCAAATAGATAGCAGTTTTATAAAATATACTGTAGAAAGTAAATGGACAGTCAAGAACACGGCTGAGCTTTTAGCTGCTCTTTCACATTTAAAAAGATACTTCAGTAGAAGCAACTTGATTACTCGTTTCATCCAAGGTATGGATGAAACGTTAGATGGACTACTGCAGCAGAAGATCACACCAGGTCCGCTCCCATTAACTAAGAACAGGAAACTGAGGCTAAAATTCACACCCGCTCTGACAAGACTCTGTTTCTGCTACAAGATTCAGATTGAAGGGTCAGAATTTGCCATGATTTTCACGTTAATATGAACTTCTGACCTCTATGAAAGCTCTGAGAAATGTTTCCAGCACCTTGGTGGATCTGTGACATGAAGATCTAAGACAGCTCTGAAGGACAAAGGGTCCAACTTGGCACCAGCAAAGTGTTACCAATGAGGGTATATAGACTTACATCAAGGGTGTCTAACATAGATTAATTCATGGGGCACATACAGTTCATTTTGTGGACTTGTTCATTTTAAATTTACATCTGAAACATTTGACGATCTCTAATAAAGTTGATGCCACCAACTGTGCTCCTAAAAGTCTGCCTCCCACTATAGTTTAGTAAAATGTGTGTGCAGCTTACGTTTGCAGGAGTCGGGGGCGGCGTGCGGTCGGTTGGGATCTCTGTAAAAGCCTGGCTTGCATTTCTCACACTGTCGCCCTTCAGTGTTGTGCAGACAATCGCAGATGCCTCCGCTTCGCTGGCCAGACTCTTGCCACGCTGTCCAATCAAAGCGGCAGTTCTGAGCGTGTCCGTTACACTTGCACTCTGGTGTGAGAAGAAGAAGATAGTCATCAAGAATGAAAATATCAGACTGGCAACTGGCTATATGTACAAATGTTTCAGAGAGCATTTGGAGGCTGTTCGTTCTGATATTTTAGTAAAGTATGAAGGTTTTCAATAACCTTTCCTAGATTTAAGATTTACAGGCTAAGTTTTAATACAAGAGTCCTGTGGTGGAAAAAGGTGTGAACAATTTTGTTTGACTCACTCCGACATTCATGCGGCGCTCCCGTCAGTCCATCGGCAGGCTGCCACGGTCTGTCGTTGTACAGAGGAGCGCAGCGCTCGCAGTGATCACCTGCAGTGTTGTGTCTGCACACACACTTCCCATGGACCTGTGAGAGAGAGCTCATTAGCAACAAGCAGCATGAAAGACGGAGGTAAAGATGGACAAATAGCAGGAACAAAGAGGTCAGTGTGATGGAAAGGACAAGCTTCGTCACTCTCTCTTAACCACTTTCTTCCTTTTTTAATCGCTCCTATTCTCTTGGTCCAAAATCAGTGAATGGAGATTTATTGTTTGGCTTCATGGCTAGAAACGGGAATGGGCCTCAGCTCTGAAAAGCCTGCGTGTGTGTGTGTTTATGAGTATGTGTGTACGAGTGCAAGTATGCAGCGCTGAGAGCACAATAACAATCTCCTTGTCATTCCTGTGAGCTGGAATGCCATGCATGCTGGATAATGATTGAATGGGGGGGGGGGGGGGGGGGCAAAGCATCTGAGGAAGCTCTTTATTTGTTTGTGTTACACCGTGCAACTGCAATGTAGGACACAATTACACGGCAACTGCAGGGGTACACTCGCAATAATCAACGTGCACACAGGCGTGCAAAATAATTGCAAACGCACACAGATTCTTTGCACTCATTTCCCACGGTGTCGTGATGCGTCATACCTTGTCCCCGGTTCAAAAATCCTATAGGAGCACGGCCACATGCAGCATGCCCTCTGCCTGAACTGACCCCAGATCAGCCCCGCAATGTCGAGGTGAACACGCACACACATGACTGGTTTCACACACCGGTTTTAATCACACTAATAGGAGGAGAAATTGCACAAATGAGAGGTCCGGGTAATCAGGAGACATGATTACACGTTCAGCAAAGAGTAGTGATTAATATAAAGTGTGCAAAGAAAGGAGGGGAAAGAGGAGAAGCAGAAAAAGCCAGGAAAAAACTCTGGCTTAAGTCCACACGGCTGGTATTTCAACCCACATGTTTACCATACGGCGATATGCCATAGTTAACACACACCCAATGATGCAAACTCATCAAGACTGTGGACAAGGGGGGCTGGCCTGTCTGTGCATTTATGTACTTTTACACAAAGACCATTACCGGTTCCCAAAAGTTCCCAAAGAAGTACAAATATTTTAGTATTTGCACGGCAGTTATAAGTAAATACCACAGCTGTAGGTGTGCTTGATTTATCTCCATAACAGCTCCACAAAAGCTTTGAGACAGATGAAAGCATTACAGGCTCATTAACTATTACCACTTTATAAAATGCCTTTTCTGAGTTCAGGTTTTACATAGCTGAGGTTTTCTCGTGTTAAATGTAACATAACAAATAAAGGCCTATTACAGCTCTACCAGGGCCTGATGTGACACTGGACTGGTGGGCATGTCTTGCACCTTAGGACTGTTGACTCAGATTATACTTAAAACCTTAGGCTGCAGTCTCACAGGCCCAGAGACAGGAAGTCGTCATCTTCTCTCTCACCGGAGCCTTTTGGTAATGGAGCAGTGAGTCACCCAGACAGTAAATGGTGAGTGTAGCTGCCAGCAACCGCTCGCCAACCGGTCAGGAATACACATCCTTCCCCAGGGACCGGAGGTCACCAGCTGGTCTCTGGCTTGTGTTAATGAGGCCTGAGGTAGAGCGCTTGGCAGCTGACTCCAATCAGCAATTAGCTGAGGAGCGCTGAGGCTCCAGGAAAGGACAGTGCCTTTGCAGGATTGTCACTGTGTGGTTTGTGACGTTCATGAGAATACATAAAAATGCATAAATAAAAGGTTTAAAAGGCTTTTTTCTCCCTTCTTCTACTGCACATGTACAAAGTTACAGAACATTTTGGCTTCATTTATAGCTTAATCCTGAGCCAGCATTGAGCAGTGTCTCTGGGTCCTCTCAGAAGAGGAAATTAAAAAAATATGAATGTTGAACTTTTAACCAAATAGTTATTATGTAATCTCACTGTTAATGCCATATATTTGTGCACATCTGTAACGCTGATGGACATTGGAACAAAAGAAACCGGATAAATGCTGCAATGAGTGATACCCCTCTTGTATAAGGCCCATTGGAGTTAGTGTGAAAGACAAACGAGGCAAAGATTTAAGTGAGAGAAATGAAAACAGTCGGATGGACTGGAGCATTGCTCATTAGTTAAAGTGAGTGTGACCCCTGTAGTACTATTTGTTTAAGTAGGGGCAATAAACATTTTTGTTTATTACTTAAACAAAAATGGCAAGTTTACATTATAAGCTATAACCGAGCAAAGTGATCGAACATCAGACTGAATTTAAGGACCTATACAGTCGTCGTCTCCATCAGCTCTTACACCCTGCTTTCAGCTTCTCCTTCCTTGACACGTCTTCTCTGTTTTCACTCTTTCCAGTTTGATAGTTGTCCTCTCGCTTTCTCCCTCGTCGTCTCTCACATTTTCTCTGGCTAATTTTGAATCCTCCTGTTTTTCCTCACAGTTGCCGTCAGTTACAGGTGTATCTGACAGCTCAGGTGAAAGCAGGATTCATACAGATGAGGGGTCGTTTAATTTAAATGATTCCACTGTGTATTATTGTTGTCGGGACATCATTCACTCCTTCACAGCCTCACTGGTTGCACTCGTCTCTGAGCTGCTCTCGGTAGGTAATTACTGAAATTAACTGTTATTAAATCACCTGGAGAACTTTGCACTCCTTTTTTTCATGTTCCCATGGCTCACTAAAAGCCTGGTCATTATTTATTTTATTTTTTATTTTTTTTTCATTAACATTTAGGAATCACTGTACAGTACCATCAACTTCAACAATTTGTTACTACACGAACTTTTTTTTTTTAACAACAAAAATATCCATACAAAAGGGGAAAAAAAAAAAAAAAAAAACCCCACAGAACAACAACAACAAAACATGTGGAAAGTGAGATTTTATTACCCTTAATATAACTAATATATCCTCCAGTCTTCTAGTAGTTAACAAAGTCAAAATCAAAATCTGGCCTGCGTTTTACTTTGCACTCCTAGCAGTTTTTTTTTAACACCAAAACAGGGTTTTGTGCCGGCATAGATCTCATAGATTGATATCTTTGGCCACTTATTTTGTGTGCATAAAATAACGTTAAAATGACAGAAAATTTCAACAACATAAGCTATATATTAGGGGTGCAACAATACTCGTATCGATATTGAACCGTTCGATACAGTGCTTTCGGTTCGGTACGCATATGTATCGAACAATACAAAATTTTTTAATTTATTTTATCAACTTTTCTTCTGACAATGCTGTCTGTGTTGAGCGCTCAGTGGATCTGCGTTCGACTGCTCCGCCTAGGCTGCACTGTCGAGTGCAGAGCCATTGAGCGCAGCGCAAGCTAGCAAGACAGAAGCTAAGCTTGTTGCAACATGGCAACTACCTCAACGCTACCCGAAATTGAACCTCCCCCACCCTCATTCAGATCTGGCGTTAGGAACTATCTTGGTCTGATCTTGGTGACGTATGACCCTGATGGTAAGCGCA
Source organism: Diplotaxodon limnothrissa (assembly GCF_057381915.1). NCBI lineage: Eukaryota > Metazoa > Chordata > Actinopteri > Cichliformes > Cichlidae > Diplotaxodon > Diplotaxodon limnothrissa. The sequence continues at coordinate 24,197,989 of NC_140612.1, forward strand.
TCATGGACAAAAGTAAAACAGTATGTCGGATGTGCCACGCAATGCTCAATTGGTGGGAACTAGTGCATTAGCGCAGTTAGCTTGTTAACGTGTTGACGCCGTCCAGCCCCACCCACTGGGTGATCCTGTTAACTCGTTAATGGAGATTTGCGGCATTATGGCGTTAAAGTCATTTTAATGAGATTAACGCTGACAGCACTAGTGGGAACACAACGAATACGACTGCACATTTACGCCGACATCATCCTAGTGCAAAGACAAGTGGAAGCAGACAAAAACAACAAGCATGCATGCTACAAACTTCACCAGAGTCATTTAGACAGCCGTTAGCACATGATTCTCCTTATGGGGACCTGATATGTTTAATATGCTGCTGAGAATATAGCCCAGAAGAAGCATATAGTATAGCTTTTATTTTTGGAAAGAGCCATTTCTCTGTAATAAACTCTTTTCCAAAGATGAGTGATTTCTCGATCAGATAGATTTATTTTATTTTATTACTTTGTTGTTTCAGCAACATTACATTTAAAAACTGTACGTTTGAGTTAAAATATATATTTATAATTTTAATAAATTACAAATTAAAAAAGGCATGAACATTTTTTGTATCGAAAAAATATCGAACCGTGACACCAAAGTATCGAACCGAACCGTGAATTTTGTGTATCGTTGCACTCCTACTATATAGCTATATATTTTATAATCTTTCTTGTGAAAAAAAAAAAAGTGGTGGAATGTTGCTTCCGTGCGTTTGAGCAGCTCTGCTCCTGTGGGTCCATAAATAAACTGTCTTATCTGTTTTATCCATGTTTTTAACTTCAGTTCCTGTCACCTGCATTTTGTCCCTCTCGGGATACAGCTTATCTTTAAAAAAATTTTCAAGTTATTAACTTAAAAGATGACTCAGATTAAAATTATTCTTCCACCCTCTCATGTTTCTGAAGTGGTTCCACACTTTTATCTTGTTTATTTCGGTCTGAGTCAGATGATGAGTTTGCAAACTTGTGGTTTGGTTCCTTTCACAAACAGAAAACTCAAAGTGAACCAAAATGCATCACTAAGAACCTGAGTGCATCAGTCTGGGTTGGATTATGATTTGAATCACGTTCCCACCATAAATGAACTGTTCTGGAGATCATCTGCAGCCAAACTTAGAACTCCTTTTTAAAAGGTGCGGTTGTTTTTGGTCCCCACCAAAGTTCGCACTGTGTTCAGGTCGGCAAAAAACAAACCCCATCAAGAGGCGGTGAAATGAACCAGAGCTTGATTCAAATGGACTAAACAGGACGTGTGAAACAGGCCCTGCTCTTTATTTGATGACAGCTTTTTCTCATTCACTTGCATGCTTAATAGTCAGCAGCTACTCTGGAAGTGAAAACTCATCCCAGAGCTCAGGGTCACACTCAGAACAGAGCGATCCCTGACAGAACTGATTTCCCCCTGACAGAACTGATTTCCCCCTGACAGAACTGATTTCCCCCTGACAGAACTGATTTCCCCCTGACAGAACTGATTTCCCCCTGACAGTTCAGTTGCAGGCACGGGATGCCATTAAATGTGCTTGTGTTAGCTTTGTGGCTAATCACGCAGAACTACAAAGCCTCCTGTGGGTGGACGGGAGGACAAAACCAACAAACAGAGCAACCCTTCAGTCTCTCAGTGACTATCAGAGCCACTTTCTCTGCTGATTACGCCAAACAGGCACACTTAGAGCAGACAAAACACTGCATGCCTGAGAAAACGTGCACACCACACACACGCACGCACGCACGCACGCACACACACACACACACACACCATGTGTGATAAAAGTACACATTTGGATAGAGAAGTGAATACTGCATTGTTTGCTTAGCACACAGAATGGCAAATTTAGAAGTTTGCACATGTTTACAGTATGAAGAACCCCAAAAATGTATAACAACACACACACGCACACACGCACGCACACACAAAGCTTTCTCAGAGCGATCACTAATCTCTGCCCTCATCTCCTGTCCTGTGCAGCACTGCTTGTTTGGGTTTTGTCAGAAACAGCAGCTCTGGTTCGAAACGGAGACATAAAACAAACTGCTGATAGGCGGGACAAAAATGCGTTTATATAACCTCACCTGTGTGTTTACCGAATGTTCCCGCATGGCACACAGCGCAATCACGCTCCAATGACCTGAGGTAATTTTGTGAGGACCGTTAAGGCAGATTTACACTTCGAACTGTAACGCTCACGTGCAGCTAGAATAATACTTGCTGTAAAAAAAAAAGAAAAAAGAAAAAAGTAGTATTCTCCACCATTCTACATTCGAATGATTTATTGTAATTATCTTAGCATGCAGAGGAGGGTTTTTCTGCCCTGTCCTTTTACAGTCTTATTCAGACGATTTTTCATCCCACTGATGGAGGAAATCCTGATGAAAATACTCAGCGGAGCTACTTGGAATTTCTTGGCATGCAAACAGTCAGATTAAAAGATTGAAAGAGCTGTGGCCAATAAATTGTTTATCACCAGATTCATGGCAAAAATGCTCGTATCAGCAATAAAAACACGCTCGAACGACCTCATTCATTTATCACACGGAATACCGAACACGTTCGCTGTTTCATATCAGTTTAAAAAATTAGCACTCTGGGTTTTTTCAGCTGCATGTCTCAAGGGGATATAACTTTATCATTTCATGCTCCGCTTGACTGATTAATTAAAAGGATAATACGTGGACGCAGCAGTGCCCACTTCACTGGGGAGCAGCTGTTTCTTGGGGTCTTCTTTAACAGGATGGAAAGAGTGGAATGGGAGAGAACTTAAAGCGGAGCTGTGGATTTACCAGTCAATCTATGTTACTGCTATCACCTTTGACCACATGTTGTGGGCAGTGACAGAAAGAATTAGATTTTGGATAAAAGTGGTGGAAGTGAGGCTCATCTGAAGGCTTGGGCTCACCTTATCAGGTGAGGAGCTCAGTCATTCAGGAGGGAGTTTTTTGATCCACGTAAAAAAAGCCAGCTGAGGTGGTTCCAGCATCTGGCTAGGATTGTTCAATTATTAGGACACAGTGGAGAGATTTTGCCTCCCAGGTGGTTTAGGAATGCCACCACGACCCCCCTGGAGAGTTGGAGGTGGTGGTTGGAGCCCACACCCGGATAAATAGATAGAAAAGGGATAGATGGAACCATGTAAAGTAAAGAATGGTTTAGTTTGTCAGATTTTCTTTAAAAAGTTTTATCCTTTTGCACCTTTGGACCTCTTCTAGCACTGCTAATATCTTTAGATCAGTCCCCAAACACCTGCATGTGCGCACCTGTGACGACTGTGGATCTCAAACTACTACAAAGAGGAAACCTTCTGTATCAGACTGGCCTAACTTTCACGTCACTGCCAATGAGAGCTTGGCTAGAATCCAGAGACCGAGTTTACAAAGGTTACAGTCTAAACCCTAAAAAGTGAGCATCAGATCAGGGATGATGCTCACTTTTTCTGATATTCTGGTTGTGCACTAACAGAAAAACAAAAAACAAAATAGGAAGTAGAGCTTGAGGTGGAAGCTCTACTTCTATTTTCAAAGATGAAGATTATTACGTGGATGAAGAAGACAATGAAAACGAATAAAATGAAGATGAAAATGAAGAAAAAGACAAAGAGTGTGAAGAAGACGAGGGTTGTGCCCTGCTAGTGTCAGATTGTTAAAGAAGAGTTCTACTTAAAGTCCTGAGACGTGTCAAGGAAGCCGTAGGTTTCTGGGGTCAATCCAAGAATCTGCCCACCAGATTTGGCTTCCTACAAACTCATCTACTTCCTTTAAATGAAATTCAAGATGAGGGGTGGCAGGTTTGATGCACCACAAAGGGTTGCAAATACAGTGTAAGTGGTTTGTTGCAGTAAGATCAAACGAACAAAATTTATCTCTTAAAATGATCCATTTAGTGAGAAGAAAATAAGTTTTTATTCGTGTACGAGCTACAGCTTTGATGTAGTACCACTGTTTATCTGTGTAAAGGCCTCTGCTCACAGGCTGCAAAGGAAACTCTCACTTTCCTGTCAGGCATGGCTGATTGCAGCAGAGCAGGCGCTCGGCTTCAAAGTCGTCCGGCTGTGTTTGTTTGTGGAGATGGCCGTGATAGGAACTTGGCTTTGAAATGCTTAAGGTTGATCTCCAGCAAAAACATTGTCAGTTCACACCTTCATCGACACACTCGCTCGCATCAACACCACCATTAAACCGCAGGTTGAACCGACATCTCCATCTCCTGCGTTTGTTATCACGCAGAGAGCGGCAGCCGGAGTCAAGAGCAGAGGAAGCAGGAGGGAATGAACGTGACCACTCCTTTAGTCTGTTTTCTTAACACGACTGCCAACATGAAGGGAAACAAAGCTTGATTTCTCGAGAGCGAGTGAAAAAACGAGCACATGGCGTGTGACTACGTGGTCAGAAGAATCAAAACAAGTGAGACTAGCAACAGAAAAAAAGATGTACGTGTGTGAAAAAAAGAGAAGGTGAATAGTGGTGTGATTAGCACTGGAATTGATAAAGATTTAAAAACAACCAAAAAACAGGCAGTAACCGGAGTTCGAGAACATTAACTTCTCTCCTCTTACCACATGGTTGGTCCGGTCTCTGATGGGCTGGTATCCCGGCATGGGGACACACTGATCGGCGTGGCCGTTACAGAAGCAGCTCCCCTTCACTATCAGGTCGTAGATGGCGAAGTGTCGGGTGGGGAGGGGTTCGTGTGCGGAGGTGAGGTCTTTGGCCTGGCAGGGACACTTCTGATGCTTCAGCAGTCTGATCCGGATGTTGGTCACCTTCAGCTGCTGCTGGCCCTTCAGCCCGTAAGGATCCACGGACTCCCACTTCGGAAGGGTTCGGTAGATCACCTGACATTTAGAAAGAGACAATCAAGGAAACAAAAAGAAAACAAAAATTAAATGAGCAAAACACCAAAAAATGGAAATTCCTCTATTTACCCACCTCACTGTGATCTAATAGAACTAAAAAGTCATTTTGTAAGACATGCATCGTTGAAATTACAGCAATGATTGACACGGGTTTACCTTTTTCATGCTACATCTAACTGGATAAATGTGCTACTCATTGCCTGGGACGTCTTTCATGGAAAATGTCTTCCAACTTATTTTACAGCTTCAAAGGTATACTCTTCCTATTTTATTAACCACCACAAACACATTAGAACAGATTTTAAAATACATTTTACAGGCGTTTGTAGATTTTCAGGGTTTGATTGATTGTGAGGTGCAACTTTGTCTCCTTCCTTAAAGTCATGCATGCTCTGCTCTGCGGGTCTCATTAGGTGTATATACAGGACATGAATGTCAGTGATGATAGCCCCAGAGCATAATGCCACCACCATACTTTACAGTTGCTATAGTGTTCTTGGTTTGAAAGCCTCACCTTTACTCCTCCAAACATACTTGCAACTTGCTAAGGGGCATTTAAAAAAAAAAGATACTCGTGAGGGAGTATGTGTATATTTGTATTATTTGTGCACCTAATTGTTGTTTTCAGTTCAAAGACATCACTCAAAGCTCATAATTCCCATGAAAATGTATGCCCATGACGAGTGTATATAAATGTGATTTTCAAGCCTCTTTGGTTCTTCAGGTGTATTTAGTTACAGAAGTGGATAAATTGATATCACTTATGTCACCACATCTGTTACATTAAAGTGGTTTGTTTTGGTTTCATTCATGTACCAAACTTTGACCTTCCACCCGGCCATTAGTGCTCATGTCCTCACTTGGTAATGTGGGTTCTGTGCACTGCACCCCCCCTTTTACACTCTCTCGTCCATGGACATCCTTCAAATTGAAGATCCCTTTATGGGCTGCCATCTCCATGGCTACTGCTGCCACTGGCAACCATCGCCGCTGCTGTCGTCGAGATGAAAAAGTTGCTGTTGGCCCCAACTCTCACTATGAAAGCAGCATGTGAGTTTGCAGTGTGCCGAGCTGTCACTGATATCATTGTGTGAGTGGTGTGTGTTTGTGTGCAGCTGATTGTTTTTCTTTGGTTCAAGAAAAACAACCCTGCTGCTTGCTGATTGGCTGGATGACTGGCGGAGAGTGTGATGGGAGGAGCACTATTAATTTCCCTGTTGTTGGAAAAGGTCACGAGGTCACAGCATTGTGGTCCGCAATTAAGAGAACACGACAAATAGGATGAGGGGCGCTGGTCCGCGGGAGAGCACGGAGAGCAGGGTCAGACAAAGGCGGGGATGGAGATGCAGCTCCACATAACTCAGAGCTGGACAAAAGCCTGCGACACCCTAGCGACACCACGGCAACACCAGCACACACATGCACCCACATCGACATGCACATAAACATACGCTGACAACACAAATCAGCATCGCCTGGAGCTTTTACTACTGCTGCCCTGGGAAACAAATATTGACATTTATAGATATGCTGATGACACCCATGTTTATCTTAATCCATGATACACACAGAGATGAAGCCACAGTCTCCTCAGGTTTGTGTTGAGGATACATCCTAGCAAGACAAAAAGGTTTGTGTTCAAGAACCCTTTCATATCATCCTTTATTGAGTGGAATACCACGTGCCACTAGTCGACTCAAATTTGCAACCTCAAGCTCTGAACACAGCTCTGACATCTTATTACTGTTAAGTTAGCTGTTAAATTTGTTTCAGGCCCCAGTCATGCAGGCCTAGAGACTGGTTGGTTACCCTTTGGCAAGCCCCGGTTGATAGAAAAAACAAAATTGTGTTGCTCAACCGGCTTGTGGGTGTTTACTTCCAGGTTTTGGTTACTAGTTGAATTAGGGAAGTGGCTTACCGTACTTACGGTAATGTTTTTGACTTGAGTTAATTGCTCACCTGTCAACTGTCATTTGGGTTTATACTTTGCTTTATCTTTTTTGGTTTACTTACACAGCACAGGGCCACCCATCCACATACTACATGAATGACCTATGAACATAATCAACCTTTTGTTTTTTAATAAACTTGCTTTGCATATATGAGCTGATACACGTTTTGTTCATTTGAGCTCTACATAAGTACAGCTGGCAGAAATATGAGTTTTCAAATAGTCAAAAAGACCAGAATATATCGTTAAACCATGCATGTCTCACAAGATTCCTGTATCCAACATGACAGATTTGAGGATAAAAAATGTATTATTGAACTTACATTCGCAGCAAACATTTTAGAAAAAAATAAAACCAAAAAACCATCAGTGTAAATATGCCTGCACTGGCTGTTTTGGTCAGGGGGGGGCAAACTGATGCGTAAATAACTTGGTTAGTCTGCATTAGTCTGCATGTAGACTGAGAGTCTTTGCACTTTGCAGGATATCAACTGTTAATACACTTATGGAAGCTGAAAGCCGTGCTGAAACCTCATACTGCACTTGGGAAAGTTTTCCACCTGCCATTAAGCTATGTAACAAATTTCCGGCTCTGTGAGGCGGCAGGTTCACTGAAAACCTTTCTTCCTGTTTCAGCCTGCAAACTTAAAGTAAGCCTGCCTTTAACAGGCCTAATTCCATCAAAGCACTGTGGACTGTAATCTGGTAAACAGGCACAATGGGCATTGATGGAAGGAAAAAGACGGAGTAGGGGGGATGGGTGTCTAGCCAACAGTACCAACATCCATCAGAGCAACAGCACTTCCTTCCCAGCAGACAGAGGAGAGGGAGAGCCTCTACTGTAAGTGTTTATCTGAAAGGGCACTGATGAGTGTGTGTGCGCGTGCGCGACGGCTGGTCTGCGTCCCTCTCTCTTCCCTAAGGAGGTCAGTCTGGACAACAAACACTCACATTCTTCCAGCCCAGCTGACCTCATAAATAAGACAAGCAGCTCTGAATACACACTCTCTCTCTCTCCCTCACTCACACACACAGACCACCTTTTCCACACATTACAGGTGAACACGAACAGCTTTCAACACATGAGATGACATGCTTTCATGTTTGCGGGTGAAAGAAGAGAAGAAGAGAGCTGAGCATACCTGCTGCCTGTAATCGCTCCCAGCTATGACCCCCCCCCCTCCCCAAAATTCACCACAGCTCTCACTTATCTCATCACACAGCCTCAGACACTCACATGCAAGCAAAAAAAACAAACAAAAAAACCAAAAAAAAAACCCACACACACCGCAATCACACGCATGCATACAATCAAACATCACTCCGCTGATGCGTCTGCTATTCATCTTGCTTTATATTTTAGCGCAGTGGCATTTTTTCATTGACATTTCTGTTTCTGAAGGAGGGTCGGTACTCTGTGAAGCCAAAAAAGTTTCATTCTGCAGAAATAATCTAAAACAGCAGTGGAATATTAATTTCTTTTGTCAATTTAAGTGCATTAAGCGCAACCAGAGTCCAATATGACATCTAAAAAGCTCCATGAAAGACAAGCGATGGCATGTCTGTTCAGCGGTCACTGACGGTAAGTGAGTTTATGTAAAGTTGATTAAAAAGTTATTCAAGTTATTCATTTTTTTGTGATAACAGCCACAATATGCAGCTGGACCCTCCTGAAAACAACAAGTAAAGGTTCCAGTAAATGTTACAAAGCTCAAATTAAATAAAGGTGTTATTGAAGCCTTGGGAATTTGCGTATAATCGGCGACGTGGTGTGGGCAAACCTTGAGGGTTTGGTCTATTCCAAAAAGTTCCCTGTGCCCCTCAGAGAGGCTGAGATGGTTTGGACATGTGCACAGGAGGGATAATGGATCTACTGGACAAAGGACGCAAAGCGGTTGACCTCAGAGGACATTCATGGACGTAGCAAAGGAGGACATGGAGAGGGTTGGTGTGACAGAGGAGGATGTGAGGGACAGGGTGAGAGATAGATGATCCACTGTGGTGACCCCTAAAGGAGGTCAGGAATAAGTCACATCTTAGTGCATCCGTAGTGAAAGAGGACAAAACAATTCCCACACAAGCAAAGTGGCTGATGTTTTTCAAGCATAAGTGAAAGTAGGACTTTTTGAAGAACCCTTCATTATAAAAAAAAGTAAAAGCCGAATTCGTGATCTTTTTCAAATCAAAACTGGAAAAGAAATCCAAATCTGAAACTCTGCACTCATAGTAAGCAACCACTGCAGACCCATTGTGTGGTGAGGTCATGAATCCACTCACGCACGATGTCTCTTCTGCTTTGTTTACTTCTCTGCAGCCTGTGAGGGTGGCCACATGTATGTTACTGCCCCCTGAGGTACTGTTATCAATATATATATTTTAACAGGTTTCTGACTTTTAATTGAAATAGTACCTGAGTGCAGGCCAACTATGAACATAACTGTGAGAACTTAGTATTTATGAGACAACAAGTGAGATTAGCATGGAATAAAGCTCTATATTCGTACAGTACATACATAAATAAGGCTTGTTGTCATGTCGTGACCTTGACTGTCAGTAGAGATGATGTAGAAGCAAAAACCAAAAGGTGCACAGACGGTGTGAGCAGCTGAGCAGCAGCAGCTGGTCTGTCAGTGCACTACTTAACCTCTTTCAACCCCAGGGTCATCAGTGGAGAGGTTAAAGGGCAAACAGGTCATGCTCCTAGCACAGGTTGCTCACCCAAACAAGCCAGAGAGACGCAGGAGACGGAAAACAAGCTGCTATTTTCAAACCTTCACGCACAAAAGGAGATGGAGAGGGGAAAAAAGACCTGAGAGCCTCACGGAAACACCTCAGAGTAGCAGGGAAGAGTCCACATTTCATATGAAAGCGCTGCAGGGGAGCCTGGCACAGCATCGGGTTTGGCATGTGCCTCAGCACACATCTGCAGAGCAGCTCCCAACACACACTGCTTCAATTAAACATCAATGGAGTGCAGGAAGCCCTCTCGTGCTACAGTCAAAGTACGCCTATTAAACACTCAATCATGCACTCGGGGAGCTTCCCCCCACCTGGCTTTCCCTCTGCTCGGCGTGCTGTGTGACTCTTGAATGTTGCGTGACTTACTGCAGAAAGATCTGACTTTGCTCCAACAGGAGGGGTTAAATGATGGAGAGGCTGCCCTTCAGGATTGGCTGTTAAGTAGCTCGCTTTACCTGTCACCCGTGACATCATTAGCACTTCATTCATGGAGGAAGAAAAAAGCTGCACGACGAGCAGGAAAGTCTGTCAGGCCTGCAGGTGTGCATCCGCGCTCCTTCCCACCTGCGCTAACCTGCTATCCGAGCAAGCTGGCGGTGTTTGGACTCGGAGGAAAGGTGGGAATTCGAGACCTGATACAAATCTGATCATCAAAACTGCTTCCAGAAAGAAAGCAGGCCAGTCGAAGAACAGTAACAGTGCAGCCTTTAAACTTCAAACTGTTGCTGTTATCTACCTGCAGAATTTTACTTTTTTCTGCTTCAGGCTGTGCTTTCATGAGGTTTCCCTGATTGACTATTTTCCTCTTGAGGCTGTAATCATTATGATTTCAGAAGGAAATGATCTACGCTCTAGGTCATCTTTGTACCTGCTGTGTATAAATTGGAGAGACCACCGGGTTGCTTATTTGTCAGGAACAACCAACAAAGAAAACTTTGGGTTTAAAAATGTGTTGGATTGTGTGTTTTAAGAACCAGATGAGACCACCAACAAGCCATAAAACCAAGGTCTCAGAGTTTCACAGAGACTTAGATGTCAAAATGTAAGTCGTGATGAGGACTGTTTTCAGTTCAAAGACATCACTCAAAGCTCATAATTCCCATGAAAATGTATGCCCATGACGAGTGTATATAAATGTGGTTTTCAAGCCTCTTTGGTTCTTCAGGTGTATTTAGTTACAGAAGTGGATAAATTGATATCACTTATGTCACCACATCTGTTACATTAAAGTGGTTTGTTTTGGTTTCATTCATGTACCAAACTTTGACCTTCCACCCGGCCATTATTGCTCATGTCCTCACTTGGTAATGTGGGTTCTGTGCACTGCACCCCCCCTTTTACACTCTCTCGTCCATGGACATCCTTCAAATCAGAGGGCCCGGTGGCGCCAGTGGCTGGCAGCCTCGCCTCTGTCAGTGCGCCCCAGGGTGGCTGTGGCTACAATGTAGCTGCCATCACCAGTGTGTGAATGGGTGGATGACTGGTTGTGTAAAGCGCTTTGGGGTCCTTAGGGACTAGAAAAGCGCTATACAAATACAGGCCATTTACCATTTGTAAACTGACTGCGGCAGGTGTTAAAATGGAAACACACAAATGCTAAAACATGTTGCCAAATATAATAATTTTCTCTTTCATGTCCAATAAAATGTGGCGTGTAGCGACTTTCATCTGATGCACAATGTCCAGAAAAAGCAAAATCAAAATTTAATTCCAGTGAGTCCCATCTGTGCTGCTGCAATCTGAAACATTAAATTTTATCCATCACAGAGACTGTAAATCCCTCTGAGATCTGCTATGAAAATAAACCTCACACAACCTCTATTTTGACATATACTCCCAAACTGGACCCCAACCAGGTTATAGAGACACTTTAAATGATTCTGCAGTCTGCTAGAAATGTAGCTCTGTTAATGCAATACAGGTGCAGTTTATGTTTTTTCCAAAGATTTATTTACTAGAAGGCTGTGAGCAGTAGACCCAGGCTGATAAAACTAAGAAGACATGGTCAGAGAGTCATTTCAGGACTCGGTGACTGAATTAAGAAAAGCAGTTGCATGTGAAAGGCACAGAGGAACCTTGGGTGCTGGTATCGATGTTACTTTGACACATCCCATCCACTTAAACACTGCAGCTCCAATTGCAAGACACTTCCCACCAGAAGCGAGCACATAACACAAGATACACATAATCCTCAGATCCCAATCCAATCAAGCATCTGCAGTGTGCACCAGAACGAGCCCAATCAACAGCCCTGCCCCCAACGGGACTCCACTGCCAGCGCCTCAGTGCCAGACCCACAGGAAACCCCCAAAGGTCCATGCCCTGATGTTTCAGAGCCATTTTGGCAGCACCTAAGGGGATTTTTTTTCTATAAAAGCTCCTGTGTTAAGAGGAGATAAAAAAAATACCCCGTCTTTGAATACTGTGTAAGAGATATGTTTGGCTTCTCTTCTTTCCATTGCCGTTATATGCTGGGATCCTGGATCTGGAGCATAGTCAGATGACACATTCTGGGGACAGGAGCCAGTATTTTGGGGGTTTCTGGGAGAGATCCAGGCCAAAATGTCCCATTTCACGCATTTGTTTAGAAAGCTAAACTGCAGTCAGATGACAGCTGATGGTTCGGAGATTCCCATTTGTCTCTAAACTGCTTTACTGATCCCTACAGATTCTGCATGCTCATATTCAGAGATTATATGCAAATTAACCCTGCTCGTCTTCCTGCTTTGTGGGAATATGGAGCTAGAGTTGATTTGAAATAGAATAATTCTTTATTCATGTTCAGTGTGACTGATGTCATAAAAACACCCTAAAGACTTGGAGCATCGCCTCACCTCTCCGCGGTTGCAGGGGTAGGCGCCTGAGTACTTGGACGTGCAGGTGGCGCCATCCTGGCCAATGCCTGCCTTTCCCTCTTCCAGCCTGAAGGCAGCGCTGCAGTTGGTGGCGTAGTACTGCATCATCCTCCAAGTTCTCCCGAAGTCCTGCGAGCGCTCCAGAGTCATGGCGGCAGGCCTAGGTGAGCGAAACACCAGGATGAGATGCGTGAAGTAGAACTCCGTCTCCAGGTCCAGCTGCACAGTCTCCGACTCCACCCCTCCAGCCGACTGCCACCAGGTGTTCGGGTGACGGAAGGAGGAGTCGGACATGGCCCCGGCCAGATGGGACAGGTGGGGCAGGCCGGCGTTGCATTTGGTGCACTTGGCGGGGCTGCAGGCCAGGTTGGCGTCGGGGTCGGAGTAGAAGCAGTGGAGCTCGCTGCCGTTGTTGCCACAGACGGTCTGCGTCAGCACCCTGCGACCCAAGGCAAGGTTCCCCATGCGGGGGTTGCAGGCGCGGTTCTCACAACGGGGGGCCACGCCCCCATTAAACACCACCTCAGACAGACCTGCAGGAAGAAGGTTTGCAGAGAAGGAACTTTACTATGGACTCACATGACACCATCCTCAGTCACTTTAAAGGGTTACTCCACCCAAAAAAACAAAAAAAACCCAACAACCCCAAAACAAAACACTGACCTTTACCAACACCTGGCCATGTAGGTGGGATTATTTGACTAAAATATTAAAAATAATGGTTCTCACACCATCATTAAAAGTAAAATTTCTCTCCCGAGTCCAGTTTACTCTGCAGAAAAACAATATCAGCAGTTTCTTTGGGACTATTGGCAAAAGTAAAATGAGTTAAAGAGAAGGGGAAATACTTTAAAGACCAGATTAAATCCAACCGGAATTATCTGCTTGGGTAGATATCACCCAATAAAGACATATCAGTCCATCTACAAAATTGGCCCCATTAGTGTAAAAAAAAAAAAAAAAAAAAAAAAAAAAAAAAAAAAAAAAAGAGAAGCAAAGAGCCTTGGATCATCTTGAAAGAAAATTAATATTTTTCTCAATTTTTCCAGTAAAACTAAACATTTTCCTATTATACTTAGATTTAAATATTCTGTTTGTCAAAAAGACACAATCTCTCTTTGTGGCAGTTTTTGTCCATTTGTGGTCTTTTTTCTCACCACATTCTGGATGATTCGCAGCTCTTTCAGTGGTATATTTAACATCTTTGAGCCTCTTCTGTCTGTATTTCTACCTGTTTTGCATCTTTTCCCGGTTTTATTGGGTTACTTTCACTTTTCCTGGACTCTCATTCGAACAGAAACCAAACAAAAACAAAGTGTGAAACTAAAGCTGGGCTAACGCTTTGTTTTCGGTGTCAGTGGACCAACAATCAAACCAGCCAAAGAACAGTGAACAGACACACCTCATTCAGTCTGAGAGTGAGTGGGGCAGCTGAGAAATGGGCTGTGTGTATTTGTGTGTGTGTACACAAGTCAAGTGTTTTACCTCGATCGGAAATGTTATGCAAAAAGGATAATAGAGGCATTGTGCACCTGCCTGCCACGGACCGCAGGCAGCGTGGACTCTGACACAGATAAAGTTTGGCAGCTCGGGGACGATGAGCAGCATTCAGACGCCTTCCAGACGCTCTACAACCCTAACCCTCCACCCACTCCACCCCTCCGGGCAAATAGTGTCATCCCCACTGTGGATTTATTACTTTAAAACCTGGAGCCCTCTACTGCTTCTGTCATGTGCAAGACCTCACAGATAGGCTCACATTACATTTTACAGGATGAATTATTGCATATTTGCACTTTTTATAGGTGGATTTTCTTTGTTAGGCGGTAGATCCATATGAATTATGTCACAGTGTTGATGGGGAGAGAATAAATGGATGTAAAATAACAAAAATCACAGGTTTTACAGGAAATTGAATATGCTTTAATCAGAAATAACTCAATTATTCAACTATAAATCACAATATCTGCTCTTTGAAAGGGAAACACTGAGGATGGGACACATCCTCTATTGTTCTCTTTCTTCCTGGAGGTTAATATAAAAGCTGATTATGATCATCTTTCAACATATGTGTGTTAATTATCTTAAACCTGAGCAGTGAGAGGTTAAATTGCCCCAAATTTCAAGGGAGTTCTGCATTGCTGCACTTGCCACGGAGACATTGTTGCCCCAGTGGCAACCCCCCTAATAAAAATTTTTTTTTAAAAAACATCACACTGACCTGCATCTGAAAACACAGCCAGGCTGACCACGAACAAGAAAAACATATCTCCTCTGCTGTGGGAATAGACCAAGATATGTGGGGGAGAAAAGCGAGCCAGAAAATCCGCTGGAGTTACTCAGAAATCAGGGAGCTCATCCACAGTGGCAAAGTTTAAAAAAAACAAGGCAAGTGCGCAGGGTTCAGCTCCAGTGTGGACTTTCTCTTTCACTCAGCTGCGATCCAACAGGGCGATGATAACTCAGCCGTATGAAGGAACAGCATGATCCCGGACGGTGTGAGGTGTCCCGTAGAGAAAGGAGGAGGGCCGAAGAGGAGGAAGAAAAGTGAACGGGTCTGCCTGGCTCGTCTGCTGCTCCGGGACCTGCGGCGTGGTTCATCTCCCTGCGGTGATCTGCCTCTGAGGGCGCACGGAGACGCAGAGGAGGTGCGGTGACAGCGCTGTGCGCCAGCTCCGCCTCTCCCTCCGGATTTTTCTGCGACTTAAAGGAACATTCCAGTTTGTGCTCCCAGCGTCATCTTCGCACCAGCGGGGTCCCGGCACGAGGACCCGGGACCACGCGGGGGGGACTTTATGAGGAGTTCAGGGAGTCCAAACTTCCTTTAAAGGCGCATTTCCTCACTTCTTGACATGCAAATTTGGATGCTCATATTAAATATATGACTTTCAATTAATGACTAGCATCTCAAACGCACTCCAACCTAAGAAAACACCAGCAAGTAGAAAAATAAAACACAAGATGAAAAAAAAATCGGGAAACAAAACGGAAGTGATTTAGTGATTGTGGAGAGACAAAAAAACAACAACAAAACAAACAAATAAACAAAAAAAAACGTGACTGACGCTGTGGAAGTTTCAAGCTAACTGTAAACGGCTAATAGCAAACATGTACAGTATAACACGAGTCATGTGATGACAAAACACGCATTACCTGCATCTGAAAACCGCAGTAAACTAGAAATATGTGGCTTCTTTTGTGTTTTATTTAGTTCATTGTTTCAGGTCAACTACCCAACAATGTATATTTTACAGTTTTAACCTCTGAAACTGTGTTTTCAATGTTCACATCTCTTTATGAAGACCTACCTCACTGCTTCCGTTGGTGGTGGTGTTGAGAGGGTATGTAGCACCCAAGTGCTGATCAAATGCACTTGATTAACCAATTGTCAACAAATCTGAAAAGTCCTTCATAACAATGGAAGACAAAACAATTATTTCAAGTTATTGCTGCTAATGGTGGTTCCACAAGCTGCTGAATCATGGAATGTACTTATTTTCTCACAGGACTGTGATGGGGCAACAACTGCCAGTAAAAAAGGATTTATATGTTCAAGAGAGCTAAAAGGAAAACAAATGGTTTTACATTTGGCAAGACTTACAAAATGACAGTGGGAAACTATTTGGGCACAGAGGGAATCAAAACTAGAAGATCAGTCCAGGATCAAATTGTAGGCACAAAAAAGGAAAGCTTTCATATGCTGTAATTTGCTTTGAAGAGTCACCATTCTGAAACAGACTTAAGAAACTTGAAATTTTACCCAGAATGCAAAGTTCTCTATAGTGAATCATCAGAAATCAGATGAAAGTGAGGTGTTGCTGTGCATCACTGGCTTCAGACTGCAGCGATGTAAGACATGATCTGATTTTGGTTTGACGCTGTGACACTTTGAAGTGAGTTTGATGATTGCCCACCACTGGTCCTGACAGGGTTTGGACCTCCTGAGGGGACCACATAGACCCTGATGATGAACGGACCACATGAGTGCTCACATCCACATTTCTGACTAATTGGCTTTGGATGCAGAAGCTGCGTGAGCTGCTGAGGCACTTCAAATTACACCCTCTGGTTGCTCTGCCGACCACGAGCCTTTGTAGACGACATCGCCAGTGTCCATAGAAAACCAGTGAAAGATCCAGTTAAATACTCATCCTGCTTTCCACATCATTGCTGCCCATAAAAAGAAGAGGGGAAAGCCCCCAGCTTCCAGCCTGCAGGAGTGGCTTCAACAGCGTGCAGGCTGCAGGGCGCCTCCCTGTGTTCAGCAGAGGTAGAACGCCGATTTCCTCTCAGGCCCATTTGGCTTAAGCTCGACTGAACCCAGCACGGCTCTGGCTTCTCTGTCTGCGGTGTAATCGGACCGTGACCTGCTTTCTAAGCACCTGACCCTTGTCCAATAAGCAGTGAGCCAAGTTAAACTATCTCACCTGTTCACTTTGTTCTGCCTGTCCTGGTTCAGTCACCGCCCGCCTGGCTCTTTGTGGAGGAGAAAACTTTGTTCTTTTCTCACGGTTTTAAACAGTTTCCAGGATTTAGCTCCATAAAGACAAGAGAGATGTTTTCATCTTCTCAGCTTTTGGGCAGAAAAGTCAATGAACAAGTCTCCAATAATGCTCTGTGGTCTTCTTAAAGCTCTTTGTGGTCACTTTACATCTATTTAGGGCAGTTTCTGTTTAAAGTCATTTTATCATCTCCATTGTTGTTTTTGGGTCAGTTTTGGAGCTCTTTGTGTTGGTTTTTCTCAGTTTGTGCTCATCTTTCACTCTTTTTGTTGTATTTCTGGATGTGTTTCAGGTTATTTTTTAATCTAGTCATGTTGTGTGTCTTTCTAGTCTGTTTTCCACCACCAGCGCCACCAGTGAGCAATGGATGTGTTGGTTACACTGGAGGAAGATCATAACTTAAATTATTTAAGGGTTTGACAATTTTATTTAAATAAAGCTAAATTTGTAACCAAAAAAAAGAAGTTTTGATAAATGTTTAAATTGCTGAGGAGCTTATAGGAGTGTCATTAGTGTCTGCAGGTATTCAGACACAAGCCAAAGTGTTTTAGTGTTGCCTCCTCCCTCGCCTCCATCTGTGAGCCCTTTACTGAGCCCCCACTCAGTGTTCACGTTAGTCATCTTTTACTTATCATTTTACTACATTTTACTATCTTTTTGATAGTTTGTAGTCTTATACTACTTTTCCATCTCTGTGGCACGTCAAAAACTTTTATAGTCTAGTTTGAATGCCTTTATCCATCCATCCATCCTCTTCCATTTAGCCTTATGATGATCACAGGGGGCTGGAACCTATCCCAGCAACCATAGGGCAAGAGTTAGGGTACACCCTGGACAGGTCACCAGCCTGACGCAGTGTTAACACATCCCTTTTTACTAATTTTTCATGTTTTGTAGCAGTTTTGAACCTCTTTTGCTGCTTTGAAGTCATTATTTTAAATCTCTCTGCAGTAAGGATGCAAAAAGCAGAGGTAATGAAGGCAGATGAGTCTAAATACCTGAGTTAAACCAGCGAAATCAACAGACAAGTGCACAAAAGAGGTAATGAAGAGAGTCCAGGGAGGGTGGAGTGGGTGGAGACGGGTGTCAGGGGTGATTTGTGATAGAAGGATTGCAACAAGTGTGAAAGGGAAGGTTTACAAGATAGTACAGATGCTACAATGTACAGTTTGGAAATGGTGGCCAAGCTGAAAATGTTACAGTTTGCTATGGGAGTGACCAGGATGGACAAGCTTTCCTATTTTAACATATTTTGCTAGTAATTTTTGGATTTCTAGCCATTTTCATTCTCTCTCTGCCACATATTTCCTTCATGCTATAAAACACACACAAACTGACTGACGGGTCGGTTAATTACACAGAGGGCGGCTAATAGGCTAAAATGATGTAAGGACACAAGTATTTCAAATATGCAAATAAAGCTCTGCTGCAATTTCAGAGGAATTTCTGGACAATCACAGCCTCTAACAGCAGGAAGTCAGGTGTTAGTTTCATTCATCGCATCAGGTTTGAACTTGTCAGATACTTCAGAAACTGTTCAACGCTTCAGCGCAGAAAAAATGTGAGCGCGTCAGACTGTTTTTGCCTGGAGTGAAATTGCTGCTCAGACTTACAGCCGGCTGACTCGGTTATTACAGTTATTTAACTTTTCACCCCCAAAGAGGCCACAGGGTTCAACTAGTGAGCAGTTTGTGAGTGAGGGGCATGTCAAAGTGACATAAGTAGAGCAGGTGTTGCACCTACAGGATATGTCATTATCCATCTGCCTTCAGTTCAGCTGAGGGCAGGTGGAGGCACCGACAGTGATGCTTTTATTTGCTTTGAACAGTAATCAGATCACAATTTAACTTTTAAGTATATTATCATGAGGCAAAATAACTTTAGTTGTCATTTTTATGTGTGTTTGGGATCATTGTCATGTTGGAACACTGAGTTATGTTTAATTTTCAATCATTTAGTTGTTAATTTGAACTGAGTTGATTTTTTAAATTGTGCGCTGTCCCTTGCTTTGATGGTTGACCACATTTTGTTTTTCTCATGTTTCTCATGGTCTTAAATGTTTCTGTTCTGCTCATGATAACCAATAAAATAAATAAATAAATAAATAAATAAATAAATAAATAAATAATACGGTTTGGGTGTGGTGAGACCTCTGACCGCTAGGTCGCGGTGTGTAAAAACACGCAGACTCCTCAGGAAGCAAAGTGCAGGACTTCCGGTCGGCGGCAAAGCGTGTGCTGCTGTTAAGTGCAACGTTATTGTGACGAAAGGATACCAAACGTATACCTTAAAACGCACAGTGCTTATTTACTTTGAGCTAAAATGGTGAGTAAAGCTCGGAAAACTTTACATTTTAGCTTCACCGGATGTTTTGGGGGATTTTTTACTCAGAAGGGCGCGGGAATAGCGACTAGCCTGTTAGCTGGTTAGCATAAGCGAGGCTAGCGTCTCATTCATAACTGTAGAGATAATGAATGAATCCTCACACGGAAAGCAGCCTCACTTTTTATGTTTATCTACGGAAACATATTTAGGCTGGTTTCAATGCTTCCTGTTTATTGGCTGTTTGTTTATTGGCGATTTTCTTCCTGCTTGAATCTGTGGAGAGTGTCGCACCAAACTTCATTCAGAAAACGTCTAATTTAACTGCCACACAAATATTTTGAAGCTAAATACTTATAATAACTTGATAATTATAAAATTCACGGTTTATTTTTTAATCGTCTTTGTCTTTGGAAAACTGTGCAAACTGAAAGGAAACGTGCAAGATCTCTTTTTAGAGACCTGATACCTATTATAAGATCACAGATCAGAATAAGTCACTGCATATGGTTTTGATTTGACATGTACGGGTATTACGATGCTAAATTGTAGCTGTTTGTTTCATTGGTGTCTGAATTTGATGTGTGTGTATTTATCTCTGATTGGTCTGCTTCTCCAGAGTTTACCTCTGAACCCGAAGCCCTTCCTGAACGGCCTGACAGGAAAACCAGTGATGGTGAAGCTGAAGTGGGGCATGGAATATAAGGGCTACCTCGTGTCTGTGGACGGGTACATGAATATGCAGGTGTGGATCATTTGCCTTGTTCAATTACCTAAAATTTGTTCTACGGTCAAATTATGCATTGTTTATAGACTAGGTATTACGGTAAGAGAAACTGAGACTCGATTTCAAAATAAAAGCAGTTTTCAGCTAATGTGATTTTTAACATTGACAAGCTCATTTAGTTTGGCATTAATGCAGCTGCTGTAGCATGAAAGGTGACTTGGATTTATTTTTCTAAACTTGGTGTTATTCTGTATCCAAGTAAAAACAACTGTTAGCCCAGAGTAATGTGTTACCTTTGCCTCCTCTGCTTCTTTGTCGCTGTGTTTGTAGCAGCAAACAAAGCTCTTCTCTTAGAAAGGTTGTTTTTACTGTTGCTTAATGCAACACAGAACTCCTCCAAGCTGTCAGTACACAGTTCCCCTGCATTACCCAGCAACAGAAAATTATTTTGTGGGCAGGGATAGCTCAGTAGATAGCATGGTCACCCCATGATTGGAAGGTCTGGGATTCGAATCCACTGAACGGCTACCCTGAGGTACCCTGAGCAAAGTACCTTCCCTACACACTGCTCCATGGGCGCCTGATTAGTGGCTGCCCACTGCTTCACTGAGTGAATGGGTTAAATACAGAGAAAGTAATTTCCCTGTGGGGATCAAGTATACATTATTATTATTATTATTATTATTATTATTATTAAAACTCGAGCAATGTGTTCATGGGGTCACACAAGAACCTGTAGTATTTTCCTGTTGAAGGATAAAATGACATCATTGCAAGGAAGCATCATTCCAGTGTTGGGCTGTACACCAGTGACCAGACAGTCACAGAAGAAGGGACCTGTGTTAACTCAACACTGTCCTCACTTGTAGTTCTAAACATACACCCTGATGAAAATACACACATATTAATATACTTAGGACAACATCAATAATCCAGCTCAGGGAAAACATCCTGATACTTGATAATTTGTGAAGTATGAACAGTTTCTACCCATTAAAAACTTCACATTTATAGAATTACACCACAGAATGGCATGCTAGGCTATGCTAAACTTAAAGTCAGAGTTTTCTGTATCACCAAAGTGGCTCTGTTTTTACCTGGTGAAATCAGGTAAAAACAGATTACATTTTTTTTATTCGTTTATTTAGCGCTTGTTTTAAGTATGAATTTGTGCAACTGTGGCGACTGATCATTGCCATTGTCACTAGTCAGTGCTGAATGTACAAGTCATTAAATCTAATTAAATTATATTTTAAGTCCAATGCTGGTGATTTGGTGTCCTAAATATTTATTCAACTATCTGCCACCAGATGGAGCTGCAGCAACAAGATTTTTGTAGAAAAATGCCATAACTTTGCTAGTCTGGGCCTGATCGTATTGTTAAGGCTCTTTTTAGTTATTTTGATATACAAGCAGTAGAAATGAGCTTTCTCCGAAGGATGGCTGGCTATTAGAGGCTCACAGTAGAGCCGCTACACCTCCACACTGAAAGGAGACAGTTGAGGAGGTCACCTCCTGTGTGAGGTGTTCTGGGTGGACACCCAGGAAGCACCGGAGAGATTTTATCTGTCAGCTGGCCTGGGAACACCTCAGTGTTTCCCTGGATGAGCTGGAGGAGGTGGCTGGGATGAGGGAGGTCTTGGCTTCTCTGCCCCACCAATTATCTTACCTGACCTTTGAACTTTGTTTTATTTTTATTTATTTTTTTTACAGCTGGCAAACACAGAAGAGTATGTGGATGGAGCGTTGGCCGGACATCTCGGTGAGGTTCTCATCAGGTATGTGAATGACACTTTGTAACGCCACAGAGAGAAATCAGTGGGAGTCTGAACAGTTTGAAGTCGTCAGACTTGACTAACTTGTGTTAATAATTAAGTGACTGGTGAAAGGAAACGCTTTCTCATGCTGTGCTCGACCTCCACAGGTGCAATAATGTTTTGTACATCAGAGGTGTAGAAGAGGAGGAAGAGGACGGCGAGATGCGAGAGTGATGCCGGGCTGATGTGTGTTTGTGCTTTCACCGTGTGAAACAAATGAACGTTTGGGGTTATTTTTCAAGCAGCTTTGAATCTTTTTTTTTCCTACTGTATATGAGACCAGTTTTATGTCGTGATACAGACACAATAAAGTGATTATTGTACCCTTTCTTAAAAAATACGTGTGTTTGTGTGTCGTCTGGATTTTTTTTGGGGGGGGGGGGGGTGTACAGTAAGCCCCACCCCCCCTCTGTGCACTTTAAACTCTGCTGTTTCTCTCTTGGGTAAATATTTGCCTGTTTCCTGAGTTGGCTTCAACACCCTCTCTCCTAAAGTTTGACTTCAGATGAGTCAAAATGTCCAGACCTTACAGACTGCTGGTTAAAAATGCCAAACAGCTAGTTTTGATCTGCAAAAACTCTGAGAAGTACCTGACCAAATATGGGATGCAAAATCTCTGCGTGATTGAAAATGGGAGCGTTGTAATAGGAAGGTAAGTTTGTCACAAATTCTGAATTTTATAGGCACATTCTCAGATCTCTAAGCTTTATAAAGGAGATGTCAAACATCTGGGTCGGGGGTCAAAAGTGACTACTGCTTCTGGTGTGAGGATTTAAACACAGTAGAAGAAGTCTATGCAAGGTTAGAAGCTTGTTAAAATCTCAAGATTTTTGAATTGTAAAGAAAGTGGGAATGTTTGGGTTCCAAAATCTATACATGTGCATGCTTTGTGCTCTACAAAAGCACACAAACGGACAGGAAACTGAATAAATGAGGAAAATTAGGACCTGCTGTTGAAGCTGCACTTTTCCCTTTGACACCTTTTGCTTTACACCATGTGATGGCAAAAGAAGGCTACAGGGATTATTGAGTAAAAGATTAGGTTTTGACTGTCAAATGTTTACTGTCCTGTTAAGTAAAATAAAGACAGTAGATTTTAAAGATGACTAAACTGGTGATAGGTTTTTATTGCACATGTAGCTGCACAAATGCAAAATTTTAAAGTCTCTTAAACGTTTGATTCAGAGCCTCTTCTACCATGTTCCCCTACAATTAGACAGGTTTGGTATTTTATTTATACACTACTTCTTATTGTTATTTTCTAATATATCTCTAATTCACAGACCAAGCTGCTTTAGTGACTGAAATGATGAGCATCCCCATGTAATGTTAAAGGCTTTAAAAAAAATGGTTCTATTTGTATTTATCATATCTCTACTGTCTATCACAGATGCTCTGAAATGTTCTAATGTAGCTTATTACTTTCAGTCATTTTAATGCAAAAGAGGTCATCCAAGACGCCACTGTAGATCTGTTAGCTATATTACAATGCCAAACATCAAAATATAGCCAAAAAAAAGTGAAAAACTACAATAGAATCAATGGTTCTGTTTAAAAAAACAGATCTGTTTTGGAGGTTGACAAATACATTGGGAAATGCTTGAAAATTACACAGGGCACATGAATAAATATGACAGGAGTCATAAATAACCTCTGTTGAAGGTTAAGAAGCTTTATTAGAGTCTCTCAGATTTCATCAGAAAGATGGAAAATATCTCATGTAGCTACAGAAGTGAGCAGAGCTTGTTAGGAGCTGTGCTGTGCTTTTGGGCACCAGTTTCAGGTTATTTGAAAAGTGATTTCTTAACCTGACGACCAATGATACACACTGGAGCGCCCCCTACAGGCTCTACAGACTCATGACATGTCAGAGAACAACGTCACTGGATGAATGTGTGCTTTTCCCTCACAGTGACGGGCTGATTAAAGCTGTAGGGCCTGCAGAAACCATCAGAGCTCAGTATGCAGAAGCTTTGTTTGACAAAGTGATCGATGCTGCAGGAATGTGCGTCCTGCCAGGTGAGCATTAGCTCTGTATCAGTTCTGTTGGCTTAAATATAAGCAGTCAGACGTGTGAATTGTTGAGAATTTCTTGCCTTAGTGTAATGTAAAAAAATACTTGATGTTCTAAAAAAAGACTCCCAGACATTTGTTTTGTTTGTTTTCTGTTTTCTCCCATTATCATCATCAAATTTACAGACTAAAGATGCTAAATTTAAATGATTTGTTTGATATCAAGCTTGTGAAAAATATGCAAAAAAACTAAGAAATCAGGAAGGAGCCGAAGTCCAAAGTACTTTTAATGTTTGACCTTTTACTTCTGCCTCTTCTCGCAGTGATTAACTGCTGCAAACTTCTTGTTTCAGGCTTGGTTGATGCTCACACTCATCCAGTCTGGGCTGGGGACCGGGTGCATGAATTTGCAATGAAGGTAAATTATTCTGCTTAATAACTTCACTTCGCTTCACTGAGCATCTGAACTGTTGATGACATGCTCGGCGCTCCATCTGCAGCTGGCAGGTGCCACCTATATGGACGTGCACCGAGCAGGTGGAGGCATCCACTTCACGGTGGAGCACACTCGAGCCGCCCCCGCCTCGGACCTCCTGGCGACCCTCCGCAGCAGGTTGATGCGGATGCAGCGAGCGGGCACCACCCTGGTGGAGTGTAAGAGCGGTTACGGCCTGGAGTTGCAGACCGAGCTGAAAATGCTGGAAGTGATCGAGGAGGCCCGGCGCTCCCTACCTATAAACATCTCTGCCACCTACTGCGGAGCTCACGCAGTGCCCAAGTAAGTATAACTATTTTTGCCTTATATTCCATATCTCCTCCTCCTCCTCCACGTCTTCCTCCTCCTTCAGAGGGAAAACAGTGGCAGAAGCTACAGAGGACATTCTGAGAGTTCAGCTGCCTCAGCTGAAGGAAAGGATGTCTGCTGGGACTCTCAGAGTCGACAACATCGACGTGTTTTGTGAGCAGGGAGTGTTTGACCTCAGCTCGAGCCGCTCCATCCTGCAGGCAGGCAAACAAATGGGCCTCAACATCAATTTCCATGGAGATGAGCTTCATCCCATGAACTCTGCTCAGGTATCTGCCGAAGCTTATGTATACACTGTAAGCTACAGCCTAAAGATGAATATTCACCTCTGAACCACATCATAACCTTCAGTTTCTGCTCACCGGATCAACAGTACTCATATTATTTTAGTTTACACCAACTCCAAAGAAAAATATCAGCTAGTTTCCACCTTTGTGATGAAAACTAGCATGCTTCATTACCATCTTTACTACCAGACCTACGCTCTTCTGCATCTGGGGTTATTTTTCAAGCAGCTTTGAATCTTTTTTTTTCTACTGTATGTGAGACCAGTTTTATGTCGTGATACAGACACAATAAAGTGATTATTGTACCCTTTCTTAAAAAATACGTGTGTTTGTGTGTCGTCTGATTTTTTTTTTTTTTTTTGGCGGGGGGTGTACAGTAAGCCCCACCCCCCCTCTGTGCACTTTAAACTCTGCTGTTTCTCTCTTGGGTAAATATTTGCCTGTTTCCTGAGTTGGCTTCAACACCCTCTCTCCTAAAGTTTGACTTCAGATGAGTCAAAATGTCCAGACCTTACAGACTGCTGGTTAAAAATGCCAAACAGCTAGTTTTGATCTGCAAAAACTCTGAGAAGTACCTGACCAAATATGGGATGCAAAATCTCTGCGTGATTGAAAATGGGAGCGTTGTAATAGGAAGGTAAGTTTGTCACAAATTCTGAATTTTATAGGCACATTCTCAGATCTCTAAGCTTTATAAAGGAGATGTCAAACATCTGGGTCGGGGGTCAAAAGTGACTACTGCTTCTGGTGTGAGGATTTAAACACAGTAGAAGAAGTCTATGCAAGGTTAGAAGCTTGTTAAAATCTCAAGATTTTTGAATTGTAAAGAAAGTGGGAATGTTTGGGTTCCAAAATCTATACATGTGCATGCTTTGTGCTCTACAAAAGCACATAAACTGACAGGAAACTGAATAAATGAGGAAAATTAGGACCTGCTGTTGAAGCTGCACTTTTCCCTTTGACACCTTTTGCTTTACACCATGTGATGGCAAAAGAAGGCTACAGGGATTATTGAGTAAAAGATTAGGTTTTGACTGTCAAATGTTTACTGTCCTGTTAAGTAAAATAAAGACAGTAGATTTTAAAGATGACTAAACTGGTGATAGGTTTTTATTGCACATGTAGCTGCACAAATGCAAAATTTTAAAGTCTCTTAAACGTTTGATTCAGAGCCTCTTCTACCATGTTCCCCTACAATTAGACAGGTTTGGTATTTTATTTATACACTACTTCTTATTGTTATTTTCTAATATATCTCTAATTCACAGACCAAGCTGCTTTAGTGACTGAAATGATGAGCATCCCCATGTAATGTTAAAGGCTTTAAAAAAAATGGTTCTATTTGTATTTATCATATCTCTACTGTCTATCACAGATGCTCTGAAATGTTCTAATGTAACTTATTACTTTCAGTCATTTTAATGCAAAAGAGGTCATCCAAGACGCCACTGTAGATCTGTTAGCTATATTACAATGCCAAACATCAAAATATAGCAAAAAAAAAAGTGAAAAACTACAATAGAATCAATGGTTCTGTTTAAAAAAAAACAGATCTGTTTTGGAGGTTGACAAATACATTGGGAAATGCTTGAAAATTACACAGGGCACATGAATAAATATGACAGGAGTCATAAATAACCTCTGTTGAAGGTTAAGAAGCTTTATTAGAGTCTCTCAGATTTCATCAGAAAGATGGAAAATATCTCATGTAGCTACAGAAGTGAGCAGAGCTTGTTAGGAGCTGTGCTGTGCTTTTGGGCACCAGTTTCAGGTTATTTGAAAAGTGATTTCTTAACCTGACGACCAATGATACACACTGGAGCGCCCCCTACAGGCTCTACAGACTCATGACATGTCAGAGAACAACGTCACTGGATGAATGTGTGCTTTTCCCTCACAGTGACGGGCTGATTAAAGCTGTAGGGCCTGCAGAAACCATCAGAGCTCAGTATGCAGAAGCTTTGTTTGACAAAGTGATCGATGCTGCAGGAATGTGCGTCCTGCCAGGTGAGCATTAGCTCTGTATCAGTTCTGTTGGCTTAAATATAAGCAGTCAGACGTGTGAATTGTTGAGAATTTCTTGCCTTAGTGTAATGTAAAAAAATACTTGATGTTCTAAAAAAAGACTCCCAGACATTTGTTTTGTTTGTTTTCTGTTTTCTCCCATTATCATCATCAAATTTACAGACTAAAGATGCTAAATTTAAATGATTTGTTTGATATCAAGCTTGTGAAAAATATGCAAAAAAACTAAGAAATCAGGAAGGAGCCGAAGTCCAAAGTACTTTTAATGTTTGACCTTTTACTTCTGCCTCTTCTCGCAGTGATTAACTGCTGCAAACTTCTTGTTTCAGGCTTGGTTGATGCTCACACTCATCCAGTCTGGGCTGGGGACCGGGTGCATGAATTTGCAATGAAGGTAAATTATTCTGCTTAACTTCACTTCGCTTCACTGAGCATCTGAACTGTTGATGACATGCTCGGCGCTCCATCTGCAGCTGGCAGGTGCCACCTATATGGACGTGCACCGAGCAGGTGGAGGCATCCACTTCACGGTGGAGCACACTCGAGCCGCCCCCGCCTCGGACCTCCTGGCGACCCTCCGCAGCAGGTTGATGCGGATGCAGCGAGCGGGCACCACCCTGGTGGAGTGTAAGAGCGGTTACGGCCTGGAGTTGCAGACCGAGCTGAAAATGCTGGAAGTGATCGAGGAGGCCCGGCGCTCCCTACCTATAAACATCTCTGCCACCTACTGCGGAGCTCACGCAGTGCCCAAGTAAGTATAACTATTTTTGCCTTATATTCCATATCTCCTCCTCCTCCTCCACGTCTTCCTCCTCCTTCAGAGGGAAAACAGTGGCAGAAGCTACAGAGGACATTCTGAGAGTTCAGCTGCCTCGGCTGAAGGAAAGGATGTCTGCTGGGACTCTCAGAGTCGACAACATCGACGTGTTTTGTGAGCAGGGAGTGTTTGACCTCAGCTCGAGCCGCTCCATCCTGCAGGCAGGCAAACAAATGGGCCTCAACATCAATTTCCATGGAGATGAGCTTCATCCCATGAACTCTGCTCAGGTATCTGCCGAAGCTTATGTATACACTGTAAGCTACAGCCTAAAGATGAATATTCACCTCTGAACCACATCATAACCTTCAGTTTCTGCTCACCGGATCAACAGTACTCATATTATTTTAGTTTACACCAACTCCAAAGAAAAATATCAGCTAGTTTCCACCTTTGTGATGAAAACTAGCATGCTTCATTACCATCTTTACTACCAGACCTACGCTCTTCTGCATCTGGGGTTATTTTTCAAGCAGCTTTGAATCTTTTTTTTTCTACTGTATGTGAGACCAGTTTTATGTCGTGATACAGACACAATAAAGTGATTATTGTACCCTTTCTTAAAAAATACGTGTGTTTGTGTGTCGTCTGATTTTTTTTTTTTTTTTTGGCGGGGGGTGTACAGTAAGCCCCACCCCCCCTCTGTGCACTTTAAACTCTGCTGTTTCTCTCTTGGGTAAATATTTGCCTGTTTCCTGAGTTGGCTTCAACACCCTCTCTCCTAAAGTTTGACTTCAGATGAGTCAAAATGTCCAGACCTTACAGACTGCTGGTTAAAAATGCCAAACAGCTAGTTTTGATCTGCAAAAACTCTGAGAAGTACCTGACCAAATATGGGATGCAAAATCTCTGCGTGATTGAAAATGGGAGCGTTGTAATAGGAAGGTAAGTTTGTCACAAATTCTGAATTTTATAGGCACATTTTCAGATCTCTAAGCTTTATAAAGGAGATGTCAAACATCTGGGTCGGGGGTAAAAAGTGACTACTGCTTCTGGTGTGAGGATTTAAACACAGTAGAAGAAGTCTATGCAAGGTTAGAAGCTTGTTAAAATCTCAAGATTTTTGAATTGTAAAGAAAGTGGGAATGTTTGGGTTCCAAAATCTATACATGTGCATGCTTTGTGCTCTACAAAAGCACACAAACGGACAGGAAACTGAATAAATGAGGAAAATTAGGACCTGCTGTTGAAGCTGCACTTTTCCCTTTGACACCTTTTGCTTTACACCATGTGATGGCAAAAGAAGGCTACAGGGATTATTGAGTAAAAGATTAGGTTTTGACTGTCAAATGTTTACTGTCCTGTTAAGTAAAATAAAGACAGTAGATTTTAAAGATGACTAAACTGGTGATAGGTTTTTATTGCACATGTAGCTGCACAAATGCAAAATTTTAAAGTCTCTTAAACGTTTGATTCAGAGCCTCTTCTACCATGTTCCCCTACAATTAGACAGGTTTGGTATTTTATTTATACACTACTTCTTATTGTTATTTTCTAATATATCTCTAATTCACAGACCAAGCTGCTTTAGTGACTGAAATGATGAGCATCCCCATGTAATGTTAAAGGCTTTAAAAAAAATGGTTCTATTTGTATTTATCATATCTCTACTGTCTATCACAGATGCTCTGAAATGTTCTAATGTAGCTTATTACTTTCAGTCATTTTAATGCAAAAGAGGTCATCCAAGACGCCACTGTAGATCTGTTAGCTATATTACAATGCCAAACATCAAAATATAGCAAAAAAAAAGTGAAAAACTACAATAGAATCAATGGTTCTGTTTAAAAAAACAGATCTGTTTTGGAGGTTGACAAATACATTGGGAAATGCTTGAAAATTACACAGGGCACATGAATAAATATGACAGGAGTCATAAATAACCTCTGTTGAAGGTTAAGAAGCTTTATTAGAGTCTCTCAGATTTCATCAGAAAGATGGAAAATATCTCATGTAGCTACAGAAGTGAGCAGAGCTTGTTAGGAGCTGTGCTGTGCTTTTGGGCACCAGTTTCAGGTTATTTGAAAAGTGATTTCTTAACCTGACGACCAATGATACACACTGGAGCGCCCCCTACAGGCTCATGACATGTCAGAGAACAAAGTCACTGGATGAACGTGTGCTTTTCCCTCACAGTGACGGGCTGATTAAAGCTGTAGGGCCTGCAGAAACCATCAGAGCTCAGTATGCAGAAGTTTTGTTTGACAAAGTGATCGATGCTGCAGGAATGTGCGTCCTGCCAGGTGAGCATCAGCTCTGTATCAGTTCTGTTGGCTTAAATATAAGCAGTCAGACGTGTGAATTGTTGAGAATTTCTTGCCTTAGTGTAATGTAAAAAAATACTTGATGTTCTAAAAAAAGACTCCCAGACATTTGTTTTGTTTGTTTTCTGTTTTCTCCCATTATCATCATCAAATTTACAGACTAAAGATGCTAAATTTAAATGATTTGTTTGATATCAAGCTTGTGAAAAATATGCAAAAAAACTAAGAAATCAGGAAGGAGCCGAAGTCCAAAGTACTTTTAATGTTTGACCTTTTACTTCTGCCTCTTCTCGCAGTGATTAACTGCTGCAAACTTCTTGTTTCAGGCTTGGTTGATGCTCACACTCATCCAGTCTGGGCTGGGGACCGGGTGCATGAATTTGCAATGAAGGTAAATTATTCTGCTTAATAACTTCACTTCGCTTCACTGAGCATCTGAACTGTTGATGACATGCTCGGCGCTCCATCTGCAGCTGGCAGGTGCCACCTATATGGACGTGCACCGAGCAGGTGGAGGCATCCACTTCACGGTGGAGCACACTCGAGCCGCCCCCGCCTCGGACCTCCTGGCGACCCTCCGCAGCAGGTTGATGCGGATGCAGCGAGCGGGCACCACCCTGGTGGAGTGTAAGAGCGGTTACGGCCTGGAGTTGCAGACCGAGCTGAAAATGCTGGAAGTGATCGAGGAGGCCCGGCGCTCCCTACCTATAAACATCTCTGCCACCTACTGCGGAGCTCACGCAGTGCCCAAGTAAGTATAACTATTTTTGCCTTATATTCCATATCTCCTCCTCCTCCTCCACGTCTTCCTCCTCCTTCAGAGGGAAAACAGTGGCAGAAGCTACAGAGGACATTCTGAGAGTTCAGCTGCCTCGGCTGAAGGAAAGGATGTCTGCTGGGACTCTCAGAGTCGACAACATCGACGTGTTTTGTGAGCAGGGAGTGTTTGACCTCAGCTCGAGCCGCTCCATCCTGCAGGCAGGCAAACAAATGGGCCTCAACATCAATTTCCATGGTGATGAGCTTCATCCCATGAACTCTGCTCAGGTATCTGCCGAAGCTTATGTATACACTGTAAGCTACAGCCTAAAGATGAATATTCACCTCTGAACCACATCATAACCTTCAGTTTCTGCTCACCGGATCAACAGTACTCATATTATTTTAGTTTACACCAACTCCAAAGAAAAATATCAGCTAGTTTCCACCTTTGTGATGAAAACTAGCATGCTTCATTACCATCTTTACTACCAGACCTACGCTCTTCTGCATCTGGATAGTCTCCAGATCCCCGTACAGATGGATTGAGAAAACAAATGTTCACAGAGTCATGTGAGTTTTGTGGCCTTATTAAACAGTTTCCATACACCCATATGTTTTTTTTCTAAGAACATATGGGTGTACAGAATATATGTTATTTCAGCTGCTGATAATCTTTGACTTTCAGAGTAATACAGTCTAACACATCCAAAAACATGGTCAGGAAGGCGAGGGAAATGTCACTATCGACAAAAAAAAAGACACTAAAGGCGCATAAAATATAATTGATGATCTGGGGCCAAATGCAGATGAGCTGCACGGAGACCTTTGGATATTTATCTGAAACCTAACAGTTTAATTGTTTATTAATAATCATCTGAGGTCCTGTCTTGTTAAACAGAGTGTGCATTTATTTCAGATGGGGGCGGAGCTTGGAGCCTTAGCCATCAGTCACCTGGAGGAGGTGACAGATGCAGGAATTGCTGCCATGGCCAAAGCAAAAACTGCCGCGGTCCTCCTGCCGACTACAGCTTACATTCTGCGGTACTGTAACACACACACACACACACACACACACACACACACACACACACTTTAACCGAGAGTTTTCGAGTAATACATTTATTGATGTTTAGGTTGCCCCAGCCTCGGGCCAGAGACATGCTGGACGCCGGAGTGATCGTGGCCCTCGGCAGCGACTTCAACCCCAATGCCTACTGCTGCTCTATGGTGAGTGCAGGATGTCTGACTCCTCCTTTGTCTCTGTCACAGCCACACGCTGTATATAAAAGATGGATGTAAGTACTGTGACATTACCCATGAAGCCTAAACATTATGTTTCCGTTTTTCCTTAAGCAAGAATGATAAGTTATTAGCTTCCACTGAGGTGCAAACTGCTGCTGTAGGCATGTAAAGTTGGACATTTTAACATGGAAGTCTGGAGGGGTTGATTCACTTCAAGAGTCTGCCTCAAGTGGCCAATAGAGGAACTGCAGGCTCCCCTCTGCTTACATCCCCCTCTGTTCTTTTTCTCTCCCTCAGCCGATAGTGATGCATCTGGCCTGTGTTAACATGAGGATGTCCATGCCAGAGGCTTTGGCCGCCGCCACCATCAACGCGGCCTACGCCCTCGGGCGCTCCCACACACATGGATCGCTGGAGGTCAACAAGCACGGAGACCTGCTGCTCCTCAACGCCACACGGTAAGCCCACCCACAGCAGAGAACACTTCAAAGACCAATTTCATGTTTTTATGGAGCTTAAAAAAGTTAAGGTAAAATTTAAAGAAACAACTGTGTGTTTCTATTGTGGAAATAGTGCAATTATTTACTCTGTGTGTTGCACTCAGTCACTCACTGCTTGCAGTTTAGTGCTGCCTTTAACTGTAATGTTGTATTAATGCATGGTTTCATAATTTGAACCATTATTTTACCAGGTAGCTTTATTAATTGTGCAGTTTTAGTGATTCCTAATCAGAGGCAGAAACTTTGGTGTGCAGATGTTTAGATTTGGTGTTTTTCTGATACTTCTGACCTCTTCCTACATTGAAAATCTAATATTGTATCAGCTTTACATTAGAAATAAGAAATAAAAATAACAGAGGCTGTCCTCTGTGTCGTTCTGCAGGTGGGAGCACCTGATTTACCAGTTGGGAGGACATCAGGAGCTCATCCGGTATGTCATCATCAAAGGGGACGTCGTCTATGATAACAACAAAATCCTGGACTTGTAACTGTGGAACTAGATTAACAGAGTGAAGTAAAACTATCTAAAAATTTAAATGTGTGCTTAAGGAGCTAACTAAAATAAAGTTTTAGTCTCTTATGTCAGTGTGGTCACACCTGTCAGCCCAATAAGCACTGGGAGGCTTCGGTCCAGATGTTTATCTATGTTCATGTAGTGCTCTGTCCAAGCATGAAGCCATGTCATATCAAACAGCTCTCTCCTTTTATCAGTCACAGTCCCTACATTTAAAATCCTTCCACTCCTACCTCTCCTTCTCTCACTGCCTCCTAATATGCCGTCCCCCTCTCCTCTTCCTTTGTCATCAGACGATTGTGGGCGATCGTGGCTCAAGAGTTGGGAGTTCGCCTTGTACGGTAATCGGAAGATTGCCGGTTCGAGCCCGGCTTGGACAGTCTCAGTTGTTGTGTCCTTGGGCAAGACACTTCACCCGTTGCCTACTGGTGGTGGTCAGAGGGCCCGGTGGCGCCAGTGTCCGGCAGCCTCGCCTCTGTCAGTGCGCCCCAGGGTGGCTGTGGCTATAATGTAGCTTGCCATCACCAGTGTGTGAATGGGTGGATGACTGGATGTGTAAAGCGCTATACAAATACAGGCCATTTACCATTTTACCATTTCAGACAACAGTAGTATTTTCGCCCTTTAGACCAACAGTGCCATCGGTCTGGGTCTGTTAACAGAGGCCTCAAACAATCTGAAATCTCATGTTAATAACCATTGTTTAGTCTTGATTTATTTTTTAAATCAAAGTCACAGAGAGCCACTGAAAGTGGGCAAAGGTTCATGACCTAGATCAGATCACTGCTGTTAGAAAAGCTGAGTCAGGAGAGAGAGAGCTTTCCCTCTCAGGTGATCAATCAGTTCACTGAATTACCTGATCTGACCTCTGTGAAGCCTGCAGAGGCATGAAACTCTCTCTGCTTTTATCAGAGGATTGCAGCAACAAAAGAAAATCTCAGTAATCATCACCTGGAACAAAAAAATCTCTTCAAACCGCATTTCTGTAGAGTGCTCTTTATCTTTATTGAACATGTTAGTACACAACGCTCGCCTTATCTAAGCATTTTTCTCACACGCGTGGCTTTCAACGACTTGATAATTCATTCCCAGTCTTTTCTGTTCTGATTTTTCTCGTGTTATTACTTTACATTAAAAAAACACAATATATTGTGATTTTTATAAAAGCTAACTATAAAAAAACAAAAAAAAACCCCTAATTTAAATGCTATTCACAACAATAAATGGGTGCAGAGATGGAAAAAAGATATACGGTTGTAGTGGTACACATAAAAACTGGCTTTTTAAAAACTCTAACGATGATATATTTTATGTACCCAAAGCTCAGCTGTGTGAAACACCTCCATTAATCCCCTCAGGCTTCGTACTTCTTCCCTGCCCGGTGGATCTGCTGGTAAAGTGTCATGGAGAAAGCCATGCCGAGCAGCTGGAAACAGAAAAACACTAAAGTTAATAAAGAGCTGTGTTATGAGGCAGGATTTAGTGCTTAGCGAGTTAACTTTAGAAGGTGGTTCCCTTCTTAACCAGCATAACCAGCCCTAAACCGTTTCTGGAGTCTGATAAGAGATCTACATGATCAAATCAAGGCTTTTTGGCCGATCAGTTCCCTGGAAAATTGTATCACAATTCCTGGAAGATAATAAGATGGTCTCTAGGGTTATGGGACAGTCTGAAGTTTTTGTTTTTCCTCTCATGAGTAAGAAAATAGATCCCCAGGGGAAGTTTATTTCCTGTTGTTCTTTGAGCGTTAATATACTGAAACCGCCCTAAACTTTTGCCTCGTTTTACTCTTGTCAATACAGCCCATGAAGACTTGCTGTAATGTGCCATATTAACACTCAGCAGCAACCTGCCAACCCCAGTAGCCTTAGACAGAACCTCCAGGTAGCCTGGGGTGGTATCTCACAGCTGTTAGGGAAAGGGTCCCTAACAAAGTCTTTAAAGGCACATGGCCTTAATTGGCAGTAAAATGTCTTAAATGAATTTTCATTTAGTTTTTTGTGATTCTGTAACCCTGAGAAAGTTAAGGAAACTACATCCTGGATATGTTGAACTTGCTTCACTGCACAGACCCTGTGAGTATTTAAAGTCTGGATGTGAATAAAGTGCTGCTCACCTGTATGACCAACACACACATCGCAATAGTCCCCAGAAGGTGCTTGTTGTCGTCCAGCCACTCCTCAACCTTCTCATAACAGCCCTGAAAAGACGAAGGAAACCAGATCATCAGGAGACATCTGGTCACAAAAACGTTTTACACTGAGTTCACTCTTTTCTCCTTTTGTTCATGGTTACTAACATCTGTTGTTGTTTCTGACACATTCAAACACAACCTAATGCTTCTTTAAATTCAAATAAAACAAAAACAGTTTGGGATTAAGTTCGAGGTAAAGAAATAACAGGAAAACAGGAAAAGAACTGTAACACCAACTCATTAACTATATGAGTCGTGGTTGTGCAGCTCACTTTAAACCAGAGACCTCTTTTTAATCGTTTGAGCCAATAGGATCACAGTAACTGTGCCATGTTCATGTCACTTCAACCAATCAGAAGTTGCAAGGGCAAAACCCACGTGGGCCCAAATTTACTGCATGTGGCCTCTGTCCAGTCACGTGTCTGTAGGTGGGTCTAAAATGGAAGTTGTTGAACGTGGCTCTGATGCAGCTAGTTAGGCGTGGTAACTGCTGATAATCACGTGCTACTGGCAAAAATCGGGACAGTAAGTCAATTTCTGTCTTGGTGCATTTGCGCCGCTATGTGTTTTTGTGGGCTTCTTTTGCGGCTCATTCAGTGAATTTTGGTCAAAGTGTGGTGAAACTTGGTGTTTGGAATTGGTGATAGCTTCAGCCTTTCTTTAGCCGGTGTGGAGCAGGGAAATTATTTTACTGCTATTGTTAAATAATCATCATTATTACCATTGCATTAATAATATAATCTGCAGTATGATCATTGCTTTAACAATGTAACAGATAGCTTTAAGATGGCCTTAAGATGTTTATGATGATGTTAACTTTGTATTCCAGGTGCAGTTATAACTATTTTATACATATTGCATATCTGTGCTTATTTGAGTTGACGTTCAGGTTCATTAATGGTCTTAAGCTTCATCTAGTGAGAGTGTCTAGATGATCCATGCTGAGGGAAAACTAGAACATAGAAGGAATTGCAGTACATGCTTACACAACAGTTCATTTTAATATCTTTTATATGTTCATATTCTTGTATTAAGCTTTTAGTAGGGGTTCTTGATTAAAACATTTATTTAGTAGAGGACACATACATAGTTTCAGTTGTTACATATCAGAGTGGCTTCTGTCTCTCTGTCTGGTTAGAGGTTAGGAGCTAGTCGCGAGGTGAAACAGGGTGCAATTGTGGTTAGCACACAGACACACACACACACACACACTCAGTTAGAGAATCATTTATAGGTGAAAGTTTAATCATGTTTTGCTTGGGGTTGCAAAAAGAGCAGTTTGTCGCCGAACTGCTGCTGAGGTGTCAAGATGACAAGCGAGCATCCGGCAGTGACAGGATGCACCTGTTATGAAGATGGAAGACGATGTTCTTTTTAAATTGTGTTAAAAGGTCATTGTGGTTTTGATTTGACGTACGTATATATCCTGTCTGTGACGTATGAAGGGGCGTCAGTAATTCAAACCCTGATGCTATAAAAATCTGTGTATGCTCTGATTAAGTTGAAGATTAATTCCTGTCTGTGTACAGATTATTCTTCCCACACGTGTGTAGTCATTAAAATCATTGTTTGACCAAGAGCTTCTGGACCATGGGTGGTTTGTACTCTCCCTCCTCAATTTTGAACCTTAACATTTTGGGGGCTTCGTCCGGTAATTGAGGAGGGAGGATTGGAGGTGTAGACGGTGATGTATGGTCCGTTGTGGTCAGACAGGCAGGCGTGACCCGGCAACCAAACTGAGGGGACAGGCGCCTTTAAAAAGAGGTAGGCACAGGCCTGTTGATTTTATCCGAAGTGTGCTGAATTGGATGATAAAATTAAATGTCTATTCAGTAAAAGTTGCCGGTAAATGTCTGCTTTGATTTTGATGAGAATCTCATGACAGTACTGAGGATTTAAAAGCAGTTGGACTGCTGGTAATGATTGAATGCGGTTGGACCGCTAAAAGGATTTAATACGGTTGGACCGTGGTAAGCAGTTGGACTGCTCAATGATTTTAGTATGTTAGGGAATTTGGTTATTTTTTGGTTATAAGGTTGGACCTGCTTCAGTCTTACACTTTGTTGGGTGTTTTACTGTTGTTCCAAAGTATTATAAATTATCTTAGAACGGAACCGTGGGGGTTCTAGGAAGCGCAGAGCCCGGAGGTTATGCTCCCTCCTTGTCGTGGACGCGCGACATTGACCTGTCGGCGAACAGGGTTAGTTCAGTTTGGCTTAACTGTGGGGTACAGGGCATCCTGGAATGAAGCTAGGAGTTAGAGTCTCCTTACCGTTTGGAACGGTACCTGCGCTTTTTTGGTCAGAAGAAGTTGGACTTCGGGCGTGTAACTTTAACTTAAAACTTCGGGGAAAGCCTTGGCTGGGAAACGCCAAAAATAGAGCTTCAGGCAAAGTTTGGGTTGGTTGACGCTTTTAAATTGTGTTAGGGACTTTAGAGATGAGGCCAGAAACTGTTGGACAGATACTGGTTAATTGGTCGCAAAAAACTCAGGGAGTTCATCCGCTGGGCGGTTATTTTAAATTTGTCGAAATTGGGTAGGCGCTAAAGCTGACAGATCTGACAGTGGTTGTAAATATAAGACGTCGTTGTAATATAGAATAAGAAAATTTGGTGTGAGAGATCTCTGTGTGTCGAGTCAGTAATGCACTGACTGCCTGCTGCTATTTTTAGACGGTGTGTGTGAGTGTGAAAATGCAAATTAGTAAGCAGTGAACTGTTTAAGCCACAGTTGGTTTTACAAATACTGCTGCAAACATTGTAGAGTGTGTGTTTAAGATGCCATTTATGTTTACTAGAGGGTTATAAATAAAGTTTTGAGTTGCCGTAGTGGATGTATAGTAATTGACTGAGTTTGGATGCAGATATATAAATATATTGAGTGCACTGTATATACTTAAGACTAACACATTACTTTCAGTAGTAACTTTTCTCCAGCATTAGTTGCTGGTGTGGTTTATTTTTTCAATTTCTTGTGTGTGCGGTGAGAATTAATGGAGGTTTCAATTTTTCGTTTGTTTGTTTTTGACTTGCTCTTTCTGATTATGACAAGCATGTCTAAAATACTCTTAGGAAAGTGTGTTTTGAGTTATATTCCTCAACTCTAGTCACAGTTTAAGTGTGTGAATGCGGTGACGAGAAGGTTTTGAATGATGAATAAAGGTGAGAGGTATTTCTTTGGTGATGTCAAGTAGGATGTTTTAAAGTTTGAAAGTGTTTTTAATTTGAGAGAGGCATGAGTGATGTTATAAGAGTTTGAGTTTCTTTTTCTTTCAGTTCAAGAACGCATAAGTACATACACTTGGTACACCCGTTTACTCTTTTACTTTATTAAAACAGACGGTGTATTTGAGTTTGAATTTCAGTAATTGTATGTTGATATGGTAATTTAGTTTATGTTAGGTGAAGGAGATGTCCATCTCTGCGTCTTGCAGGATTGAAAGTGAAAGTTGAAGGTTGTGATGTGAATGCTGTGAGTACTCGATTTGAATGATTCTGTGTGATGTGTACAAAATACTAAATAATAATAACACTATGAAAGTTGATAGTAGAGTGAGTGCAAGGCGGTGTGTGAACAGAGGAAGTCTGAGAGAGAAGTGTGTGCGTAGGCAAAATGCAGAGTGTGTGCGTGAAATAAGGGAGTATTGTTTTTACATCAAGGTTTAGTAGAACTAAAGTAGAACGTTACAAACAAACAGATAAAAAAGTAAAATTGAAGAGAGAAAATAACTGACAATTACATTAATGAATAGAAAACACACATACACAAAGTGCCATATGTGAAATTATTCTAGGAAGGAATCAGAAGTGAGATAGTTTAATATAAGATGCAATGAAGGAAGCAGCTCACACTCCTTTAATTTCCAGAGCCAGTGTGTTCCCTCCCCTGCCCACTTGGGCCCCGTATCAGGCGAGTATGGAAGGCTGGATAGCCCATGACGGGTAAGATCCCACCTCGAAACCCTGGGACAACCTAAGGCAGGCACAGTCACGATTACTCGGCCTCACTCAGTCCCTGTGAGCTCAGACTCACTGGTGAGATGAAGTGAAGAAGACGGGACCTCAAGGGTAAAGCCGCTGGGCTAAGGCGGAGGGGGTAAGTGGCAAGTGGAGCCCTAACTTCTGGCTGAGGACAAGGAATGCTGTTATTTAAGGGGAAATCAAAATGAG
The DNA here is from genome assembly GCF_057381915.1 of Diplotaxodon limnothrissa. Classification (NCBI taxonomy): domain Eukaryota; kingdom Metazoa; phylum Chordata; class Actinopteri; order Cichliformes; family Cichlidae; genus Diplotaxodon; species Diplotaxodon limnothrissa. The sequence continues at coordinate 24,237,383 of NC_140612.1, forward strand.
GGTTAGTAAATTTGGGAAAGAAACTGACGGCTTAAGTGGAGAATTATGAAGGAGTCTGACACACTGCAAAAGCAACATACACAAACAGAAAATGCATTAACCTTATAAAGACAAGACAAGCTCATGATGATTATTTGTATAGATACTGATTAAACCTGGCTTAGAACACAAAGATACGCAATGAAGATCAGCTTGCTACTTGTATGAGTGGTAGAATGGTGTGAATGGTTAATGAAATACACTTGAGTTTGAAGCTGAGGAATAACTCAAAGAAGCTATATGACAAAGGGAGTTATGAAAATAAAAGTGATTAAAGTAGTTTTAAAAAGAGTGACTTAGGAGTGCTCTCTCGTACTGAGTGATCAAGTAGTGATCACTGTAGAAAGAAATAAAATGATTTAATGAGTTGGTAATGTTTAAACATATGTTTCTGTTGTTACAGCAACTCATTGAGAGATGACTCAGTATGCAAATTAGCTGGAGTGAGTGGTGACGAAGGAGCTTCCTGTGTGTGTGTGACTGAGGCTTTCAGGAGAGGAAGCATGCCACAGAAGAGAAAGTGCAGATTTGGGTAGGAAATTTATAGTTTAGTGATATGTTGTTGTAAGGGGGTCTTATGCTGAATGTAAGTATGTTACAGAGCATAAGGGGGTGATTTTTGTGTGCAAATTGTGTGGTTTTAATGAGACTTTCGGTGTATTGAGGAGGTGAAATTATGTGGTGGCAAAACTTTTGTGTGTTTAAGGTTGTTGAGGTTGTTGTGGTGATGGGTTGATTCTGTCAGTTAGGTTTGGGTTGTTGTTTTTGTTTTTAATAGAGGGAGTTTTAGGAAACATGGACATGTCTAAAAATTGGGCCCATTATTTTGTAACAGTGCACTTAAAAAAACCTGTCAGGTGATTTTGTTTTGTGTTTTGTGAGCTAACAATCAGCTCTATTTTTTTCATTTCTGTTTTAAGCAGGCCTGCAACAGTGAATAACGGCGCTGAAAATTCTCGGGAAGAGCAAATATAAGGGGGCTTTCCAGATTACAATTGGCTGAGGAGAAAGCTACCTGTGGGGACAGGTCGTAAGTCCCTGTAAAAAGGATTTTATGCGAGTCAATCCAGTCCAAAAGCATAAAGAAATATTTTCCTATGGAAAATAAAAAATGACTGAGCTCATTTTGCTGAGGGTGGAGAATCTGACGCGGGAAGCTCCACTATTAGCAAAAATATGGAGTGAATGTGTGAGTGAAGGTGTGGATGAATACATGTGGACAAACAATTTGTTTTTACCAGAGAAAATTTCTGTTTTGTTTTGTTGACTGGGGTTAGATTATGGGATTATAGTATATTGTTGGGAGAATGCCAAATGTTAAAGGGGAAACATTTTGATGTAACTCAGTTACCGTTAATTGGAGGAACACATGACTGATAATTGTTCTGTTTTAAGTTTATTTTATGATATAGATTGGAACATGAGTGGGGAAAACTGAGCATTTTTAGTTTTGTATAGTATTTTGACACATTTCATGTATCAAAATAAAGGGGGGTTTAGGGTGTATTAATTTAATTGTTTAATAATTTAGGATCATTTTAGGACTTTTGGGGTTTTTGATCATTTGGATATGGTAAAACTGAAACTGTTATTTTTATGTTAAGGTTAAAGGATTAAAGAACTGAATCCTGTTTAGAAGATACAATGCCAGTGTTTTAAAGCTGTGTACAAATCTTAGAGGGAAAATCTTTGGGGAAAATTAGTGAGGGTTGAAGGAGTAGAACAGGTTTGATTTCTTTTTTGATTTCTAGAAGAAGTGGTTATAATGTAGGCTTACACATACAGATATTACATAGGAGGTATTTTTAGGATAAAGGGGAGAGCTTATAAATAGAAATGATTTTTATACATATTGCATTTTTTGATATGAGTTATTGAAGTTATTGAAGGATTGCACACGCTTACAGACACAGAGTTAAGAAACACACATGACAGTATTGATTCCAGGCAAAAGGCCTCAAATTCATTTAGCTTTTTAACTGAACTTAAAGAAGGACCAAAGAGGAAGGAAAGCATATATTTTGGTTAAGTCTGATAAATTAGAATTAGAAGGTATTGTTACATTAAAGGGAGCAAATGAAATAAAAAGGCTATACCAAAAACGGGTTATAACATAGGAAATGTGAGGTTAAAATGAAGTTAACACATAGGAGTTGTTTCAAGGCAGCATTTAGCTATGATGAAATGTATACAGGAGTAATTGCTTATATGCTTAAACTTAATTGATTAAAGTGGTTGTTTTCTTTTGGATCTTTTAGAATAGAGGAACTTGCAGCAGCGACAATTTGTGCACAGGATGTTGATGATCAGATAAGGGAAAAATAGAGCGAGCAACCGGACGTGAAAGCAGGGCTTAAAGAGTTTTAAAGTGATGAGGAACGTTGAAGAATATACATAAATACAAGTCAATAAGTTAAGAGCATAATTAGGATCATGCTTTTGATTAAAGAGTCCCAGATAGGATAAGTTAGGGAGGTGCAGGAAAAGGTGTTTTGTTTCCTTTGCAGAAGATCTCGACGACCACAGGGAGGTCCGAGACCACCAGAGAGGGACCGAGAAAACCTAAGCTTACACATGGAGTGTTCTCGAAAGGGAGCTGGTGTTTATTACCGGACCAATTAGATGACATGAGGTTGTCTGATTTGCTGAGCCAGGACGCAATGTATTGCGACCTCTGGTGTTCCAGAGGTCGAGAGAGGGAGTGTGGAGCAGGGAAATTATTTTACTGCTATTGTTAAATAATCATCATTATTACCATTGCATTAATAATATAATCTGCAGTATGATCATTGCTTTAACAATGTAACAGATAGCTTTAAGATGGCCTTAAGATGTTTATGATGATGTTAACTTTGTATTCCAGGTGCAGTTATAACTTTTTTATACATATTGCATATCTGTGCTTATTTGAGTTGACGTTCAGGTTCATTAATGGTCTTAAGCTTCATCTAGTGAGAGTGTCTAGATGATCCATGCTGAGGGAAAACTAGAACATAGAAGGAATTGCAGTACATGCTTACACAACAGTTCATTTTAATATCTTTTATATGTTCATATTCTTGTATTAAGCTTTTAGTAGGGGTTCTTGATTAAAACATTTATTTAGTAGAGGACACATACATAGTTTCAGTTGTTACATATCAGAGTGGCTTCTGTCTCTCTGTCTGGTTAGAGGTTAGGAGCTAGTCGCGAGGTGAAACAGGGTGCAATTGTGGTTAGCACACAGACACACACACACACACACACTCAGTTAGAGAATCATTTATAGGTGAAAGTTTAATCATGTTTTGCTTGGGGTTGCAAAAAGAGCAGTTTGTCGCCGAACTGCTGCTGAGGTGTCAAGATGACAAGCGAGCATCCGGCAGTGACAGGATGCACCTGTTATGAAGATGGAAGACGATGTTCTTTTTAAATTGTGTTAAAAGGTCATTGTGGTTTTGATTTGACGTACGTATATATCCTGTCTGTGACGTATGAAGGGGCGTCAGTAATTCAAACCCTGATGCTATAAAAATCTGTGTATGCTCTGATTAAGTTGAAGATTAATTCCTGTCTGTGTACAGATTATTCTTCCCACACGTGTGTAGTCATTAAAATCATTGTTTGACCAAGAGCTTCTGGACCATGGGTGGTTTGTACTCTCCCTCCTCAATTTTGAACCTTAACACCGGTTACATGAAGTCTAAAGAATTTCTGGTGCGGTTTTGTTTGTTTAACGGACTTGTGTGCATTTACGTAACTGCTTGTTTAATCATGGTTTGTTTTCGTTGTGTTTGGTGGTTGTAGAAATGGTTTATATGAGATTTTAACTGAGATTCAGAGGTTTCTGTGGATACCACACATGTCGGGATTTATGTTTCTGACCCTGTGTTATAACCGATTAAATGTGATCTCCTCCTTTTTGCCCCCGGTATCGGGGGCGTGGGGCTTAAGTGGTTAAATTTATTGGGCCTTGTTGACAACAGAAGGAATAAAACAATCAGCAGATTGATAACTTCACCGACCCGTGTCCAGAACACATTGGAGGTGTTGCGTCCACAGTCCGGGTAAACCTGCTGGCAGCAGCGGTCAGGAACCACGTCATCATGGAACGCCGTGTGCCAGTCGCGGTGGTTCGTCACGCCGCAGCACTTCCACTAGTAAACAAGCAGGAAGGGAGGAAATGACAGTGCATCATTCACTCAACAAGCAGCTGGATTAAAGAGTTGCCTTTAATGCATCTGCTCACCTCTCCCTGTATCGTGTTCCAAGCATCCCTCAGGCCGGCGTTGTTGTCCGTGTTGTACAGCACCAGCCCTTCTTTCAGGTCCTGACGGGCATTTTCACTCACCTGTTCACACAGAACCAGAGAGGTGGATCATGGGATATGAAGGCACACTCATCTGCAGCCTGGGAGTGAGCATGATTGCTAGCGTTTTGCAGTCTTACCTTGTCGGTGTAGACAAAGAACAGGATGAGGAGGATAAGTTCAGCCAATAGGATGATCAGGAGAACGATGAAGAACTGAATAAAAGAAGAAAAGTGTCAACATAAGATGAACAAAAGTTCATTTATACTAAATACGGTAATACACTCACACTCAGCAGGAGGCACTTGTTCTCCTTGATGGCACCCAGGCAGCCCAGGAAACCCGTCACCATGACTACGGTGCCGAGGGTGATGATGAGGTTGGCAGCGGAGAGCGAGGGGAAGGAGGGAGAGAGAGTGGCGAAGCTGCCCTGAGAAACCGAGAGCCATACGCCGACACCCAGCAATCCACAGCCTCCCAGCTGAAACACACAGGAAACTCAGACACTTCCTGCTGATTCGGTGACGATAAATTGCTTTAATCTCTTACTGCCGAGTCGGTGTGTGTGGAAAAATTACCCAGAAGAGCAGGTTAAAGAGGAAGAGCATGTACTTCACACAGCAGATGCAGCCGCGAGCCATGACTGAACCAACGGGCACTGAATAAATAAATAAATAAAGATTTTTTAATGGCAGATTTATATTAACAGTCTAAAAAAAAGTTACTAAAGCTTTGAAATAAACTGATCTCAAGAATACTACCCAAATTCCCCTTTAGGGCACCACTGTTCCCACTGCGCTGATAAAGTTTCTTAAATTATTTTGGTCTGTGCAAAGATACAACCACCAGTATTTACTTAATTTAGGTCTAAAATGAACTTTTATTACGTAGAGCTGCACCTACATCATAGTCAGTGGCAATGTTTTGAATTTTTAAGGGAACAAAACATGATTCGCTTGTTGTGTGTTGCTTGTTTGCACAGAAAAGCCACAAGTCACAAGTCACAGTCTGCTTTGATGCACATTATGCAACACTGACTGTAAACAGTTTCCTCTGCAGGGACTCAAAGTACAACCACAACACAGCAAAGAGGAGATGAACTCACCACTTGAACAAGCAGGAGAACGCAGAAGCTCTAGTGGTTTACCTGTGACACACAAACGTACACGAGCATTAACACGGCGCCTACAGGTGTAAACAAGTTTTTAATACCACTTTAACTGATACTGAACTTACCACACAAACAAACTGTTGTCACTTTAAAATGAAGGGTATGGTAAAAAAAACAAAAACAAATAAACAAGTATGTGGTTGACTTTAGGAACATTTTTAAACGTGTTTTGTTTGGTAGCATCTAACCTGACAGCTCCACACATCCTTCACCTGTCCAAAGTGTGGGAGTGGTGAATTTGTCCTCTGCTTTTGTTATTTAAATAAAAACTTCAAGACGAGAAGGTCACATAAATAACAAAAACGACTGAACACTCAAAAATCCCAACTATGGCTCGCTTCTAAAACTTTATTTATACATAAGCTTATATTCCTGTTCTTACCGTTTTAGAAATATTCAAAACAGCCTGAAACTGTTTTAGTCAAACTAGAAATGACAAACTGAGCAATTCAAAATTAATGATCCATATTAAATTTAGAGGCAGTGTAAATTTAAATTTAATGGAACTTTTCATGAGGTCCATTCATAAAAAGTGTAATAGATTTTACTCTTACTTGTAAAATTGTATTTGAGATATTGTAAATGTTTTTAAGCACGTGCATTTACCCTGTAAACTGTAAAAAGTTCAGTAAGACGTAAGTGTGGTTAACAGATAACTGACTAATAATACAACTTCTCCAAGTCCAAGTACTTTCCACATTATGTTTTAGGTGGTGTCTTTCTCGGTCTCCCCACCACCAAAAGTTAAAAATAGAAAACTGGAAAGACATTACTCACAGGAAATGAATTCATTTAAGGACCAGCAGACACAGACTGCACACTCTAATTTTAGCCGTATTGATATCATCAGTAATGTTGGTAAACAGAATTTAGCCTCCAAGTACAGACCCTAGTTTTTTGGAAGCATTTTACATTATTGAACCTTTTATGAAGACAAACTTGTCTTTTTAACAATGCATCTCCTTCAATTGTAAATGTAATTTGTTAGAATTGTGCATTTTTAGAAAAGTTTACTGAGCCAAATGTGAGGAAAAGAGAAAAGAGATGGATTGTTTTTGTATTTGTATTTACAGCACAGAACAAAATATCCACATTAAAAAAAAAAATAATTATAGCAAAATAATAATTTTACCTTGAATATACTTTTAAATATATATAGAATTGTTAAAAGCCTAAACTGAATTTTGAATTAATAACTAACTACACATGGCTATTGATTATTTCATTAATTCATTTATAAACATGTTAACTTTACAAATATCCCAATATCCAGGTAAACCTTTAAAAATGTGTATTTTGTCTGAACAATAGGGCTGCCACAAACAATTATTTTGATAGTCGACTAGTCACCGATTATTTTTGCGATTAGTCGACTAATCAGATCATGCGTCCACTGGACGTAAAACGTACAGCTTATTGCACCAGCACGCATCTGCTCTTATATAACTATCATTAGCTTACAGCTTTAAGTGTTTAAGGTATGTGCTAACTAAAAATGAAGACAAGATGATAGTTTATTAAATTTTAATGAAATTTGCAGATTGCCGTCTGCTCCTTGCTATCTAAAATATAACAGGACACCGGAGTATATTCTCGACCATCTCACACTTCTGATAATCAGTTGTCTGCTTGACGTTTATTCAGCTGTGTAAAAACTATAACTTTAATCTCAGCCAAACCGATTTACTCAGGAACAAATAAAGTACTGAAAAAAGCCAAACAATAACATTTTTAAGTTATCTAAGTGACTAAGTGAGTAGCGAGAGACGGCGGTGGGTTTGAAAACAATTTTCCGGGAGTCCGGTGTTCTCACGGGCTCTAGTGAGCCTTGCCCCCGGCTAGCTATCGAGCTAGTGGGTAACAGACGTCTCAGAAAACGTCAGAGCACTTTTGAAAGTATGTGGTGTCTTGATAAACTGAGCAGATATTTGAGGTTTACACAGCTACATTCTTGCCTGAAAATATGTTAAACGTTTATTTTGTGACCCAGAAAGAATAATAAGAGTAACATTAAAATTAACTAGCTGCCACCATTGTTGGAAACTGAGCAGGGCCGCGCTATGAATTCTGGGATAGGCTGGGCCACGAAGTATACACCCGACCCATCCTTCAAATCTGGGGAAATGAAGGGCGCATTTGTCGGAGTCTTCGAATTTGGACAGTCTTCGTCGTGTTGCTGTAACGTAATCGGCCTACAAATGCGGGCAGGAGGATGCGGTTCCTGAATTTGGACACAGCTACGATACTGAACGCTGCTTCTTCTTCTTCGGGATTTAATGGCAGCTGGCATCCTTCTACATGCAGTGCTGCCATCTTCTGTTTCAATCCGTTATTACACTCTTAAATCCTACTACTTATTCCTGCGTCTTTTGGGATCTTACAAAGCTTCAAACGACGTGTCGACTATTAGTCGTCGACGATTTTGATAGTCGACGTAAACGTGACCAGTCAACTAATCATGGCAGCCCTACTGAACAACAACACAAACTCAGATTTTCTGTCAAGTATTTATTATTATTATTATTATTTTATATATAAACATTTTTGACAAAAATTTGATTTTTTTAACAGTTGTTTTTTAAATGTGGTCAAAGCATGTGACAATTATGGGAATAAAATATGACAAAGAATCTAAACAAACTGAAATAGTAGTACAATTTTAAATTTAATTAATCACTTTTGTGCGTGTGTGTTTCTCTACTACAACATTTAACGTCATACACACTGTAGTAACACAGTAGCAAAACAATAACAAAAACCTATCAACCAGAGACAATAACTTTCTGTTATTTTAAAATGACTAATAAGTAAGTAAAGTAAGCAGTCATGGTAGTCTAAGGAGCGTGGAAAGAAAGCGACAGGACTTTAAGTTTCCTGAAGATGTTTCACTTCTCATCCGAGAAGTTCTAAGACCAAATGGTGGAGAGTCCCAGGTATGTTCTTTTCTTTTCAAGAACAAATATCACAAAGTGCTTTACAATACAAAATAAGACACAACAATTAAATATTTCAAACAACATTCAGCATTTAGATGTTAATCATTTCAACGATTTTTCTGCATTGTGTTTTAATATCCACAAAAATTTAGAGACTTTTAAGATAAAAAGGAAAGATGGGTAGAAGAACAAAGACACAATATCAGTGACTTGCTGAACATGGAAAGTAGAATGCCAGAGCCCATTATTTTTTCCCAATTATGTTAACAAGATATTACGATGTGGCTGAATGCCATTATTAAAATATAACATTTAAAAAACATTTACTCTGAGCAATTCCTTAATATTTCTTACATTATTATCATTATTATTAATTTGTAACAGGATAACTACATCTATGCTGAGAGTCATACTCTCAGATAAATAATATGTTCACTATAGTGAGCCTGCAACAAACTAATGGTACTGTCTCACACAGTTCAAATTCATTCAGCAGTGGTTAACACTGTAACACAGTTTTCTGTTTGTTAGCAAGATTAAATCAAAAAGTTATTTTTTATTGATTTATTTTTGAACACAGGTAAGACTTGAATCAGCTTACAAGTGATTAACTTTTGGAGTTGATCCAGATCTGGATAGAGGTCTTTTTATCATCAGTATTGGTGTCAAACACTCACCTCTTGTACTGTGACCTCACTAAAGGTAGCATGAGCACATTTTTAACTTTGCTTAGTTTAACAAATGCCATTAATTAATAATTAATTGATGGCATTTTTAATTAATGTCATTAAAAAAGCATTTGCCTACACTCCATCAGGGGAGACAAGGTTCACTTTCCCATAACCCATCATACAACTGGAAGTCTTTTTGCAACCAGAGAAGTCGCCCCCTTCTGGCCTTTGAAAATAATGACATCTTCCATCTTTTATATACAGTCCACACAATCACATTTTGAATGGGGCTTTCAGACGTGGGCACTACAAAAGTACGTAATTAAATACATTTTTAAGCTTCACAATTATATTAAATCAGAATTTTTTCATGCCCTCTGGCTCACATCATCACAAACTATCCCAAAACATCGCCCAACGATACAGCAGTTTCCAAATTTAAAAACTAGTGCGTGCAATAAATCTCTGCCTCGACGTGGTTTGACTGAGAAAAGCCATTTTGTTTTTGTTTTTTTAGACATATAGTGGGATCCTCGTCCCGTGGTGACGTCATCACCCAAACTTCAGTTTGCGGTCAACAGTTTGCGCTTTTTAAAAAAAGAGAGGGGGGTGGGTAAGCGTAACTGTACCGGTGTTATTTTTAAATTCACCAACTTTATACTTTAGCGATAAGAAAAAATGCTAATGTCTGCCTACACGAAGCTAGCCCACTTCGCCGCGGCTCAGGCCGTGATTCTTTCCATGTCCATGTCGGGTAAAAGAAGAGGAGGAGGATGAGGACAAAAATGGGGGATCACTTTCTTACCGCAGTCAATGAAATTGCGCTCATCTCCCCGCTAACTTCTGGAGGTCCGCATGGTGCTCTGCCTCACAGCATCAGCGGCTTTTAACGTACAAATCCCGCAGTTGGAAGCTACGAAGTCCGCTCGGAAGTTTCCTCTATGGCTGGAGGAGGAGGAGGACGTTTTCTAGGGAGAAAGGCGGAGCACAGAACTGGAGGACTGGAGGCGTGACTTTCGGGGGAAGGGAAGACAGTGAGCCGGTCAAAGACCCCGGCTGGATAAATATGAGTATTAGAATAGTTCACATAGTTTCCTATCGTGGCTCAGTCCTCCGATTTTATCGACACAGTTGAAGCCCAAAAGAGCAATGATGACAGTTTTGTTTCACCTAGCGGTCAACAGCGGTACTGCAACATCTAACAGCAAACAAGAGTATGAACGACCAGATATCAATTTATTTCAAAAAAATATTTCCATACTGATTAACACTATTTAATAATGCAAGACGTTTATACTGAGTTAAGTTATACATACAGTTTTAAATTTTTTTTATATAAGTATGTATATAGCTACATAGGGTTTTGGACATGACTCACTCGTTGTTATTTCGCCTCTGTACACCACCACAATGGAATTTAAATGGTCATCAAACGCATCACAGTGAGACTGAAGTGCAAACATTCATCTTTAATTCAAAGGGTTTAACAGAAATATTGCACAGTCCCACATTTTCAAAAACATTTAAAAATATCTAATTTCTTTGCCCTGAGAAAGTCTTGGGTTGCTTTTGTAGTATGCTTTTGGTCTTTAATCATTTTCACTGTGAGGCACTGTCTAATCAGTTTAGCCCTGTACACTCCTATCAACAAACACACCATCAAAACATGACGGATAATAATAATGAAGAAATTCGCACAGATTTTTAAAAAGTGTATTTTTTCTAACAGCCAAATGGAGGTGACTCCTCTGGCTGCAGAGACACTTCCTGCGATCAGCTGTCCTCACTCTGTGACATCAGTAACACTTCCTTGCTCATAGGGGGTTGCCTGATTGCTGGAGTTTTAACTGCATTATTTTAAGCTCTCTACCGTACAATATAAAGCACTTTGAGGTGACTGCTGTGGTGATATAAATAACAGTGAACCAAAGAACACCAAGCTGGCTACATCCATCTTTATCATTTATAATACCCATGTACCAAGCTCACAATAAAAGTATGGCCTTAAGTCAGGAATACAATAAAAACAAGCTTTTAACCTTCACTCCCAATTACAAAGGTATACATGCAAATTACGTGTTAAAGGTGTTTGACCTCAGCCTACTTTAAAAATAACAGGTGTCTGTTAAGGAGGCAGAGTGGGTGGATGATGATGTCATATAATTAATGCTTGTATGTGAACCCCAAACATCCACACAGAAATCCCCAAAGCCAAAGAGAACTTTAATAAAGGTTTGACATCATAACATCAATATAAATACGTGACTCTTAACAGAAAATACCAAATTAAATTACAAAATATACAAAAACCCCCAAACATTAAAAGCTTGTTTTCCTCTCTCTGTAACTGCTGTTGAGCATCCATGGTGATAAAGCAGGAGCTTCCTGTGTATTCCAGGGTGGAAGAGTTAAAGCCATTGTCCATGCTGTCCTCAAACTGGGGTGTGTAGAGGTGCCCCCACAATGAAGGAGGTTATAAGAGACACGTAGGGAGGTGGACAGCGAGACCATTGCTAACAGACTGTTCCTCTGTTGTGTCAGCCCAGCCTCGCTCTTCCTCTGCTGGCATCAGTTTAACCCAGGACCCATCGATCAGACTGTGAGGATTTCAACTGCACAGACTCGCTGCTCTCTCCATCCTCCTGCTGAGACGCACATATTAGAAATGTTACGTGTAAAATCAAAGAGACATGGTAAGTCTTTACACGTGAAGTAAAATTTACTTTATGCACACCTTGTTGGCAATGGCGCGCAGCTTCCCCAGCAGCGAGGGTTTCTGGGCGTAGACCACGTCGTCATCGGGCTCCTCTCCTTCAGCCAGGCCACAGCTGTCTGCAGCTGGCAGCTCACACTCTTTGTTGGCAGACATTACCAGACGAGAGTACTTGTACTCCAGCCTGGCCACAAACCACAGGGTGTGAATCACAATCAGGCAGTGTATCATTTAACATCAGACAGCATCCGGTACGAGTGTATTTTTAAACAGAAATTCGTTCCATGACTTATCTATTTGACTCAGCTTTCTGAAGAAAATCACGCCTCTTATGTACTCAGTCACCCCCTTCATGCCCGGTTACTCATCTCTCACAGAGCTGCTTTTCTTTTCTTTTTTTACACTGATGTCAAATGATAATCATTTTCAAAGCCTAATATTAAGACAATTTCCTTTGTGGGATATTGTTGACACTTTTCCATATTTTTTCACTATATTCTCACTTAACTGAAAATATCTTCGTTCTTCTTTCTTTTGTTAACTGTAATTTTTCAGGAAATATTTATGTGATTTTCCTTTTTCCTAACACTTTATAATAAAGCCCTAAAAGTGCAATTAATCTAGAATTAAAAGTAATTTCCGTACATTCAATCTGAAATTGCAATGTAATTATATAGTCATAGAAATACTTAGCATTGGATACACTAGAATAAGGGAGTAATGCACAAATTATACTGTTAGTGATTTTAAGTAGCACATAATTTGGGCCTATGCCCTGCAGCGTTTGCTGGTGTTTATTTTTTCTTCTAAGCAGGAAGGGGAGACCAGCCCTTATTACATATTTATATGTAATATAAGAGGACAATTCAATAGTGGAACTTCAATGATATACACTAATATAATGCATAAACAGTGTAAGATAGGGAAATTTGATTTGTTTTTCCACTAAAATATATTGGAATTATGCACTACTTAACATTACTTAAACATTAGTTAAAGTTACTTAAACGTTACTTAAAATTAGTTACACATTACTAAAAAGTATTTCCAGTGTAAATTTTAAACTTTACTGTGAAAGCTCTAGCTACAAATGAATTCATGATGTAAGGTAAAATACACGAGGATCGCACCCTTGATTGGAGGCTGTGCTATAACTATAAATATTTGTCTTATGTCTAGAATAAAATTTCATTCAATTTCTTTATAAAAAAAATCAATCACTGTTAAATCTACAGTCTTTCCCTCCACTAAATATTCTCACTTTTTCTTTGGTTTATCTACTTACAGTGACCTTAATCACATGATACACAAACATTCAGTGTGCTGTATTTGCACAGACAGATAGATACAAGAGGTCACAATTACGGTGATAATAAAGACAGATTATTTCTTTTCATACACAAGCATGTTCTCAATCCTGCTAGCCTTTAAAATACATTCAAGATGATAGTAATCATAAAGGGTTACAAACAGATTTTTGAGTTCACTCTGCAACATGTTTACGATTCACTGATTTGCAACGCTGGGCATTAAAACTGTCACCGGTGCCTTCAGGGTGAAGAATTTGCTGTCACAGACAAACATCTCTGACCACTAATAACAATTCGCTGTGATCTTAATGAGCACATTGGCCTGCTGTTAGGGTGCCTCTTATTACCTCTTGTTTTTCTTCCAGAAATAGCAGGTGAGGGAGATGAGCAGCACGGCCACAAAGGCCCCGCCTCCAACGCCGACCTTAAGCCATAGAGCGATGGCCTCACACGGGGAGGAGCTCCGGGGAGGCAGAGACACTCCTTTGGTGCACAATTTGGGCTCGTTCCACACATATAGAGTTTCCTGATGACATGAGGGGATTTACATTACTGATTAATGTGTTTTCTCAGGTTATAAATCAGTTTGTTCCATTAAAACATTATTAAACTGGTTTTGGCTAAACCATAAAAGTTTAAATGTGTTTTGTTTTTATTTTTTCCTGCAAAAAATCATGTTGTGGAAAAGATGAGGCAAATTAAAAATGTACTTTTGGGTCTTAACTTGAAAATGTCTCACAATGTGAAGGTAAAACTTTGCATGGTTTTACCAAAATCACTCACTCACTGTGCGCGAGGCAGTATGAGAGACTCCGGCTTTCTGTGAAGTAAATGAGGTATGGGGAAGGTGTGAGTTACCTGGACGCCTCCCTTGCATGCTCCCTCTATCCGGTGGTAGTCGTCCTCAGTGCAACGTGGACAAGCGCTGGCACTCTCCCACAGGAAGTGAAACGTGCATCCATCACATGTTCCTGCTGGACAGGAGCTGTCAAACACACAGATCAGTTATAGAGCTGCTAAGAGTAGTACATTTGTTACCTATTAGTTATTGAATGTTTTTGTTAACAAAGTATAAAAATAAACATCAAATCTATACAGAAACTACACTTTAACTGATGTGCAACTACCTGGGTACGGAGAGCTCTCCTCGCTCAGACTTCTCTGGGTTACAGCGAACGGTGATGACTGAACTCCGACCCAGATCACATGATGCCGTCACCTGCGTTGAACTGAAGGAACACAAACACACATCAGGGACTTGAACACAACAAAAATATTTGACTGTTGCTTCCAGCTTTCTTTTTTCTTTTTACCTGTAGAAGAAATTGATGTCGGGAACATCCTGTGAGTTTTCCGGGAAAAGATCTGGTTCGGCACTGACACCATTGAGAACGGTGTCTACTGTCGCTCCTGAAAAAACAAAGGGGAGAGAGATCAAGGTGGTTTTTACCAGCTGATTATCACAAAACTGCATGACGCTATTCAACCAGCACCAATCTGGGTGATCCGACCCAATTAAAACTGTTCACCCAGGGGTACAGCAGGGGGCGCTCACGAGTCAGTCCCAAATAAATCTGTTTCACAAATTGTTTCCATTAGTTTTTCTTATAGTGAAACGTCAGAATTCTCTTAATCCAACCTGATTGGTCAGTTAAGGCTTTACAAATAGACACCCTCCACTGATGGGACTTGATTCCATATGATAACTAGACTTGAGAAATGTAATTAAACCCTAAGTGAAACTCCCAGGTATGTATATGAAGAAGCTTGGCGGTGGTTGAAAGTGAGTGACTCAGGAAGTTCTGTTTAGGCCCTTACCAATAAAAGTGTCAGCAAGGCTGATGGATTGCGAGGAAATGGCCATTCTGAAGCCCCGCCCATCCGATGGGATGATGGTCGACTGACAGATAAAGCTGTCCACTGAGTTCACGAACTGAGCTGCGTCGCTCTGGTCGTCTTTGTTGGACACGTCTGTGACGTTATCGGTGCAGACAGCAGCTCTCTTTCCCTGCAGCCAGCGCCAAAATGAATCTGTCAGTGTATAATTTCTCTAATGTCAGATTATTTTCACATCTATTTTTCACCGCTTTACATCCTAACGAGATGTGGACACGAACATCTCATCTCACGGTCAAATATACAATATATCCACCATCCATCCATCCATTCGTTTCCGCTTATCCTTTTCAGGGTCACGGGGTGCTGGAGCCTATCCCAGCTGTCATAGGGCGAGAGGCAGCATACACCCAGGACAGGTAGCCAGTCTGGCGCAGGGCTAACACACAGAGACAGACAACCATTCGCACTCACATTCACACCTATGGGCAATTTGGATTAATCAATTAACCTATCCCCACAAGCTGCATGTCTTTGGACGGTGGGAGGAAGCCGGAGTACCTGGAGGGAACCCACGCAAACACGGGGAGAACATGCAAACTCCACACAGAAAGACCCCGGCCTGATGGTGGAATTGAACTCAGGAACTTCTTGCTGCGCGGCAACAGTGCTAACCACCGTGCTGCCTCAATATATCCACCATTAAAAAGTAATTCTCAGTATGTTTTTTAGATCACAAGAAGCAAACTCAGTTCTTATATCCCTTACACTTCAAACATTCAATAAAAAACAGGTGAAAGATAAAAAGAACAGAAGAACATTTAAATGATTTTTAAATACGTTTGCTTCACAGGCTGATCTCTGAAGTGTTTTTGAGGCTGATGTAAGCAGAAAGCAGGTCAATTACCCCGTGGCCACACAGGCTAATGTTGAACAGATGAAGGTATTTTGTGCCTTTAGAGGTGAAACTGGGCCCGATGGTCAGTGAGGCCACATCGCTCAGGGCGCTGAGGTCAAAGGTCAGGGTGCGGTTGTTCAGCGTGTGGGTGAAGGAGCAGTCGCTGTAGCACCGGGAGTGTTCCTGAAAGAAAAAGGAAAAACATGATCTCTCTTAACTGGATAAAAGTACTAAAACATGATGATCCAGAATGAGGTATCATGACTGCAGGGCTCTCACCTTGTTACTGATACTTCCTGGTCCACACGCGACACACGCGTCCTGGCCGTAGGTTTGTCGCCCAGCCAGGTGTGTGTTGGGGGGACACTCCTGGCATCGGTTGGTGTCTCTGTCGATGTAAAAACCAGCTGGGCAGGGAACGCAGGACGAGCCGGCACGCTGGGAATTCTGAGGTACCAGAGCGCAGGCACGGCACGCTGATGCCACCCCATCAATCACGTTCGTCAAGTTGATGGAGTAGATCTTCACCGTGTCAGCAATGAAACGACGGACCTATAGACAAAAATATGCCACCGCAATTCCTTGTTGGATAGCTTGATATTTGAGACAGCCTCACTCTCGGCAGAGCCTTAATAACGTTGCTTTAACAGCTGACGCCATGAATAAAAATCACACGACTGAAAATCACTCACATCTAGAGCATGGTTAGTCCTCTGGAAGGCCCACGTATACGTGACGGAGGCGTTTCTGGTCATGCTGTGCGAGTACGACTGTTTGCCCTTACTGCCCTCCCAGGACTCCACCACTGTGGTGCTCTTCCTGTTCACGTCCTGCAGGGGGCGTGCCAATAAAACACAAAAACAAAGGATTTGCTAACTGAGCAGTAACACGCAGAACACCATTATAAACCAGACCTCGATGATGAGACGTGACCATTCTGACTCACTCAGTAAAGTTAGCCACCTAATTACCACCTTCTGCTGGAAATGAACACAAAGAGGCACACACCATCATGAAGTAGAGCTCGCAGTCGGCTGAGCAGATGGTCTCGAACACAAAGGTTATCCGGCCAAACTCGCTGCCGGTCATCCCTGAAAGTGAGGCTGGGACCCTGTCACCAAACACAAACACAAACTCGCATTTAGTAACACACAGATCCTGTTTGTCATCATTAGGACAGGCTGGTTTCTTCTCTGTACACAAACACACAGACTTACTTGAAGCCGGGGACATGCAAGCTGAGGATAAGATAGTCATTATCCGAACTTCCTGCTCCGCTGCGAATGTGATCTCCCGCCACCTCCCATCCTATGGAGCAAAAGGCGCGATGCACTCGTATTACACCTCCGTAATTCTCCATGACAGCATATGAGAGGTTGTTTTACAACATTATCCACAATAAGCACAGCAGTAATGGGTAAAAAGTGGTTGCAGGTGATTTCAGCTCGCAATTCAAGCTCAACACAAAGCCCATTTTCCACCCAGACGTGTTCATTCTGACTCATTTGTCACTGTCACCTCTGCATTTGCTCTTAGTGATTAGATACACGGGGAATGGCTAGTGTTGTAGTTTCCTTCACTGTGTTTACATTTTTCATGTAAATTTTACTGTAATTAACCAGAAAATTTATATTTTACATTTTCTGCTTTTTCTTTTCTGTCAAAGTGCTTTGTAAAGTCTGCAGCTGAAGGTGTTACATAAACAAAGTATTGTTATAAATATATCTACTAATGTGTCAGGCATCCGTGTGCTCACCGTTCTTGTCGTCACATTTGGAATTGCCCACGTTGAAACAGGAAGTCTTCATGTTGGAAGGCAGCACGTTCCACCATTTATACTCGTAACCCAACACCGGCTCGGTACCTGCAGGGCACTGTGCACACGCTGGCACACACACACACACGCAAAGATCACATAAAAGCTGTTTAGACACGACAATGACGTTTACCTCCTGGGTACAAAAATTGTGTTTGTACAATCTTTTCAGCCGGGTCGATCTTAAACAAATTCATCTCATAATGATGGACAGAGGTGATCATTATATAAGCAGATGGAGAGGCTTTGTAAACTGCTGGGAGGACGTCCAGCCTTTGAATGGAGAATAATGAAGGAATTAAATGAACTTTGGTTTTTATTGGAAGAGAGCTCATTTGCAAGTACAGGATCCAGCTTAAGTGTACAAGTTGTATGACTGTTGTAATTGTTTTTATTAGTTATAGTATGTTTGCAGCAGTTTACAGCATGCCACATCTATTTACATGCATTTATTTATTGCTTTGTAAATGTTTGTTATGTACTGCTTTAAACTCATTTTTCATTTTTTACTCGTATTTTATTTTAATTTGAGTACTGCTTCTTTAAATTCTATATGTATTTATACCTTAAATGCTTTTCTAAAGCATTTATAAGTATCGCTAACCAGCTCTTGTATGAACACGAAGCAGTGGAAACGATAAAGATGTTTAGATTGATGAAAACAGATTTAAATTTTATCAACACCAGGGTGAGGCCGGTGAGGATAGGTGTGAGCAGGTTTACCGTAGGTGCCGTCCGAGTGCGTTCCAGGTGGGCAGGGCAGGCAGGTGGAGTCGTTGCTGTTGTAGTAGCCGGGGTTGCAGGGAGGGCAGGGCTCTCTCTGGCCTGTTGCCGGCAGCTCCACGGCTCCTGTGATGTTCTCCACGCAGATTTTTGGCTCCACCCAACGATACAGCACCTGTGTCTGTAACAAAGCAGGTTTAAAGCAGGAAATTCACTCTGCTCAAGCAAAAACAAACACCTTAAAAAAACAAAGGTGAGATTTTTTTACTGCCCTGTAACAAGGTGCACTTCTACAAAAGCCAGTCGGCATGCTGCCTCTCAGGCTGAGTTTTCATGGGTTGTTTATCGCACTGAGAGACTTTACCTGCTTTTGCTACAACACTAAATGAGCCGTCGAACACTTTTAATGATGCATTTTAATCACATCTGTCTTTCTGTGTGAAACGTTCACGGTTTTTCATACGTACAGTGTATAAAATTTGAGTGCTGTACATATCACGTGACAGGCAGTGTCAGAAATATGTGACAAAGTAAATAAAAATAATAATAAATAATAAACGAGATGAGAGAGGAAACAAAAAGTAAGTAAAACATTTAAAAGGTGAAACCATTTTAGATACACGAATACCAGCTGCACAAAAGGATTAAAAGTAAGGAATAAAGAAAGTTACTATTAAAGCAGTTCAATTAAAAACAAATATAAAATAAATACAAAAATGATCAGGCACGGAGGAAGCCAGCTTATAAAAATATTTAATTTAATTTTCTTCATTAATATATTTGGTCATTATATTAAATATGTTCAAAGAACCGAGCCTGGTTCTCCCAAAGGCTTCTTCCTGCTAAAAGGGAGTTTTTCCTTCCAACTGTCACCAAGCATACGATTGTAGGGGTTTCTTTTTTTTTTTCATGTTGTTGGGTCTTTACCTTACAATATAAAATGTCTACTGTTGTTATTTGGTGCTGCATAAATGCAATTTGAATTAAATATTAATAAGTATAAATTAGTACGCTTAAAATAATACCTATCCCTATCCATAACCCTTAGCCTAAACCTAACATAACCTGATTATAACCCCGACACTAAAACCACATTTTGAGTCTCAAAATTGTGGGGATGTGAATTTTGTCCCCATATGGGACTGATGGTCCCCACAAGTATAGTAGCATTCCAATTTTTGGTCCCCACAAAGATATATAAATATGGTACACACACCCACACACACACATATATACACTCGCTCTGGTTTTCCTTGTTGACTTTGCATATGAGTGCGACACAGGGCGTGTTTATATGCATATCTGTCCTTGTGTATTTAAAAAGGTCATTGTGTGTGTGTGTGTGTGTGTGTGTGTGTGTGTGTGTGTGTGTGAGAGAGAGAGAGAGAGAGAGAGAGAGAGAGAGAGAGAGAGAGAGAGAGAGAGAGAGAGAAATATGAAACATGCAAGCGCTGCTGACCTTCCCCTCGCTGTCGCAGGCTGTGTGGATCTGGAAGTAATCCTTCTCCGAGCATGGTGGCCTCTCCTTACATTCAGGCCATCCCTCGTCTGAGAGAGGACGCAAACACAGAGGCAGGATGAGCATCAGCAGAGACCAATGAGGTGCTAAAACTAAATGAATCTATTATTATTATGAGGGAAGGTGTTTCCTTAGCCGTCTCCTCAGAGGAAATATGCAAGCTTATTATTACTGTAAGTTCACCATGTCAAACATGAGAGAGAGCTTACACTGTTTACATTATGACTGAAATAATGTAAACACTGTTTGTTGTGGTGCTGTTGGGCGTCCTGTACGTACGTGAGTAGTGGTGTTCGGGGCAGGGCGTACAGGAGGACGCCCCTTTCACAGAGTAAGTGTTGCTGGGGCAGGGCTGGCAGGATGAGGAGCCGGGGGTCGGGCTGAACCAACCGGGTCGGCACGGGAAACACTCGGATGTGTAGGCGACACCTGGACAAAAGTGTGGAGATGCTTTAAGTATACGCACACCTGCAAAAAGCATCCGACCGTGAGCTGGAGGTCAACTTTTACCTTCTATTTGGATGTTCTTCAGCAGCACAGGCTTGACCATCTTCCCCCCCACCAGTATCCCAGTGGTTCTCCAGTACAGGATGTTGGTACCAGACTTCAGGCTCACCTGAGGCCAAGGTGCACACAGTGAGCCACACATCACATGATACTGCAGCAGCTTGCACACACAGAGGTAGAAACACGTGCTCACCGTGTGTGTGTCCCATTCTCCATTGTTGGTGACTTTTATCCATTTCTGATCGTCAGTCTGAGCCATTTCCTGGCATTGCTCATTCTGGACCTGAGAACAAGTTAACACAGAGGTTATTATCTACACAAACAAGCAAAAATGACTCTTCTTCAACATTACCTGCTATTAAATTCATTACGGATACGGACAAACGCTACACCCAGAGTATAACTTGAATAAACTTGCACAGCCTTGTGTTTGACTTTTTAAAGCACTACATTTCATCTGTATGAAATAGGCTTAAAAACAAGTCAAGCTCATACAAACTCAAAACTCATCAGCTAACAAATATCTGCAGTATGACTGTTTCTCTGTGCAAAGGTAAGCTCAGCCGCCTCCTGACTACCTTCATTATTCTTTAACCAGTAAGAATAATTAAAAATGTCTTCTTTCATAGCAAGCTTTTAAAGGTCTTGCATGTAAGTTTTTTAATAGCATAAATAGAATGAATCATACTTATGTTTACATTTATTTATTTCTACTTTGTGGAGTGTATTCTATTATTGTGTCGTATTATTGTTATAGTTTATTTTTATTGGTGCTCTATTCATTTTGCTACTGTAATTATGAGAAATTCTCATCTTATCTCATATTAAAAATGAGTGATTTGGACCAGATTTTTCACAACACTCTCAAGGATGCAGTTTATGAGCAACACAAGTTACTCCCGTAATAAAACAACTTCAACCAAGCTGGGCAAGAGGCCGAGCACACTACAGACAGGTAGTCGTCTACAACCAATTTACAATCACTAATCATCTAAATTGTCAATAAATCAAGAAATAAAACACTCTTGGTTTTTATTCACTATTTTAGTTACAGGTGCTTACATAGAACTCGAAGAAGATGTTGTTGTCGGGGTACTGATAGGTGAAGGAGACAGAGCCCTGTTTTTCCAGATGTACGGCATAAACCAGGGACACCGTGCACTCGTCACGGTTGGACTCCAGATACACGCCCTGCGGCGTCCACGATGAGCTGCAATGAGAGCAAAACACAGCGGCAGCATACTCCATCTTGTTATATATTCAATAATACATGAATACCCATCTCCATGGTAATGGTAATGCTGTGTGCGCCACCTTTTACAGGCCTGAATGTCCTCTCCATTCGGCCCAGTGTCGAGGAAGCTGGCTAAGCTGGTGAAGCCTGCAGGGATGGCATCCCATTGGTCAAAACGAAGGCCGCTGCCCAAAGAATAAGAACCAGCCGCACACGGCGTGCACTGCTGCGTGGACATCTCCAAAAACTTCCCAGCCGGGCATGAGAAGGCTGAGGGAACAGAGAGGCTGTGTTGGCACGTGCACACACACACACACACACACACACTGTGGTGGTACTCACAGCAGTCAGTGCCTCTGGTCGGAGGAGGAAGGTCTGAGCAGGAGCCTGGAGACCTAGGGATGGCGACCCTCCATCGTGCCCCTGTGCTGTCACACTCTGTGTACTGGTAGTAGTACTCTGACTGCACGATGATCACACACACAAACACACACAGACACGCAGATAGAAAGATCAATAAGGTATCCATTCATGGTTCCCAGGAGATGAGACTGTTTCAAATCTGTGGATTGGTGGATAGGTTGAACTGGACCAAAAATGACTGGTGGTTTCAAATTTTTCCCCTTAGCACTGTTTGCCTAATGTTGCGTAATTTGCCCGCACAGGCTACACACACATACAGTACAACATAGCTTCCCCAATAAGAGCTGACCCTGTGTAGCCTGACACTAACAACACTGCTCTGCTGCTGATTCCACATTCAACAAAACCTGGTCGTACAAAGGAGAGCATGGAGACATTTACAGGGTAAAAAGATGGCTGACCTCAATGTCCACAGCAACCATCCACCGGTCATCTAATGGTCCATTAAGAGCGTGTTAGCGGGTCATCTTATCAAAGGACTGCTGGCTGTGACCTCATGCTCATTGAGGGAACTGAATGTTCATCCACAGGCCCTCTTTTTTACTTTACCTTTTAGTGCCCTTTAAAATAAAGGGCACTAAAAGGTAAAGTAATAACGAAAAAATGTCTTACATACTATTTATAATGTATCTATTTACAACCTCTGGTTGTATAAGAGCACATGGGGAACCTGAATTGATCTGTAGCTCCAAATAAAAACCTTCCTGGTGACTTTTTTGTGTCAGTCACTAGTTTTTTTCAAGTCGCACTGAATAAAATATGAAGTTCATTTAATATATGAAATCAGGTTTATCTTTGGCATGCTCATTTGTGTCTTTTATACCACCTATTAGTATTTCACAGCAGCTACTTTGATGTGAAATAGAAGGTAAACTTGGGTGTTACTAGTCACAGAAATTACACTTGATTAATGGAATTAGTAACATGTGTTTTCACCTGTTTTCCATTTCAGAAACAAGTCAAGTGTCCAGCCAGCTGTCCATGCATCAGCTGATATTGGACTTGTTGAGTGATACTAGCTTATAGTTTTGAATTTCACACATTATGGTGACCAATCCACAAATTAATCAGTGTGAAACCATTAATAGTGGCGGCAGCACAACAAAACCCAAAGAAAAGCATTCTTTGTACTTTTAAAGCAACTTCCTCTGAGTCCAAAGCCTCGCTCTGGCAGATCTCCATCTCCTCCCTCGATCCTGCTGTTCAACTGGACAAACAAATCAGCTGAGCACCGACTGACATCCGAGCAGCAGCTAATTAAACTGAAACAATCGCAGCGATAAACCTGACAGAGTCAATCGGTGCTAGAGCGATGGCTTTCAGATGTCAGATGTGTGTGTGTGGTGCAGATAAGCCCGAGCTCTTTTAAATGACTAATCACCTCGCCGCAGTGACAAACGTGGCCATTCATGCCGCACCCCCTCCGACAAACACGCCAGCAAACATTCAAACTGAGGCTTTGCCGTGCGAGCAGCAGCATCACCTGCGCTCAGATTCACCTTTCTGTGTTTCTGCACACAAAGAGGGCTAATGTGCTGACAGTGGGGGGAAAGGTTACACTGATAAAAAAAACAAACCACAGGCTAATGCCTTTTGCTGGTCTCCTGGGTGATTCACGCCGGTTGTCATGGAGACTGATGGAAGGAAGCGAGCAGAGACGGGATAAAATTCAGTGCCTCTTTACAGCAGAGGTTTGAGGATTTGATAGGACCCTAATCTCTCTAACAATGTATTTTTTTAAGTGCAGAAAAAAACATCTGGAAACTTCTGAAGCTGTATTAAGGTCATCTTTAGAAAACAGCACACAGCTGTTATATGACCGCTTACTGTTTATGCTTTTTCAGTCAGGTTTCCAACCGTTTTCATCTGACTTACCCAGAAAGCCCATTCATGTGATGTAAAGACCCCCTCAGTAACACCACTTCTCATGCTTTATTTTGATGTACATCTACACTCAGTGTTTAAACCACCAGTAATTTTTATTTTTTCCCTGCCTAACATGATGTTTAGTCACCATTTTCAACAGTTTATCCCTTATTTCTGCTATTGTTGGCTAAAATAAGGAATCAACTTGTCAGTGCCCGCTTTTTTAATGGCCCTGACTCCTGAAGTAAAATTCCCCATTCATTTTCTCCATGTCCAGATGATTCCCTGATGGTTTTGGTTGGTGGATCAAAATATGTCATCGTTGACATTTTTTTATACATTCAACTAAAGAAACTGGAACCAATATGTTTATATGACAGACTGTTGATAACAAAGTGCCTAAAGATAACATTTAAACTTAGTTCTTTGTTGTCTGTTATGAATAGACACCCCTACTCAAGGGGTGTTATGCTTCACCCCTTGAGTTTGGTGCCTTTTGTGTGCTTGAATGTTTCATAGGTCAGTGTTAACAGGTTCAACAAACAAAAAAAAGGTCAGGTACAAGGACTGGACTGAAAATGAGTGAAAAAGCAGCCAATGTACAAAGATGAATGTTGAAAAAGCTTAAAAAACAGGAGAACTGTTTCTCAACATTTCTTACACCTTAAAAAATATAAAAAAAAGTCTGGTTCCTTGGAAACGGGGATCAAGACTTTGCTGATGTTTTCCGTCATGTATTAGACTAATGTTCATTTTGTACCATTGTTCAGACGTTTCACACCTCTTTAAATGCTGTATTTCCATGTTTTGTGTGACAGCTATCAAGCTGAATCTCATCTAATCTAATAATGATAACTGCTCCCAGTGGCTTAGCGGCTCCTTGATGCAGGGTGCGGTAGGTTTTATTGATTTTATAAACTGACGGCAGTGAACTGTTATCTAACACAGGCTGGATCCTGTTTTATTACCCAGAATTCAAACTCTGATGAGAAATTAGTTTTTTATTTATTGAGTTATATTAAGTGTGAAACATTTTTATTTACCATTTAGAGACATTTGCTTCTATAATTTTTTTCCAACAGTTAGACGAAACGTTCACTAACACTCTTATATTGTGCATTTCAATAGGAAATTATAGTAAGTGGCCATTAAACTTAATTTGTGACCTCGAAAGTAAAAGCACAGTTGAACTATGCTTGAATTTACATGCACACTGATCCAGTTAATGATCAGTAGTTGTTATTTCCTGTTTTAATCATATATATATATATATATATATATATATATATATATATATATATATATATATATATATATATAGCTTTCAGAACATTTAGAGTTTATTTATATTGTCTGACATCATATGGAGTTGTGACTGCCACAGTGTTTGCTGTAACTGATAACTTAGTTATCTAGCTAACAGGATAATGTTAGCTAGGATTAGCTACGTAGACAACTATAAAATAAAAGTCATAAAAATGTTCTTTTTCTATTATTTTCATGCACTTTATTAGCTTTTTTATTTTTATTTTCTTTTGTTTTCTGTTTTAAATACTCAAGTGGTTCATAACTAGCAGCTTTTCTCTGGACCAGGTAAAGGCAGGACATCATAAAATGCAGGAGTGTATTCACAGAGAAGGATATTAAATAAGTAACCCTGATTTAACAAACAAAATAAACTTGTTTTTTTTTACCCATATGAAATTTTTGTTGTCATATACATGTTATACAGAGTCTAATCTTCAATGATAAGGATACATATTTATCTGTGATAAATTTATGCTAACATTTTGCTGTGATCTGTTCCTGCTAAAAGAAAGTTCTTCCTCCCCCCTTTCACCATGTCCTTACCCACAGGCTCATCATTCTCTCTTTAATATTGCAGGATATTTATCTCACAATACAAGGCACTTTTAGAGTTCGATCTGTTCAGTATTACAAAAAACTAGCAAATGAGTCCATAAACAATCGCTATAAGTGTTTGCCGAGCGCAGGGATCACACATTTCTTCATAACTGGATTTCGATTTTCAATCACAGCTGTCGCCCCCTAATGACCATAAGGATAATGCTAGTTTTTTCATTTACAGGGTATCAGTCCTGGCATGAAAATCTCCCCATCTAGAGGGCAAAAAGCTTCTTCTTGTATTCCTTCAAGTCATCCTTACAGGGTTGAGAGCGAACCGTGCCAGCAGCCTTTCTCTGTCCTCCTCAGCGAGTAATCCCGGTCGGGCTTGCCGGCATGAGGCTGCTCTGAAGGGGATGAGAGAAGGATTCCAGCAGGGTGTTTATAGTCAACATGAACGGCATTTTAAGCCGATCAGCGACGTGAAGGACGAGGCGCACATACATCCGGACCCGAGCTGAGCCGAGCCAATGTAAAGCAGCAAAACGACTTGCAGCCCTTACATTGTTTTTATTTATTTTTGTATTTTTAATCCTTCTTCATTTTATTTTATTTTATCTTAATCTATTCTGCACATTTACTCTTGCATGCATGGCCATTTGACTTGTTGCCCTGATCATTTATTCTAGGATAAAGAAAAAGCAAAGCGGAGCGGGATCTGTGTTTTAAAAAGCAGCAGATATTATAATTATAATAACGACGACGCTCACCTTATTACACGGCCGCAGGTCTCCGGCGCCTTTAACTGATGATGTATGAGCGGCGATGATGATGATGGTGGTGGTGGTGGTGATGCTGAGTAAAAAGCTGCAGCTTGGGGACCGGGAGGCCCACGCCTGCTTCCTCATCCTCAGTCCGGGTCACAGAGCGCCGGGTGTCCGCTGCCTGGAGCCGCGTACTCGAAGCGAGCCGCACAAGAAGAGTCCCTGTCATTGATGCTCCCGCCTGCCTGTCTCACCCACTCTCCCCTCCTCCACCCACAACAGCGTCAACAGGCTGATAATAAAAATCGTTTCCGGTACAGGTTTTCAAATTAAAGCTCTCTTGTTACGTCCTATGAACCTCAGTTTTTATCACAACACCG
The DNA here is from genome assembly GCF_057381915.1 of Diplotaxodon limnothrissa. NCBI lineage: Eukaryota > Metazoa > Chordata > Actinopteri > Cichliformes > Cichlidae > Diplotaxodon > Diplotaxodon limnothrissa. Next base: position 24,264,322 of record NC_140612.1, read on the forward strand.
TTATCCTGGGTTTATTCTCCAGGGTTTTATAATGTGTGGTTATTATTATTATTATTTTTAAATTAAAAATATATGCAGTGCACTGGTGTCCTTTCTCTCAGTAAAACTGTGTACGATCTTAAAATAAATGTCTCTGAATATTAGTTAGCGAAGAGAGTTAATCATTAATCTGAATAATGAGATCTGCATCTGATGGAAAAAGATTATAATTTAAAATACAATACATGTACAAATAATTTCTAAACATTTATTTAGTTTGTAATTTTCTCTCTGCAGGATTACAATCACTAGTTGTACCTAAAAATAAAACACCTTGTAACATGGGTCCAACATTTTTAAAACTGAATTTCATCCTGTCTGTATTTATTTTTTTATTCTACATAAACTCCGATTTGGCGATGGTGAGATGTCCTAAAATTGATTTATTTTTCTAATGTTTACACATAGACCATATTATAACATAACCTGTTCACTTTAGTATTCACAAAAAAAGGCAAATTAATGATTTTTAATCTCCATTTGTACATCGGCTTACAGACTAGATGGTGTTACCTCACTCTTTCTGCAATTTAAAAGGCGTTTGATAAATATTATTTCCTCAGTCTCTTCAGCACATGTAGTCGGACTTGCACTCATAATGCAACAAATCAGGAGATTATGTTTTCTTATTTTCAGTTGTTAAGTTTGATTGCACAGTGTTTGTTCATTTGTGAAGCCACTTATTTGCTATGCAACTGTTATAATGAGTAGTGTCACAATCCATTTGATGTTTACCCTTAAGTGTAACAGAATTCAATGGATCTGTGACAGTCGGGGAAAAAATCCCCCAAACCCCAAAGCATAGTAACATCAGTGACACAATAAACCACCCAGGGATTGGGTGGAATTGATTTAGACATACAAACACAGGATTAATACTACTACTACTACTACTAATTATTATTATTATTACAAAACTTCATGAAGAGCTTTTTATTTCTGTTAATGGTTAACGGTGGTGTTAGTTAGTTGTAACAGCTCTGTTGTGATTCATCATCAAGGTGACACCAGTGACAACTTCTATAAAAAAAAATTCTAAACCTATAGGGCATCAAACCACATGTTGTCAGTCTTGTTTTTCTCACAAAATTTCTTTCTTCTTTCTTTTTCAGTTCTCTAACAACTTCAACTAAATGCTTCATATGAAATTATGATATAAAAAAGAAAAGGTCTGAAAAATGAAAAGAGATACTGGACTCGCCACGCCAATTTTTTGCAGCGCTTCACGAAACATGTTATAGATGTCGGCACCGCGGTGTTTTCCTTCAAAATAAAAGGCTTTTCTTAATCAGCAACGCCAGTGACACAACTCCAGGGTACCGTTACTTTGTTTAGATACTTCATAATATTTATTTGACATTTTATGTTTGTCATATATGTATTATTGCAAGATACAACATTGTTTTTTAGTGCTTCATAGACTCAAGGGTTAGTGTTAAATGACCTAATAAGTGTAAATTAGGGCTGCCACGATTAGTCGACTAGTCACGATTATGTCGACTATTAAAATCGTCGACGACTAATTTAATAGTCGACGCATCGTTTGAAGCTTTGTAAGATCACAAAGGACGCAGGAATGAGTAGTAGGATTTAAGGGTGTAATAACGGACTGAAACAGAAGATGGCAGCACTGCATGTACAAGGATGCCAGCTGCCGTTAAACCCCGAAGAAGAAGAAGCTGTGTCCCAGAATTCATAGCGCAGCCCAGCGCAGTTGTCAACAATGGCGGCAGCTAGTTAGTTTTAACTTTACTCTTATTATTCTTTCTGGGTCACAAAATAAACGTTTAACATATTTTCAGGCGAGAATGTAGCTGTGTAAACCTCAAATATCTGCTCAGTTTATCAAGACACCACATATTTTCAAAAGCTCTCCGACGTTTTCGGAGACGTCTGTTACCCACTAGCTCGTTAGCTAGGCGGGGGCAAGGCTAACTAGAGCCGTGAGAACACCGGACTCCCGGCAAATCGTTTTCAAACCCACCACTGTCTTTCGCTACTCAGGTTAAACATGATATATAAGTCACTTAGATAACTTAAAATGTTATTGTTTGGCTTTCTTTAGTATTTTATTTGTTCCTGAGTAAATCGGTTTGGCTAAGATTAAAGTTATAGTTTTTGCACAGCTAAATAAACTTCAAGCAGACAGCTGATCATCAGAAGTTTGAGACGCTGGATAATATACTCCGGTGTCCTGTTATATTTTAGAAAGCAAGGAGTTTATTAAACTTCACCGAAACAATCTGCAAATTTCATTAAAAATTAATAAACTACCATCTTGTCTTTATTTTTAGTTAGCACAAACACTTCAAGCTGTAAGCTAAGGATAGTTATATAAGACCAGATGCTGCTGGTGCAATAAGCTGTACGCTGTACGTCCAATGGATGATGATCTGATTAGTCGACTAATCACAAAAATAATCGGTGACTAGTCGACTATCAAAATAATCGTTTGTGGCAGCTAGGGTTGCCAACTCCCTGAAAAATAAATAAGGGACACCTCGTGGCCAGGGCCGGGCGACCCAGTTGTCTTCACCCTTCCCAGTGTGGTGAATTTTCTAGCTCTTTTTTTTGTGTGTGAAATTATTTTTTTAACCCTTTGACTTGAATTTGATTTAAGTAGATGTGTATTCTTTGTGATATGAACACATGTGAAACAAATGATCATTTAGCCATTTATTTTTAGCTCAAAATGACAACATTAACACATAAAACAGGTCTCTTTCTTAAACAGAAGCCTGTCATGCTTAACTTTTGAGAATATAAGTAAATCTTTCTTTAAAAGAACTCTGTCCTGCTTAACTTAAAATAATAGAAAACAATAGAAAGAAAAATATTCTTGTAACAGTGCACATTTAGTGCATTTAGTACAATTGGCTTCAGCTGAGGTATTATTTCAGCTTTTCTAATGCTAATCAGCTGCTCCCGTTTGAAAACCCGCTTGTTCCCATGATTACGCATCTTAACTCATCATCATTATTCATCTGTGTATTACTTTTATGTATTAGTCATCTATTTGTTGTAATCATCTATCCTTGCAGTCGTTTATTACACAAAATAAATTATATTATCACACTTCTGGCCACATAGCGCTGATATTCACTGCACATGCCCATATTAACTTTTTCCAGCCAGGTGTTTTCCTTTTCCCATTCTTCCCTTTCTCTGAGGGGAACAAACATTGCTGCTCTAATGCTGGGCTCACACTGTGCGGTTTTAGGCCCATTTTGAGCCGATTTTTGAGTGATCGGACCGATTTTGGCCTTCATCGTGTAGTATACGTGGGGTAACGAGAAGTGATTAACACCTCACGACCAGCTCCCGATCATCAATCGCTCGTGAGCCGCTCACACTGCTCGCGCGCAAACACGTAAACGCCGTGAAAAAGACGGAGCAGCACGGCTGTGCAGCGTGTGATCTGGACACAAGCGATGGAGGCACAACTTGTAGAACTTTGAAAAGCTCATCCGAGCCTTTTCGATGTGGCCTCACAAAATTATCACGACCACAACAACCGTGAAAATAGTTGGATCTACATCGCTGCTAAATCACAGCTGCCTGATCATGTTTTTCATTAGCAATTTAGCAAAGTTGATGGTGGTGGTGTGTCTGTGTGAGTGAGAGACAGAGAGAGCGAGCGACAGATTTTCTGTTATAACCTTAATTTTATGGACGCACAGTGTGAGCACTCAGGTCGCATCAGAGCATCGGGCGGTATAGTGTGAGACCTGCATCGTGACCTACCAACTTTTAACCCCTGCGAGTCAATCGTGCAGTTTGAGCAGGAGCTGAATAACGCGACTGAAAAAATCGCACAGTGTCTGCCCAGCTTTAGGTGTACTGTTGTCCGAGACTTGCACCGCAGTGACGGCGTTTGTTTCCCTGTTGGCCATGCTTCTTGTTGTGGTCATCTGTTGTCTTCCGGTATTTTCTCCGTAAGCGACCTTTCCTCGACCAATGAGATGAGCGGTAATCTGAATTGTCATACTCGAATTGTCATAAGTGTGCTGTCAGCTCATTGGTCACAAAGCAGGAGAGGGGCTGGGAATTATGTTTTCAAACAAAGCGTTAATTCCATAAACATTTATAGACTACTTTTGATTCTCACTGTATTACGGGACAAAGTGCGTCCCTTATTAGCTCAATACGGGACGTGTACTTTTGTTTCGAAATACGGGACGATTCCGTATTTTAAGGGACGGTTGGCAACCCTAGTGGCAGCCCTAGTGTAAATCATTCTTCTGTAAATATGTACGTGAACTGGACTGAAAATGATTTAAAAAAGCAGCCAATGTCCAAAGAAAAACTTTGAAAGATATTCAGAAATCCTGGAGAACTGCTGCTCAAGCCCACTTTAAAAATGACAAGAAAGTCTGGTTCCTTGGAACCAAAATATGAAGAAATTATGGTCAAGCTGAGGTGACCACAGCCAATAGCATCTCTGACAAAACCCCAAATTAAATTTTATTTAATTAAAAAATCTAAATAAATAATAACAACTAACTAATCAAAATTAGCCAAACCAAATAAAACAAGTAAATAGAAATAAATAAATAAATAAATAAACAATCACAAAAATAAATAGACTAATCAAAAGGGGGATCAAATATTTAACATACTCTTATCATTTATTCAAACCATGTTATGTAATTCTAATAACGACCTGCTGGGGGCAGTAAGGTGTCTTCGATACGCCTAATCTGCCAATAATTCCAATGGAAGAAGAAGACGCACATGATGTAGGGTGCAGAATCAAAACAGTTAAATTTGACAGCTCGACATTGTCCCTCACAAGGAAAATGTTATGAAAACGTTCCTGGCAGGCTGAGAAACAAACCGTGATATTCAACCAACATTTTCAGAAAGTGGGGCCGAGTTGTGGAGGAATGCCATCACGGGGAAAAGCTTCTTTTGGCCGGTTTATCCGGGAGCGGTTGCAGCGCCTCTACAGCTAGCTGATTAGCTTCCCAGCTCCATGGCGATCTACGGGCTGAGCATTACCATATATAGACCGGGCACGGAGCTCCCTGGCCGGTGAAATGTAAACGGCGACGGGCTCGGGAGACTGAGAAAGGGAAAGCAAAGACAAAACTCAGCTTGAGAGACCAAAACCACCATCTTCACCATGTCATCCGAGCAGATCATCGCCATCATCATGGATGACAAAACCTACGAGGTGAATAAAAAGAAGCTGATTGAGAAGAGCGACTACTTCCGAGCTCTGTACAGCTCGGGGATGAGGGAGTCCACGGAGGACTCGGTGCAGCTGCAAGGACTCAGCGTCCTGGGCTTGGAGCTGGTCCTGGAGTTCATCAACACCTCCAAAGTCCAGGTAGTCAACGAGACTCTGGAGGATCTGATCGAGACCGCCTCCTTTCTCCAGGTCACCTCCATCCTTAAGCTCCTCACTTCGGAGATCCGGCTGGAGAACTGCGTGGAGCTGTACAGCCTCTCCGAGGTGTATGGGACTCACGACCTGCGTACCGCTTGCCTCAAATACATGACCTGCTACTACCACCCCATGCTGAGGCGGCCCGAGTTCAGCAGCCTGGCCTCTGCTGTCAGGGACCAAGTCAAGGAGATGCGCATGAATGGCACTGCCACCCTGGTGGCCATCGGAGACTTCACCAGCCTGTCCCTGGACGTTCCAGATCAGGATGAGCCCTGGTCCATGCTGAGGTATGGAGAGGTGGAGCAGCGCTGGAAGCCTCTCGCCAACAACCTCCCTCCAGATATGATCAACGTCAGGGGGTATGGGTCGGCCATCCTCGATAACTACTTGTTCATAGTTGGCGGGTACAGGATGACGAGTCAGGAGATCTCTGCTGTGCACTGCTACAACCCCTGCAGGAACGAGTGGAACCAGGTAGCGCCACTCAACCAGAAGAGGTAACACGAGTCCCCACTTGGTCCCCATTGGTTGCCTTGCATCGCGTTTCAGTCAGTGATTCTTCTCATGCAGGTCCAACTTCAAGCTGCTGGCTGTACAGGGGAAGCTGTACGCTGTGGGAGGCCAGTGTCTGGGCACAGTGGAGTGTTACAGCCCTGAGCAGGACTGGTGGACCTGCGTCTCCTCGATGCCCGACCCGCTGGCTGAGTTCTCTGCCTGTGAGTGCCAGGGTATGATCTACGTCATGGGTGGATACACTGCGAGAGGTGTGTGTACAGGAGCTACAGCAGCATATACACTAACACGCCAACACAGTCCGACAACAGTTTGGAGAGTAACTGTGAATTTTCATCTAGTGATTCTTTCTCCTTTTTTTTTAAGGAGCAAAAAAAGCCCACATTTAGAGGTTGAAGGTGACGTGAATCATTTCACAGCAGAAACCACAGTGCGAGATGACCTGAATAAAATAAAAAATGCGGTCTTTAAAAGATAATTTCATTTATTAAGAGAAAAAAATTATCCAAATCTACCTGCCCTGTGTGAAAAAGTAAATACTCCTCTTGTTAACTCATAGATTAATTGTGATTAACCACATTTTTTTAGCCACACCCAATCCTGACTACTACTTTTTCATGGCACTGTAGTTATAACTCCTCCAAAAAGCCTCTGAGAAATGAAGGGAAAAAACAGAACTTAATTCCACAGAGTAAAAACCTCCCTGATGGCTGTATGGTATTTTTAGCCTCTGGTTAGTCTCAACAGATGTTTGTATGTCACGGTGATTCTGTTGGAGAAGACTTCCTGTTAAACGGAGTTCTTCCTCCCTGCTGTCGCCATGTGCTGCTCATAAGGGAACATCTGTTTTTTTACTTTTAGTGTCAGGTAACTGTAACTCTCATATCAAGGCAGTTTATAGTGTAAAGACAGTAAACAGTTTCCTGATACGTTTTACTGAAAACATCAAGATGTTTGTTTTGTTAAGTTTAATCGTCACAAGGGGAAAAAATTAGGCTTAAAATAAGAGAAGCGAGAGAAGAGGAACAAACAGAACACAGATACCCAGGACAGTGTCTTTTCCTTATACTGTGAGGTCACTAAGTAAAAGTGAGTTAAACTGAAAATGACTTTGTGTGAATTCAGATTTTCTTGTTGTTGCATTGTTGCACTTCCTCTCAGTTGGCTGTGGTGTTTGTCACGTTGTCCTTGTGTTGTTTTGTCACTGTTGACAGTTTGAAGTAGATGTTTTACATACCGTTAATGCAGAAGTGCATCCATCCCTTTCTTTGTTTTCCGTTCCTCACCATAAAGGATTTGTGATTATCCAAATCTGATCGCGTTTCCACACTGCAGCTTCTTCTGGTGATTTGTTAATAACAAAGTCTGAAACATCCAGCTTCACCCTCCTCTTTGACTCTAATGGGACCACAGTTTACAAAACAAACATCGTGTGCTTTGCAGCCATAAACTCATCAGCAAAGTGTTTACTGAGTTCATACTAAGAGGGAGCCGAGGACCTTTTCTCATGCACTTCTGTACAACGTAACCATCTGCCCCCTGCTGGCTGTTAGAGACGCAGGCTTTGCTGCACCACCAGATGTTTTTGGATCTTTCTTACCTACAGCTGTTTATATTCTCAGATTCAGTTCCTCTTGAGCTGCAGTTTACTTTTCTCAAACAAAATTAGATCACTTTTTACCCCCTTTAAAAAAACCCTCTAAAGGCATTCGTTAGAACCATTATGTCCATGTCACATTTTAGCGCCCAACGAGAATTTTAAGTAAAGTAAAAAATAATAAATACAATAAGCAAAAAGACAAAAATATAATTGAAATGAGAAATCACACAAAAAGTTATTAAACTTTTACAGTAAAAGCATGGACCGCTCATGCACCTTAAGGTAGTTACTACACACCCAGACTGATCTCTGAATGACTCATTATTTCTATATTGAGTAATTTAAGATTTTGGTAGTTTGGATCCTTCATATTTGGGTCTGCTGAGCTGCTCCTGCTTCTTATAATCCTATAAACTCTTCATTTTAATGTGTATTTATCCCTTTACCAGTCAGCAACATATCGTTTATAATCAGGACACCTTTTCCCGGATTATCTCTTATATAACCTTAATTATAAGGGATTTATCACTGCTGGGTGAACAGGATATCAAAGCGGTTATTGCTTCCATATTTGGGTTTTTGTTTAAATAAGATGAGCAACTTCAATGCATCTCCCAGGTTGTAGGAGATTTTATAAGATTTAAAAACTATTCTTTATTTTATAATCGGTTTGTTTATGTTGGAGCACATTCTTACATTTCTCTTTGTTAATTATTCAGTCATTCTGTGTTTTTTTTTTTTATTTATTTTTTTATTTTGGGCTTTCTAATATTAAATATGTAACAATTACTCTCGTAAAGTTTTTTTTGTTTCTTCTTCCCATTACACCGGACAGAGAGGAACACAAACATCCTCCGATACTGCCCCATCTCTGACACCTGGACGACGTTCCGATCCTGCCCGGCTCACATCCGGAAGCAGCAGATGCTCTCCGTGGAGGATACCATCTACCTGGTGGGTGGATACACCCACGAGCTGGACACGGGGCTGCGGCGGCGACGTCCCAGCCAAACGGAGGACGTGCTGACGGTGCAGTCGTACAACGTCACCACAGGGGAGTGGCTCCAGCTGAAGGAGAACACGTCCAAGTCGGGACTGAACCTGACATGCACGCTGCACAACGACGGCATCTACATTATGAGCCGGGACGTCAGCCTGCCCACCAGCCTGGAACACCGCGTTTTTCTCAAATATAACATTTTCTCAGACGCTTGGGAGGCCTTCAGGCGCTTCCCGGCTCTGGGACAGAACATGCTGCTCTGCTCACTTTACCTTCCTAACGTGCTGTGACACGCAGAGCGGCGGGAAAGCTCGAGCACTGTTAACAGACCAATTATTGTTGCACTCATTGGGGATCTGTGGCGTCAGGGTGTGGTTGGCAGTTTGAACGCCTCGTGACCGCCGTGCCTCGGATTTAAAAACTTGAAAAACGTGCACTACGCTAAAGATACTGCTGTGGATGCAAATGGAAAAGCTATAATCACAAGTGTGGCCCAAAGCATCATCAGAGGTAGCACCAGTTTGTGCCTCTCATGTGTTAAAGTCAGCAGTCACCATTAAATAATCACCAGGTGAAGTTTAGAAAACACAGAACCAGCTGGTTTTGCCTTTTGAAGGCATTTCCACAACCCTCAAAAAGTCTCCTCTGACCATCTGGATGAGCACATGATGGTTGGATTGCAGATTTGAAAGGTGGAGGAACAGCATACATATGGTCAAAAGAGTCTTTTAGGGTCCTGGAAATGATGTTTGATGAGAAAAACATTTCCAATTCAAATAGTGTAAATTATATCACGTACAGAGCTTTAACAACCTCTTTGTGTGACGCAGCATGTGAAAACCAATCTGGAGTCCAAATTTCAAAACTTCTAGTTTAACATGCAAAATATTCATTTTTGTTTCTATGAATTTCTTTCAGAGAGACTAAAAAGTCTGCAGCATCACTGTGGGGATGAGTTTTCCTTATTATTTGTAGACTGTGACGTTAAAATGAATTTTTGAAAAACTGGAAATTAATTTTGCGCACAGCCTGGATCCTGCATATTTTTCACATGCTGTGTTACTCTTTAACATTTACAGCGTGACATTTCTGTCCACACTCTTTCCAAAAATCATTTAACAAAAACACTGAGAAAATAAACTGAAAGAAAATATTAAATACAGCTTAATTAAAAAATAGAATAATAAAAAATACACTAATTAGTTTTAATTCTTTTTTTAATTAAAGTTTTTTTTTTTTTTTTTTTTTTTTTTTTTTCAGTTTTTCATGTTTTAATTTATTACTACATGGAGGATATTTAGCAGGTCCCAGGCTTAACAAAATTCAGAATAATCATTATAATAAAAACATTTTTTGGAAGCAGCTGACTCAGTAAGCACAGACTGCAAACACTAAAACTGCTGACAGTTTCTTTATATTTTTATTTTGGTTGATTTTTTTTAATTTACGAAAAACTTTTTATTCGTTTTATTTATTTCCTTTCTGTCTACTTTATTTTATTTTAACTAAAATATTTCAGCACCCAGAGTTTTCAGGCGATTTGAAAACCCCTCCGCCTTTGAAATGAGACATGATACTCCGAGTTAGGCTCTGTGCAGATCTCCTGCCTGCCACTGTTTTGTCTTAAGCAGACTTAAAACGCACTTTTCTACTTTTACATCCACGACCATACAAAACATGAGAGGCACTGACGAGGGCTGCATAACAGCATGCTTTCAAATCTAACGGCCACGTTATTCCTGATGTTTACACTCCATTGGCATCAAAGTTTAACATAACACAGCACAACACACTACAAACCTTAAAAAAATCTCAGAAACAACATGCATTAATGCACTGCACATGGCAGGTAATCATAACGTGGCTTTGGTTTTACACTGCCAGTCGTACAAGGAGCAGAAGTTCTTTCAGAGGGAGCTTCATGTGTTGTATGAACACTTGCATAGTCTTACTCTTCAGAGAGACACTAAGAAAAGCTTAAAGCGCGATTTCATGAACTGATGCACACGTGCCTTCTGCAAGGATAAAAACAGGAAAAAAAGCACAAGATGCAGGACTCTGTTACATTTCCAGCAACCAACCAATATCGCTGTGTTTACTTTCTGATTTTTGCTGAAGCAGGTTTTGTTTTCATTTCTGCGATGAATGGAGGGACGGGTGCAGGTTTGAGAAGTGAGTCTGAAACTGCTGCAGTGGTTGTTTGACAGTTTGGACATTTAAGTCATGACCAATAAAGGTGAAGTTCAGGGGTCTGTTCCAGTGTCTTCTCTTTGCTAAATGCTATCCTACTAATCAGACACACACACACACACACACACACACACACACAAACAAATAACGGAGAGTGTGGTTTGCACATTCACTGGTTTCATTACACTGGTTCCATTTCAGCCAGAGACATAAATCCTTCATCTGGCTATAAAATTCAGACATGCTGAGCTACCCGCTGTGGTGACCCATTGTGACTAGGGAACAGCCAAAAGTAGCTTATTTTCAACCAGCAGAAAGGACTGACTGTTTTTAACTCTGATAATCTATGATGTGACATCCTACCAAAATATCTTTTCCACTTTCCGGGAACATGACCCCGGAGAAAGTCCTGCCTCTGAGGGTCACCCTGCTCCATTCCTTCCCAGGAAAAGTTGGCACAAATGCCTGGCCTGCAAGTGCATTTGCTCCTAATTTGAGGCTTCATTCATGGTCCATGAATTAAGGGTTTCTGTGATATTATTTCCATCTTATATTAATTTGTTTACCCATTTGTGAAATATTAAACCTCAAATCAACAGAAAGATCATTTTTAGCTCACCTTTACTAGTATGTCTACTATCACAAGTCACCTATTTTGGCTTTTTCAATTAATTCAACAGTGTTTCTACAATTCTAACAAACTAGAAAGTTAATATTTGGTATATTCTTCAGCACAGCCTGAACTTTCTTGGCAACTTTTAAATTATTTCAATAGCCTTTCAGTATAAATCTCCTGGCTTCTTGAAAGACATTCAAAACTCTTCCTATGTCGGCTGCCTTTAGGTAATCCCACACTGCTTTATAACGTTGAGGTCCGCGCTCTGGGGAGGCTAGTATAAGACTGATAGTGCTCCAATGTGTGTTTCTCTTTCCAGGTATGCTTTAAATGTATTGACAGCGTGCTTTAGATCATTGTCATGCTGAAAAATGAAGCCAGCGCCACTCAAAACCTTTCCCGATGGTTTTATTTGGTGGTGCAAACACTGTTGGTACTTTTCTGTGTAATTCCATCAATCTTGACAAGATCCCCAACACCACCAGCTGAAATGCATCTCCAAACCATGACAGAGCCTTAATGTTTTACAGATGGCTCTAAAAACTCATTGTTACCTCTCTCCTAACCTCATCTGTACATACTGATGATGATTTGAACCAATTATACCTCAGACATTTCTCTCGGCAGCCACCCTTCCACCGAGGCCATTTCTGATGATGCTTCAGTGAACAGTAGATAATCACTTGAAGGGTCAGATGCAACTCTAATTTCATTGTCAGGTCTTTGATCTATTTTTTCATTTTGCTTAAGGACATGACTTTCAGTTACTGTTCATCTGCTGTGCCTTAAGATACAAAATTAATATTGGTTCTTCGCTAAGTTGTCCAACTGTAACACAGGACATGTACAGTACAAAGGAAAAAAAAACAGATTCTTTTCAATAATGGCTGGTTGTGCCTCAGCGCTTGTCTTGCATTGCCATTGTAATTGACCCAGAGATAACGTGGAAGGGCTTACGTGTTTTATGATTTAGGGGTTTCAAAACCTTTCTTTACTGATAGAAAAGATGCACGTTGGGCAGAAAAACTCAACCAGCAGGTGGCAGCACACAAACATCAAATCCCTCGGCAGTAGGGTTGCCAACCGTCCCTTAAAATACGGAATCGTCCCGTATTTAGAAACAAAAGTACACGTCCCGTATTGAGCTAATAAGGGACGCACTTTGTCCCGTAATACAGTGAGAATCAAAAGTAGTCTATAAATGTTTATGGAATTAACGCTTTGTTTGAAAACATAATTCCCAGCCCCTCTCCTGCTTTGTGACCAATGAGCTGACAGCACACTTATGACAATTCGAGTATGACAATTCAGATTACCGCTCATCTCATTGGTCGAGGAAAGGTCGCTTACGGAGAAAATACCGGAAGACAACAGATGACCACAACAAGAAGCATGGCCAACAGGGAAACAAACGCCGCCACTGCGGTGCAAGTCTCGGACGACAGTACACCTAAAGCTGGGCAGACACTGTGCGATTTTTTCAGTCGCGTTATTCAGCTCCTGCTCAAACTGCACGATTGACTCGCAGGGGTTAGAAGTTGGTAGGTCACGATGCAGAGTCTCACACTATACGGCCCGATGCTCTGATGCGACCTGAGTGCTCACACTGTGCCTCCATAAAATTAAGGTTATAACAGAAAATCTGTCGCTCGCTCTCTCTGTCTCTCACTCACACAGACACACCACCACCATCAACTTTGCTAAATTGCTAATGAAAAACATTGATCAGGCAGCTGTGATTGAGCAGCAGTGTAAATCCAACTATTTTCAGGGTTGTTGTGGTCGTGATAATTTTGTGAGGCCACATCGAAAAGGCTCGGATGAGCTTTTCAAAGTTCTACAAGTTGTGCCTCCATCGCTTGTGTCCAGATCACACGCTGCACAGCCGTGCTGCTCCGTCTTTTTCACGGCGTTTACGTGTTTGCGCGCGAGCAGTGTGAGCGGCTCACGAGCGATTGATGATCGGGAGCTGGTCGTGAGGTGTTAATCACTTCTCGTTACCCCACGTATACTACACGATGAAGGCCAAAATCGGTCCGATCACTCAAAAATCGGCTCAAAATGGGCCTAAAACCGCACAGTGTGAGCCCAGCGTTAGAGCAGCAATGTTTGTTCCCCTCAGAGAAAGGGAAGAATGGGAAAAGGAAAACACCTGGCTGGAAAAAGTTAATATGGGCATGTGCAGTGAATATCAGCGCTATGTGGCCAGAAGTGTGATAATATAATTTATTTTGTGTAATAAACGACTGCAAGGATAGATGATTACAACAAATAGATGACTAATACATAAAAGTAATACACAGATGAATAATGATGATGAGTTAAGATGCGTAATCATGGGAACAAGCGGGTTTTCAAACGGGAGCAGCTGATTAGCATTAGAAAAGCTGAAATAATACCTCAACTGAAGCCAATTGTACTAAATGCACTAAATGTGCACTGTTACAAGAATATTTTTCTTTCTATTGTTTTCTATTATTTTAAGTTAAGCAGGACAGAGTTCTTTTAAAGAAAGATTTACTTATATTCTCAAAAGTTAAGCATGACAGGCTTCTGTTTAAGAAAGAGACCTGTTTTATGTGTTAATGTTGTCATTTTGAGCTAAAAATAAATGGCTAAATGATCATTTGTTTCACATGTGTTCATATCACAAAGAATACACATCTACTTAAATCAAATTCAAGTCAAAGGGTTAAAAAAAAATAATTTCACACACAAAAAAAGAGCTAGAAAATTCACCACACTGGGAAGGGTGAAGACAACTGGGTCGCCCGGCCCTGGCCACGAGGTGTCCCTTATTTATTTTTCAGGGAGTTGGCAACCCTACTCGGCAGTATTTTCCACTTCACCTTCACAAGGACTCCCTCTGCCAGATGAAAATTATACACTTTAAAAAAGCAGTCTTTATATATATATATATATATATATATATATATATATATATATATATATATATATATATATATATTAACACGCACCCTCTGCAAGGATACACTCATTAAACGCTGTGACTGATAAATGAGCAGCCATACTACACTTCAAGGAAACCCTCCACACCTCCAGGCCAAATCACCACTGCTGTATAAAAATGTGTCATCGCGTAGAGGTCATGATGAACGGCATATTTATAGCTTTTGGTGGTGTGGATGGATGGAAAGGAGAAAATGGATTCTTTAATTCAGACGGGAAGGAAATCAATTGTTGCCATTGGTGGTGCAGATTGATCCCCTGTTTGGGGTCGGACCACAGCGAGCTCTTGCACCTACACAGCGGGGGACTGATGCTGCAAACTGTGTCGGGCTCAGAAGCAACACACAGGAGTGACAGACTGTGCGTGTGGGTGGCTGTGCCAGTTTAAAAGACTAGACGAGGCAGAGAAATGCTTACTGTGATGGTTAAGAATGTGGTTACAGATTAGCAGGGGAGCAGTGAGGTCTGATGTACAAAGAGTCAGCTGGGAAAATATGCTCAGTGTTTGGGGGTGAGGGAAAGAGGAAGGCTGAGAGGAGAGAGAGAGAGAAGCACTACCGAAGGCAGAGATGTATATGTGAGAGAGAGAGAGCGATACAAGGACAGACAGCTCTGAGGGGAGGGGAGGAAACAGTTACACAGACTCTGTCACACCTTCCACACAGCCTCGCAGCCTCTGTGAGAGACTCAGCAGATCTTGACGCTGTGAGGAAAGATGCACATGAGAGGAGCAGGACAATAGCTCCTGGGAGAAATACATGCTCAGGACTATACAGCAGCATTTCAGAGAGAGCAACAGAAGCAACGTTTAGAGGTTTATTTTGCTGCTGAGGACCTTAAAGAGGACAAGAGCTTTATGTTCTTTGGAGGGGTTTCTCCTCTTCTGCTGCCGCTGTGAGGTTACAGTCTCCGTGCTCCCGTGCACAGCATCAGAAAGAACTGGTTTTAATAGCCTGAGACAATGAGCGAGGCGAAAAAAGGAGAGATAGCAATCCGGGATAAAGCCATCCTGCACCAGCAGAGGCGTCTGAAGCAGGCCACCCAGTTCACACACAAGGACTCTGCTGACCTCCTGCCCCTGGATGGTCTGAAGAGACTGGGCACATCTAAAGACTTGGTGAGTGAGCTGCATGAGTGTCTAAACTCAATTGGAGAGGTGGTGATGTGCATGCAGGTGCTTGGCAGCTGTCAAAGGTCTGCAGTGAGCAGATTAATTTGCCATAACCTGCTGATGACCTAACCCACACTTTGACTGAGCTGCAACAGTTGGGATTTTGTGATGTAATGTGATTATGTTATTTGTGTTCTGTGTTCGACTTGAATACAGTTTTCCTTGTCGATTATGGTCAATGATTGTTGTGTAATTTGATGGCATTTCATTGGCTGGAAACAAACCTACAGGCCTACGATGGCTGTACCAACAACACTATATGGTGTAGAAGGGTGTGCTGAGACACCTAAGAGCTGAAAGAGTCAGTGGAAGTTTAAGGATGTTGTAGATAGAGCTGGTGAAATAAAGAAATCGTTTGAAGGTTGCCAGGCTATTCCTTGCTTTGCACAAAAAAATTGGACAGCAAGCAAAAAATTGGCTTAAACTACCCCCCTGGTCTGGTTCCCTGATGGGAAACGGTGGAACGCTCCATCATGGTTGGGGGTGAGAGACTCCCCCAGCTCTGTTTAGTCTTAGGGGTACAGTGAGGAACTCGGAATAAGGTCCCCGCTCCTTTATGTTAAGTAGCCAGTTGAGGTGGTTGGTGCATCTGGTTAGAGGAAGGATTCCTCCCTTTGGAGGTTTTCTGGGCATGCACAACTGGGAAGAAAACCCCAGGGTAGAATCAGAATGCGCCGGAGAGATTATATGTCTCGTCGGTCCTGGGAACACCTCAGGATCTTTCCAGGAAGTGGAAAGTGTGGCTGCTTAGCCTCCTGCCTCACAATGGAAGACGATGGATGGATATCGAGTTTGCTGTCAAGTAGAACGTACAGCTACACTCACCATGTAAGACAGTGAGGCTCTCTGACCGCAGTGATTTCACAGCCAAATGAAATGACAGTAAGAGGTTTTACTGGAAAAAACAAAGATAATTTTGCTGCTTTAATTTTTAGGTACCACCTTAACTGCACTGTAACTGGACTCTAACTTATCAGAATTAAATGACACGCCAGAAAACATCAGATATAATTTACCATTGTAGATACAGGATGGATTCATCCAGTCATCCTGAATCAAACATGCACATGTTTGTGCCTTCCGGAGGATCCCTAATTGAATTATCTAAATAATATAATAGCTTGCAGTGAGGTATAACCTGTCTAAGAAACTTGGGCTTGAGTTTTGGTGAATGTAATTTTAGTATTCTGACGACTGCACCCATGCTAGCACTCCACACTCTTTTCCAAATATAGTATCTTCTGGCTGTGAAACACAATACTCAAAACAATACTTCACTGAGGCTTTGCAATTTGGAGTCCATGGCCAGTCGGTCTTGGCATGGTCGTAATGTCCATCTTTTATTTACAGGCTTTGTATGCCACCTTGGTCACGTTTTGCTCGCTCTGCAAACACTAAAGCCTGCATTTAACATTTTTAACGTATGCAGCAGTGTTTCTTAAGACCCGATGGAGCTAATCACTTCTCTGCCACTTTGACAGCCATTATTCTCTCCACTGTTGATTAATTATTTGGATTAACTGTGAAAAAAGTTAAATTTCAATCCCTGAGTCCAAAATTACATCCTTTTCTATAATATCAGACCAGCCTCCAAAACCACTTTATAACAATATAAAATGAAGAAAAGCTGCAAATCCTCTTGTTACTGCATGGCCATTAAGTGTAACCTCTAAAATAAAGATTCATAAAACATTCACAGTCGTGCACTCTGCATACAGAGAGGGGAACGTCTTGTCAAAGGAGTTTACAGTTCACCGAGCAGGCCTCTCAAATAGAGACTGAAGTTAGTGCACACTTGGAAACAGACACACACTTTAAGGGTTGACATACAGGATGAAAGACAGCCTTGCAAGTAAAGTGGGGCAAGTCTGACCTGCTCACTTCCTCTTCCCCCAGAAACCTCACTAAACTGAAGTTGTTATGTACACTCTGGAGGAACTCCCTGTAATAATCTCAGCAATTTATTACTCAAGCTCTCCTCTGACACAGTTCTGGTTTGATGGTGGCAGCTTCGCAGATTCCCCAGAGCTCTCTGAGAACCTGAGCACAGTCACGCTGGCACAGGAAAGCAGCTCTGGCAGCGCTCTGTGATCTGCGGATATCACGCTGCGATGCACTTACGTCTGCCAGATTTTAATACCAACATTTGCTGCTAGAAAAACATTCCTCCCCCCTTCTCCTCTGTCTCCACTGAGCTGCTTCATTACAATCCAGTGATGTAGATGTGTTTCCACTGACCTTCTTTCTTTCTTCACCCAGTGTCTGAGAAATACACATCATTTCAATGAATTACAATAACAAATACTGGAAGGACGCATGCTGTGATTTTATTTATTAACTAACATTTAGCTTTTCTTCAGCTAGCTCAAAAACTGTTGATCCGATTCGCTTCAAACCTGGCGGATATTTAGCTAAGGACTAGAGTAAGTGCATAGTTAAGTTTGAGTTAATTTGCATAAACGGTGCTCATATTTTGGCTAAACATTGCTCTTTGTTACACTGGCTGCTGCCTGCTCCACTCTGTTTGTAGAGCGTGCTGCACACATACAGACAGAGTCTTGTTAATTTGACTTTTTGAGGATATTTATTTACATCAATGCATTCCCAATCTTCTTAACCACACATTTAAGTCCCAAACTCTAACCTAGAACCAATTCCACCTTTAACCCTCCAACCAGGCCTTCAAAAGCGAAAAAAGCCATCCAAGATGTTTTAGATTTTACAAAATATAATCACCCAGATGGTCTAAAACTCTCTTAAAGACAGCTGGACATGTTTCCAACTTATTTTATTCTGTGTCAGTACCATATGACTAATAGTATGATCTCAGATGACTAATCTGTGTGCATCATCACCTCTGTTTGTAGATACTGTGGTGGTCTATAAGGTCCCATTTTAAAGCCTCAAGATAAAGTTTTTTTTTCCAGATGTGGTAATGAGTGGCAGATGTGACAATGAATGGATAATTCTCATTTCTTAAATTTAGAATAACCAAAATTTACAAAGTGGACTAAATATATTATTCATTATGATCCAAAAAATGAGTGACTGAGCCCATAAACTAATCAAGTGTTCACCAGCAGATGTCTATATGAACATAAGATATTTTTGCAACTACAGCTATATTTAAAATAGAAAGCAAGCTTAAAGCACTTCTATGTAGACTTCTGTAATGAAACTCCTCTTTTATCTACAGATGTATAAAAAGGTCTTCTTCCTGTCCTTATCATATATCCTGCACGACTGCTGCCTAGGCCTCAGCCACACAAGTTCAGAGACTGGTTGGCAACTTCACAACAACTTTCAATTGCTAAGAAAAAGCATAAAAAATGATATAGTAATTAAATAGTTTTCTCTAACCAATCAATGAGTGTTTGCTGGGTGAAATTGGTCACAAAGAGCATGCTGCACCAAAAACCTCCTTGTGATTGCTTTGGTTCCTAAAAAGTTCCCTGTAGTCTGCATAGAAGACGTGAAGATGAGCATGCAAACACTTGCTAACTAGTAGCCACCATGAGGTAGTAAAACCTGAAAAGGTTTGATGCAAACCAGAAACGCAGCCGTCTCCCATGCAAACAACAGATGATTGCGGAAATCTTTTAGTGACCAAAGTAATCACAAGGTGGTTTTCAGTGTGGCACCGTGTATCAGCCAGCCAGCAACCACTCACTTAATGGTCAGGAAATTCAGATTTTCCCTAGCAACTAGAGGTTGCCAGGTGGTCAACATAGTCCAAAAAGAAGTGAAGAGAGCGGTCATAGAGGAACTCAAGTTTAATAGTCAGATCAAAGATGACTTCTTCATAGCAGTAACAAATATAACAAAGAGAAGTGTATATTTCTCTGATAGTGATTGTAAACATACACGGCAGACTCAGTGGCATTTTGATCATCTTTATTTTACCGGTTGCCGTACACACACACACACACACACACACACACACACACACACACAGAGCTGCAGCTCTCCCGCTGCCAGCTCAACATAACAACAACCACATTCGCCAAAAACTCTAAACTTTTAAGCCAGCGAGGCGTGATTGCAGATGCCGCTCAGGTGGGTCAATCGCACCTGCAGCAGCACCGCAAACCGCGCCCCGTCACAGTGATGTAAACACAAATGTCATGCTGCAATAGTTCAATATTTTTAATCCAACATCAGCTATGATTCCTTTGAAACTATAGCAGTGACAAGCTTTTCCGTACACGTGTAGATTTAACTGGGTTTCTGGTTCGGCTCATTCACACAGGTGCTTGTTTCTCTGCGTAACACTTGGCCTAACATTCACGCACACTCTGCACATCAAAGATAGTGGACTGATGGTTCGAACCACCAACCTTCTGATTATTAGATGACCCACTCGAAATGTTACTGTTTTGTTTTTGTAACAAAAATGGCAAAATTGGGGTCCGTCGCTGTGTGAGCTGTTTTTCACATTCATGTGCCCACTTTGGCCACAGTAATTCATCTGCTTATAAAAAGCCAGATCCTGAGTTCCTCATAAATGCTGTCTTCATCATATAGATTAAATATTAACTAAAGAGCATGATTTTTTCCCCTCCACATCACCAAGTATTTGTGATGTAAACTAGGATGATGAACACAGCAAACATTGACATATTAACTTTGTCATTGTGAACATGCTGACATTAGCATTCAGGTCAAAGCCTCGCTGCGCTTCACTGAGCTTCTAGGCTCATTGTTCCAGAGCCTCTTTGGCAGCTGAAAAGAGTCCATTACAAGCATGCATCTGAACATTATAAAAGATAAAATCAGAAAAACAAAAACTCAATAAAACACTATTAGAATTTAATGAGCAAGTTATCCATTTGCAGCCTGCGATTCCACATCTGCAGGGGCCTGAAAACACTCTTATCACAATACCAATTATCTTCTCCTTAAAGACAGAACCAAGCTCATCTCAACACTTATCCGAAATGCAATCTGTAGCACAGACATGGCCAGGGGGGGCCACGCTGCAATTAGCATGACATCTAAGTGATTTCTGATGTGAGAGTAGCTCCAGGAAAACTGAGGAGGGAGCTGAAATTGCCAGCAGTCCTCCACCGTGCCTGTACATCCTCCCCGCAGTCGGCCGTGTACTCACTCAGGCTCCGAATGAACGCACTATAAATAAATTAAAAGGAAGGCATGATGTGTTTCTGAGGACAAAAAGATGAGGTCATGTGGGTTCAGCTGTCAGATCTGCTTGTTTGTCTGCAAAGCTGTCTGCCTTTTCTATTTTCCAGACTTTTTATCCTGGTATTTTTAACCTAATTTAAGGATAATTGTAACAATAAATTAACATATATGTTGTTCCTTCTCTGGAAAATTCTAATAAAAAAATAAAAAAAATTTCTAAAGGCCACAGTGCCGTTCATTTAGAAATTTAGACTTAAACATGAAGTGAGAATAGTTTTGATAATACCAGAACATTTATGAAAAAATCCTGTTTCTACTCATTTTCACAATTATTTTTTTATTTTGTATAATTTGAAGGTGTCAGCTTTTGCAGACATTTTGTAAACTAACAAGTCAATTCCCAGAGAAATATGAAAACAGCCATTACCTGTAGCCCTAACCATGTTCCTGTTGTTTAAATTAATATTATGACAGTGTGGAAATGCTTTTATTAACATTTTTAGGTCAGAAGATTGATAGAAATCATTGAAATTACTGAAATCTGAAAAACAGTTATTTTGTTTGAGATTTCATATGGGAGCTATTTCTTAACATAAACCCCACAGCGCTACATCAAGAAAAGGATGTTTGTTTCTGTCACTAAAAAACACCTTTTTGCCATCCATGAGTCAAAATTTCAAGTTCCAAGTTCTTAAAAGTTCTGCAAACTCAAATGTCTGAAACAATAACTTGAAAGTTTGATTAGTTCTACCCAGAAAAAATTGAAACAAGATTCCACAGCTTAGCTGTCTTTTATTTATTTAGCTTTTTGCGCCGCATACACTGTTTTGATTTTGTTGTACATCGTTATAGAAACATTGTACTTGTCTATACACTATACACTGTCAAGTTTTCATGTACTTACTGTATATATAGTAACCAGTTAACAATCTATTATTTATTTCATAACTTATTCCAACATCTTCACATTTCACGTATAAATATAACAATAAATATGCAGTACGTTTTGCTACTGTATTGTCTTGTGGCCTCTTCTGTTCCCTACACTGAGAGTTGTAAAGCTATTTTGACTCTTAGACATTTGTTTTTGACCTTCAGGGGTCCTTTTTTAAAATTTTGGACAGAGCGACACTAGTCGTATCCTCCTGCTTTTCTTGGTTCTGCTATATTATGCAATGCTTAAGCTACTCATGAGATGAAATTTCAGGATATTTCTGCTCGTTGTTTTGTGTCTTATCATTAGACGAGTGGGTGGATACCAATCTCATATCTGTGGGATGAATTTGAAGCTGCAGCCAAATAGGTCATCTCACATTACAGCATATTTACGGGATGTGTGATGGAAGCTAATGTAGATGTAAATGTCAATTAAGATGAACTGTTAGCTTTCTAACACTTAACAGCAAATTACAATGCCGTCATCATAAGCAGGGTGGTTTTCATCGTCCATGCTTCTGTTTCAAGCTAAATCTAAGCATCCTGGATGCACAGGTGTAATTTAAAAAGTATTTTTTGCAGAAACACTTAAGATACAGAAATATCATGAAAGTATACCAACAAACTACATAATTTTAAGGACACAACACAATCAGCACTGAGTCTGTGCTGCATTATCTGACAGAAACCGTTGCATTTCCTGGTGATTTGTGAGTATTACCAGACAGATGATGCATAAATCCTACATGATAAAACACAGTGAGCTGTGGTCTATAGGGTGAAAATAAACAGCTGCACAACTGCGTTTACAAAGTTTAAAGGGAAGATTTAGGAGGCAGATGCCCCTTTACAGATCCATCCTTTTCTTTTTGGGGGGTCTGTTTGAATAACTCTGTCTTAAAACACACAGATATTTATACTGTACTTTGCTCCATGATGTCCTTTCACCCTGTGTCTGAAACTGAGCTCCAAAAATAGGACAACGTTGGTTAAAGATATAACCCGTGTAGACCTCTAATAAGCTTTTGACTATGAGGAGGAAGTTTTAGCCTCATGAAATTTCAGGCTGAGTGGTGAGTTTGCGTGTGCATATAGCAAAAAACAGAACAGCTGAGACTTTAACAAACAGGAAATTTATTACATCGGAACTTTAGGAGTGCAGGATTATAAAATGGGTCGGGTTTGTGTCATTATTTCATCCCAGACTTTTGGTCCTTTACACTTCTGTGGGAAAACAACGTTATGATTTGGCCTCTGTAAACACTTTCTTGAAGAGTTTATGGGTTCAGTCATTCGATTTTAAATCTTTGGAAATCTAAAATTCTGGTAGGAAACATGCTCGCTGGCTATAGACTTGTCAATCACAAGTCTTTAGCCAACAAGTGCACAGTTTCATGGTCTGACCCACAAATCCACTTGAAGGTCAAACATTGCAATGGCCAGAGAAACTGCAAAAAAACCCAAGAGCTACATTTCAGACTTTACAGGCCTCAGCATGTTAAATGTTCAAATTCATGAGTTCACATTCACAGTAGTATGAATTGTTTGGAAAGGTTTCAAGGAAAAAAACATGGTAGCATGGGTTATGTCTGCAAAAATGCATCTGAACAAACCAAAAGACTTTGAACAGATGATCAGACATTTGGCCATAATGTACATCTCCATTTCAGCAGAAACACAACATACAAAGAGTGTAGCACGGGGGTAGAGGGGTGATGATTTGGGCTTGTTCTGCAGCCACAGCACCTGGGCACCATAAACTGCTCTGTATACCAAAGTATACTGGAGTAGGATGTTTAGAGACAGCTAAAGCTTGGCTGAAAGTGGGTCATGCAACAGGACAATGATGTCAAACACAGCAGCCAATATGCAAAAAGGCTGAAAAATGAAAGAATTGAAGTGTTGCAATGAGCCCATGAATGCAAAAAACTGTAAAGAACTGTGGACCAAAACTCCCACATAACAATATGAGAGACTGATACATACAGAAAACAGTTACTTCAAGGTTGTTGCGCAAGCTATTTAATCTTGAGGTCATAACTTGGCCATTTGATGGTTAATTATGATAATGAAAAAATATGATGCTACACAATCCTCATACTTAAAATCAATAAAAAAATGTTCACAAGCTCGCTTTTATTTATTTATTTTTTGCTGTAGCATCGTCTCCTTCCAGTTAATTTGAACTTGCTGGCCTGTCCTGTGCAGTGAGTAATTCAGCAGCACAGCAGAGCCCGTTATGTAAGAGTGAATTTGTTTTGCTGCTCTTTTGCCTGAGGTCATTTCACTTTCAGCAGCAGCAGCAGCAGCAGCAGCAGCAGCATTACTCCAGCCATGTTTGGCTGTGGAGTCAGGGGAGAATTGAGCTTGAAAAGGGCAAAATCCACCTCTCGAACACAAGAGCGGCGGAGGGGAAGGAAAGAGACAGCTGGAGGTGGAGTCAGGGAGGAGGCGCAGTTTAGTGGGGCCGTTTTATGCAACACAATACAAACCTCTGAGCAGGCATATGACAATGTAAGAAGAGTAAACAGGAGAGGATGAGTGTTTGTGTTGGGCTGGAAACATCAACACCTGAGCTCAGCATAGAGCGAGTTATTGTGTAACCACTGTGTAACCGCGATGCTTTCCACTGTACACACTCAACACGTGCTCACCAAAGCTGCTGCAGCCTGAGAGACATGACAAATGTAGAAGACTCTGTGAGGTCTAAACCATCATGGGATTAGCACCAGGTCTAAGTCTAGTCCTAAAAATCAGGGGTAACCCATAAGCATAAACCACACCCAGTGTAGTTTGGACAATGGGAAATAAGATTTGTAAATATTTTAATGCGAGTTAGACAGAAGGATGTTTTTTTTAGAAGAACAATTTTCAAAAGCCAAAAATCACACACACACAGATTTAGGTTAGGGTTAGAAGTTGAACAAGGTGCAAGAAACATGCGTGAGGTGAATCTCCCGTTCAATGGAGCTCTATTAGAATGTGATCTAGTGATTATGGAGTTCATTTGAGTACAGTGAGCTCACTGTTATGTTCCAAAATTCAGTTTGAGATGATTTGAGCTTTGTGACATGGTGTGTGATGCTGCTGGAAGCAGCTGTCAGAGGATGCCACTGTGGACATAAAGGGATGGACATGGCCAGTAATGATACTCAGAAAGGCTGTGGCGTGTAATCCCAGCATTTAACCACAACCACGAAATGTTCGAAATCATATTTGTCCACATTCTGATGCCCTGTTTGAACTTCAACAGGTTGTCTTGGTCATGTCTGCATGCTTAAATTCACTGAGTTGCCACCATGTCATTAAGTGATAGATATTTGTATTAATGAGCAGTTGAACAGGTGTTCTTAACAAAGTGGCTGTTTAGTACGTAAAAGTTTGTCCTGAGCGTTCAGACATGTGAAATGGTCCTTATCAGCAGAGTTCATTCAGTTATTATAAATATACTCACCATTACTTTGTCCACAGTGTGTGAAATGTTAAATATTTGTATCTGTCAGTAGCAGTGATGGGCATAACGGCGTTACAAGTAACGGTGTTACTAACGGCGTTACTTTTTTCAGTAACGAGTAATCTAACTAATTACTATTTTAATCGTTACAACGCCGTTACTGTTACTAACAAGAAAATGCGGTGCGGTCGCGTTACTATTCTTCAATAAATAGATGGTTGAAGCTGTCTTCAGCTTACCGCGTTTTATATCAGTTGCAGGGAAGTAGCTGTAAGTAATCTGGGCGCTACAACTTTAAGCAGCTGCGCGCGCTCCCGCGGACGGCAATCACTTTCTGCCCGACGATCACTTTTTGGCACAACACCTGGAGCTAAGGGGCACACGACCACTTTAAGATTACAAAGCAACAAGGTGATATCTATATCAGTTTTCAAATTGTGTTGATAGGACACGCAAAAACCAGAGTCATGATAAACAATATATACACGTTGTTTTTCCTCAATAGTTTCCTCACGTTTACTGTCTAAGGACAGCGCTAGCAAGCACTCTCTGCTTATGACCAAAAAATAAAAAAACAAAACAAAAAACTGCCCTTTCGTGTTGGTGGAAAAATGCACCACGTCAACCAATCAAAAAATGATATGGCGACATGACATTTGGTTGTTTAGGAAGAGGGGGAAGTTTTTGGAGTGACGGCGAGAGAGAGAGAGAGAGAGGAGAAAAAGAGAGAGAGAGTGAGATGTGAGAGATTTGTGACGTTTAGCGTGTTTGGAGTGTAGTTAATGTGTTGTCTTGTGTAGTTAGTGTGTAGTGTTGTGGATAGATTTGTGTTGTGTGTCAGAACAATGAGGCGACTGCTGTCTCCAGGTAGAAAACAGGAGTGATACACCTGCTGCTGTCAGACCTGCAGGTATCAGGCTGTGATGTTCTCCTTTATAGTGGACAGAAATTTTTGGAGTGGCACAAATAATTTGTGGCATCTTATTGAATGCAAAACACCTGATTGTTGTGTACATAATATCAAGGACTTCCACATTATAAAATCAGCTATTTTGAACAAATTTCACAGTTTTGAAAAAACGTTTCTCCTAAAGTATTGCACTACTTAAGCTTTGAAATGAAATCTCCTATTGGTGTTACTTTTGCTGCACAGTTTGCTCATTCCTCACCCTGCAGCTTAGCTGTCGGTTTGATCTCTTACAGACGAGTGAGTCAGAAGCCTGAGTGTGTGTGTGTGTGTGTTTGTAGGCCTGTCTAATCAAGAGATCTGGAGTCTCCAGGTACATCTGAGGATGATCAAAAGCTACAGAACTGGACTTGGATGTAAAACGGTGGCACAGAAGGAGCTTATAGAGGGTGGAAAAGTGAGCTTTACTTTAAATAAAACTAAGCACTGTGTCCAATTTAAACCAATAAACCCCGATCATCTATTTAAAGGTACAGTTCATCCTGAAAATAAAAATATCTTTACTTTTGCCTGTAGTGCCCTCTGTCCATTACTTTTTAGCAGAGGTGTGGACTCGAGTCACATGACTTGGACTCGAGTCAGACTCGAGTCATTAATTTTATGACTTTAGACTTGACTTGAAAAAATGTTGTAAGACTTGTGACTTGACTTAGACTTTTACACCAATGACCTGGGACTTGAATTGGACTTGAACCGGTTTACTTGAAAAGACTTGATATTTCACCCCAAATATAAAATGTAACATGCATATAGAGATTGAAAATGTGATGTCATTCTGGGGTAGAACCACAAAGGATTCTGGGAACTCGTGGCAAGAGGTACTAGCGCACGCAGGCTTTTAATTGAAATCAGTTATACAGCGATAAAAAGAAACACAAAAATGTCAAGAAGCTGTTGTATTATTAACTGCAATAGCCGGTCACATGACAGCCACGGATTACGTCGTTGAAGAGAAATTGTTCGAGCCATGTTTCCGAAGTAACAAAGAGGCGACGGATGGCCTGGATCGCAGCCATTCAAAGAGCAAATATAACGTCCCAGAACACTCCAGCTCACATGTTAGTCTGCTCCAAGCATTTCCACAAAGGTCAGTCTTCTGTTGTAGTTAATGCGTCATTTTCATAACATAATTGGTGATATAGGTTACAAGCAAGTCTGACGCTGAACAGAAATTGTCGCGCTATGCTCCTTTATTTATTGTGCATAAATAGTGAATTGTCCTGACACAATATTGTGTTTCGCTTCTGTTATTATGGTACATTGACAAAAACATACTTTTATTCACAGGATAAAACAGTTGTTTTGTATCACTAATTGCCCAGTACGATTACAGCATACAGTATTATTGTCACTGCTACATTTCTGTAACGCGTACCAGAAATTATTTCCACTACTAATTAATTACCGTTGAGCTCAAAGGTCCTATTAATAAACGGTTAACGAATGTGTATTTATGACGACGATTTGTGAGACTGGTAAACTTATGATACGTACGATGGTCTTTCGTTCTACACGGTGCATTTCAAGGTCCTGCACCCATCTGTCGGTAAACTGTACCTGGGCTTGTTGCAGTGACCTGAAGTTACTAAACTTCATGAGTGTATGCACTCACTCCAAGAACCGTATGATTATAAATATGCATATAAATATGCTACGATGAGATAGCTGACTTCATCTAACTAGCAAATGTTGTCCAGGCTACGTTGGTGATGCAGTTTTTTTTAATGTGTATGATATTTTTGTCATGCGATTTTAAAGCCGGTCCTACAAGCGCATCCAAGAATAACATGCAGCTTATCTCAGAACTGTCAGTGAAAATTATTCTTGGAGCTAGGTTTAATTGAGCTGCATTTTAAAGAGGTGCAATTTCACAATTTGTGTATATTTTCTAAGTTCACTATTTTGTCATGTGTTGAGAAAAACACAGATTTAAAAATTACATGGTCTAATATTTACATTTAGCATATAACTGCAACATTCTTTTTTCGTTTTTTTTTAAAGACTCGAAAGGACTTGAAATTCAAAATTTCAGACTTGTGACTTTACTTGGACTTTTACACCAGTGACTTGAGACTCGACTCTGACTTGCCTGACATTACTTGAGACTTGACTTGAGACTTGAGGATAAAGACTTGAGACTTACTTGAGACTTGCAAAACAATGACTTGGTCCCACCTCTGCTGGTTAGAGTTGCATGGATCGCAGATTTATCCGTTTTTTGTGAATATAAGCTGCTGACTGGTGAGCAGAATTTTCAGCTTGGTACGTTAGTGTTCATCAGTTAATCATAAAACATATTTAGTGCTTATAACAAATATATTATGCTAAATAAAGACAGATTTTTCCACAATGTATATGATAGTAAGAGTTAGTAAACCTCTATTAAAGTCTCCCTCTGCAGTCTGTTGTTTCTTAGATTCAGCATTGAAACTGAATTTAAAACAAAACATAGATGACATTCTGTAGCCTCATCAACCACCAAGATCTCACTGCCTACAGACATTCAGTAACTCTCATTGGATAATGTTAATAAATATCTTTCACTAAATATGAACGTTTTCTACCTGTCCTTGTTTAAATTATGAAAGAAGTTATTATGCCTGAGAATCTCTAGAATGTCGAATACTTTCCACTAAACAGTTGTCTTCTACTTTGGTTAGTTTTTTTAACAACCATTTAAAAAACATATTTTGCTTTTGTTTTATTTTTTACTGCAATTCCTGTAGAGTAGCTTTTATAGTGTTAATTCAGTATGTGCTACAAAATAAAAGCCTTTCCTTTACATTAGGTTTGTGGGCATTTTATTTTGAATTGTTCCAATCATGGCACTTCAAAGGAACAGCGCATCACAGGAACAGCCTGTGATGTCACAGTGCACATTCTACTGGAAAACCCTATAAATAGGGGAGACGTTCAACCGACTTTAGTGGATCTCGGATGGCAGAAACACAAAGCAACCTGGTTGTTAAAACAAAGACAAGGCGGACGCAGAGAAACGCACACGCACACGCTGACGCATCTACAATGGCAGAAGCAAAAATAGAAATGGTCATCACACCAAAACCTGAGGTTGATAAAGCCGCACAACCAAATACTAAAAAGTCTCCTGTGGCACAATCACCAAAGGAAACGGTTGTGAAACCAAAGAAACAAAAAATGCAAAAACAGAAAAGAGTGGCTGAAGAACCAAGAAGAGCAATTACTCGGGCATATGCCCGGGCTCTTCTTGAAGCTCAAAACAGCACGGGTGATGGAGCAAACCCGAAAAATGAAGAAATGCAAAAAAACACTGGAGCCACTCCTGAAAAAGAAAAGGCTGAATCCCTCCCCATTTCAAATGCAAAGGAGGACATGGAGAGAGAGAGAAATGGGAAGAACCCCAGCAGACCAAACCCTGTGCCTAATGGAGGGACTTGGCAATATCAACCCATTCCCACATTTAGACCCCCGTTTAATCCCTGGCACGAGATTGCTGCTCTCAGACACCAACTGGAAGCCTCCCAATACCATCAGAACGACCTTTACTGTAAAATGGTAGGTGCAAACAAGAGGGCCTCTTATCACCAGTTTCAGGTGAACAAACTTCGTGAAGAAATTCACGAGAACGAGCGAAATCACGAGGAAACGATCAAAGGCCTCATAGAGCAGCTGGAAGAGGCTTCTAGTAATAAGACCTATGACATCAGTGAGACAGACACTCTCGCAAATGACAATGAAGCTATTGTCATATTGGATGAGGTGATTGCTACCCTGCAGGACCAAATCAGCCACCCTACCACAGAGCAGTGTGTGGAGTCTGCCACTCCAACCACAGAGGCTTCACACACTGACTCTGTAGGACTGAAGTCCTCTAAGGAGGCTGAATTTGAGCTCAAATGTAGGATTCAGCAAGAGCAGATTGAGATGCTCCAGAAACAGCTCCTAGCAGCTCAAAATCAACTTGAAGAGCAGGCCGTTAAACATAGGCAGGAGCAGGAGACACTCAACCTGGAAATCAGTGACCTGAAATCCCAGCTCTGCCCCAACAAGGCCCTTCATGATTTGAAGCTAGAGTCTCTGGAGCGAGAGCTGAAAGGGGCCAAAGCTTCCTCACTTAAAATCCCACAGCAGCACAAAGAACAAAATTCCACTGCTGCAAATGAAATGCACAAATTTGAGCTTCCGAAAGAACAGGAGAAGATGGAAAAAGAGGACTCACGGCCATCCACTGCAAGGTCTCTGCAGGAGCCTCAGAAAGAAAAAGACACCACAGAACAACAGAAGATAGAAAAAGAAGAGTCAGCTGCATTTTCTGTACAGGAATCTTTGCAAAGTCTACAAGACAAACAGAAAATGCTCAATGTCAAGGTGGCTGAACTCAAGACTGAAGTCAAGAACCTGCCAGAGATTCCGCCAAGTAAGAAGAAGAACAAGAAGAAGCGGAACTGTGCGCGTCCCCAATTTCACATAATTGGTGTCAACATCAAGTCCTAAAAATCATATTTATATACAACTAAATTGTCAGTGAACATTTGAACCCCTCTCGGTCAAGACAGAAGGCCACCCCTTCCTGAGCCCGGTTCTGTCAGAGGTTTCTCCCTATTAAGAGGGAGTTTTTCCTCTCCACTGTCGCCAAGTGCTTGCTCATAGGGGATTTGGGGGCTTTTTTTTAACACCAACCACTGAAAAGTTCACTGACATCAAATTTAAGACTCAGCAAATATGGAAATGGATCATTCGTCATCAAGTGAGGAATCATCCATTTAAAACATGTTTGCTGAGTCATATTTAGTTGTATATAAATATGATTTCTGTCACACTAAGGCCAATCACAGACTAATTTGGACAATTGGTAAAAAATAAATAAATTGAAAAAATTGAAAAGAAGTAGTTGTGTCATTGTTTCGTGTAGATTTCAAATAACATGCCATTTTATGTCAACATATTTCTGTTACATTTGTAGTGCTCGTGGTTTTATATTCTTATGATCCTGTTTGTTTGATGAGTATATCCTTCTGCCTTACTTCACATATTTACTGCTGCTTGGCTAGCTTTAGTCATGCTAGCATCAGCACGGGTAGAAACAGATACACATCAGAGACATCACATGTAGCTTGTGTTTATGTTCAGAGTGACATCTGATTTAAAAGCAGGCAGCAAAGCACTGAGCAGCATATCAGTCAGCACAGAAAACAAATGCCATAAATGTCATCAATTAGGCTGGAATAGTTTGTTTCTAGTGGCTTCTATCAGAGGTGTGGACTCGAGTCACATGACTTGGACTCGAGTCAGACTCGAGTCATTAATTTTATGACTTTAGACTTGACTTGAAAAAATGTTGTAAGACTTGTGACTTGACTTACGGTGTGTTCACACCGAACGCGATGGACGCGAATAAAACGCCCCAAACGCCCCTAATTTGACGCGTGTACATTCGCGTCTCAACGCGTGTCCAAGAAAAATCCATCGCGCGTCAAAATATGATATTTTGACGCGCGTGACGCGCGTGAACCGGAAATGTGGGAGGAATGTGGGAGGGAGTTGTGCCAGACCTGGTTTTGCAAGATGGCAGCTATCGAGCTAGCGCTTCAAGAGAGAGTCTCCCTTCTCTATGTACTGTGGAGAGCAGAGCAGCAGCGTAAAAGACGTCCTCGCCGTACCTGGGTCCATCAAGTCCTCCAGGCGCGTGAGCAGTTTGGTGAGTTTCACCATTTGCTCCAGGAGCTGCGCCTGGATGACGGCAGATTCCAGCGATATCATCGTCTGTCACCCGGCCAGTTTGAGGACCTGCTTTCCCGCGTCGGTCCCAGAATCGCCCGCCTAGACACCAATTACAGGCGCTCAATCCCACCTGCAGAGCGCCTGTCCGTCTGCCTGAGGTTAGTAAAAGTGGTCAATACGGTAGTCCTTTATTGATACCTGTGCTAATATATGCTAAACCATCCATTTATACACTGCTAACATGGATGTGCTATGCTAACAGTGAATGCTGTCGGCGTTTACTGATGGCATAGCACATCCATGTTAGCAGTGTATCGTGTATACACTGCTAACATGGATGTGCTATAACAGTGAATGCTGTCGGCGTGTATAAACTATCGTTTATACACTGCTAACATGGATGTGCTATGCTAACAGTGAATGCTGTCGGCGTTTACTGATGGCATAGCACATCCATGTTAGCAGTGTATCGTGTATACACTGCTAACATGGATGTGCTATAACAGTGAATGCTGTCGGCGTGTATAAACTATCGTTTATACACTGCTAACATGGATGTGCTATGCTAACAGTGAATGCTGTCGGCGTTTACTGATGGCATAGCACATCCATGTTAGCAGTGTATCGTGTATACACTGCTAACATGGATGTGCTATAACAGTGAATGCTGTCGGCGTGTATAAACTATCGTTTATACACTGCTAACATGGATGTGCTATGCTAACAGTGAATGCTGTCGGCGTTTACTGATGGCATAGCACATCCATGTTAGCAGTGTATAAACGATACACTGCTAACATGGATGTGCTATGCTAACAGTGAATGCTGTCGGCGTTTACTGATGGCATAGCACATCCATGTTAGCAGTGTATCGTGTATACACTGCTAACATGGATGTGCTATAACAGTGAATGCTGTCGGCGTGTATAAACTATCGTTTATACACTGCTAACATGGATGTGCTATGCTAACAGTGAATGCTGTCGGCGTTTACTGATGGCATAGCACATCCATGTTAGCAGTGTATCGTTTATACACTGCTAACATGGATGTGCTATGCTAACAGTGAATGCTCTCGGTGTTTACCGATAGCAAACTGGTACTGTTTATAATATTTCTAGTGATACTCAGATGGTCTCATCAAGTCCCGATTTAATTTAATTCGATTTATGCTGTTATCAGTGGTTGAATGATAGCATGGCTGTGGTGTCATAGGTATGGTGAGCCAGATCATCCCCCAGGTAGCGACGGCCATCTGGGACTGTCTAGTGGACGATTTCACGGCTGTGCCTTCAACTGAAGACTGGCGGTCCATCGCAGAGGGATTCCAGGAGCGCTGGAACTTCCCCCTCTGTTGTGGAGCTCTGGATGGGAAGCACGTCCAGACGAAGGCACCCCCCAACTCAGGATCCATGTTCCACAACTACAAGGGAACTTTCTCCTTTTTAAAATTTTCTTAATAAATGGATCTCTACTCCAAAATAACCTAACCTCTCTTTATTCTCTTAAGTAACTTGTCTTCACTATGTTCCTATAACCAGTGTGATGCAAAAGTTTGAGCAACCTTATTAATAGTCATTATTTTCCTGTATGAATCGGTTACAGTAAAAAATGTCAATTACATATATCATATAGGAGACACACACATTGATATACACTACATATTTATGTTATTTCTCTTTTTATGTGTTGCCAATATATGCACCTGCTTTATTTAGTGTAAAGTTATTGCACACTTTCTGTAAATCCAGTGAACTGCATTTCACTTCTCAAATATCACTGTGTGTCTCCTATATGATGTATTTAACTGACAATTTAAATTGTGACAAATAACGATTTGTACAGGACAATGATGGCTATTAACAAGGTTGCCCAAACTTTTGCATCCCACTGTATCAGTATATTTTGTCATTAGTATAATATGAAATAAATTCTACTTGTGTCAAGTCGGGTGCCAATATTTGCTGTGTAGTAGAACAGAGACATTTGTCATTATAAATGTTTATTTGATAAAATATATAAATTCAGTAATAAAAAGATTCAACATAAATATATGAAATTTAACTATTTACAGAGAGACAGGAATAAAAAGGACCCAGCTTGGAGTGGAAGAGCCTCAGGGGAGAAGGAGGAGAAGAATAAGAACATTGTTTCTGCCCTGGAGAGCTGCTGCCTCATCAGAAAACTACTGATCATTAGGGTCCAATGTTTCCAAATTTAGCACAGCTGTGCTGTTGTCAAAAACTAATTTATGAATTTGGAATTTCACGAATTCTCGTGTCTGAGGCGGCATGCTCTCCAGAGCAGGAACAAGGCCGAGGAGGAAATACTCTGTTGCAGACGGGCGTGGCCTCTTTAGGGACTCCAGGATAGCCAGCTCCACCGCCGATGGACCATCCTGGGACCCTTCCCTCGACCGCCTTCGAGCTCTCCTCCTCTGTGGGCCTGTAAAAAACAGAACAAAACACCACAAAGAAATGAGAAGGCTGCTACTAGATTGTCATTTTCAAAATTGAAAAAAACCAGGATATGAACAGATTGGTTGTAGATATTTAGTAAAGGTGATCACAAGGGAATCCAAGCAAGTAAAAAGCTATCAGTGCTTGATGTTCATACCTGTGGGTGCAGCAGCAGGAGTGGAGGGACCAGGGACTGGGGAGTCAGGAGAAGCAACAGGGGAGGACTCTGCTGCATGATAACTTGACTCTATCAAGACAATATTAAATGTTAACAGGTTGAAGACAATAGTCATAGAGAATATTATATTATTATATACTTATTATTATATACAGTGGTCTCCCATTTATTGCAGCACATGAACAGTAGTCACAGTTCTCACAAGTTGATTCTCAAAGTGCAAACCTTTGTCGATTTTAAAACGTAAAAGTATTATGCCGCGCTTTTTCTCCGTCTGCGGCGCCACTTTTGTGCGCCTTTTTTGCTCCCGGTGCAGGTGTCTATTTCCGAATGAGGGTCATAGTTATGAGTGTTTTTGTGCTGTTTTTTTCTATTTGAAGTGATGGTTATCAAAACCAAACATGATAAGTTTGGCAAGCGCAGGAGACACGACACGGAGGAGATTTGTCATTTGGGCTGCAGAATGCAATGCGCATCGTTGAAAGCTGTACGGTGCAATAAAAAAAATCAGCGAAAAGGCGAGGCAGTGACGGATGAACAGCGGGACTACTTTATACTGTTTATTAATAAACAAAATATATTCCTGTATGACAACACGCATAAATTAACTGCCTACATTAATTAATTGTAAACATACCTTCTGACTGACACTCCCCTGCTGCCTCTTCGGGCTGTCCCTGGTCCTCGGGGGAGAAGTTCTCCACGGTCCGCACCATATTACCGCTGGTCTCCCGCGGGGTGAGGAAGGGGTCCAGAAACCCCATGACCGCGAAGAACTTCCATCTCCTCCCCGATCCTGCTGCAGACCCACTCCTCTTCTCCTTCTCTGACCTCTTCTCCTTATTATATGTGTCCCTGAGGCTCTTCCACTTTCTCCTGCAGATGTCCTCTGAATAAACGCATTATCTGGTTAGCGGAAAGGTATTTGTACAACAGTGGGAAAATCGCGGGACAGTAGGCGCGCTTGCTAGCTTTTGCACGGCTTCATCGGGTCAGTCTGAAAATTAAAAAGAAGAAGGAATGAACTTACCAGGTTGCCCGATCTCCTCACTTATGTGTCTCCAAGCTAGGTCCTTTTTATTCCTGTCTCGGTAGAAATAGGAGCTGGCATCATATAGCTCGGGGTGGTTAGCCACGGCGCTGATCAGCTTTTCCTCCATACTGAATGAAGAATGAAGGGCTTTGGCTGGATCTGCCCCTTTGACCTAGGTCAGAGCCACGTCACCAGGCTCCTGATTGGTTGTCGCGGCGCGATTTGACGCTGGAGTTCAGATTTTTCCAACTCGAGCGGTAGACGCGAAACGCGCGTATGCACAAAGTGCAACACAAAAACTCACGCGCGTGGTTTTATTCGCGCGTCAAACGCGCCTGACGCGCTACACTGACGCGCGTTTCACGCGTTTTGGCGTTTTCGCGACGCAAATCTGCTTCCGAATTTTCGCGGGACCCGCAATCGCGCGTCATCGCGCCTTTCCATTGACTTTACATGTAAACCTGACGCTCTATTCGCGTCCATCGCGTTCGGTGTGAACACACCGTTAGACTTTTACACCAATGACCTGGGACTTGAATTGGACTTGAACCGGTTTACTTGAAAAGACTTGATATTTCACCCCAAATATAAAATGTAACATGCATATAGAGATTGAAAATGTGATGTCATTCTGGGGTAGAACCACAAAGGATTCTGGGAACTCGTGGCAAGAGGTACTAGCGCACGCAGGCTTTTAATTGAAATCAGTTATACAGCGATAAAAAGAAACACAAAAAATGGCAAGAAGCTGTTGTATTATTAACTGCAATAGCCGGTCACATGACAGCCACGGGAAGCCGACGGGTAAAGAGATCGGTTGTTATCGGATTACGTCGTTAAAGAGAAATTGTTCGAGCCATGTTTCCGAAGTAACAAAGAGGCGACGGATGGCCTGGATCGCAGCCATTCAAAGAGCAAATATAACGTCCCAGAACACTCCAGCTCACATGTTAGTCTGCTCCAAGCATTTCCACAAAGGTCAGTCTTCTGTTGTAGTTAATGCGTCATTTTCATAACATAATTGGTGATATAGGTTACAAGCAAGTCTGACGCTGAACAGAAATTGTCGCGCTATGCTCCTTTGTTTATTGTGCATAAATAGTGAATTGTCCTGACACAATATTGTGTTTCGCTTCTGTTATTATGGTACATTGACAAAAACATACTTTTATTCACAGGATAAAACAGTTGTTTTGTATCACTAATTGCCCAGTACGATTACAGCATACAGTATTATTGTCACTGCTACATTTCTGTAACGCGTACCAGAAATTATTTCCACTACTAATTAATTACCGTTGAGCTCAAAGGTTATATTAATAAACGG
This sequence comes from Diplotaxodon limnothrissa, assembly GCF_057381915.1. Lineage (NCBI taxonomy): Eukaryota > Metazoa > Chordata > Actinopteri > Cichliformes > Cichlidae > Diplotaxodon > Diplotaxodon limnothrissa. The sequence goes on from NC_140612.1 coordinate 24,301,009, forward strand.
TTAACGAATGTGTATTTATGACGACAATTTGTGAGACTGGTAAACTTATGATACGTACGATGGTCTTTCGTTCTACACGGTGCATTTCAAGGTCCTGCACCCATCCGTCGGTAAACTGTACCTGGGCTTGTTGCAGTGACCTGAAGTTACTAAACTTCATGAGTGTATGCACTCACTCCAAGAACCGTATGATTATAAATATGCATATAAATATGCTACGATGAGATAGCTGACTTCATCTAACTAGCAAATGTTGTCCAGGCTACGTTGGTGATGCAGTTTTTTTTTAATGTGTATGATATTTTTGTCATGCGATTTTAAAGCCAGTCCTACAAGCGCATCCAAGAATAACATGCAGCGTATCTCAGAACTGTCGGTGAAAATTATTCTTGGAGCTAGGTTTAATTGAGCTGCATTTTAAAGAGGTGCAATTTCACAATTTGTGTATATTTTCTAAGTTCACTATTTTGTCATGTGTTGAGAAAAACACAGATTTAAAAATTACATGGTCTAATATTTACATTTAGCATAACTGCAACATTATTTTTTCGTTTTTTTTTAAAGACTCGAAAGGACTTGAAATTCAAAATTTCAGACTTGTGACTTTACTTGGACTTTTAAACCAGTGACTTGAGACTCGACTCTGACTTGCCTGACATTACTTGAGACTTGACTTGAGACTTGAGGATAAAGACTTGAGACTTACTTGAGACTTGCAAAACAATGACTTGGTCCCACCTCTGCTTTTTAGCTACTGTTGTTTAAAAATATTTTGCATTAGTGGAAAATTTAGTTTTCTCTGTTATATAGATACCGTGGTTGTATTTGTGAGGTGCATCAGATCAGACTACTGCTACAGTAATTCAGTCATATGGACATACAGTTAGGTCTGTAAATTACAGTTTCTGTAGTTTTGCTTCTGTACTCCACCACAATGCAGTGGGCAAATCAGCAATCTGGTACATTATTAAAAAAGAATGAATGCACTAACCATGGTATTATTTCCATGGTTAATAAAACAATTTTACAACATCTAACCAAGTCATGAAAACTCCCGAATAGGAAGGTGTAGCATTGCCACAGTTTACAAGAGATGTCTTCATGAATGTAAATACGGATGTTTACAGCAAGGTGCAAACCCCTGTTTACACTTAAGAACAAGAAGGCCAAATTAGACTTTGCCAGAAAACATCTAAAGAGCCTGCACAGGTCTTAAAAACATTCTTTGGACACATGAGACCAAGATTAACTTATACCAGAAAACAAGTGAAACAGCCCATGATCCCAAGTAAATCACATCATCTGTCAAACATGGTAGAAACAGTATTACGGCATGGGCATATATGGCTACCAGTGGAACTGTGTCATTATTGTTTTTTTGATGATGTGATTACTGATAGACAAAGCAAGATCTCTGCTCAGACTCAGCCAAATATTGGAAAACTGATCAGATGATGGTTCACAGTGCAAATAGATAATGACCCAAAGCACAGCGCAAAAGCAACCCAAGAGTTCTTCAGTGGCCAAGTGCATCAACTCATCTTAATCCAACAGCAGCTTTTCAGTTACTGGAAACAAAACTGAGGGCAGAGAGACCCACAAACATGTAGCAGCTGAAAGGAAATTGCAGTAAAGAACTGGCAGAACATCTCAAGTGAACAAACAGCATTTGTCTATTTGATTAAAACCCTGGCGCTGAAGCTGAAAGCCTGCAAGCTGAGCAGCTAAGAAGGGATGCCATGAAAGTTTGCATTCCGTCCTGCTGTCACAAGAATGTGTCTCATTATTGGGAGATGGAGGCATTCTTTGATGTCAAATGTAGTTTGGAAGAATTAAATTTTATTTGTGGATTTTACTTGAGCAACTGATTTTTGGGAAAGTGAGATGTACACTGAGTTTATGCCAGGCAAATGGCAAGTGGTTCCATTTTATTATCTCTAGGTATCTCCAAAACTGGGCAGCTGACTCCAAAACAATCTTGATGTATAAAATGGCACTGAGTAAACTTTGCCTTTAAAGACAGGAAAACATCAGGGTAGGGATGTGCACACCTCATCCTCCATCAGGTTTTAATTTTCATTCATATCCACTCCCTGAACTGAATTGTTTGTATTCCCCAGAGGGTGAAGCAGCACTTCAGAGCAACAATGACAAGGTCACAGATCTCCCGGATCTCTGGAGAGTTTGTCTGCCACATCGGTTAGTGCTTTATTATTAGCTCCAGGACAATTAGGTGGGCTGGAGAGGGGTTAGCGTGAACACTTCTTTCTCTGTCATCCAGAGCTTTGGATGGGCGGTAACACTCCCTCAGCTGCTCCCTCGATGCCATAGAGGGGCTAAAAATACCAGACAAAAACAAAAACGACACAACAACCCACACAGCAGAGCAGAGGAAGCAAGAGAAAGGGACAGAGATGTTGGCACAGTGTGAGAAACGAGACCTCCTGATCCAACTTTTGTTTTGGTGTTTGTGATCTTTACAACTGGAAGAAAAAAACAAAAATGTTTAGGACATTTCTTTATGACTAGTTAATTCACTGGTTATTTATGCCTATAAAATGCCCAAAAGAGTTAAACATGGCACCCAGAGCCCAGTTCTGTATGTTCAGTTGGTTGTTTTCTAGGAATGAACAACAGCCCCAAACTGAAACTGTAAAAAAACAAGAAAAAAGATTTACATAAAAAAAATGTGGTCAAAATAATTCATTTGGGCTTTTAAAAAAACATTTTTTACTTTTTCAGTATCAAATTTTTTTAGGATTTCGGTATCAAATCACTTTTTCAAAGGTATACAACTTTTGACTGCGATTTAGCTACATCGTTTTTAAATTCTTCTTTTTTTCTCATTAGTTCCCATGATGACAGAATTTCAAGAAACTTTTACTAAAAACATAAAACCTACAGTTTAAAAAAAGTGAGGAGTCTGAATACTTTCTGAAGCCACTGTATGTACTTTAGCTTTCATGTGAAGACGACAGACAAAGCAGGACAGCAATTGTTGTACAGCTGAATAACTGTTATTTGAACATTCATTCATCTACATGTCATGTTATGGTTCTTAAATGAATGTTGTGCATGGTACCTGAATGTGTCATAAAGTGCAGGAAGACTGGGGACAAATGCAGACTGCAGAGACAAGCTAGCAGTTTAAAACAAAAGAAACAAGCCTTTATTGTGGCATATAATCTCCAAAAAATCAAAAGACACTGGAGAAACCATGTGGAATATAGTAAGAGTTAATGAGGCAGGAAACCAGGCAAACTATAAATACACATGAGATAACGAGGGAAGCGGAAACAGGAGGGAACCTAAACACAGCTGAACATAATTAAGGTAAATGACATACAGTAAGTAAAGCAAGACAATATACAAGGGAGACAAGCTAATGAGAAGTAAAACACGAAGTAGCTCAGCACAGACAGCAGACCTACACAGCAAATGTGTACAAGAATACTAGTGGAGGCTGCAGTAACATTAACCAAAATACAAAGAATCAGATATAAATGATCTATAGACACTAACAGAAACTATATTTTAAAAGAAACCAGTCAAGAAATGCCTACACAATATACTTAACACATAAATAAAGATAGAAAACTAAAAAGCACGTCTGAACTCTCGAAGGCAACTGCTGTGTGATCACAGCCAAACACACTGTCAGTTAATCATTGTTCTATTAAAAAAAACAGACATGAATTTCTTTTGTTTGCTTTTGCTACAGTGACAAAGCAATTAAGCTGGAATTAAAACTACACCGTTACCAGCTGCAGTGGAAAATTCACATCAGGAGTAGCTGAATTCATTATTTTCCCTGTGTTATTAGCCTGTGGCGCTTAGCCTCAGCACACACTTCACTCAGGCTTTTATTTTGTGAGCTTAGACACAAAATTAGCATCCTGAACCATCCTGCTGGAGTCTCTGCTGTGCAGCAGCATGTTCTTCGGCTCTTCACTCAGCATTGGACACGGTTTGACGTCTCCAGCTGCAGCCATTAACTGCCACACCTGCAGCCAGTCAGAGTGGGAGGGCATAAATAATTTTTTTTTCTGAAACAAGCTGCCGGAGGGCAGAAAAAAAATCTGGGAGCAAAGAAAGCTGGCAAAGAAATACAACAACTTTTGGTCAATAAAATATCCGACACAGGTCTGGAAATGAGTCAGAAATACTCTACAAGAAAGCAAATAACCACAATTCTAAAAAGTCCATTTTGTGAAAAGCTCCGTTTAAATCACGGCTACATCATTAATCCTGATCAGTGGATCAATTGTGTCTTCCTAAATGAGATCAAATCATCAAATAGACCCTCAGCAGCGCCATTAGTCGCCACATCTGTACTTCATTCAGTCACTGAGGTTTTTCTGCGACTCCACTGAGGTTTATTGGACTTAATGAAGAGAAGGAGAGTAGTGTAAAACAGGCGAAAGCGTAGAGGTGGGTGGGTGGGCAGCAGATGTGAAGCTGCTGGAGCCTCCCGGTCGCTGCGACAGGAAGTCAGCAGCTGGAGACGTCCATCAGAGTGAGGGAGAGGGCATTAGTGAGGTCACGTGACTGGCTGGATGAGGGCGAGGCGAGCCTGTTTGCAGAGATAATTAGTCCACATGGCATTCAGCCTCTAATCTGACTCACAGAGGGAGAAACTCAAAGGAAGAGAAACTGAGAAAAACAGAGAGTCGAGGTCTAAAGTCAAACATGAACAGTTGTCTTTCTGACGTACTGGAGGGAGACCAGTTTGGACGGGTTAGTGTTCAGGGGTCACCGCAGGACCCACATCAGCAAAATCAGCAACAGGCCACGTATGAATGAGCACAAATGAACATGATGCCTGCGGGACAGTTGACCAGTTTTGGCTTGAATTGTGCCCACGCTGCGAAAACACTCCTGGTTATTCCTCTGGCTGCATGTGAAAAACAAAAAAATCTTGTTTTTAGACAATAAGACAGAAAAGTACAACATTATAAACCTTTAATATTGGCTGAGATGATGGCAGGTTTAAATGTAAACCTCAAGTGACTGAGTAGGATCATTAACAACCCCAAAGGAAAGTGTTTTATGACTCTTTGTGTTTTTCATAAATCTGTGGTCAGAAGTTACAACCACTCATCAGTGGCTTAGTCTGCATAGCTGGCAATAAGCTGGACTTGTTCCCGGTGGGTGATGGGCTCTGCCAGGGCTCCCCTTTGTCACGATTCAATTCATAACTTTTACCGACAGAATTTCTAGGCGTAGCCGAGTGGCAGAAGGCTTTCACCTGGGTGGTCTCAGGATATCATCTCTGCTTTTTGCGGATGATGTGGTTCTGCTGGCTTGATCGGGTGATGGCCTCCAGCTTGCCTTGGAACGGTTCGCAGCCGAGTGTGAAGCGGTGGGACTGAGAATCAGCACCTCCAAATCTGAGGCCATGGTCCTCAGTCGGAAAAAGGGTAGAGTGCCGACTCCAGGTCAGGGACGAGTTTCTGCCCCAATTAAGGGGGGATTGAGTATCTCGGGGTCTTTTTCACAAGTGACGGGAGAAGGGAGGGGAAACAGACAGACGGATTGGTGCTGCGGCTGCAGTGATGTGGACGCTGTACGCTGTACGTGCAGTGGTGAAGAGAGAGCTGAGTGAAAAAGCGAAGCTTTCAGTTTACCAGTTGAGCTACATCCCTATCCTCACCTATAGCCATGAGCTGTTTGTAATGACCGAAAGAACGAGATTGCGGATACAAGCGGCAGAAATGAGCTTCCTCCGAAGGGTGGCTGGCCTCTCCCTTAGAGATAGGATGAGGAGTTTAGCCGTAATGGGAGGCAGACCCAGGACATGCTGGAGAGATTATATTCTCCAGCTTGTCCAGGGGAATACAGGGAGAGAGAGGTCATGGCTTCTCTGCTTAGGCTGCTGCCCCCGTGACCCAGCCCCGGATAAGCGGAGGAAGATGGATGGATTTGATCTAATTCACATCTCCACTAATATTTGGATAAATGTCCTTTAGCGAGTTGCACACTGAGTAGACACTTTTGGTATCCATCAACAAACTTCTGGCATAACTTTCTAATCCACTTTTGTATGGATTAGAGAAAATCCAATATAAATCGAAACGTACCTAACTTGTTTTTTTTAAGTTATTAAAGATGCTGTGCAATCATTCCACATTAAAAAGACTGCCATGACATTCATGTTTGAAATTTCTGAGCACAACTGTAGCTGTACTGTTTCTTTTATCTATGACTGATATTTTAAACTTATTATCCTCATGGGATTAATTATGGCTGGAAGGATTCATGAAGCATCTGCCTCACGGCTAATTTCTAACCAAATAAGAACAATGCCAATAAATGCCTTTTAATTATGATCGGAAGATAGAATAAACAGTAAAAACTTCCTATGGTTGCCACAATATCTATTACACATTTTACAGTTAAGAAAATGTTCACAAACACGTTGTCCAAAATCTCCCTTCACAAAACAAACAGACCTCACTTCAGCTGTTCTAGCAATGAAAAACACTCGCTGTCAAACGAGGCAGAGCAGCAGGCTGCATCGTGTATGATGGACCGACTCTTTATGGGATACTGAAGCCTGCTGTCTTCATTGGATTAGATTACATTAAATCCAGAAACATGCCAATTCACATACTCGCAGTCTGTTAACAAGCAATCGGTGGATCGAGATGAGAAGCGTGCTGAGAGCACAACGGAGGAAATTTGGCTCACGTAGCATTTTTTTGAAGACATAGCACAGCACAGCAATACACAGTGTGTATTTCACCAGCTGACCCCAGAGCAGTTAGAGGGTCAACAGAAACAGACTTTAACCATCAAAGGACATATGGAGAAGCTAATCGCTAAAATTAGATTGTGTTCAGTGTTTCTGTGAGTCAGTCCAAAGAGAGCGCCGAAGATCTCAACAAATGAACCTTTAATCAAACTCAGACTGTCTTCTGCAAACTGCTGGAGTCTGACATTTAAGTCTTTTTCTTTGTGTGCTGAATAAAAATATTCTGGTATGCCACCAGACCTAATAATAAATTTAATTAAAATACAATTTTTGTTATCCTCCACATGCCATTTCTATCCATTTAACAAGCTACGTGTGTCATATTTGTCAAAGAGTATAATTGCCAAAATTAATGATTTATGGAACAACAAACACAGAAAGAGAAAACCAAAGTTAGCATTGGAGAACAAAAAACAATTACAGAGCATGTCCAGTGTGAATAACCCTGTTTTATGAGACATAAAGAAGAGTGGGGAGATTATGTCATGCCCAGAAAGAGGAAAGAGAAGAGGTTAGGGAAGAAAAGAAAATTGAAAGCAAATAGTCAAAAAGGTAATGGAAGAAAACAGGAGCTGGGATGAGGAGAAAGAGTGGGATAAATGGAAAGATAATGGAAAATGAAAGGAATATACTGTATAAGATATGATTACATGTAAGGAAAAGGATAAAAAGAAACAGGAGATGTACAGTAAAGAGAGAAAAGGACAACAATAAGACGAGGGAGGGGACAGAAAGAAAGGAAAGGATGGGAGAGATAAGGGAAGGAAAAGGGGAGATGAGAGGAAATGAAAGGGGGGAACAACAAGGAGGAGACATTTAAAGAGGAGCTGCTCAGCCACAGCTGGAGCTCAGCGAGGAATGAATGGGCTAGATTGAACTCTGTGACACGAGTAGTGATTACTAGTTTGAAGTGTGCTGTTTTTGCAGCTCGGCAGTGAAGCCCAGCAGGCCGAGACCAATCTATGGACACAACAGAACACTGCAGAAAACTTGTTTTATTTCAAGTATGTGCTGATTTTTTTTAAAGGTGAATAAATGCTCGCTGAGCTCTTTGAGCTGACAGGCAGGCAAACAGACTCCTGGATGGTCCGCAGAGGCGATGGACTGAAGTGCCACTCAAACGTGATGGCAGATCAAACAGAGTGAGACCACAGACATGTCCAGACATGACACGACATTATTACTACTGTGTTAAGGTTAGACAGCCGCCTCTCCGGGGCCCCGAAGCCTCCTCTTATTTGTTTTTAGTTGTCGTGTTTCCATCTGTCCTCTTCTTGCTTTGCAATCCAGAAAATCGTCCTTGTCTTCATTTATATTGTGCTCAGGAATACTTTAACAGCAGAGATGGTGTGTGCATGTTCATCAGAGCAGAACATCAAATAATACCCAGTAATGTGGAAAATAAACAGGCAAGCGAATAGCAGCGTCATAACTCCTGTGTCATATCAGGAGTGAAACGGAGACAATCGCAGCAGCTGGATGGCGTTTCTTCACAGAAACAAGGTCAGCTTTTGCTGCTGATCGCTCGTACATGTTCCAAAACAAATCATACATCCAGTTCTTGTTTATTTTCTTGAACTGTATAGTTCATGTCAATTTATTCTCCAGCTCCTCGTTTGAAATTTAAACTTTAATCTGGGTTGGGTCCCAGACAGAAGAATGGCTGATTGTTTAGGTGATCGTTTGTCCATTTTGTTCATTTATCCAGTCGGTCTGTTTCAGAGACAATCACAGGTGAAAATGTTCACTTTAAATGCGTCAGAATACCTTCGATACCAACAAGTGAATCTCTGACAGCCCCAGCCGTTGGATGGTCACATATGATCATCTTATCAGGGTTTTTCCTTGCCAAGGATCTGGGAGGTGGACTACACATGACTTGCAACAGAGGAAAATGTGTCAGTGACTCATTGTTCGATGGCTGTTATTGAATCACTTACGTACACGTTGATGAGTTTTATAGATCGTGCCGTTGATTGATCACAAGAGAAAGGAGGCTGATTATATAAATTCTCACTGGTAGAACACAAAGTTGTTAATGTTGACCTCGCAGTCATTTAGATGTTGCCGACTAAATCTGAGGATTTTTGTTAAAGAGCAGCGGAGAACTTGAGAAGTTAATGTGCTGTGTTAACCTAATCTGCCACTTGTAGTCACGTTATTTTGAAGTTACGTTTTTGGCAACGACATTGTTTTTTTTTCTTTGGTAATTTTTGTTCTATGCAACACTAGAGAGGACATTAAATCAAACAAATAATTTTAATTTGCAGGATTTAGCCAAAGTTTTGCATTACATACATTTTTCATTTTTATACAGTCCCTATCTTCAGAGACTTCAAGATAACTGGGCAAACTAACATATATGCTTTCTAAATATAAGGATTGTTTTTTTAAATACTTGGATTCAATGACTGGACGTCACCAAATGCCGTGTCTCCTCCCTTGAGATGCTCTGCCAGGCCTTTGTTTCAGCCACGTTCAGCTGCTGCTTGTTTGTGAGTGTCTCTACCTTCAGTTTTGTCTTCAGTGGCTGAAAAGCTGCTCTGCTGGGCTGAGATCAGGTGACCGACTTAGCCATTGAAGAATATCCCATTTCTTTGTCGTGAGAAACTCTCGGGTTGCTTTTGCAGTTTTGCAGCATTTGGCTGAATCTGAGCCGAGAGTATCGGTAGTCACATCATTAATAAACACTCGTGAGTCGGTTCCACTGACAGCGATGTCATAACGTTGGCTCCACCGCGTTTGACAGATAATGTTGTAGGCTTCAGATCATGAGCTGCTTCTCTCGTTCCGCATTTTTCTCTCTCTATTATTCTGGTACAAGTTAATCTTGGTTTCAGGTTTTCAAAGAATGTTTTTCAGAGCTGCGCTGGCTCTTTTAAATGCTTTCTGGCAAAGTCTAATCTGGCCTTTCTGTCCTTGAGCATAACCAGTGTTTATGTGCATTTGTTGCAAACCTTCTTCTAGATTTTTAAAAAATTGCTTAATTTGTCAGGACATGTGAGCTAAGAAATTACACCGCATCCCACAAGATGAATCGCCTGTGCAGGAGTGACTGAAGTTGCCAAACGTCACTTCCTATAGAGGTTCAATGCCTGCAGGTCTGTTAACCGTATTAAGAATGAGGTACAAGATACAAGATGCAAGATGGTGTGTGTGACAGGTTGTAGAGGTCCCAGGTTGTTTGACAGAGTATTACAATGCTTTTGATAACAGCAGGGAGACAGCTGGCGATGTGCTTTATAGGCTTGGCATTTACCCAGAATGCTCAAACTGCGACTTTACGGCTCGACAGATGCCACTGCTGGTTGGCGAGACAGTTATCCAGTCAGTCTGTTTCAGAGGCAATCTGATGACTTTTCACGGGTCCAAATGTCCACTTCAAATGCTTCAGGATGCCTACGATACCAGTGACTGGATCCCTAACAGTCCCAGCTGTTAGGTGCTAATAGCATGTTAGCAGGCCAAACATTCTTTTTATTTTGGTCACATAATATTATCTTATTTGTTTTTTTTTCCCTAGCCGAGCAGCAAAAACAGTCCACATACAGTAAAAGCAACAAGTCTGTGCATTTTCCTCTTATTCCTCATCATTTCATTAGCAACATTTCTATGAAACCCAAATTATTAACAAATTATTCTATGACAGCCTGGCCAGAGGTTTGTTTTTTTGTTGCTGTTGTTTTTTCATTAAGTGTGATTAGAACATTATAGGAACATCTCTTAATATCCTGCTGATTTTAGTGTTCCTTCAACTCATTTGTGCTTTATTAATGCAGTGACTCTGCTGGTGTTAAGTGGCCTGCTCTTTTAAAAGCGTACTTTCTGGAAGTCTGTACCCAGGCTCTGTACTGCTGGAAGAACAATGTGATTATGGAGCAACAGGCAGCTTAAATAGAATTTTCTCCTCATGTGATCCAGAAAAAACAGCCACATGTTGTGTTTCTAAAGCAACAGAAATCAGGCTTTTCAATATCCATCTGTGGAGGCTGTGTTTTAAAATGCAGTTTCAAACATGAGGAACTTTTTCAGAACATTTTCTTTTATTAAGATTACTTAAAAGAGTGTTTATTAGACGAAAAAAAAGGCCACTAGGTTTGTGTATCAAATAAAAGCCTCTTGCATTAAGCCTTTTATGTCCGCTGACAGTGATGACTTGAAAGCATTAGTATCCTCCTTGAATTGCCTTTCATGTCTTAATAATACGACCTTCATCTCAGCTAGTTGGGACAGCGTTTCACTTTTTCACTGAAGATAAAGTTTTATTCTGCCATGTGAGGAGAATTTTTGCACAAGTCGAGGAACGTGTCAGGCTACATTTCACTGTGTGTTATACTTGTATAACTATGCATGTGACAAATAAAGAACCTTGAACCTTGAACTTGAACCTTTAACTCTCAAACATCTAAGAACTCAACCCTAACCATAACTCTAACTCTAACTCCAGGTAGACAGAATATGTCATTTTTGTTTTTATTAAACTGTTCTCTCAGACACAAAGAAAACAATCATTTTAACAGCTCCAGATTCAAAAAGACTTCATTTTCCAAATGAAGTCTTTTTTCCTTTTTAAAATTTGGGTTAGGGTTGAGTTCTTAAGCCTCTGAGGGTTAACCTTTTTGTTAATGGCACAGTGATTTCTGGAAGTGTTCTTGAGGTCATGCAGTCATTTCCATGACTGTTTTTAATGCGGTGCTGTTTTTAATCAACATTCATAACAAAAGAAATAGTGGATCAATAAAAGTCCACAGGTAAAGTCTGACAATACCGGACTTAAAAATTATTCCTGTGACTCATCTACTGGGAACAAAACCCCTTCATGTTATATCCACGTGGGCCAAACCATGAGAGTTGGATTATTTTATAACTCATATATATAAAGCTTAAAGATAGAGGTGAGGACACTTTGATTTAAGACTGTTTCTCTTTCAAACAGATAGCTGTTTTCAGCATGTGTCCCTCTGCATTGTAACTATGAAGTATGAGGACAGTCAGCTGTAAACGGTGATGCTTGTAGATGACGTAGATATTAGCTGTGTGCACTTCTCAAGGAAGTTAAAATAAGTCAGATATCAACAGTATAACTTTCATTTCGTTTTGATATTGACATGCACTGATAAACCAGAAATGAAACTGTTTTTGCATGCTGCATTCTCATGTACGTTGTGGGATTTTTTGGGTTGTGGCTAGGGATGGGTACCGGTGTCCGGTGCCATGATGGCACCGGTTCTGACATAAACGGTAGTAACCAGACCGAAAAGCAGCGCAGATTTCGGTGCTTTATTTCGGTGCTTTTTTTTCCTGAGCTGTGATACACTTTAGATTCTAGCCAATCGTTTTACGTTTCCGAGGATAGTAGGCGGGGCCAGGTACGTACGTTCTGTTAGAGCAGAGCTACAGATTAAAAATGTCCAAGGCGAAGCGGTCAAAAGTCTGGCTGTACTTCATAGCAAAATATGCAAACTCAGCAGCCTGCAACAAGTGCTTTAAGCTGATACTGTGATACTGTCAAAGGAGGTAACACCTCGAATCCGATGAAACACCTGGCGACGCATAGCGTTTTTTTTAAAAGCCCAGAAATGCGCCGTATTTGATAGCTTGCTGCGAGACCTCACACCGAGCACATCTACTGCGGGTGGGTTGCCTGTTATGCAACATCCCCCAAAAACACGAAGAGGAGAGTCCTGGCCCCTAGCCCTGCCAGTGTAGCAGAAATGATGACGGATGATGGTGGCAGCAGCAGCCGTTCTTCTCTGCGTGAGTAGCTAATTTACGTTGAGTAGGCTAACCACGTTATTACATTAATGCATGTAAGGTGAACTAGCAAACATCATCATAGCTACATGCGGCTGTCTTCTTGTTTGATGGCAGATACTCCCTTCACCCTGGCTAAAAAGGCTAAAATGACCAAAGAAAAAGTGGAAAACAGTTAAACATGAGAGGTTTAACTGCGGTAAAGTGAGCCGTCATTTGTGAGCCGCGGTCAAGCCAGCCGCCTCCTATCCGCCGCATAAATTTCCTTGCGCTTTTACACCAGTCTTTACGGTAGCGCCTTTTCGCTTTATATCCTGATTGAAAGCCTAGACTCGCGCACACATGCACGCGCGTGAACAGTCACACGCACGCGCGCACACAAATTACAATGGAACAGCCCAATACAGCCATCGTGACAGTCTGGTTGCATATTCAAAAATTCATTAAAAATCATTCTTAAAAGTTGATGCCAAGCTTTCAACACAATCCTCTTCTCGGACACCTACTTTACCTCTGGGCCAGTTTTTACCCAGATTTACTGTAATATTACTCAGAAATCACAGTAAACTCATATTCAGTGCAATACAGTCAATGCACTACAATTATGTTTATTTCAAAAATTCATTAAAAGTCATCCTGAATAGTTGAGGTCCAACTTTCAACACATCCCCCCTCTGGGACACCTACTGTACCTGTGTGCCAATTTTCATCCAGATTTACTGTAGAATTCCTCAGAAATTAAAGGGTACTTGTATTCAATGCAATACAGTCAATACAATAGAATTATGTCAATTTTCAGAAATTCATTAAAAATCATCCTGAGTAGTTGATGTCCAACTTTCAACACATCCCCCCTCTGGGACACCTACTGTACCTGTGTGCCAAGTTTCATCCAGATTTACTGTAGAATTCCTCAGAAATTAATGGAAACATTTATTCAATCTAATACAGCCAATGCACTACAATTGTGTCAATTTTCAAAAATTCATTAAAAATCATCCTGAGTAGTTGATGTACAACTTTCAACACATCCCTCCTCTGGGACACCTACTGTACCTGTGTGCCAAGTTTCAGCCAGATTTACTGTAGAATTCCTCAGAAATTAAAGGGTACTTGTATCCAATGCAGTCGGCCAATACAATAGAATTATGTCAATTTTCAGAAATTCATTAAAAATCATCCTGAGTAGTTGATGTACAACTTTCAACACATCCCCCCTCTGGGACACCTACTGTACCTGTGTGCCAATTTTCATCTAGATTTACTGTAGAATTCATCAGAAATTAAAGGAAACTTATATTCAATTCAATACAGTCAATACAATAGAATTATGTCAATTTTCAAAAATTCATTAAAAATCATCCTGAGTAGTTGATGTACAACTTTCAACACATCCCTCCTCTGGGACACCTACTGTACCTGTGTGCCAATTTTCATCTAGATTTACTGTAGAATTCCTCAGAAATTAAAGGAAACTTATATTCAATTCAATACAGTCAATACAATAGAATTATGTCAATTTTCAAAAATTCATTAAAAATCATCCTGAGTAGTTGATGTACAACTTTCAACACATCCCTCCTCTGGGACACCTACTGTACCTGTGTGCCAATTTTCATCCAGATTTACTGTAGAATTCCTCAGAAATTAAAGGAAACTTATATTCAATTCAATACAGTCAATACAATAGAATTATGTCAATTTTCAAAAATTCATTAAAAATCATCCTGAGTAGTTGATGTACAACTTTCAACACATCCCCCCTCTGGGACACCTACTGTACCTGTGTGCCAGGTTTCAGCCAGATTTACTGTAGAATTCCTCAGAAATTAAAGGGTACTTGTATCCAATGCAGTCGGCCAATACAGTAGAATTATGTCAATTTTCAAAAATTCATTAAAAATCATCCTGAGTAGTTGATGTACAACTTTCAACACATCCCCCCTCTGGGACACCTACTGTACCTGTGTGCCAGGTTTCAGCCAGATTTACTGTAGAATTCCTCAGAAATTAAAGGGTACTTGTATCCAATGCAGTCGGCCAATACAGTAGAATTATGTCAATTTTCAGAAATTCATTAAAAATCATCCTGAGTAGTTGATGTACAACTTTCAACACATCCCTCCTCTGGGACACCTACTGTACCTGTGTGCCAAGTTTCATCCAGATTTACTGTAGAACTCCTCAGAAATTAATGGAAACATTTATTCAATTCAATACAGTCAATACACTACAATTATGGAAATTTCAAAAATTCATTAAAAATCACCCATAATAGTTGAGGTCCAACTTTCAACACTTTCTTACTCTGGGCGTCCTACCGTACCTCTGGGCCAAGTTACATCTCAATTCACTGTAATCTTTATCAAAAATTGAAAGAACAATTCTATGTAAATGCTGGCTGTGTGTCCTTTCAAAGTGACACTAAATAACAGAACTCAGGCACATCAGGGAATAATCCAAAAGGCGGATTTATTAAACAAAAACAACATACAAAATATCTCTAACCCATACTACATAACCTAAAAAGAAACAAAGGGACACTTAGAAGCACAAGGAAACAATACTGAAAGGGCAAGAGACACAGTCCAAACACAATCCACAACTAAAATGCCAAAAGAACAAGTCATCCCACATAGCAGACGGGTCTTGCCTGGATCTGGTGTCAAGCCGGCACTGCTGGCTGACTTCTGGCATGGTAAGATGGCACTGTTTATGTGATGGCATGCCACATTTGGCCTGATTGGGTGAATGTGACATGTTGTATAGAGCACTTTGAGTAATATGGGTGAGTAAAAAAGTGCTGTATAAGAATCAGTCCATTCACTGTCTGAACAGAGTTTCGTCATGTTACTTTTGCACTATTATGTTCCAGCACATGTTGTTATTACATGGCTTACATGGCTAAGGTACACATTAGGCTGACATCTGGGGCCAGAGCTGAAACTGTTCTGGGCCAGCACAGGGCCAGCAGTGTGTCTGCAACTGGCCTTGTGCTGGCTCATGTGTGGGCCACCTCTGGTAAACCAGATCTGGGCCACCATAGGGCCGTCATTCTTTGCGGTACGCAGGCCATGTGTAAGCACATTGTGTGGGACAGATCCAGGCCATACCAATTTTGCTATGTGGGAGGAATTATGTAAAAATAGAAACATCATAAAAATGAAAATGAACATAAAGTAAAATGTACTGAAAAGAACATCAGTATGGCCATCATTATTTGCTTGGAAAGTCTAAAGTTCCATGGCTTTGAACAGCCAGAGAACGCAATGCCCAGCTTAGAATGACTAAAAGTAACTTCTTTTAACATTCTGTCATTCTGCTTCTATATCAAAAATCCACTAAAAATAGTCATTTGAAAAAAAATATTCGCCACTTTTCATCAGTTTGGGTTCCTCTGTTTATAGCAATTTTTAGAAAAGAACCCAATACCTTTGTCACTATACAGTTGTACAGTGAGATACAGAGCATCTCCTACTCATTGCAAACATGCTGGGAGGGTGGCTCTATCCGCCTTAGTGCAGCTGCTGTACCATACTGTGATGCAGTAAGTTAGTAGGCTCTCAATGGGCGAGTGGTGGAAGGGTGAGCTGTAGTCCACAAAGAGCATTCTGGCGTAGCTCTGCCGCTGTTCTAGGTGACTCAGCACCGAGTGGAGGGTGATGGCATCTTCTGTGAATCTGTTTGCACGGTATGCAAACTGGTGGGGGTCGAATTCTGGGGGGAGGTAATCCTTGGTGTGCTGAAGGACTAGTTTCATGATTACCGGTGTGAGGGCCACAGGGCAATAATAGTTCAGGCTGGTGATGGGAGACTTCTTTGGTACTGGGATGATTGTGGCTGATTTTAGACAGGATGGGATGGCTGCTTCATCCAGTGAGAGGTTGAAGATTCTGGTGGAGATGAGGGTGAGCTGGTGGGCACATGGTCTTAGCACTTTACCACGTATTCCGTCTGGACGCCTTCCTGGGGTTCACTGCTAGGAACACTCATCTGACATCGTGCTCCGTTACAGTGAATGGAGCGGTGCAGGAACCAGGTGAGGATGAGGATGGGAGCAGGGCTGAGGCAGATGAATGCTGCTGTTGTGGTGTTTCAAAGCGGGCAAAGAAGCTGTTTATGTCCTCTGCTAGCTGCACACTCAGGTTTTCTGTTTTCACAGTTCTGCCTCTGTGGTTTATGATGTCTATTATTCCATGCCATGTGTTGTTGCTGGACAGGTGGGACCCCTTTTCAGGTCAGCTCGAGCAGACCTGTACAGAGCTCTGTCAACAGACCTACAGGGAGTGCAGAATTATTAGGCAAGTTGTATTTTTGAGGAATAATTTTATTATTGAACAACAACCATGTTCTCAATGAACCCAAAAGACTCATTAATATCAAAGCTGAATGTTTTTGGAAGTAGTTTTTTTTTTTTTTTTTTTTTTTAGTTATTTTAGGGGGATATCTGTGTGTGCAGGTGACTATTACTGTGCATAATTATTAGGCAACTTCACAAAAAACAAATATATACCCATTTCAATTATTTATTTTTACCAGTGAAAAATAAGTATTTGGTCAATAACAAAAATACAACTCAATACTTTGTAACATAACCTTTGTTGGCAATAACAGAGGTCAAACGTTTACTATAGGTCTTTACCAGGTTTGCACACACAGTAGCTGGTATTTTGGCCCATTCCTCCATGCAGATCTTCTCGAGAGCAGTGATGTTTTGGGGCTGTCGCCGAGCAACACAGACTTTCAACTCCCGCCACAGATTTTCTATGGGGTTGAGGTCTGGAGACTGGCTAGGCCACTCCAGGACTTTCAAATGCTTCTTACGGAGCCACTCCTTTGTTGCCTGGGCGGTGTGTTTTGGATCATTGTCATGTTGGAAGACCCAGCCTCGTTTCATCTTCAAAGTTCTCACTGATGGAAGGAGGTTTTGGCTCAAAATCTCACGATACATGGCCCCATTCATTCTGTCCTTAACACGGATCAGTCGTCCTGTCCCCTTGGCAGAAAAACAGCCCCATAGCATGATGTTTCCACCCCCATGCTTCACAGTAGGTATGGTGTTCTTGGGATGCAACTCAGTATTCTTCTTCCTCCAAACACGACGAGTTGAGTTTATACCAAAAAGTTCTACTTTGGTTTCATCTGACCACATGACATTCTCCCAATCCTCTGCTGTATCATCCATGTGCTCTCTGGCAAACTTCATACGGGCCTGGACATGCACTGGCTTCAGCAGCGGAACACGTCTGGCACTGCGGGATTTGATTCCCTGCCGTTGTAGTGTGTTACTGATGGTGACCTTTGTTACTTTGGTCCCAGCTCTCTGCAGGTCATTCACCAGGTCCCCCCGTGTGGTTCTGGGATCTTTGCTCACCGTTCTCATGATCATTTTGACCCCACGGGATGAGATCTTGCGTGGAGCCCCAGATCGAGGGAGATTATCAGTGGTCTTGTATGTCTTCCATTTTCTGATGATTGCTCCCACAGTTGATTTTTTCACACCAAGCTGCTTGCCTATTGTAGATTCACTCTTCCCAGTCTGGTGCAGGTCTACAATACTTTTCCTGGTGTCCTTCTGTTGGGGGAAAACTCTGTAAAAAACCCAGGAGAAATAAAGACACAATGAGACAAAGTTACTTTCTTTATCAAACGTGTACACGGGTGAGCTGCTAAGAACAACTCACACCATGCACAGTGGCTTGGTAATTTTTATAGGCACAGAGCACAGAGACAGTGAGAACAGGATAACAAATAATAAACAGATAAAATAAAACAACTCCATATATGGTGCTAGTCTCGTCAGCAGAGAGCTAGGGAAGATAAAACAATCTAAAACAATATGTCCCAGAAACAAGATGTGTTTGCTGGGAAAGTCTAAAAAGATAATTCTAAACTAATCTAACCATAGACAAAAGGGCATGCTTGCACATTTAAAAGAAGGTAAAGAAACATAGAAACATTTTTCCTGTAACATTCCCTCCTGTTTTAACTTATTTTAAATGTATACAACAATTGTCTGTGAAGGTTATTTATTAAGTATCTTAAGCAATTTTTAAATTTTCAAAATGTCAGCATAGCAGAAATGGAAGTCATTTGGTCTAAAGAATAAAACAAAAGAAAATAATACAAAGAAAAACATAGTAAATGAAATAACAAGTGGAATAAACAAGAAAAAATAATAAAACTAAAACTACAAAAAATAAAGGATAAAAACCTTATATTTTAAAACGAAAACTTACAAAAAATAAAAGGGTGAAAAGTAAAATGAAAACTTTATATTTAAAAATGATGAAAACCTAATATGTAAAATGAAAACTTCAAAAAATACAAGCATGAAACCTTATACTTAAAATGATGCAAACCTTAAATTGAAAACTTTATATTTAAAATGATGAAAACTTCATATTTAAAATGAAAACTTCAAAAAATAAAAGGATGAAAACCTGCATAACCTACTAATGTTTTAATCAGTGCGTGATCACTTGACAAGTCATTTTTAAACACCACGTCATTCATTAGCAGTTATTACAAGTTCTCCTCTAACAGAATTGCAACGGGATGCTGTTCTTCTTCAGGCACGGCAACATAAGCAGTCATTGTAGTTGTTATCATCTTTGAAATCATTACTCTTAGGCATGGCAACACACACAACACTAATATGAGCAGTGCTATCATGATGAGACCTAGAAGGAAAAATGGCTTTGCTACAGCAGCCAGCCATGAACCGCTGAACAGCCAGTCCAGCCAGCCTTGTGCTGTAGCTGCTCCAGGTGTGTGGTCAGTGACATATTTTTGCAGAGCGGTCAAATTCTGCAAAGCTTCATAAATGTCTCCTCCAGTTTCGTATCCATCAGGGATAAAAGTGCAACATGTTTCCCCGATCAGCTTGCAAACTCCTCCTTGTGATGCTGTTAGCAGGTCTAGTGTCAGTCTGTTCTGCAGCACCATCGTTCTGATGGCCTGCTGTTCTCCTGCTAAGGCGGTTCCCAGGGCCTTAGTTAAGTTGATGTGTCGTAGCAGAGCATATCGGTTGATTTCCACGTGATCCTGCACCTCGGCAACTCCAATGCCGGGGATCAAGCTCTGTAAGAATTTCACTCATCCTCAGATGCGAAACTCTGGTTCCTTTACTGCTTGGTGCCGTCCGTGCACATCCTGTCTGGTAATGAGTCTTTGTTTGTAGTATCATTCGGTAGCTGTAGTTGGAGCGACAGTTGAGGCTCATCAGTGTCGCGTTACTGGCACAGGTTTCGTTGAGTGAACAGTCCATACACTTCCTCTCGTTCCTCGGTGGGCAGAAAGTGTATATGTATTTGCATAGCAGTCAGTTTTATTATTCAAGTAAGCTGTAGTGTTCATAAACTGCCACCAGAAATTAGTGGCATAGCCATGGGGAAACTTGGTGTACTTTCCTTTGTCATACAGTGTCTGCCTTTTCTCCATATAACGTGACTTATTGTCCCTCACGGAAGCAAAGATGAGGAGCCCGGCCATGGTCAGGGCCGCTGCAGTTGTTAAGAGCCACCACCTCATGACGACGGGACACACCCTCCTGTCGCGAGTAGACCCCCCGGCCAGGAAAGCTGACCCCTCCACCGGGCGAGATCACAACAAGTGGGCAAGCCTGCCGTCAGCTGTGTTTAGATGGCTTCACTGATGGTCGTTCCGCTATTTTGCAAGCTCCAGTTTTTCCTTTGGAGCACTTTGATCAGAACCCAGTCACCGGGCTGTGATCTGCAAGACACTTGATAGACATCATTACATTCTTCGTCATTTACAATCATCTCTTTATTTTCCTACAACTTAGACATACATTTTGCTACTGAAATTGTATCTGCCTTTTTCACTGGGTAGATTTCTGGCCACTTTGAGAATACATCTATAACCACTAGGGTGTATTTTTACCCTTGGCATTCATTTAGCTCAATAAAGTCCATATGGATTGTGTGGTCTCAGGTTTCCCTGAGCATTACATTTTTGACACGTCATGCACGTTCTGACAAATTGTTTTGCTGAGGTTTCAAAATTTACAGTGTAGAATTTACAGTGTAGAAATGAGAGTTGACAATACTGGTCAGTCCCCCCGTTGACAAATGCGTACAGCCATGAGTCACTAATGCCGCCATTTTGTGGAGGAATTTTTTGGCAACACTGGCTTGCCATAACACATCATTAAGTCGTTTGTCATAACTGCACCGTGTTTTAGCCATTTTGCCTGCTCTGCTGTGCTTGCTGCTTTTTGTTCATTTTTCAACACATCCAGTGGAATCTGATGTGTGTTTACTGCCATCAATGTGATGTTTGCCTGTTGTGCCGCCTGTTTTGCTGCTCTGTCAGCAAAATTGTTGCCTGTAGTAATGAAAGAGTCAGTAGGCGTTGTAAGATGGTTTGCCAGTTGGTGTAATCATTCCTCTGTTATGCCAAATTTTTTGCAAAATGATGCACAGCAGAGAAAACATACTGGCTGTCTGTATGTATGTTTATTAGTTTGTCTTTGTGTATTTAGCTTTTGCGTATCACAGCTATCAGCTCAGCGCTCTGTGCAGGACATGAAGAAGAAAGTGGTTTTGCTTCTATTATTTTACTATCTGTGGTTACTGCGTAACCTACACAATTTCGGCCTGTGCTGTAAGGTCAAATGCTGTTCTCCTAGCTTCCACACTTGCTGATCATAAGGTGGATCTGGGCCTGGAGTTTGTTTAAATCTCAGAATGTTGTGATACTCGGTCGGTTTCTGGCACTCAGGTGTAATACCAGAAAAGAATGGCATGACTGCTATCTTAAGTTTTGTCAGAGCGTCTCTACCTAGCAAATTTACTGGACACGACGGGTCATATATGCATTTAATAAAGCACCTGCGGCCACTTGCTGTGTGTACTAGTTCTAAAAGGGCAGTTAATTGTTGTACAGTTGTGTGGCCTGAAGCTGACTTTACAACTAATTTGTCCTCTACTCCTACAATCTCGTGTGAAGTGACCTTCCTCTCCACGGTTCTAGCAGGCGTTGTCTCTATGTTATCTGCTGTTTCTGCATGGCTGTCTGCAGCCTTGGTGTTTGTGACTTTGCTCGCCTCTCTGTTCCTGATAGCCACCTGTGGATTAGTGTTTTAGTCTGTTGTCAACACGTCAGCCTTATTTTTAAGTTACAGAATGCTTCTTCCTTTTTTTTCTTGGTTTGGGAGAATAGATGCAACTCTACATTTTCACTTAAGGCAATTTTAAATAATTTCTAGTTTTTCAAACAATTCATGGATCTCACACATTTCAAACTTTCAAGTTAGGGTTGTTTCCCATTTATACATATATATATATATATTTAACTTTGCATTGCTCACAGCTCATAGCTCACAGCTCTAAACCTAGGCATTTTTCAATCATATGCCTAATCACTATGTGTCACTGTGACTCTCAAGTATTGTCACAAGTTCGTTTAAATTCGTTTCCAAAACCAACAAAATAATCAAACAAAAACAAAAAACATAAACGTGTCAGGACACAAAAGAAAAAAGAAAAATGCTGCCACCCGAACAAGGCAGAAGTCTGCATATGTTGGCTTGTAAGAGCATGCAGCTTGTAACATGGTAGACTAATGTGCCTGTGTTAATTCAGCTCCATATTATTGTGTGAAGTTGCACTTGGTTGGGAGTGGTTTTGTGGTTGTCACATTTTTGGTGAGCCAATGGCTGGAATGGGGTTGGACTAATTAGAGGCAGGTGTACTTGATTGCACTGATACACTGGTCTTCTTATAGCCCACACTACAAACACTGCTGTGTTGTTTTGTCTCTCTGTGCAGTCCAGGGCCTATTATATGCCACAGCCTAAAGGCAGCAGAGTTCCAGAGGCTTGAGTGACCACTGACTATATGCTTGCAGGGTGGTGGGTCTCCAAGGACAACTTCTAACCCTGTTAAAGGCAACATGTGGTGTGCAACTTGGCCGTGTGGCATAGCTGGCTCTGGCCTTGGGACTGTGTGTTTTTATACAATTCTTAAGTGGGACACTGGACTGTTCTATCTTTTATCTCTTGATATATTTTTCGTCAATAAATTATCTTTTAGAATTTTATTGACTGACATCTTTTTGCCCACGACTGAGACAGTTGGTCAGACCTAGAGTCTTTCTTTGGCAGAATAGCAGCTTCTGCTCTAAAAGAAACAAATAAATAAAAAGAAAAGAAAATGTGGAACGTTCTCATCAGCTTAGCAGTGTCTACATATTTAATTCAGCTTCTCAATCCTGTAGTTTTAGCTGTTGTCTACAGGGTTTTGCTTATTGGTTGTTATTATAGGTGTGCTCTATATCTCAGCAATGTGTCATTCTAGGATGATAGGTTTCAAGCTGGTCAAGTGCCTCTATGCACTTCATTAGTTTAGTTATTCTCTGTATTGTCTTCATCTCACATGTCATTACACTGAGTTTCAGCAAACCTTAAGCTTGATGCAGACTACTGCTTAACAATTATTCACCTCACATCATAACCGATTAAGGTGCCTCTTCATATTAATATTATGTCATTGTTAGTATTATCCTCTTTGTCTTATATAACAGCAATAGCATATTATAATATTTTATCAGTGTGTACCACTATACTACTACTGAGCCAATTTGATAGTTAGGATCATCTTATTCAGCAAACAGATAATTTTGAATTCATCCAATCTGCGGTCACATTTGTTCTCTCTGTTGCATGGCGGACCAGGCAGGTCTATTATAATATATTATTTATATTTTATTTTGTATCCATCAAGGGCTTCAGATGACCTGCAGAATCATCCTTTTCCCAGGGTGGAGACAGTTACCTTTTCACACACTGTCCTTGGCTGAACAATGACACAGCCTTAATATACTTTAGTTATGTTATTAAAATATTTTCGTGTGAATTATTTGCTTTATATTCATTTTATACATTGTGGGCATGGTCATCATGCCAACTGTGTTTCATTGTTAATATCACTTTACAGGTTGTTATCCTTGCTATTATTAATTTCAAATACTCTAAAGATAATTTCTACTGTAACTTTCCCTTCATCTTTATTTCGTACTTTTTATATTTATATCTACTCAGTGGGGTCTGTTTTCAACCCTTTTAAACTACTTCAAACTACTTTGATCTCTAGTTTTCACTTAATAAGGGATTATTATGTTCTTCCTGATATGGGTGTTGCTGCAGATGCGGCTGCAGGAGTGAGTGATGGTTTACTAAAAGGATTGTGGGGACTGCACAGTGTCTCGTCTTCTGGTTTTACTAAACTGGCAGTTGAGTTCTGTTCTTCTGACTGTTTATATTTTGTTTTCTTAAATCTCTCAGTTTACAGACACTGTTTTTGTCCGGCGTCTGGACTTTTCTTTTCTCACCACTGCTCGTCAGCAGGAGTGAGTTTTAATTTCACTTGCTTGATTACCCATCTTATTTATGTATTTACTTATTTTTGTTTAAGTAATATATACACAATACAGCTGCTATCACCTTCGCTGGTATTAGAGACGAGAGTGGTTGCTCACACGCCCTTCTACTTTCGGACTATTTCCAAAAGCGGTGTGAACTTTACGAGACGGAACTCGACCGTTCTCTCAACTCACCAGCACGTCAGTGAATAGCAGTAAAAGAAAAACACAGTAGGAGCAGCTCAGTCTCTTATTGGACCGTGAAAATTCAGCTTGCTCCGTTAATTAAAACAATACACACACATACATTCACATTCACACTTATTCGCGCGATCGGAACCCTTATCATAAGGGGAGCTGCCAGTCTTTCTGTAGACGAGCTACTTATTCCCTTGACCCAGCTGGGGGAGCTACCCAGAGCTCCAAACCTAACCCACAAGAGTGGGGAGCTTCCAGTCGACGAGCTCCAAGCTACCAGCCGACGAGCTACTTTAAACCCACAGAAGTGGGGAGCTTCCAGTCGCGACGAGCTACTTTCGCTATTTTAAATTCCCTGAATTTAAAATACGATTTTACGCAAGATTGTGTCAGTGTGTCTGTATCTACCTGGTCAGTGTCGCCGGGTCTGGTCCACCTCGATCGGGCCCCACCACCGTGGGTCGCTTTCTAAGAACGTTGGCCAAGACTCGAATTTAACGCCCTTGGTCTTTGACCACACACCTAGTGTGTGGGCTGTCGACAGACGAGCAACGTGGACTGGTCACGGAGATGGGACACGATGGAGGCGCTCCGGCTCCGAAGGACCAAGAAATGTTGGGGGAAAACTCTGTAAAAAACCCAGGAGAAATAAAGACACAATGAGACAAAGTTACTTTCTTTATCAAACGTGTACACGGGTGAGCTGCTAAGAACAACTCACACCATGCACAGTGGCTTGGTAATTTTTATAGGCACAGAGCACAGAGACAGTGAGAACAGGATAACAAATAATAAACAGATAAAATAAAACAACTCCATATATGGTGCTAGTCTCGTCAGCAGAGAGCTAGGGAAGATAAAACAATCTAAAACAATATGTCCCAGAAACAAGATGTGTTTGCTGGGAAAGTCTAAAAAGATAATTCTAAACTAATCTAACCATAGACAAAAGGGCATGCTTGCACATTTAAAAGAAGGTAAAGAAACATAGAAACATTTTTCCTGTAACACCTTCGAAAGCTCTTTGGTCTTGGCCATGGCGGAGTTTGGAGTCTGACTGTTTGAGGCTGTGGACAGGTGTCTTTTATACAGATGATGAGTTCAAACAGGTGCCATTCATACAGGTAACGAGTGGGGGACAGAAAAGCGTCTTACAGAAGACGTTACAGGTCTGTGAGAGCCAGAGATTTTCCTTGTTTGAGGTGACCAAATACTTATTTTCCACCCTGATTTACAAATAAATTCTTTACAAATCCTACCATGTGAATTCATGGATTTTTTTTTCACATTCTGTCTCTCACAGTTGAAGTGTACCTCTGGTGCAAATTACTGACCTCTGTCATCATTTTAAGTGGGGGAACTTGCACAATCGGTGGCTGACTAAATACTTTTTTGCCCCACTGTATATGTGCAGACACATACAGGGAATTTGGTTCCGGTAGATGGTGGCTCTCAAGCACAGCAATGTAAATCTCACACACACACACACACACACACACACACACACACACACACACACACACACACACACGTGTCTATATATACACATTACACATACATACACAAAGCTATGTAAACCAACTATAAATAACGAATCTAACCTTATATACATAAAATACAGAAATGAATGAGGTGGAATGAATACTACAAAATGTACATAAGGTGCAGTTGCAGTCTGGCAGTGGGAGCAGTGTGACAGGTCAACTGTTAAGAAGGGAGATGGCGAGGGGAAAGAAACTGTTCCTGTGTCGGGTGGTCCTGGTCTGCAGGCTTCTGCAGGCAAGGATGTGGCCTGTAATGTCTTTCAGATGGGCTAACACCAGTCGTTCGAAGGATTTCATGACCACAGACGTCAAGGCGACAGGTCTGTAGTCATCCAGTCCTGTGATGGTGGGTTTCTTGGGAACAGGGATGATGGTGGAGCGTTTGAAGCAGGAGGGAACTTCACACAGCTCCAGGGATCTGTTGAAGATACGAGTAAAGATGGGAGCCAGCTGTTCAGCACAGGTTTTGAGGCAGGAGGGTGAGACGCCATCTGGTCCGGGGGCTTTCCTGGGCTTCTGTTTCTGGAATAGTCGGCTCACATCCTGAGTGTGTATTCTTAGTTTCAGGGAGGAGGAAAGGGGGGTGAGAGGTGTGGTGGAGGTCGTTGAGTCTGGATTGGGGAGGGTGGGGGTGGTCGTTGAGTCTTGATTGGGGAGGGGCAGGGTGAAGGGGGGAGAGGTGGAAGGTGTGTTGGGGGTCAATGTCTGAAGCAATGTCCCTGGGGAGGGGAGGGTGGGGCGTGGGAGTCTGTCCGTCTCAAACCTGCAATAGAAAGTGTTTAACTCGTTGGCCAGGTCTTTGTTTGCTTCAATAGTGGGTGGGGGGCGTCTGTAGCTGGTGATTTCCTGCAGGCCCCTCCACACTGACGCAGGGTCGTTGGCTGAGAGCCGTTCTTCCAGCTTCTGGGAGTAGATCCTTTTAGCTGCTTTGATCTCCTTGGTCAGTGTGTTCCTGGCTTGCTTGTACAGGACCCTGTCACCACTTCTGTAAGCGTCCTCCTTGGCCTTGCGAAGATGTTGGAGTTTAGGAGTGAACCATGGTTTATTGTTGTTGTATGTGCAAAAGGTCTTTGTTGGCACACACACGTCTTCACAGAAACTGATGTATGATGTCACAGTGTCCGTGAGCTCATCTAGGTTCTCAGATGCAGCTTCAAAAACAGTCCAATCAGTGGAGTCAAAACAGTCCTGCAGTTCCTGCTTTGCTGCGTTAGTCCACTTCTTCACAGTTTTGACTACAGGCTTGGCACGTTTGAGTTTTTGCCTATAAACTGGAATAAGATGGACCATGCAGTGATCAGAATGTCCCAAAGCTGCCCGGGGCACAGAGCGATAGGCATCTTTTAGAGTGGTGTAGCAGTGATCCAGTATGATGTTGTCCCTGGTGGGGCAGTCTATGCTGTCTGTATTTAGGGAGTTCGTAGTTTAGGTTTGCTCTGTTAAAATCCCCAAGAATAATTGTAAAGGAATCCGGGAATTTCCTCTCCAGGGTAGTAATCTGGTCAGCCAGCTCGCACAGTGCGTTGTTCGCGTTGGCCTGTGGAGGGATGTAAACTCCGACCAGCATGAAGGAAGAAAACTCCCGCGGTGAATAAAAAGGTTTACAGTTGATGAGAAAACTTTCCAAGTGTGGGCTGCAGTGTTTCTGTAACACTGTGACATCAGTACACCAACCTTCATTAATGTAGAAGCAGACTCCACCACCCTTTGTTTTCCCTGAGAGCTCTGTTTCGCGGTCCGCCCGGTGAAGTTGGAAGCCCGGCAGATTTAAGACAGCGTCTGGGACTCGCTCACTGAGCCAGGTTTCAGTGAAGCAGAGGGCAGCAGAGCGTGCAAAGTCCTTGTTAGTCCGGTTTAAGAGCAGTAATTCGTCGACTTTGTTTGGAAGAGAGCGGAGATTCGCGAGGTGAATGGAGGGGAGTGCCGTGCGGAATCCTCGCCGACATTCAAAAACAAAACAACAACAAATCAGCGACCAATATAGCCACCTTTCTTTGCAAGGACACTCAAAAGCCTGCCATCCATGGATTCTGTCAGTGTTTTGATCTGTTCACCATCAACATTGCGTGCAGCAGCAACCACAGCCTCCCAGACACTGTTCAGAGAGGTGTACTGTTTTCCCTCCTTGTAAATCTCACATTTGATGATGGACCACAGGTTCTCAATGGGGTTCAGATCAGGTGAACAAGGAGGCCATGTCATTAGTTTTTCTTCTTTTATACCCTTTCTTGCCAGCCACGCTGTGGAGTACTTGGACGCGTGTGATGGAGCATTGTCCTGCATGAAAATCATGTTTTTCTTGAAGGATGCAGACTTCTTCCTGTACCACTGCTTGAAGAAGGTGTCTTCCAGAAACTGGCAGTAGGACTGGGAGTTGAGCTTGACTCCATCCTCAACCCGAAAAGGCCCCACAAGCTCATCTTTAATGATACCAGCCCAAACCAGTACTCCACCTCCACCTTGCTGGCGTCTGAGTCGGACTGGAGCTATCTGCCCTTTACCAATCCAGCCACGGGCCCATCCATCTGGCCCATCAAGACTCACTCTCATTTCATCAGTCCATAAAACCTTAGAAAAATCAGTCTTGAGATATTTCTTGGCCCAGTCTTGACGTTTCAGCTTGTGTGTCTTGTTCAGTGGTGGTCGTCTTTCAGCCTTTCTTGCACTGAACATAAGTTCCCTGCAATTTCTGAAGAATATTACAGTAAATCTGGCTGAAACTTGGCCCAGACGTACAGCAGGTTTCCCGGAGGAGGGATGTGTTGAAAGTTGGACCTCAACTACTCAGGATGATTTTTAATGAATTTCTGAAATTTCCATAATTGTAGTGTATTGGCCGACTGCATTGGATACAAGTACCCATTAATTTCTGAGGAATTCTACAGTAAATCTGGCTGAAACCTGGCACACAGGTACAGTAGGTGTCCTAGAGGAGGGATGTGTTGAAAGTTGTACATCAACTACTCAGGATGATTTTTCATGAATTTTTGAAAATTGACATAATTCTATTGTATTGGCTGACTGCATTGGATACAAGTACCCTTTAATTTCTGAGGAATTCTACAGTAAATCTGGATGAAACTTGGCACACAGGTACAGTAGGTGTCCCAGAGGGGGGATGTGTTGAAAGTTGTACATCAACTACTCAGGATGATTTTTCATGAATTTTTGAAAATTGACATAATTAAATTGTATTGGCTGACTGCATTGGATACAAGTACCCTTTAATTTCTGAGGAATTCTACAGTAAATTTCGATGAAAATTGGCACACAGGTACAGTAGGTGTCCCAGAGGAGGGATGTGTTGAAAGTTGGACATCAACTACTCAGGATGATTTTTCATGAATTTTTGAAAATTGACATAATTGTAGTGTATTGGCCGACTGCATTGAATACAAGTACCCATTAATTTCTGAGGAATTCTACAGTAAATCTGGATGAAACTTGGCACACAGGTACAGTAGGTGTCCCAGAGGGGGGATGTGTTGAAAGTTGGACATCAACTACTCAGGATGATTTTTCATGAATTTTTGAAAATTGACATAATTAAATTGTATTGGCTGACTGCATTGGATACAAGTACCCTTTAATTTCTGAGGTATTCTACAGTAAATCTGGCTGAAACCTGGCACACAGGTACAGTAGGTGTCCCAGAGGAGGGATGTGTTGAAAGTTGTGCATCAACTACTCAGGATGATTTTTCATGAATTTTTGAAAATTGACATAATTGTAGTGTATTGGCCGACTGCATTGAATACAAGTACCCTTTAATTTCTGAGGAATTCTACAGTAAATCTGGATGAAACTTGGCACACAGGTACAGTAGGTGTCCCAGAGGGGGGATGTGTTGAAAGTTGTACATCAACTACTCAGGATGATTTTTAATGAATTTTTGAAAATTGACACAATTGTAGTGTATTGGCTGTATTAGATTGAATAAATGTTTCCATTAATTTCTGAGGAATTCTACAGTAAATTTCGATGAAACTTGGCACACAGGTACAGTAGGTGTCCCAGAGGGGGGATGTGTTGAAAGTTGGACATCAACTACTCAGGATGATTTTTAATGAATTTTTGAAAATTGACATAATTCTACTGTATTGGCCGACTGCATTGGATACAAGTACCCTTTAATTTCTGAGGAATTCTACAGTAAATCGGGCTGAAACCTGGCACACAGGTACAGTAGGTGTCCCAGAGGGGGGATGTGTTGAAAGTTGTACATCAACTACTCAGGATGATTTTTCATGAATTTTTGAAAATTGACATAATTAAATTGTATTGGCTGACTGCATTGGATACAAGTACCCTTTAATTTCTGAGGAATTCTACAGTAAATCTGGCTGAAACCTGGCACACAGGTACAGTAGGTGTCCCAGAGGGGGGATGTGTTGAAAGTTGTACATCAACTACTCAGGATGATTTTTAATGAATTTTTGAAAATTGACATAATTCTACTGTATTGGCCGACTGCATTGGATACAAGTACCCTTTAATTTCTGAGGAATTCTACAGTAAATCGGGCTGAAACCTGGCACACAGGTACAGTAGGTGTCCCAGAGGGGGGATGTGTTGAAAGTTGTACATCAACTACTCAGGATGATTTTTCATGAATTTTTGAAAATTGACATAATTAAATTGTATTGGCTGACTGCATTGGATACAAGTACCCTTTAATTTCTGAGGAATTCTACAGTAAATCTGGCTGAAACCTGGCACACAGGTACAGTAGGTGTCCCAGAGGGGGGATGTGTTGAAAGTTGTACATCAACTACTCAGGATGATTTTTAATGAATTTTTGAAAATTGACATAATTGTAGTTTATTGGCCGACTGCATTGGATACAAGTACCCTTTAATTTCTGAGGAATTCTACAGTAAATCGGGCTGAAACCTGGCACACAGGTACAGTAGGTGTCCCAGAGGGGAGATGTGTTGAAAGTTGTACATCAACTACTCAGGATGATTTTTAATGAATTTTTGAAAATTGACATAATTCTATTGTATTGACTGTATTGAATTGAATAAAGTACCCTTTAATTTCTGAGGAATTCTACAGTAAATCTGGATGAAACTTGGCACACAGGTACAGTAGGTGTCCCAGAGGGGGGATGTGTTGAAAGTTGGACATCAACTACTCAGGATGATTTTTAATGAATTTTTGAAAATTGACACAATTGTAGTGTATTGGCTGTATTAGATTGAATAAATGTTTCCATTAATTTCTGAGGAATTCTACAGTAAATTTGGATGAAACTTGGCACACAGGTACAGTAGGTGTCCCAGAGGGGGGATGTGTTGAAAGTTGGACATCAACTACTCAGGATGATTTTTAATGAATTTCTGAAAATTGACATAATTCTATTGTATTGACTGTATTGCATTGAATATAAGTTTCCTTTAATTTCTGAGGAATTCTACAGTAAATTTGGATGAAACGTGGCACACAGGTACAGTAGGTGTCCCAGAGGGGAGATGTGTTGAAAGTTGGACATCAACTACCCAGGATGATTTTTAATGAATTTTTGAAAATTGACATAATTCTACTGTATTGGCCGACTGTATTGGATACAAGTACCCTTTAATTTCTGAGGAATTCTACAGTAAATCTGGCTGAAACCTGGCACACAGGTACAGTAGGTGTCCCAGAGGGGGGATGTGTTGAAAGTTGTACATCAACTACTCAGGATGATTTTTAATGAATTTTTGAAAATTGACATAATTAAATTGTATTGGCTGACTGCATTGGATACAAGTACCCTTTAATTTCTGAGGAATTCTACAGTAAATCTGGCTGAAACCTGGCACACAGGTACAGTAGGTGTCCCAGAGGGGGGATGTGTTGAAAGTTGTACATCAACTACTCAGGATGATTTTTAATGAATTTTTGAAAATTGACATAATTGTAGTTTATTGGCCGACTGCATTGGATACAAGTACCCTTTAATTTCTGAGGAATTCTACAGTAAATCGGGCTGAAACCTGGCACACAGGTACAGTAGGTGTCCCAGAGGGGGGATGTGTTGAAAGTTGTACATCAACTACTCAGGATGATTTTTAATGAATTTTTGAAAATTGACATAATTCTATTGTATTGACTGTATTGAATTGAATAAAGTACCCTTTAATTTCTGAGGAATTCTACAGTAAATCTGGATGAAACTTGGCACACAGGTACAGTAGGTGTCCCAGAGGGGGGATGTGTTGAAAGTTGGACATCAACTACTCAGGATGATTTTTAATGAATTTTTGAAAATTGACACAATTGTAGTGTATTGGCTGTATTAGATTGAATAAATGTTTCCATTAATTTCTGAGGAATTCTACAGTAAATTTGGATGAAACGTGGCACACAGGTACAGTAGGTGTCCCAGAGGGGAGATGTGTTGAAAGTTGGACATCAACTACCCAGGATGATTTTTAATGAATTTTTGAAAATTGACATAATTCTACTGTATTGGCCGACTGTATTGGATACAAGTACCCTTTAATTTCTGAGGAATTCTACAGTAAATCTGGCTGAAACCTGGCACACAGGTACAGTAGGTGTCCCAGAGGGGGGATGTGTTGAAAGTTGTACATCAACTACTCAGGATGATTTTTAATGAATTTCTGAAAATTGACATAATTCTATTGTATTGACTGTATTGAATTGAATATAAGTTTCCTTTAATTTCTGAGGAATTCTACAGTAAATCTGGATGAAAATTGGCACACAGGTACAGTAGGTGTCCCAGAGGGGGGATGTGTTGAAAGTTGTACATCAACTACTCAGGATGATTTTTAATGAATTTCTGACATTTCCATAATTGTATTGACTGTATCGGGCCGTTACATTGTAATTTGTGCGCGCGCGTGCACGTGTGCGCGGGTATAGGCTTTCAATCGGCACATAAAGCGAAAAGGCGCTACCGTAAAGACTGGTGTAAAAGCGCAAGGAAATTTATGCGGCGGATAGGAGGCGGCTGGCTTGACCGCGGCTCACAAATGACGGCTCACTTTACCGCAGTGAGGTTTAGGACAAAGTTTGTGTTTTTTCCATTGTTTAAGCACTGCTTCCAGCCAAGAGTGATACCATATATGCCCCATAGCTGCAGAAAAGGCTAACATTGTTATATTTTTACAAAAAACAGCTGAACATGAGAGGTTTTTGGACCAATTTTGTGTTCTCCATTCTTTAAGCACCGGTTTGAGCACCGTTTGAGCACCGGCACCGTTTCAAAAGTACCGATTTGTCACCGGTATCGGATAAAACCTAAATGATACCCATCCCTAGTTGTGGCTATGAAATCTGAGCTCTGTTTTAACAAAGGTTCCAGAGTGTGAACCATCAGTATGCAAACATGCATGTGAAATATTTGGATGAACTATCAGTGGGCAAAAGTGATTCATTTCATGAGCATAAATTACTCATTTGCAATGCAAAATATTAAAAAGCAGCCTGTTTCATATGCACAAGTGATCTCTTTCTCGGCTCTTTTCTGGAGGCATCAGAAGAAGTCGTGTTTCAGTTTCTGATCTGAACAACACCTCATATATATACTAATTCACACATCAGCAGCTGTACATCTCTGGCTCATCTTGTTCTTTTCTTTTTGCCTAAACAGGAAGCAGGCCTATTTTTTCCTAACAAATATATTTTAAACTACATACATTATATACTAGCTGTTTGCACTAACGCTCAGTACACAGTGGTCTGACTAATTTATTTGTAGAGTTACAGGGTGTTTTTCTTTCTCCTTATATGCACACTACACACTATGTGCAATTTTCAAAAGGTCTGTACTGAGAAAAACTCCTGTATAAGACCTATCTGTCCTCTGCATTTCTTTCTAGCAACCTCACAGCATCGTGCAGCGTCGCCTGCTGGAGGGAAACATCACGCGACTCAGAGGTGAGGGCCGGGACCTCAGCACCAGGGTTCGCTCCCCACTGGCCGACACCAAGGACGGACCTGCTGACACCGAGGAGAGGAGCGAGAGCACGGCTGACGACTCCACAGAGGAGAGGGAGTCTTTTGAGGAAAGTGAAAGGAGCCTACGGTCGGATGAGGAGGACGACAGCAGCGAGGCCGGAGCCAGACAGACAGCTGAGAAGCCCGAGGGCGGGGAGAGCTCGCCTGTCCTAACTGCTCTCATCATTCAGTGCAAGGTACTGAACCCTGCGTACTCAATCTACGCTCACCCACATTCGGTGCTCTGCTGAAACAAACTGAAAACAAAAGAGGAGACAAAGACCACACTACTCTGCTCCCATGACTCATCATTCAAAGCCTTCATTTACTTTCTCTTTACAACATATCAAAAGCTCTGCAGGACCCACAGACACCACTGAGTCACAGTGATTAAATAAGTCTAACCTGGTCAACACATCTGCATGCGCCCAAAACAGATTCAGCATATAAAAGAAAAAGTGCGCAGGGGCTTAAAAGTGTGGAGGATAAAATGATGGAGAGAAAGACAAAAAATGGTATAAAATCTTCAGCAGCAGGTTACCCAAACTTGTGTTTAACCAACATGGTAAGAAACAGATAACTCTCCACCTGGGGGCTAGTTTTTCCACTTGTACCCAACACTGGCCCTTGTAAAGCATAATTTGTAGTCCTAGGTTGAGTCATCAAAGAGCCTATGCCACTGTTTCATTTATACTCTCATTTTTCAGTGGTTCAGTGGTGGGTCTACAGTGTTTTCAGGAGGAAAACTGAGGTCATTGTGTTGATACTACCTACAACATTAACATAGTGGATAAGCTATATACTATTAGATTTTAACTCACTGGACAAGAAGCCTGTGCTAATCAGTGGACAGAATTTAGCACCATCTCATCATGGACATTATTATTAGCAAGGGTGTAGATTTGGTTTTGGCATTGGTGGGGACTGATGATTCAACCACCGAACTCTGCCCCGTTTCTTTTATTTCCTCCTTTTTGTCTTTGCTTCTTGATAAAAAAGGAGAAATATACTTGCCTACATATGCTATTCTACATGCTTTTAAACCATTTAAAATTACAATTAATAGTTTTATATAATGTTAAATTACAATTAAAAAAGTATTTTAGACTTTAGTTTATATTCCATATAAATCGGGTATCATACAAAAATAAAAATAGCTTCAAATACAATAATGACCCGCCAAGTCATCATCCAATTTCACCTGTGATCTTGTATCACCATTACTCTCTGAGCTTTGTGTTGGTTCTTCTGTCACCTGACAAATAGGACATACATGACAATAAGAATAAAATGTGTAGCTGCTTCAGTGTTTCTGTCAATTTGTGCAGATCTGGACTCATCAGTAATGTTTGTAGCATGAGTGCATTTTTAAAACCATTTGTGCAAACTGCACTACAAGGTGGAATATTTGCAAAATCATGACTACTTTGTGATATTTTGTCTCAAAAATTAACCCTATGAATATGTCAGCACATTAGGATGAAATTATTGTGTCACCAACATTTTAACGTTAGACATATAATTTTAACAGCCTCTGTAAACTAATATCCTGGCTTGCTCGAGGCTGCCGTTTTCTCTGACAGTTTCAAACAAAATTAGAAATCCTACTCTGAGACTGAGACAACTAATACTGCTGCCTGTTGTGCAGTTAGTTTACAAAACACGTTATTCATGGTTACATACAATTTTAGACTGATGTGGGCCAAAGCCTAGCATAGCATGTAACGGTTTTATGACGGACACATTTTATGAGTGAACTTGACTTTAAGTGACTTACAGGTTTCTTTGAAAAATACTTCCTTATATCCAGGTTCTTCCTTTGTGCTGCCATCCTGCTCTCCTCCTTGCAGGTCCTTGCAGTGCAGGCTTGCCGCTGCTAAAACTAAACAGAGCTCCCTGAAAGGCACAGCCAATCACATTGGCCATATTTGTCACATGAGGTAGGACTCCGGTAGAGAACGTTCTGCACCGCTGGGTGAATGAGACGTTGACATATCGTCTTTTTTTTTTATTTCTATCGGTTTTGTTTTTCTTTACTCGGAGAGATCAAATTATTGGTGGGGACAATTCAATAACCGCTGGATATTGGTGGGGACATGTCCCTTCCATCTTTGCCAAATCTACACCCTTGATTATTAGAAGGCACAGCATACATTTTCATTGCTATGCAGATGATACCCAGCTTTACCTATCCATCGAGCCTGATGACACACACTGATTAGTTAAACTCCAGGAATGTCTTAAAGACATAAAGGGCTGGATGGCGTCTAATTTCCTGTTTCTGAATTCAGATAAAACTGAGTTTGCTGCACTCGGCCCTATAAATCCTAACATCTTATTTACTTCCAAGCTTGAAAACTGTATATCGACATGTCTTAATAATTCCCTGAAAAACTTACAGTTGATCCAAAAGTACTGAAAGAGACTAGAACGAGAGATGTCAAGTATGATGCTACCACTACCATGCACGATAGTTGTTCTGCTGTTTTTAGGTTTGAAAGCCTCACCATTACTCTAACAATAAGACTTTTCTCTAGAAGGTATTTTGCTTGTTCAAATGGGCTGCAGCAAATTTCAGTAAAGCTTGAATGTGTTGATTTTGGAGCAGGGACTTCTTTCTTGATTGACAAGCAAGAAAGACATGAATGACTTGTACTGTACATTTGGAATCTACAGTTGTTTACAAATGGTTTCCTGAGACCATCTTAGCTCATGTAAATCTACAACGCTCCTTCTTAGATCTTCACTGAGTTCCTTGGAGTTTCCCATTGTACTGAGTATTGGTCAATCCAATGAGTGCTGTCAAACAAATACTTCTTATGCTGGCAAAGAGAAACTATCAGCTGTAGTCAATTGTAATCAGTAAGAAGAAGTTAACAGACATTGGCCTTGTCAAGTTAAAAGACACTGCAGAACCTTCACCACCACTTATTAAGAGATTTAAGCAAGTAAATGTATATATTTGTATACTTTTGTCCCTG
The DNA here is from genome assembly GCF_057381915.1 of Diplotaxodon limnothrissa. Lineage (NCBI taxonomy): Eukaryota > Metazoa > Chordata > Actinopteri > Cichliformes > Cichlidae > Diplotaxodon > Diplotaxodon limnothrissa. Next base: position 24,337,578 of record NC_140612.1, read on the forward strand.
TGTGAATGAGAGAAAGTCTAATATAAATTCAAAGTTGTGCTAGTAACTCTACTTTTTTGAAGCCATTAAAGATGTATGCTGTACAATGATTTCACCCTGGATATGGAAGAGTTCAAAGAAATCATTAAAAGCCCCAAATTACCAAGACATCAGTCCTCTTTGAAGATTCATGATCACTACAAAGCTACAGTATTTGAGACACACGAGCAACAGTCAAAGAATATTTGCTGAAACCAGTATTTACCCCTATACCTCCCTCACTCACCCACGTTAAGTCCTACACATTATCACACTTCATTTCTATTATTTTTAATACCTTTTAAAATAATAATAATAAATTACTTTTTAAGATCAGGCATTGGAACTACAGTGTCAGGTTTACTGAAACAATTTGCACTTCTTGGTCCATGAACATCAGCACAGATTGTTTATTTTCTATTTCATGTGATAGAAAATATTGTAGTGATATTTATTATTGTGCAGTTTATTGGGCTTCTGTGTCTGAAATACAATGAACTAAGTAGATCATTAAATGGAGCTTTGTAACATCAAGCCAAGACAGCCAGTACTGCATAAAAAAAGTAAAAAAAGACATAGAGCTTACGGTCGACATGTCTGGTGAATGAAACCATGTGAAAGTTTCTCTCCTATGTCTTGGAAAGTGTTTAAAATCTAATCATAAACCCCGATCTGAACTGCCACTAAGGTTAGGTATTCACCACTGATCAGGTAAAAGCAGCTTACAGAAAGAGAAAAGCTCTGAAGATGGTAGAAACAACACAAATCTGCATGCAAAACCAGTAGGCCCATGTGCCTACTGGTTTTGTTTCATGTGTGCCTGAGGCCCATGTGCCTACTGGTTTTGTTTCATGTGTGCCTGAGGCCCATGTGCCTGCTGGTTTTGTTTCATGTGTGCCTGAGGCCCATGTGCCTACTGGTTTTGTTTCATGTGTGCCTGAGGCCCATGTGCCTGCTGGTTTTGTTTTGTGTGTGCCAGGGGCCCCGGTGCCCGCTGGTTCTGCGGCTGTTTTCGCTGGGGGGCCCGAGGAGCCCGTCCAGCCTCCTGTTTCGCTAGCTGGGGGGCCCGAGGAGCCCGTCCAGCCTCATGCCACACCGGCTGCCACGTCGGCTGGGGGGCCCGAGGAGCCCGTCCAGCCTCCTGCTTCTTCGGCTGGGGGGCCCGAGGAGCCCGTCCGGCCACCTGTGGCTGCTTCACCACCTGTGGCTGCTTCACCACCTGTGGCTGCTTCTCCACCTGTGGCTGCAGCGCCGCCTCCTGCAGTACCACCACCGGCAGTGCTACCGCCTGCTACGGCCACACCTCAGCCTGAGGACGCATCCTCGCCTGGTCCAGCTTCATCCTGGCCTGGTCCAGCTTCATCCTGGCCTGGTCCAGCTTCATCCTCGCCTGGTCCAGCCTCTGCATCGGCTTCGCCTGGTCCAGCTTCAGCATCCTCGTCAGCTTCGCCTGGTCCAGCTTCAGCATCCTCGTCAGCTTCGTCTGGTCCAGCCTCCGTGCCTGCATCCTCATCTGGCCCAGCCTCCGTGCCTGCATCCTCGTCTGGCCCAGCCTCCGTGCCTGCATCCTCGTCTGGCCCAGCCTTCGTGTCTGCATCCTCGTCTGGCCCAGCCTTCGTGTCTGCATCCTCGTCTGGCCCACCCTTCGTGTCTGCATCCTCGTCTGGCCCAGCCTTCGTGTCTGCATCCTCGTCTGGCCCAGCCTTCGTGCCCGCATTATCGCCTGCAGCAGCGTCTTCAGCATCCGCATCATCGCCCGCCGCATCAGCTCCAGCCCCGCCTGGTTTGGCTTCAGCGGGTCCTGCCTCTTCCTTCTCCTCATCTGTGCCTGGTTCCACTGTTGGCACACCACCATCCGGTCCGCGTCTGGCACCTCATCTTCATTGGCCGTTTTCTAGGCTGCTGGCTGGTCGTCATCGCCGTCGTGGCCGCCCTCCTAAACGAGGTTGTTGCCGCCACGGCCTCCTTCGTGGCCGGCCTCCTCAACTCTTTACGCGCCGCCACGGCCTTCTTCGTGGCCGGCCTCCTGAACTGTCCCATCCTGGCCTCCTGTGCTATCGGGCCCCAGCCCGGCCACCTGAACTGTGCTTCGGACTCTGCTCCCCTGTGTGTTTTGTGAACGTTTGTTTGGGTCTCTGGGGCCTCCATTTTGGTCGTGGCCCGGTCCCTCCGTCCTGGACCCCCTGCCGCCCGCCCGGGTCTGGTGGCGTGTTTGTGTGGCTGTCGGGGGCCAGCCCTTGAGGGGGGGGGGGGGGGGTACTGTCATGGTCCTGCGGCCATGACTCAGTGACTTTGTGTTTGTGTTCTTTATTGTTATTATTCTCTTTATTATTCATGGGCTGTTTTGGGATGGTTTGTGTTTTGGGATTTTAGATACTGGGTTCTGGGTTTGTGCTCCCTCTATTGGTCCCTGGTGTCAGTGTTCCCCTGTCTCGTCAGGTTAACCAGGTCCAGCTGTGTCTCCCACCTGCGTGTGATTTCCCAGTGTCTCTCTGTGTACTTATGGTGTGTGTTTGCCTCTGTTCCTCGTCGCGTCGTCTGTGTTCATACCCTGTGAAATCCCCTGCGTGCTCTCCCTGCTGTTCTCCCTTCATGTTCAGGTTTGCCACTCCTTTGTGTAGTTTCGCCCAGTTTAGTTCATCCTTAGTTCTGTTTTGCCATCTCCACTTTATGTTTGGTATTGTCAATAAATCGCCTTCACATCTGAGTAAGTGCTGCATTTGAGTCCTCCTTTCCACTCTTCACACGGCCGCTGCCCCGAGCCGTGACAAATACCCAATGATTGATTTGGTGGTGTTCTTGACAACCCATTGCTGTGTATTCAAAAACTCATCTCTCATCTTTCTTTGTGTTTAAAATTCACATGTAAACTAAGTGATAAACAATAAATCAGCAAACTGGAAATTTCCAAAAGCCTAAAGGACAGGATAAGAAAATACCCTCCCACTATGAATCACTCACATCTGGATATATATGAGTCTGTATACTGTGCAGTTAACACTAGTCTTGAGCCGTCCCTCATTTCTTTGTATTTTGCCAGAAAAATTGGAAATGCGTGCAGCAATTTTTTTGAAATGTGCAAACAAAAATGGAAACATAAAATACAAGACAAACGCAGAGTTAGTGCCATTATAATGAGTTTGAAAGTCAATATTTTGGTTAAACCACCTTTATTCTTCAGCCTGAACTCTTTCAGGCAGCTTTACTCTCATTTTTTAAGTAGTCTTCAGTTATACAGTTCTCAAGGCTATGACTTCAGACAATCCCACACTGCTTCAATAATACCAAGGACGAAGCTCTGATTGAGGCTAATCCATGACTTTGTTCCATTGTGTTTTTTTCTATCCATGTTTGTTTTTACTGCATTGGCAGTGTGTTTAGGATCCTTTGTCACGTGGAAAAATTATCAAAACTTAAAATAGATTTTTTTCCTAAGTTTTTTGTTTTCTGTATACACAACAGTGGTTTATCTCTTGAGTTAGGTGCATTTTTTAAAATTATTTTTTAGACCAAGTAAAATTAATCTGGCCAGGTACAAGGACTGGACTGAAAATTAGTGAAAGACCCTGAGAAAGCCTGAAGAACTGTTGCTCAAGACCACTTAAAGAAATTACAAGAAAGTCCGGCTCGTTTAGAAGCAAAACATAAAGAAAGAGCGGCTTCTCAAAACTTTTACAGCGTCTTCTAGCTTGAGTGCCATAGCCATCATAGACTGGAAACAACTGAAAGGCACAGTAACACACTACGGGATTTATTGTTCCTTCTAGTTTAATTGTAGTAACACATGCGGCAGAATATTTCATACTTTGTCTATAACCGTTGGCTTGATACTATAATATTTTGCCCTTTTGAATTTGAATTTTGGAGAATTGTGGCCATGCATAACACCAAGGACATAACTGTATTTTATCCTTTGAAAGAAATCAATACAGAGATCAAACAGCTTCTCATCCCTGTGGGAGAATATCACACAGTTTCTCTAAGTCCACTTTTTCAGTGGATTCAGCGTTTTCACCCATTACTCGGTGTGCGTTTGCTGGGTTTTATCATCAACTTATTAAATGCAAAGTGTTCTTTAGTTACTTGTTTGGCTGCTATTTTTAAACCTCAGGGATGGGGAGGGATTATTGCACTACCGGCCTGGGACAAAAGAGCAGGTTTGTGGGTCTGCTGATAAGCCAGTGAGGACAAAGAAGCCTTGCTCAGTCAGCTCGGTCTGCATAGACTGAGAGGGATCAAAACAAGGTAAATGGAAAATCAACGTGTTTACTTCCAAATGGGGGAATATCCTCGGGTCAAGTAGATAAGGTATTGACTTATAAAGGAGATAACGAGAAGAGAAGGACAAGAGAACACTGGATGTTTGAAAATATGTCCAATATCTAAAACAGAAAGACTCTCTTTTCATGATATTAAAATACTGACTCCTTATTTACAAGATACAATTTAAAAAATGCAGGATGTTGTGTTCCTGTGAACTTGTACTGAGTATTTTTAGTTGTACTTTTATTTAAAACATCAGCAAATTATAGAAACTAACCATTCGAGTGTTTTTAAATGCCTTATTTTCTCAAGCTGACTGTCCTAGATTTGTAAGAGAGATGAAACAGATGACTATATTTCAGATTGTTGATGACTGGAAATTGCCCAAAGATTCTGCTACTAAAGCTTTACTTGATCTGAAAGTAAATCTGTTTATAAATACACCGAGAATCTTTGATATATATCTGCATCTTATGGTGGAAAATACCTAAAAAGAGCCTGATGCTCACTTATGGGGGTGGTGCCAGCACATTGCTTCTGCCATATGTTCTGTATGTACCTCATTAATCCAGTACTTTGCTTTCTTTCCATAAACATGGACATGTTGCATGAAATCACCTCAGAGGATGCTGAATGGGAAGAGGCCTTTGCAGACTGCAGTTCTAATAAACCATTACAATCTGCTGGCAAAAGATGAAACATGTCTTTGTGACATGAGGCGCCCTGCAGGCAGCAGGGCACCCGTGAGATAAAGAAAAGTACAAATGTCAGTGGAAATTGGGCCAAAAGACGCCTGCTTGCATTGCTACTGTAAAACTCTGGATTTAAAATCAGATAAGGAAATGTACTTAAATGCCCTTTTTGGTGGGTATAGGATGCAACTTTGTTCATATAAATCTATGTAATAATATAAATCTATCGCCAGGTGAGTTAGGTTAGCATAAATACTACAAGAAAATACAAAAAAGCGCTTAAAGTGGACTACAAGCAGCTGAGAAAATATGAGATAAAACAGGCTGTCAATGTTAATTAGGGCAAACCTCACATTAGCATGTAACATGTACTTTCAGGACAAAAGTTTGATGATTAAAAGACTATATTGATACATTGGGAATTCACTCATTTGCATTTTTGTTGGGCACATAATAACATGATATTTTTCTTATTTTATTCTTGCATGTATAAACATTTATGCATTTATCAGATGTGTTAGCTGACCCAAGCTGCTAAGCTAGCTACTGTTAAGCTACAGTAGCCTTTTTAACTGCTGGCTTATTACACCATTGCAAAAAGTAAGTCTGTGAAATTTCTTCCCTCCTGGATATTCCACCATCAACTTTAAATGGTATTGTTGCAAAGTAGCACCTCAGTAATTAAACAGTAGATCATGTACAGTGAGGGGTTTCACAGTGTTGAGGTGCACACAGTGTATAAAAGCCACCCGCATTCTGCCTACTCAGTAACTGCAAACTTTCTGTGGCATTAATATCAACATAAGGAATTGTGCTGGCAGCGTCTTGACATAGGTTTCCATTGTAAGGCAGCGCATGCAGGTGCAATGTATAGGAGACCCAGTACTTTTGTCCATATAGAGTAACTCAAACAATAGAACAACACTATATTTTTTAACCATCTTAAAGAATTGGCGCAACAGCTGGAGCAGTTAGGTTCAAATTCTAATCAAATGATCCTATTTCCCAAATTGGGAAATTGTCCTTCTGACTTTGGTGGGTCCATGTGCTTTCAAAGTGGCATATGTACTGGAAAAGAAAAAAAAAAAAAAAATTAAGGCCCCTAGGAAAAAAAACTGGGGGCCATGACTTGTTTTTTGGAATTCTGAGAACATGATATTAAAATGAATAATAATTTTTAATTTTCATATTGTTGTTCTAACTTGAAGGATATTAGTTTGTGAACTGTATATTTTCCCCCACATCAAATACTTTGCTCTCCACACAGAGAGTTGCTTGGCCAATGTGTTAAATCTGCACTCCATGCATGTTTCTAAAAAAATCATTGTCCAAACTGAGGAACTGAGATCTTTTGTCAGCAATTTGAGTCTAATATAGAGCTAATGGTTAACACCTCAAGACCTGTAATGGAGGTAATGAAGAATAATCTGGGTGGTTTATTTTTAACTGTATGAAAAAGCTAAACACCTGCAGCAACGGAGAGTCAGTACAGAGCAAGCTAAGCAGACAAAATAGCAAAAAACAACAGTGGAGTTAGAAATACTCCACTACTGGAATATTTGTTTTGTTTGCACAACCCAACCTGATTGAGAGTTGAAAGTACTTTTTCAGTTTGGCAGTCGTGAGCATATGGCAGCCAAAAAGATTCATTCAAAACAGGAGAGATCAGCGTTCTTTATACGCTCTCCATAGTTAATGTGCTAATGTGCTGTTCATGCTGGCTGGTTTCCTTGCATGCACTGGTCCCAAAATGAAGCAGTAAAAAATAACACTGTGACACCAAAAATCACCCCTCTGTCTCCCCACAGTGCTGCGAGACTGAAGTCAAGGCATCCATCAACACCGGCAGCCAACACAACCACATCTCCACCTCCTGCTGTCAGAGGCTGGGGTAAGAAACACTCTAAACACTCACTGCACATGCACCTAATATTAGCATCTTAATTTATTCTGAGAAACACATCAGCTCAGTACAAATACTGAAGTGATTAAAAAAGTAACCAAGGATAGAAGAAAGGACACTTCACAGAAGAAGTAGATTTAAATAAATGAGCTTTAAAGAGAAATCTGAATGACAACATAAAGCTCTTAAGTTTCTCCAGATTGTTAAAGATGTGATCTTAATGTCGTCTTTAAACTTTCAAATATATAATAAAGATCTTTTTTTTCTGGTGGCTATTTCGTAATTTTCCTTAAGAAAAAGAAAATCATTTCCATTTTAAAGTAAGGAGTCAGTTCTATGACAAAGTTACATTTTATCCCTACAAATATTGTGCAGCCGTTTACACCATGAGTTTGCCAAATGTGGATAAAGTTCAGGTTAATACCCGCATGCCTGTGTAGAATGTGGTTAGCGCTGAGAGACAGTTTAAAAAAACAAAAAGCACATACTCAGATTCTTTTGTTGGGCCATCTTTAGCTTTAACGACGGCGTAATTCTCCATGGCATTGCTTTAACGGGCCTTTTCAATGTCGCAACATTTATTTCTGTCAGAGTTTAATTAATTTTTTTTTTAACCAAGCTCTTGCATTAATAATGGGAGAGTTGGACCTCAATGCAAAGACTTCTCCATCACATCCCAAAGACTCAGTGAGGTTATGGTCCAGACTCAATCCTTGCTCCCTGAACTACTCATTCATAATTGGAGCCAAGTGAATTCTTGCATTGTTATAGGAATAAGGGAAGAAAAAAAGTTGATGGAAGAACATGGTCATACATTTATTCAGGTAGTTAGATCGCTGAACCTAAACCTGATCAACTGAAGCAACCTCAGATCATAACACTGCTCCCACAGGCTTGTTCATTAAGCACCAGGCATGCTGGGAGCATCATGTCATCGACTTCTCTTCTTTCCCTGATGAGCCAATCACTCTGGAACAGGGTAAAAGTTATGTTCCCTAAGAATCTGAAGCCTTTTTTTTCTGATTAGCCTCACTGATGAGCGGTTTTCTTAAGGCTACATATTTTAGTCCCAATCCTCTGACTTGTCTTTGCATTACACATGTGGAAATCCTCTTACATTCACTCTTAAACGCAACTGTTGGTGCTTCTCTTGATTTTATGTATTGGAATTATATTTGTGTCAAAAGTATTGTTGCTAAAATGTGATATTGTACAACAGACTGAAGGAGTGCAGAGGCTACAGAACCTCCCTCTGAATCCTCTCGATTTGAAGATTTTTTTTCAGTGATAGTTTTCAGTACTTCCACTGCTACACAGGAAAAAAAACGTTTGATTGTTAATTCGGCAAACTTCATTTTCCAAATCGTAAACAAGTGTTTGTCTGCGAGTACGTGAATGTGAAAATCTGCTCCTCTGTTGCTTTTTATGATCCTAGTTAATAAAATCCCAGCAGCACCAACCTTTGATTGACATTTTAATAAAAATCAGATGCACTTTGTTTTTGTGAGGTGAAGCTGCTGTAGGTAGGTGTACTGACATGATACACCCACAAAGGCTGTTTTTGGACTGATGAAGATATTCTTCATTGTCGTCGTGTGTGTGCGTGTCTCTGTGTGTGCTGCTAGACTGGTGCCCAGACAGGCCAGTTCACCATGCGACGTGAACAGCTCGGTGACGGAGCTGCAGCTGCAGCTGGGAACACAGAGAGTCCAGTGTTCAGCTTACATTAAAGGTAAAAATATCACAGTGAAATCATGAATACCATTTCAAGATTTTTAAAGTTCACCACTGACTTAAACTGGATAACATTAGCTGTGTATGAACTCTTGATGCCAATAAATGAGAACTGAAGGTCTCACGTGTGTGGGTGGAGGTAAGTGTGGAGCAAATTTCACCAAAATCTATTAAACTTTTGGCACGATGGTTTTTAAGGAATAGAAATGCCGTGTTGCCACGGCTTTCATATCCCTTACAAATGCTCCCAATAACTCTTACCAAAAAAATTGTAAAAGAAATTGAAAAGATCTGTCAAAGTTCATTTGGAGGGGTAAGAAACCCAGATTATGTATGAAAACGTTACAGCTGCCCAAAGATAAAGGGGGTCTTGCCTTTCCTAACATTTTGCTGTATAACTGGTCATGTCAAAGTAGAGTTATACATGAATGGATCCACGCATATCTAAAAGAGACAGAGAATCCCCTTGAAGCCTGGACATGTTCGCCATTTAATCTCCTAAGCGAACTAGTGAGTAAATATATTAAAAAACATAACAAAGTAATGATTGATACTTACTTAAACACATGGCGTGATATGAATAAATACACTGAAAGTAATCCTATACTGAGTTATCTAACACCTTTTATAAATAATCGGCACTTTACACCGGGAATGAAAAGTGTAATATTTCAGAGATGGTTTGGTGCAGGAATATGTGTGGTGGGTGATGTGTTTAATGGGAATGTTTGTATGTCTTTTGAGCAGGTCCAAAAGAAATATGGAATACATCAAATGGATTTCTTTTGCATTTTTACAGGCTCGTCACCTAATTACTTCACGTTTTGATACTTTGCACAATACAATGCAACTAGGACCCATGGAAAATTTCTTTTTACACTTAAATGCAGATAATAGTACTAAAAGACAGTTTTACAATACACTACAAGGTTATAACCAGTGTTGGTCAAGTTACTTTAATTACTTAGTTACTTAGTTACTTTTTAAAAACACGATTTACAACCTGAAGAAGTGATAAAGCGATAGATCTTTCAGCCCAATTCTACTTTTTCTGCATAATCCATCACACAAAATGTAATCAAATGGAAAAGTCTCTTTTTAAAACTTGTTTTATTAGTTTTAATCTTTTAACTTTATGCATCAAGCAAAAATTTAATTATATGCAACATTCTCTGACTGGAAGAAATTTGTTTAATATTTAAACCTATTTTCTGCACATTCCAGCACATAAAATATTTTTTTTGTGTGTTTACACTCACTCTTTCAAATAGATGCAAGTGAAACACAGCAGAAAATAAATAAAATCAAAGACTAGCGGTCCTGTTGCTCTATTTTAGGCGGAGGTTTACCCTGGTGCAGGTGGAAGAATCCGCGAGTTTCTCTGTGAATTTCCCATTACGTCGTTGCGCACTCGGTGCTTGCTTGGAAGTTTAGGGGTTTTTTTTCGCTGTAAAAAGAAGTTTTCTTCCCAGCACAACAGACACTAATGTTTTTGTCACTTTTTATGGAATCAAACTTAAAGGTCAGTACTTCCACGCTTTAAACGCTGCACGCTCATACTCTCTCCCGCACTCGATATATGATCCACTGTTGATCTGTACACAGCTGTTGTCACGAACGTAGCACTCGCTTACATCACTGTCATGAGACATTCTCACAAAAAAAAATCACGGTTTTAGTAACGCAGTAACGTAGCGTTCCTACGGGAAAGTAACGGTAATCTAATTACCGTTTTTGCAATAGTAATCCCTTACTTTACTCGTTACTTGAAAAAAGTAATCGGATTACAGTACTGCCCATCTCTGGTTTAAACAAACATAATATTGGAAAACTGATTAGGAGTTGGGAGGGTGACCTCCAGTGTCATTGTGATGATCATGCCTGGAGTGAGTGCATACAATCTGTGCATTCTTTATTGCTTAGTAACATATTTAAAGAAATACAATATAAAATTTTACATAGACAGTATAGAACGCCTATTTTTCTGAATAAAATTGATCCGAGCAGGTCTGCACAATGTATTAAATGTAAATCTGCGGCGGGGTCCTACTTGCACTGTCTTTGGACTTGCTCAAAATTCTGGCTCTGTGTAACAAAAGAATTAAAAGGTATATTTAAAAGCAGAATACAAAAAGATCCATCTCAGTATTTATTGGGGCTGTCAATTCTGAACAAATTTCCAGATAAAAACAAATATATACTACTATGTAAATTATTGTTTTTGGCAAGAAAATGTATTCTTTTCAATTGGATTAATGAAAAACCACCAACAATAACTCAGTGGTATAAAGAAATCTTTAGAGTTTTACCAATGGAAAGACTGAGTGCAAAATTAAGTGGCAACGATGATATTTTTTTGGATATATGGCGCCCGCTATTGGATTACTTACCTGATGATCTGAAGAAAATCATAGTGAGAGTGGCAGCCCCACTCCAATGGTGGGTTGAGTTTGTCAGGACAAATGTGTAAATGAGTGGTAGACCGAATTTGTTATTTCCTGCAGCACTTATGTAAATGCATTAGCTTCTCAAAACAGCTTCAACAGTTTCCTTGGTGTAGCTTTGTAGATAACATACAGACTGACATGAATCCTAACCTTGTTCCTAACTTTGCCGTTGTTGCAAAGTAGTTTGAGTGGAAAACTTGCCTGCAAACACCTGTCGCTTCCTGTGACTGGGGTCTAAGATAACCTTAAATAAACCCTGTTACAAGCTTAGCCTACAGCTAAGTAGTAGTAGTAAGTAGTAACTAAGTAGTAGTTACTTTTATTTCATTTTTTTTATTTTTTATAAAAGGTTCAGGGGTGGTTTTAGGTGGATTTTGTTACCTTTGGACAGAGCTACACTAAATCTAAAACTAAAAACGCTGCTTCCAGCATGCAGCTATTAGTCTTCTCATCTGAGTCCCTGCAAGGAGCTAGAATCTGTTTTGTAAATGTTGAAATGTTCCTTTAAAGTTAATCTAGAGCCCTTAAGTCATGCAATTGCTCTTACTTTACTTACCTTTCCCTTGCTGTGAAAACATTCAGTCCTCACACAGACAAAAAAAAGACCGCTTGCTGTTATTATTGTATTTTTTGTGGACTTTCTCCACCGACTCTAAATCCCTTATACCTGCATCCAGGGTCCTTCGTGTGCATTAAATTCTCACGTTGCCACCACCCACACAAGTACATATGCTTAACAGCGCTCATTAACACAGATGAATATGGAGCATGCTGATGACTTAACCTGGATTCAGGCTAATGAATGCATTTTCAGATGAGGTGTTAAGAAATGGAAGCAGCTTACAAAATGCACTGAAATGCAGTTTATGTATTTCTCTTCCCTCTGCCCTTATCTCTCTCCTCCTTTTCCTCCCTTTCAGAGGACGAGGCGTTCGAGCTGTGCCTGGGTCTGCAGACTCTTTTGGAACTTAATGTAAGATCCTCATTTCATTTTCTCATATTTTGTGAGCCTTATTGCATCTTTTGATGTGTGCGTGGCCTTTTACAGACTCAGCTAAGCTGTAATGGTCACAAAGCTTTAAATAACCAAAAAGAGGAGAAGAAGAAATATTCTCATAGAACTGAACATGTAAGGGGGAAATATGACGGTTCTTATTGCATAAGGGTCGTGTTGTTTTTATAGCACAGCATTTAATCGGGCGCCCGCTGTGCAGATAAATCCCACATGAGGAGATTCTGGACATTCTGTGATGTGAAATGTTTAATATTCACATTTGAAATATGACATCTAAATCCAATCACAAGACAAGCTGGCAGTTTGAGAGCAGTCCTTCGTTTATTTCAGCTTTACATAATCAGGCAACTAGTTATCTCCTGGAAGATCTAATTAAAGTGAGACTTCAGGGTGTGAAAAGAACATGAGCTCCTATTTTGTAGATCAGCCCTGAAGGACTGTGTGAGGTAAGATGAACATTTTAGCTCCGAGCTCATTCCGGTGTTTAGCTTTCCCTGCAAATATTCATAAGCAGTGTTAGTAATTGTGATTAATGACCTGCACCAGCACAAATGTAATATAAAAGCTGCTTAACAGAAGGACGAAGAATAAAACATCCCTGCTTTCATAAATCAATGTTCCAAGTCTTTTTGTTTTCATAGAGAAAGTGTTAGACTGCACTTTAAATTTCAATTCATTATCATTCATTTTTCAACTTGTATGACATAATCAAGTTCAATGATAGGGAGGCTTTATGGTCAACCAACAACAGAAGAATCAGAAAAATGAAGCAAATTACTCAATAAAAACACAACAAAATGAATGGATATTTATGGTATAATTCCCATTACACCGTATAAAGTTCGATACTGGATTAATGCAGATCTCACTACCAGCTTGTTAACCTTTCCTTTCACGCTTGCTGCTATCTTTATGTCACAAATCACCCCTGACATTTGTCTCCACCCACTCAATGGAGCTAATCATGCCGAAAATACGGGGGCCTGTTTCAGAAACGTTCCACAGGTTGCCCTCCAGGTCTATTTTTGACTTAAGTCATATCAAAGATGGAGTAAATCTGTGCCCAAAATGCAGCTTCCTGGTTTACTTTCAGCTGAATTTCATTTGTTGAACCCAGTAATAGCCAATACATTCTCATCGAAGGGGTGTCACATGATGCCACTTTGCCTTTTTGTGCCTTGGTCACTAGAGAAAAAAGTATATTCCCTGACCAGTTGGCGAGTGGTTGCAAAAACAGTGCTGTGTCGAAGACCTTATGATTACTGCTGCTGCAACCAAGACATTTAAAAAGGTGCAACTTTTACTTTAGAGATGGCAAGTAGTTGCAGACAAGCCTGTATCTTCCATGTGACCTACAGGCTGCAGCATTCTGTTAGGAACCAAAGCAATTAATGAGATTTCTTTTTATGCAGCACTCTGTACCTCTTTGTGACCAGTTTCACCTAGCAACTGCTGGCAACCTCCAGCAACGACTTGTCAACTGGTTGGGGAATAAGCATTGTTTCCATAGTGACCAGTGGTTGCCATGGGGTTCCAAACTTGTTTCTAAGACTCACAGCTCTGGCTTTGAGTTCAGAAGCCACAACACCGACTTTGCTTCTGATCAGAAGAAAACTGGCGTATAGGGAGAGGGAAGGGACCTACAGCTGCTTTTTTCAGAAGCTGATTATTTTGGATATGAATCATGCAAAACTACTCTAGCAGAATTTAAGAATACACACAATTTTCCATCTTAGATTATTAAATTGAAATATATCTGGAGGTATTAAGTGCAATAAACTATCCAACTTTTCATGTGTGTTGTGAAACAAGATTGGCCACCTGTGGTTAAATATTTAGCGTACTAATTATGTCTCCCCATGTGACTCCTCTCATAGTGCTGTTTGGATCTGAGCAGTCGGGTCCTGAAGCTGCAGGGCTGCGGTGAGGATCTGCCCTTCCTGAACCCCTTGACCGACAGCCAGTGCCAACACGACACCAACGAGAACCTGTGAGATCGACTCCGCAGCAGGGACCACGTCCTCCTAAAGCCTATTCGGTTGCAGCAATGCGGCACGATGCTGTTCATGTCTGGGCTGTGGGGTCACCGTGTCTCTCACTGCCAGAACATGGATGAGCATTCGCATCAGTCGTGCTTGAGTTTACATCTTTGTGTTGGTAGAATTAAGACATTCACCATGATTATCTCTTATATAAAACTAGTCTAGTAAACAGAGGAAAATCCAGTCTTGTAAGTTTAATCATTCTTTGTGATTAGACTATATATTCAAACCAATTTGTCTGCTGAGCTGTTCAAATACGCCAATGCACTAAAAGGGAAAACCATAATAATCCTTAAAGTGATTTTTTGTGGAATATTTTGTGATTTAACTGTAAAAATACTTTGAGTCATAGAGTGAATGAAAAACAAGTTAATTGTGAAGTTAAACAACTTCACTTAAGATATTCTTAAAGGAATAATTTTATATTTCGAAATGTTTAGCAACAACATTAGCCTATCAGCACCATTAAAACTCACTATTTAACATATTACAGCTAATTTCTGAAGACCATACGAACACTAAATGTACAAAATAAAAGTTGTACGTAATATAAAGGCTGACAAAAACGAATATAAGCATATTAAAGTTTTTTAAAGCTTTTTATAGATGAAACCAGATTGCTCATTCAACCTAACTTTCTTCTAGCAAATACTTTAGCAACTGATCCAAAACATTAGTCATACTCTAGTATTTATCAACTATGTGTGTTGACCATTTATTTGAAAAGCTATTAAGACTGATCCACTTAGACAGGCGTCCACCGCTTACACCATCTGTGACGTTTAGCTAGAAACATCAAACCATTCTTTCATTTTCCAATAAATTTGGCAAAATAATGATTGTGTTTTTCAACCACTCCAAGTTTTAGCTCTTTATACATAAGTTTCAGTTTATAAAGTTAATGTTTATTTTAAAGTTGTTGTTTTTTTTAGTTCAATTCTTTACCTAAATATTTGATTTAATATCAGTAACTTTACCTGGTTATGTATAACTTAAAGCTATTGGCTTTGAATTGCTATGAATCTGTTTCAGGTATTATCAATTTATTTTATCAGTTTTGCTAACAAATAATCACAGTTGTGCACAAAAACAGTATTTCCATTGTTTGTTATCTTAACTGTCTGCAAATGCAAAAAACATAGTATACCGAACAGTTTCTGATGCATAAACAGCAATTAAACAGCATAATATTTTTCCCCAAATCCTCCTCCAGCAAAACTTTCACCTACGAGGGGAAAACCCCTGCTCCCTCAGTGATATAATAATTTCCGTGTATCTACCTAAATTGAATGGTTACTGAACCATAGTCATTCAAAAGACACAAAGAGTTTGACATGTTCAAGAGATATAGTCATAGAAAACTGAGAAATACAAACTGATTATTTCATGTTAATCTCAAAATTTTCAAATTTTAGGAAACAAAAGTAAAAAATGAAAATGTGGGAATTTTGCATATTATGTCACATTTATCCTCAACTGTAATAATTACATAAATGCTTTATTTCCACTCTTTAGCCATTTTTAACCTGTTATTCCACAGCTGCAGCTACATAGTTTTCCTCCATCTATCCCTAACTTGTACCCATCTGTTTGCTCATTATTTTTAACTAACAGTTTCCAATAGTTACGCATGTATTCAGCAAAGTGCACATTTATTTCCACTTATTTTTAATCTTTATCTGCACTCCTTAAACTCTATTGGATGATATAGCTTTATTCTTTCAGATGGTCCTGTGTGTAAGAAGAGCATCAAGCTAACAAACGTCCACTCCTATCTTACCTCGTACCCCTGGAATCAGTGGATTTAACATATTGCCTTAACATGTTCATTAGTGAGGCTTTAATTGGTGCTGGAAGGCTTCTTTTTCTCACCTTTGGACCAAGCCAGGCTGGATTTTGTAAATCAACATTTCCTGCCTTATATTTATCAGACAGAGCGGTGTCAGACTTCTCGCTGTCATCAGTATGCTGTATGAAGCTGTATTAAGCACATTTCCCAAACTACATTTAAGACACGACACGCCTCATATAAAACGAAGAGAGTCTTCAAGCTATTTCCTGAGTGTTAAAAGAAAATGTTGAGAAGCTTAGGATTCTAGTGTAATTAAGTGTGGATCAGGCTACCTCCTTAAAAGACACGGACCGGTTCTCATAGAGAATTTCAAGAGATCCAAGGAAACATTTCTTAAGTAGATATATTTAGCTTTGTAAAGTCCCTTCATTCTTTTTTTTCCCTCATAAAGAGACTGATTTGGTTATGTTTTCCAAGAGCACACTTTCCAGCCCATCACGATGGCCTAGACTGAGTTATGGTAGTTCCCTATAAATCCCCTCATATAAAAATAGACTTAAGGCCAGCCGGTTAAATATATCAAGAGTCAGAAATATCAAAACATTCCATCTGCATGACTTTGTAAAGTTCTGCCTTTGTATAAGTCTGCATGTTTATGTACTAGTCTGATTGTGTCATGTTGAAAGTCTGAAGGGGCTGGATGTGTGTGTTATAAGCACAGCAGGGTTTTCTGCCATCTTATAACAGCAGCTCCACGTGGGGAAAAAAGTGGAACAGGTCCCATCATCCCCAAACTGGTACAGCGAGCTCCGGTCAGAACAAGCTGCCAAAAGCCGACCCCCGCTGCCTTCCCTTTCTGACTCTTTCAGGAGATTTTAACCACTCGGCTAAGGCTGCACTTGTGCCAAGGCACCTCTTCAAGCTTATCTTCATTTAGGCAACTGATCTTCTTTGTGTATTTGCCACCATTTTTTGGCTGATGTTATTCACTCTTGATGCCTCATGTTTGCTGATTTGCCTCCCCACTACAGTGCCACCTGCCTCTCTTGTATGTGTTTTCATAGTGTGGAGAGTAAGGAAGCTGCCTCAGATGTGCTCACCGAAAGCACCATCATGCTCTGCTTTAACAACACTCGAGCTGCGCCACGCTTTTTGACCGTGCTACAGCAACCATCTAGCCTATTCTTGGTGGTCAGATTGGAAATATTTGTTTCTCTTTGTTGTATTAGTGACCTTCCTATGACGTGTGAGAGGAATCGATGTATGACAGAAATTTATTTTTGGTGTTTTTCTTCTTCTGGACAGTATTTTCTCTGCCTAATAAAGTATGTATTCTGGCTAGCTTGGCATTCATAATTTTATGACAAGGAGACACAACACAGAGGAGTGATGAGCCTATTTGGAAAAAAATCTCAGCAGACTGGCTGTGGGAGGACTCCACTAGACAGACCAGCCTGAACACTGATTCCCATGTTCTGCAGTAACTAGACACCCATGTATGTGCCCTTCACTGCTACATCTTGCTAAATAAAGAAGCATGTCATGTTAGAATAGAGGAAGCAGATGTTCCCACAGCACCAGGGGCCTTTGACAGTTGATTGGCCTGAGCATTGAAGGTTCCCATCTTGCTGCACTGCCCTTTTTTTCCATGACAGAGACCCAAGCCAATTCCCATTGAATATGTAGTAAGATCAAGTCCTTTTAGCTCTATAGCACAAGACAAAAACATTTCAAGTGTTTTTAAAGAAAACCAGAAGAAAGACAGAAGTCTTTATATCTGAACTGAGAGCTGTGTATCTGATGTTTTATAGATAATTGTTTCTTTTAGAAATTCTTTCAAAGGAACACACCAATAACCAATCTTTTACAGTAAATTACATCTAAGCATGATTAAAATCACAGAATGATTAAATGTGTTAACATGTTAATGTGTTTTTTATATGCTATATACAGTAGCTATCAAATGTATACCATAGGCCAAGTCAGATATATATATGTAATATAACGTGGAGTGGAAAACAAATTTGCCACTTCCTCATTTCTTAATTTGTTGCACATTTGTCACACTTTTGGGAAAATATTCTGTGGAGTGAAGAGACAAAAGCTGGACTCTTTTGAAAAGGTCCTACTACATTGGGAGTAAAACTAACACAACACTTCATAAAATGAACATCATAGGAACAGTCAAACATGGTCTGGACTTCAGTTTGATTGAGATGCTTTGGCATGACCTTAAAAAGGCTGTTTATGCTCATAAACCCTCCAATGTGGCTGAATTAAAAAAGGTTCTGCATTGAAGAGTGGGCTAAAATTCATCCACAGTCATCTCAAACATGGCGGTTGTAATGTAATGGTCTGGGGCTGCTTTGCTGCTTCAGGACGACTTGCTGTAATTGAACCATCCATTCTGCTCTCTACCAGAAATATATCCTGAAGATTAAGCTCACTTGGGTAGACCAAGTCCATGTCAGAATGGCTCAAAAACAAAATGAAGGTTTTGGAGTGACCAACACCAATGAAATAGCAGATAGGCTGGCCTTTTATTTCATTTAAGAATAAAACGAGGAGCTCGATCATTCAGAAAAGCTTCGTAGTAGAGCCGCTACTCCTCTACATGGAAAGAAGCCAGCTAAGATGGTTCAGGCCTCTGACTAGGAAGCCTGCTGGGTGTTTTGAACACGTACTACTGGGAGAAGGGCTATACTCAGGACATACTGGGAAGATTATATCTCTCAGCTGGCTTGGGAATGCCTTGGTGTTTCCCCGAAGGAGCTGGAGGAGGTGATCAGGAAGGTGAACTGTGACCAGACCAGATACACAGCAGATAATGGTTGGATGGGTGATGGATGTTAATGAGGTTGTGTTGTGGGGCAGGTCTACATGTGCCTTGGAATTTATTGTTGCAACACACAAATCATGAGCACATTACTCTAAAAATACTTTGTAGACTCTCATTGACCAACATGGAGGCAAATTTTATATCCTTAAAAGTATGGACCATGTAAGGAGAAGAGAAACTGTTGTTAAAGGCCCTCAGCCTGAACGTACTCATGCTAACATGCTGGTACAGGAAGTTGCATATAACTTGGCCTTACTCTTTAGACTGTTGAATCTGAGCCAAACCCTTTTCTAGACTGCGTGAAAGTATCTGATAAGGCCATGGGACAAGCTACATGCTAGTGGAGCTTACTCCAAAGAAAAGAAAAAAAGCTTGGTCCCTCCGTCTGATGATACAATTAAAAGAAGAGCTGATAACATGTCAGATATCACAGACGTTTTTTTGTTTTACAGGTGTGCCTGTGGGTTCATCTCGTCCTATTTAGTCACACACAAACAGAAGAGGAGAAGCATTCAAAGTCATTGCATAGCTGAGTGTAATAAAAACTTCCTAAATGTTAATGCAGCTAAAGCTTTGTCTTCAATGACAGTTTTTGGTTTTAACTAAATAGCTTTTGATTCATGCCCTGATGAATCTCTCCTTATATATTTTTTCTTACAGATGAAGCACAGGGTTCCAAATATGGACTAGCTCTGTCTTCCTCTAGAAAAAGAGGTAGATGCAGAAAGAGAACTGATAGAAAGAGGCTACGGAGGGAGCCTCAGGGCCAGCTGCAGGCAAGCAGCTGAGGGCTGGTGCAGGGACTGATGGCCTCCAGTAGCACTGTGAGGGAGTCTTTTTTGACAAGCATATGTCCTTCAGTGTCCATATTAAACAAATATGTAGGACAGATTTTTTACATTTGTGCAACAGCTCTAAAATGAGAACCATCCTATCTCACACTCAGAAAAATAAAGGTGCCAACTGGAACCAAAAGTGGTTCTTTAGACTGATGCCATAGAAGAACCCTTTTTGGTGCCACAAAGAACCTTTCAAACAATGGTTCTTTGAAGAACCATTTCTTTCAGTGGTTCATTGAAGAACCTTTAAAGGTGCCCCAAAGAACCATCAAGAAATGGTTCTTTGGGGCACCTTTAATGGTTTTTCAAAGAACCTTTTTAAAAATGGTTCTTTAAAAGAACCATTTTAAAGAACCTTTTTTGAGTGGTTCTTTAAAAAACCATTTTAAATCTTTCAAAATAAAATGCATCATAAATTGAATTTGAGTAGGGTAAAATAAATACGAGCACAGCATAGACATATATTAATGGTTTATTGTCATTTTGTAGTTACCAAAAGACAAAAAGGCATTTTAACCCTCAGCACAACATCACTACTAATACATGTCACATATTAGTGTTTTAAACAGTAATAATTAAATATATTTGCTATACTATAAATAAATATATATAAATACTATAGCTACAGATAACACAACAAATAATACATGTATTGTTTAATTAATAAAACATCAGAAAGTGATAAAACACATTAGAAATAGCAATAGCTTCATAACAGACCAATAAATCAACACATTTTCATCAGCAGATATTTGCATGTTCAGTAAAAACATTTCAACAACAAGTTTATGATTAAAATGATCAATGAACTTCAGCCTTACGCTATGTAATGTACTTTTCATGTTGTACTCATGGTCCTTTGTTAGTCCAGTTTAGGACAATGTCTCTGACGTATGTTTCATATCAAATATATGTCATATCAAAACAAGCCCACACCTGCAGTTGTTTCAGTTTTTCACTGGTGTTTCCTGTCAGCTGGTCAACCTCACTCAGGCGGACATCCATATCAGCCAAACAAATGACAAGTTCCTCCCTTTGTGCTTCAAATCCCTCCCACTCTGAGACAAGGAGCTGAAAGAGAGAGAAAAGAGTCAATTATAAAGAAGAGAGAAAAGTGAAACCCTCCTCAGAAGGTCTGACTCGCATACCTGCAGTTGACCTGTAATGGACTCCAGTTTGGCGTTCACGTCATCCCTCGTCGATGCCAACAGCCGAGTCTGCAGGGTGCCCTGGAAGAGCTGAGTTAATGTTCGACTCCTCCTGGTCAGGCTCTCCAGCTGGATGACCCGAGGTCTCCCCTCTCGCCGCTGCCTCTGAACACACAAACACAAATTGCATCTGAAGCAGGAGGTGCAGATTTTTTTTGCTATTCTTTTCTAAATCCAGGCTAGATCACGTGGAGGTATTTGGAAAATTGTTTTGGCCAGTGGACGACTGTTGTCTTGCAGAAAGTCAAATCAATTAAACAAATGCTATACACAATCAATTCACAAGAACACATTGTAAAAAATAAGTCCAGTTCTTGCCTGATTTCAAGTGAAATCTGCATCAAAACAGGGTAAAATGAGTGTTTGCAGCAAATGTGAGCACAAAGCCTCACTTTGTACAAGCCTGCTATTACAGTTCTCCTCTATGCAGACGACTTTCCTGTTTTCAAGGCACAACTTGGATCTGCTGTACGAATCTTATGGATACACACTAAATGAAATAATAGTGTGCATGACTCCAGATTCTGATCCCTCATCCTAATATGGTCCCAACATAGCAACAGCAATAATGCAAATGTTGAGGCTTCAAAATACAAAGTCCATAAACCAATGGCTGACATGGGTTTTATCATAAGGGTGATAAATATACAGATTTCAGTCTGTCTTAGAGATTTGATGTTCATTTACCTGCAGATGCACTATCACTTAAACCCCCACGGATCGCCATTTGGCGTTTTCTACCTTTAAAACCCGGAGAGCAGCCAAATGGCTTTTAGCTAGGCTTTAGCTTCAGCCAAGTGGAAGCTAAATTGGCTAGTCATTCATGTGTAAATTGGGTCGTTATCTGGGAATTCTGGAGGGAGGGGAGTGGGGGTGTGTGATTGAGGGCGTGGGGGAGCTGCTAAAAGCTGTGCACTTCCTTTTGTGTTTCATCTTGATGCATTCTCAATCATCCAGGGAAATAAATCTCCAAAAGTCACCAACTTGGAGTGTTTCAGTTTGCCATCTTAGGGAGAAATCAACACACATGGGTGTATGTCCTTTGTTGCTGAGATTTATTGATAAAAACAGTACAAAAAAACCAACCATTTGTACACATATTTACAAATGGCCTGCTGAGTGGTGCATGGAGCATGTTCATTGGTTCATGGACCTCCCTGAACTAATGGCATTTATTGCAATTGTCATCTTGCGGGGGATTAACAGGGTTCCATCTCTAAATGACTGCTGGTGGGCAAACCTGGGAAACCCACAGATAATTGGAACTATGGCACGAAACCGCTTCCAAGACATCATGCAACACCTACGCTTTGATGACAAGTCCACCCGCAGTGATCGAGCAAAGACTGATAAGTTCGCTGCAATTTCCAGTGTGTGGGGATCATTTGTCACCAACTGCATCACGTGCTACAACCCTGGTCTACATATCACCGTTGATGAACAGCTTTTCCCATCAAAGACTCGGTGCTGTTTCCTGCAGTATATTGCAAGTAAACCTGACAAGTTTGGGATCAAGTTTTGGGTGGCTTGCGACCTAAAATCCAAGTACATTTGCAATGTCTTCCCATATCTTGGCAAGGACCCCAATCGTCCCACTGGTTTTTAGTGGGACGATTTTAACATGAACAGGTTTTTAGTCATCACTCTGCAGAGTGATGACTAAAAACCTGTTCATGCATTTATTACTTATAGGCTGGACTAGAATTAATAAATGAAATGAAATAGTAATTCGTTATTATTAGGATGTCCTAAAACCTCGCAGAAAAGCCTTCAGTTGATCCAAAATGCTGCAGCTAGAGTACTAACAAGACTGGAAAGAGAGAGCATATTTCTCCCAATAACGTCTTTTCTTCATTCTCCCTTTATTGTTCATGTTCCCTGTTAAACCTAGAATCGAATGTAACCCTCTACTGTACACATTTTAATAGTACATACTAAAAATTACTTAACATCATTTACTGACTCGCTTTGGGCCATTTTATTGACAAAAACCAATTTTATATTTCAGACACCCCCTCCCCAAAATATTTTTGTTGCCTAGGGGCAACATTGTGCAATACAAGAAAATGATCAGTTCAACAAATTTTCTTCCCACTAAGGCCAAAACACTTACTCACAGTGGGTCATGATGTGTCCTCTCTACCATGAGCCAGTGATCAGTTTGTGGTTTATGTTCAAAGCATCTGCTGCAACTGAGACACTGCATTGCCTTTTCGGTAACAATACTTGACTTCTGGTACTTTCCTATGATTGTTGGGTTTTCTCTGTTTTCTTTGTATTATTGCAGGGTCTTTACTTTACAATATAAAGTGCCTTGAGGCAACTGTTGTTTTGATTTGGCGCTCTATAAATAAAACTGAATTGAATTGGACTCTGGTGTTAGTTTCCTGGTCTTTGTGCACCCACTGTTGAAGGCAAGTGTCAAGTGAAATCCTTATTTTTGCATCTATCCCTTTGGTATAACTAAAAAACAAAGACCCACAATGCTGCGTGTTACAGATGTCAATGTGACAAGCACAGGAAAAAACTGCATCATGTAAAAGAAACTAATGGCACCTGGGAAACCTAGAGGTGCACAGCCCAGAAAATCTGTCAAAACACTGTTTTTGTTCAGGGACACATCTGCATTAGGCGGGTGCCTCATTTCTGGCTGTTTTCTCACAAAGCAAACTGCATTGATATTGTGAGAGCTGTCACACGAAGCGTAACAAAAATAAACCTTTGTGTGACAGCTCCTTGCTCCGCTAAGCCGGGGAACACGGTTGGGGAAAGGACATTACAGGAACACAAAATTACTACGAACCTTAAAGAAAACCTCCCTCAGTCCACCCCCTCCCCTGTTTTGAGTCAGTTTTCACACCACATCCTGTCAACACTGAGCTGCTAACACCTCCAGTAGGAAAGTACCAGAAGTCAAGTATTGTTACCGAAAAGGCAATGCAGTGTCTCAGTTGCAGCAGATGCTTTGAACATAAACCACAAACTGATCACTGGCTCATGGTAGAGAGGACACATCAAAGGGTCTGCTCTGACTTTATGTTCTTTAAGATAAGCTTTATGCATCGGTGACTCTGCCAGCAGCAGAAGTGCTGCATAAAACAATGTCTCATCTTCCCATACAATATGCATATTTACCATTCAGAGGGCAGCTTTCAACTGGGGATTACAGCAGAGGGGGTGCACCAATCTACACAAGAGAATGACTAATATAAATCTCCACCCAGAGGGCTGAAAGCACGCATATAATAACACGGTGTTTCAAAGTGATTGCTCGCTATTCATCACCAGTGAATTCTCCGAGGCTCTAAAGCCATCATAAACTTACAGTAACTACTCTTTTAGCTCACCCACCTCTGTAATTGCTTTGATAGAAAATTACTGGAAAGTGAGCTCAGGTGTAGGATCAGCACACATACAGTAACAACAGATAAATCTTGGCCTCTGCCGGCCTCCAGCAATAACTGCAGAGATGTGATTAAACAGATAAACCAAGTTTAACCACTGGTCCTTTCAAGATTATAGACTTAAATGATGAGACTTCTAACGTTACTTATTCTGGAAACACCACAGTGAATCAAATAAAAACTGCAATCAGGCCTTTGTAATTGACAATGAGTCTTTCACATCACTGTGGAGGAATTTTGTCCTGCTTTTCTTTAAAGAATAGTTTTAATTCAGCTACTGTTACGGGCCTGTCTGTATTTTGAATCAAGGTGTCTGGATTTTGCTCCATATGTGTGTTCTGTGCCTTTAAGTGTCTGTGCAGGTCCTCTTTCTGATTGGAGAGCTGGTAGCTGCTGATTGGTTCCCATTATCAAGTGGCCGGTTTAAAAACCCTCTCCAACAGCTGTTCCCTTGGCAGCAACAGCAGACCTGCCCGTGGCATCCAAACTCTCAGTGACAAATTTTTGCATGTGTCTCCTGTACCGGGACGTAACAGCTACACTGGAGGGTAGTGATGGCCAAATGAAGCTTTCCGAAGCACTGAAGCTTGTATTGAAAAACGGTTCATTACTCGAAGCTTTTCAACACAGTCCTCTCCGGTGACATCTGGTGGTGAAAATTTTGAAGAGCAGCTTGAATCTGCAAAATAAAACGGACTGCTCAATTATCACTGCTCACTCAAGAGTGGAGTTCTCTCTGATATTGGGCCACCGTTCCGTTGCTTTGAACATGTAATTGGTTTTGTTTTCTCGATTGGGGGGCTGAAAAAAATGTAATGCGTATTTGCGTAATACATTTTGATCAATAAACTTTCCCTATTTAAACATGCACTATGGTGGCCTTTCTTTGCTCATAACTCCTTGATGTTGGTAAATACAATAAGTGAGCAATATATATAATATACATATGATAATGCACAGCACATTATGGAGTATGCCCCTGCTGTGAAGTCCTGCCTCCATCTACTTGTCGTTTAATCACTGGACAGCTGGACAGGTTCATACAAAATATTAGATTAGGCCAATTGTCCTATACATATTTTTGACCTAGGGGTGGGATTGATTGTGAACTGGAAAGGGAAAATGCTTAGGAAGCTGAGTACGGCTGCATCGTCACTGATTTGTAGAATCATTTTGATTCGATACAGGATCCGATTCAATTTGATTGGAATCTGGAAAGTTTTGCCTCAGTCAGAAATATTACAAGTCTGATCATTTAACAGTATATATCCATAATTTCGTATCTATTAAAAGAAAGCTGACACATGTGAGACTTAATTAGAGATGTAAACAGAGAGTTATGAAACCTGCAGCTGCAGAAGCCAGCGGGAAAAAAAAGAGGCAAACACAGCGCGGACCCGACGACGCACCAAAATCTGACTCTGACGCGTCGGGTCCGCGCTCTGTGTTCACGTTTGTATGCAGAATCCGTAAACCTGCTCCCAGTTACTGTTTTAGCTGCATGGTGTTTGACGACATGTTGTGAGGTTTAACCTGAGATGCTGGCGTTTCAGGCATAATAACGTTAATTTACAAATCGACACGGGATTTTAATGAATCAATATCACTTTATTCAATTTAGCATGGATTGTAATCAGAAAAGCGATAATCAAAACCCACCCCTAATCAAGAACTTGCAAAGTAAAAACATGATCAATGTAAGGTAGCCCTTTTGTTATTTACATTTAAAAAGAGGATTAGTGTTACTGTGCGCTGGCTGAGTCTGTTTCTTTTCTTAGAAATAGTTTCTCCTGCCCTGGAGAAAATCCACTTGCATGGAACAGAAGAGGCTGTGGAGTGCAGGAACTACACTGCAAGCTGGTAGATATGCAGGTATTCCTGGGTCCTGCAGACTATCACCTAAAAACAATAAACAAAATGATTTTCTAAACTGTGTAGCAATGTAATGTACGTATAGTGTCAAATACATTTTTGTAGTCTTCATTAGCTTTAATTCACATGGAAGTGTTCCTAAAGTCATATGCTGTAATGATATTTACATTATGAAAACATGATTTTGGACATTTCAAGTTTTTCACTTCGGCAGATAAAATGAATTGAGCAAAATCAACTCAAAATATTCCCACACGCCAGAACGTCCTCTCTTCCTCGCTGGCTCCATATCTGTCAGTGGAATGATCACCTCGTCGCTATCTGTCACCGTCAACACACTCCACGAATCCCGTGGATGATTCACTTCCTTATATCTGTTTGAATCAGGTACCGAAGCAGTTACGTGCGTAATGAAGCTTCGGACGTCACTGGTCACGTGACTTTTGCCAAACGAAGCAAGCCTCGACACAGTGCTTCTGAACCAGTGTGTTGTTTTTTTCGACACACGCTCCGGAGCGTCAGCTTCAAGCGGGCCATCACTACTGGAGGGTTTTCCAGCAAGAACAGTCTGTTTTGTCATGCCAAAACATCTCAATCAGGTTTAAGTTTGGAGTTGACCACTCCAAAACCTTCATTTTGTTTTTGAGCCATTCAGACATAGACGTGGTCCACCCAAGTGAGCTTAAGCTTCACAAAACAAACTGATGGTTGAACATGCTCCTTCAGGATTTTCTGGTAGAGAGCAGAATTGATGGTTCCATCAATTTCAGCAAGTCATTCTGAAGCAGCAAAGCAGCCCCAGACCATCACACTGCCACCACAATCTTTGACTGTTGCTGTGATGTTCTTTTGATCAAATACTGTTAGTTTAATGTCACATGTAACAGGACACCAACCTTCTAAAAAGTTCACCTTTTGTCTCATCAGTCCACAGAATATTTCCCCAAAAGTCTTGGGGATCATCAAGATGTTTTTTTGGAAAATGAAAGATTAGCTTCTCTGTTCTTTTGAGTCAGCGGTGGTTTTCTCCTTGAACTCTCCCATGGATGCCATTTTTGCCCAGTCTCTGTCTTATTGTTAAATCATGAACTGAAACAAGTGAGGCCTGGAGTTCTTTAGATGTTGTTCTGGGTTCTTTAGTGACCTCTTCTTTAGTAGGCCAGCCACTCCTGGGAAGGTTCACCACTGTTCCAAGTTTTCTACATCTGCAGATGTTGACTCTCAGCGTGGTTCATTGGAGTCACAAATCCTTAGAAATGTCTTTGTAATCCTTTCTACAGTGATGGAGGTCAGTGACTTTGTTTCTCATCTTTAGATCATGGCATGATGTGTTGCTTTTTGAGCTCTTTTAGTCTACTTCACTTTGTCAGACAGGTTGTATTTAATGATTTCTTGATGCAACAGGTCTGGCAGTAATCAGGCCTGGATGTGGCTGAACTAAACAGAACTCAGCTTTCCGAAAATGTGGCTAATCACATTTGATTATTTGTTAAACAAGCAGAAACAAATACTTTTTCACATACGATTGAAGAATAGGTTTAGATAACTTTTTTCAAGTATTACATTAAAAAAATTAAAACATTAATAAAATAAAAAATTAAATTTGAAAACTGCACTTTGTATCTTTGCCTAAAATTTAAAATTGTTTTTGATGGTGTGAATCATGTGTGACAAATATGCAAAAAAGTAAAAAAGTAAAAAAAAAAAAAAAACAAGGAAAGGAAAATATAAATGTTTTCAGAAGCGAATCAATATACATGTAGAGCAGTAGGTATTCAGTGCAACAGGTCTCACCTGGGGTGTGGGGTTTGGGCCATTAACAGAAAAAATAATGATGGAAAATGCTCGTTATCCCTTCCTGTTAGTGCATAATTAGTCATTAGCCAGAGTAATCTGGACCTTAGAAAGGAGGCGGATGAATTGAATTGATTTAAGTTTTTTGTTTGTGCTCATGTACTGTTCAAGAACTTGTAGAAAGCACTTAAATCATTAATCGGGTATTGATAAATGAACTAATCAAGTTGAAAAACTCTTATTGACATGCACTGGCAGTCACACAGGCGTAGAGACTGGTCAGCCACCCGTTGCCACCCATCCGCTTTTTAAGTCCGATGTCATTAGCTGTTTCCGTCAAAACTCCTAATACTGTGGCATCACTGAGAGTTAAAGCTGTCTAAATTTTTTCATTAAATTTTTAATAAAATGATCAGTGTGGCTGCTCTCTCCTAGGTGTAACAATAAAGTTTAACATGCAGGAATCCATGAAAAACAGGATTTATGAAGTTTAATGGAGTAAAAAGTTAGCAGGGAGTTAGCTCGCTAGTTTCCATCTAAAGATGACATACCATGTTCTGACTGAAGGATTTCTGGAAAACTTGCGTGGCAGGAAAAACATGCTGAAAACAGACCAAACTTCAGTCCGGAGATAATCCACTGTGGAATTATATAGTATTATATAGCTTTTTAGCATTATACTTTTTAGCATTGTACTATTTAAACATTATACTTTTAAGCAGGCCCCTGTGTGACCTTAGGAGCAAGAATAGTTGAAGTAACATCACAGGAAAAAGATGCATAAGTGAGATACTAAGAAATATACAGAAGTTACGGGGGGCAAAAGGGCAGCGTTAAGAACAGTCGAACACCTTGGATAAGTATACACTAGAAAAGCAGAACTAAGGAGGAGAGCGTAAACTCCCGGCGCAACACACTTGACACCAAAAAGCGCACACTCATGACACTTGACATGACCCGCACACACACACACACACACACACACACACACACACACACACACACACACACACACACACTGCAGATAGAAACATGTACATCATACACACACATAAACAATTAAGACATGCATTTAAGAAAGGGGTTAAAGATGCAAGACCTTTATTTTATTATTTTATTTTATTTTTTGTTTCACACATGGTACATCAGTAATGCATTCCCATACACAACCTTCCTTTCAATGTCAAGAACCGAAGTTCAACACACACAAGCTGGACCCAGGAGCAGAACACACACACAGCGGTACGAGAGAAAAAATAAACTTTATTATAACTGAGAGTGTCCCGGGAGAGTAGAAGGGAGAAAACGCACGGAACCAGAGAAACCGAGGGACCGGGAGAAGAATCGCGCAGGAAACGCCGAGAGCGGGACCGTGGGAGGCTGAAACAGAAAAAGAAAAAAGGATTATTAAGATAAGATAAGATAAGATAAGATAACCTTTATTAGTCCCACACGTGGGAAATTTGTTTTGTCACAGCAGGAAGTGGACAGTGCAAAAGTTATGACGCAAAAATTAGAATACAATAAGAATAAATACAGTACACAGCTGTACAGAATAGAATAAAATAATATACTATATACAGTAGAATAAAATAGAATAAAAATATACAATAAGATAAAAATAGAATACGAATGCTATATACAACTGAGTAAAAATACAACGATGCCAGAAAAGATTATTGCACTTAGTGTTATTGCACATGTGTGGATGTGTGTGTTTGTTCAGTTAAAGTCTTTGTTGTGGAGTCTGACAGCAGTGGGGAGGAAAGACCTGCGAAATCTCTCCGTCCCACACCGTGGGTGCCGCAGTCTCCCACTGAAGGAGCTGCTCAGTGCTGTCACAGTCTGCTGCATGGGGTGGGAGATGTTGTCCAACAGGGATGACAGCTTAGCCGCCATTCTCCTGTCACTCACCACCTCCACTGGGTCCAGAGGGCATCCTAGAACAGAGCTGGCCCTTCGGATCACCCTGTTCAGTCTCTTCCTGTCCCCAGCAGAGATGCTGCCGCCCCAGCAGACCACACCATAAAAGATAGCAGAAGCCACCACAGAGTCATAGAAGGTCTTCAGGAGTGGGCCCTCCACCCCAAACGACCTGAGTCTCCGCAGCAGGTACAGCCTGCTCTGCCCTTTCCTGTAGAGGGCGTCTGAGTTATGAGTCCAGTCCAGTCTGTTGTTCAGATGAACACCAAGGTACCTGTAGCTGTCCACAGCCTCAATTGGGGTGCGGGTAAACCGGCAGCATACGAGGGGAGGTAGTGTACGCGTCTTACGATGATAGCGGGGCCAAGGGAACCGGAGGGAGGGGTGAGGGTCCGTGGGGAGAAGCTCCAGAAAGGGCGAGGGGGCTGGGGCTGATTGTGATCCAAATTCCGGACAGGCAGGTGGACAGGCTGGTGGCTCAAACACGCCGAGCTGTGATCTGAGTATACAAGGCAGAGTTAGTGTTAGTTCACACGGATAGGTTTACATAAGGGCTTTCCCGCAGGTGTACGTTACCGCTGAAGGACGACTACGGACTGGCGTGGAGCAGCAGGCTGGGCAGGATTAAATGGTCCACCTGGTGATCGCCTGGGATGGGATGCAGGTGTGGAGTCAGCGGCCACGCCCACGGGAGTGGGCATCCCATCAGCACCTCAGACGCCGGGCCGCGGACCATGACATTCAATTAAAGTAACACTGTTTCCATGCATGAAAAGGAGCAGGAAGAAGAATAAATTCTTATTGATACCTGCCCCCTATCTGTGATAATATAAGTAGGCAACCAAAATTACACTATGAAAATTTTCTGCACATAACAAAACAAAACAAAACAAAGCAAACAGAAAAATATACTCAACAATGAGCAATACCACTAAATATCAAACTGAAAGGATCATTTTTCTACAATTAAATTCTATTCTTTTCAACTTCTTCATATTGGTTTATCATTTTATTCTTATAGTAGATTTTAAATTGAGAAACATTTATACAACACTTAAGATGATCATTGAGAGAATTCCAGTTTCTTATGCTTATGACTGTTGGACACATTTGCCTTTGTGTGGTTCGAGCAAACCGATGCTTAAAATAAAACTTCCTTCTGCCGTCTCCATTTTCTGAACACAATACAAATAAACTTTGTAACTTAAGAGGTAGTGTTTTGTTTTTCGCCCTAAACATAATAGTTAAAGTCTGTAATTTTACTATGTCTTAATAATTTCGATTTTATAAACAAATTATTAGTGTGTTCTCTATATTTAACATTATGCATAATTCAACGCGCTCTCTTCTGTAACAAATGTAATGGTTTCATATTAGTCACACATGTATTCCCCCATACTTCAACACAATAGCTCAGATAGGGTAGAAACAATGAAAAATATAATATTCTTATTGTCTTGTAATCTAATATATATCTTACATTACCCAGGATATAAATACTTTTAGCCAACTTTTTTTTAACATGTTCAATATGAGATTTCCATGTTAACTTGTCATCCACTATTACACCCAGAAAACAGAATTCTGTCACTCTTTCAATTAATACTCCCTCTATAGAGAATACTATCTCTTCCTCCCTTACACGGTTTCCGAACATTATAAACTTTGTTTTTTCAAATTTAGCGATAACTTATTTACATCAAACCATTTTTAAATTTTTTTCATTTCAATAACCATAACTTTAGCCAATTCTTTCAAGTTTTCTCCGGAACAATAAAAATTTGTATTGTCTGCAAACAAAACAAAATTTAACATTTTTGACACATCACAAATGTCGTTTATATATAAATTAAAAAGTTTTGGTCCTAAAACAGAACCTTGAGGGACCCCACCTTTTATTTTCATTCTATCAGATGAATTGCCTAAACACTGCACATACTGAAACCTATTATCTAAATAACTGCTTAACCAGTTCAATACTATTCCTCTCACACCATAAGTACTTAAATTAGAAATCAAGATGGAGTGTTGCAGAGTGTCAAAAGCTTTTTTTTTTTTAAATCAATGAATACCCTATAGTATATTTATTATGTGTTGCTGATGAAATGCCTTCAATAGTAGTCATTAATGCTATTGCTGTTGATCTGTTCCATCGAAATCCGTAATGACTTTCACTTAACAGTTGATGTTTTTCAATGAAACTATCAAATCTTTGTGCAAAGAGTTTTTCAAGCACTTTAGAAAACTGTGATAGCAATGATACTGGTCTATAATTATTAAAACTATGTCTGTCTCCTGATTTATAAAGGGGGACAACTTTTGCCACTGTCATTCAGTCAGGAAATACACCTGAATAAAATGAGAGATTAAAAATATAACAGAGAGGTTTGATTATACAATCCAAGATCTTTTTTACAATGACCATGTCTAACCCATCACAGTCAGTGGATGTCTTGTTTTTAGATTTTGCTACAATAGCTATGATTTCTTTTTCAGTAATTTCCCCTAAAAACATAGACTGTACCACTCTGCTATCTCCTTTCTCCTAAATAGGTAGGTTAGGTTGCCATGGTCACCTGTAGTTTGCACAGAAGACGATCGTTAGTGAAACTGTGACGCAAAGTAGAGACAGAGGCCGTTTGCTTTCAAAATAAAAGTTGCATCTTTAGCATTGTATTGGTTGCAGCAGTAAGGCAGATCTTTTACAATGAAGGCGACTGTTTTGTTGTGTTATAGTGTAAGGTTATCGAAACAATGCCAGGGTGAAGCCATGCTACCATTACAGTCAAAGCGTGTGACTTATCTTTTGCCCAGACATGGTATCGAGTTGTTTTTATCTCATATAAACACACTTTTTGATTTCTGCTCCTCTTCACATGATTAGAAACTGTGGAAGGTTAGAGTGGGCAGGAGGGCTTTGCTTTTGTCGCAGACCTTTGATAAAGGCTGACAGCCCACTCCTCTAGCCAGACCATCATCCTCATCACAGACTGTTCACTCTCACACCAGCAGCAAGACTACTGCAGAAAAGAAAACATTATTTACTTTGCCTGCCACTAGAAATAGCTTTCTCCATCATGTTTCCCTCATCTCTATCAATAGCATCTCTTCCCGCTTTATATCATCCCCTCCATCTGGTGAGGGGATGAAAACACATCCCTGCAGGCTCTAGTAGCACAGCAGGAATGACCCACAAGTATTTACTTCACAGAGCAAAGCAGGGATGTTAATCAAACCAAGTCATCAGTGGTGAGGCAGCATGTTCTGTAAATCCAAATCCACAGAGTGGGAGATTCTCCAGAGTATTTCAAACAAGACCGATGATTAAACTACCAGAAAATTAAAATGCAAACCGAGAAACATTTAACAATTTTCCAAGATAAAGGGTATATGATTTGGGTAAATAAAAAAGAAATACCCAGCAAAAGTCAAGTAAGTATACACAAATGCATATGGTTCTGCAAAAGAACAATTCCTCTTTTTCTGTCAGGGGACCACCTCAGACAGGACTCCGATTGGGGTTAAATACCTGCGAACCTCCATCGAATCTGAAGAAGCTCATTGGATAAAAGGGGAAACATCTTCACAAACATAAAAGAAGTCCAGTTGCCTCCAATGACAGCACTTGATGGTAGTCGTTTTGCAGCACACAGACAACAACTACCATCAACCTGATGTGATGAAAATACTTTTTTTGTTTGTTTGTTTTTTTACACCAAAATCAGTTTATTTCAGTGAATTCTACTTAAATCTGCTTCTCTACAGAATTGTGTGAAATCTTGATGAACAAACTTATGATACTGAACAGCTTCAAACCGAATTAATGCCTGACCCCATGCCAGAAACTCAAATATTAGCTGTCTCATCAGTTAATTTCACATTAATCCCCTCTGCCACATTATTCCTTCAAAAGTGGTAAAACATTTTATTAGAAATATTGTGACCACCTAGGAAGCTAAGTGCTTGTGTATTTCCAGACTCATAGATGACTGTCTGCTCCTGATATAAGGCATATCTGATATGTGAACATTAAATTTGCCATTCGGTCTTTGCATTCTTCAGTGGTAACTCTGTGCAACATACAGTAGCTGTTAATTTACATTAATCTACATGTTAATCTGAACCTTTTTTTTGTTCACGTGGACTTGATGAAAGGGGGGAGTTGCTAAGTTATCTAGCATCTTTGTTACCAAGCTGCATTCATTGAGTTTACAGGTGCAATGCAGAGACATACATATCTGCTAATCAGGGCTGAGTAAAAGACTAATCAAATATTAGAATTTGACTTACCAAAATTGAAGAAAAAACTTTGATGATCTGTACCACACAGCAAACCATATTCTTTGTCAGATGAGGCATTAAGAATGTTCCAAATGGCTCCAAAAGCACAGACATAGTGAGGAGGTCCAGTTTAATGACTCGAAGCAGTGGATGAGGCATACCAGACACCGACATCCTTGACTCAATTATTCAGTTGGATAGGTTAGGGAAAAAAAGTTCACCCCACTCAGAGTTGTTATAAATGTGGAAACTATCCAGAAAGGCCACCCTGCAGTTTCTGAACTCTTTTTCAGTTCTGTCACGCCTTGATTTGGACATAAGGTAGAACTGGAATTTACCAGCTAATGCTAGCCCCAACTAGCTAGCTTGGTTAGTAAAGGGCATCTTTTGCAGAAATGTGATCACTAACCACGCAATGTTAACTTGTTTGCCATAGTAGATGTGTGACAATCAGGGTGACAGTGTACAATCAGGTGAATTAGAACCCAGTCACACAGGCCTCCCACAGGGCAGTTTCAGGAAAAGTGATTTCCAAATGATTTATAAACCATGCCAACAGACTTGTCAGTGACCCTCTGGTAATCACTGCCGCTAGGGAAAAACCTATATTCCTCAGGTGTTTGGCAAATGTTTCTTGGAAATTGCTTGTTTTTCTCTGTCAACTGGTAAAAACTTCTTTGTGTCACTGTTTTTGTCACTAGAACATTGCTACGGTTGTAGTTTGAATGAAAGTGACGGACTTCTCTACAAACACTGTACAGATACTTCCCAAGCTGTACTGAAACTGTTAAATATGCAACACAAACTGGAAATGGGGAAGGTTTGCCTTTTCCGGCTGTAGCACTGATGTAAAACAATAGTTTGCGTCGTACATTGTCATGTTGAATTGCCGCTTGGCTTCTAGCTACCAAGGATTTGTAGACATGCATGTAAAATAGAAGGAAGCAATGGAGGATTTTGGTGAAGTACATTTTTGCAACTGATTTGAGCAAAAGTCAGCAAGCTCCAGGAACCACTTGACTTGTTGGCTCAGGAGTACACATTTTCCCCCAGCAACCAGAGGTTGTATTATGATATGGCTGACAAGACTAAGTTTGGCAAGAAAAAAATGGCTCAAAATGTACAATAAACAAAACAAAAAAACCCAAAACAGGAGAATTGACCCCTTACCATGTTTTTGATTGGCCTGACACTGAACAAGACAAAATAGCTTATATCTTTTACTAAAATTATATCACCTATAATGCACAATTTGAAGCCCTAATGAAGTTTACCCTCTACTCTTAAGTTAGATTTAGCTACCAAATTTATCTCATGCACAGGTGTTATGTTAGCTATGTATACTAAAACAATTTTTAGCACTGGGCTGCAAACATGCTGAAATCTGCTCATCATTACAGAGCACAAAACAGATTTGTACATTTTTCAGGTGCACTTTACATGCTGACATGTTAATGCTATCGTCCTTGTATTAGCATGTCAATCAGTCACGTCCACTAATAAAAATCAGAGATGCATTTAAAGTGTCAGATTTAGTAGTTTTATAATTGATTGTAAAATTTGGGTTTTGCTATTTAGGTTTTAAATTTTGTTCAACATGCTAATGCAAGAATGTTAAACAAGCTAGGATGCTAACACAAGTTGCCCAAAGTAGAGTAAAACCATTTATTCTTAAACTATCAAAACCATGTAAAGTAATACGTCGTTTTAAATAAATCTGTACCTATCCAGAATAGTTTTATAGTTATATTTAGTATATTTTTTATACTTGCTATATTACTAAAGTAAACGTGTTTTATTATATATTTTATGTATTGGTGCAAAGAATTACAAGTAAAGTTTAATTGTTATTTTAAAGATGTTGAAATGAGGCATTACATTTTTTTTAATGTTACATTCTCTTTGTTCATAAAAGTATGAAAAAATTATAAAATAATAATAATAATAACAATAAGACCCTCTGACTGGAGATTGTGTACAAAGTTAATTATGTAGAATATTTATTTATGACATAAAATCCTTTTTAAAGTACCAGCATTCTCTCTTAACTTCAGCTGTCACAATGACTGCATTTTCAGAAAGGCACTCCAACACAAATTCCCTCCAGAAAAATTGTCTTTCTTTTCTTTTCACCCTCAAAGTGACACTGAATCAAAAATAAGCATTATCCTGTCACATCTGCAGCACATTGTTCCAATGATCAAAACGCTGTTAGCAAGAGTGGCTATAAAATTCATTGCATAAAAATCCAACACTTGCACGATATTGCACAATAAGACACCATGTAAGATTGCAATCCCCTGTGTCTACTGAGATAACTCCCCTAATTTTTAAAACTCCTGTTGTTCACTGAAACAAAGAAATGTTGTGGAATTAAGTCAGAAGTGGGCTGTTAATCACAAGTGTGGTTACCATCAGTGGCTTGGGGCTGTTGATGGGACGTGGCAGAGCTTATGTTAAGTGCTCTCACTCTTTGAGTGGTTAAAAGCTTATCAAGATTATCCATCTACCCATCCATCCATCTTCTTTCATTGATCCAATTCAGTCAAATCGAAAATAACTTTGGTGAGATAAATGCAGTGGAGTGAAAATATATCTCAGAAATGTTGTGTACTCGAAGTATAAAGTGGCATTCAAACTACCCAAAGCTTGCACCTTGAGTAAAGTAAACAATATCACCTGAATTGCATTTCGGCTGT
Organism: Diplotaxodon limnothrissa; assembly: GCF_057381915.1. Lineage (NCBI taxonomy): Eukaryota > Metazoa > Chordata > Actinopteri > Cichliformes > Cichlidae > Diplotaxodon > Diplotaxodon limnothrissa. Next base: position 24,374,343 of record NC_140612.1, read on the forward strand.
TCTTGTGATTTTCTTCACCTCCTGCGGGGCTCCACAGTCTGAAGATGAGCTGGGCTTTCAAAGCCAGCCTCTGCATAATTATCCTCATGTATTCCTGCAAACACGGCCGTCCCAACCATTTGTGACTCATCAGCATTGTATTCAAGCCGTACGAGACGTGTAAATAGGATCTCTGGGAGCGCATTAATCAGCAGTCGTCTCAGCCTGTTTCAGCCTCGGTTATGCAATCAAGTATAATAGCTGCACTCATTTTACTGAATTCATTTTCAGCACATTCAGGTAAAGTTCAGCAAGTGCAGCAAATCAGACCCTGTGGTCAGAAAGAGTTTTCACTGACTAGAATCCTAACTGTTTCGTAAATGGCAGGAATTATCAGAAACCTGTAAAACATATTTAAATTCTAAATAAAGGCATATTAAGATGCTAAAACATAGGGTCTATTTTAAAGCAGTAATTCGAACATTTGCTTGTCACAAATTCAATATGAACTCCCAAGGTTTGGGTGAAAGAAAGAAAATTAAAAGGCATGGCTTGTTACTGCAGAGCTTTTGTACTGAGAAAAACCAGTACGTTTACCTAATTGTGGTTATTGTAAATACGGTAAATATCAGCTTTATCAGCAAAATAAATTACCTAGGTTAAAGATGTCCTTGTGTAAATTGGGAATTATTTTGAGGATTCTGTTTTTTTTCTGGTTTTTGATTCTAATCTAATCACAGAATCATATCGTGGTTTCAGAAATCAAATAAAGACTTGATCCAATGAGTAGCAAAGCTTTACAGACAGATTACACAAAAACTTCAGACTTGCATTTGCATGCGCAAAGGGAATTAAGTGTCTCCATTTCTTTAAAACTGTGAGAGATGGCATTGGCTTTGGTGACAGCAGTGTCTTAAACCTGCGTTGTTTTTAATGTCAGCAGGAGGCGACTCCTCTGGTCTCAAAAAGAAGAAAATTGTTTACCGAAGTCAAGTCCAGTGGTTGTTTCACTGAAAGTCTTTTTGCATCCAAGACTTTCACCTCCTGTGTGTCGTTAAAAAGAATGGCAGGTTTAAAAGAGTCAGGTTTCGGCTTCACCTTTCTATGCTGAGGAGATAGTAACATAAATTATTAGAATCCTGGACCATATATATATATTAGGGGTGCAACGATACACAAAATTCACGGTTCGGTCCGATACTTTGGTGTCACGGTTCGATATTTTTTCGATACAAAAAAATGTTCATGCATTTTTAATTTGTCATTTATTAAAATTATAAATATATATTTTAACTCAAAAGTACAGTTTTTAAATTTAACCCTAACCCTTGTGCGCGTTTTTTATTTTGACAGCGAATGCGCACCTGCGGACCACTTATGTGCAGCCCTGGTTATTTAGCTCCTCATATTGCAGCCACAGAAATTCTTTTGTCCATGAAACCATAAAGCTGCACTTTCTTTTTGCCTTATAGTCTCATTTGTCATAACTTCTCCGTTTTGTGGTAAGCTTTTCTTTGGCTGTCACTTCTTCACCCCGACCTGTCTTATTTGGCTCAGCAGAACTAAAATATATATACTGCTACTTTTACACACGCACTCACATAAGCTCAGCGATTCTCTGCGCGATCAACCTTTCACATGTTTAAGCTTGCTGCGGGAGATTTCACTTGTCATGTTTGCATAGTAAGCTAACAATTAATAAGACGATGTCAGAGGAATTGGTGCACAAATTATCATCACTCACAGATCAGTGCTGTCATTGCAAAGTGAAAGCAAAAAAACAAGCGCAAATTCAAACGCGATTTCAATATGTCACATATTGACAGTGGCTCACCGATGCCAATGACATAATTACCCAGCTACATTTCTGAAAGAATGCAAAAGCATTGACATATATTTTTCCTACAATAGCCCGACGGGCAGGGCAGAGATTTTTGTAGCCCGACTGGAAAGATCGCTAGCTCCGGGACGTCGGGCTAGCGATTTTGCAAGCCCTGTATCTGATTGAGGAATCACTCATCTTTGGAAAAGAGAGTTTATTACAGAGAAATGGCTCTTTCCAAAATAAAAGCTATACTATCCGCTTCTTCTGGGCTATATTCTCAGCAGCATAAGGAGAATCACGTGCTAACAGCTGTCTAAATGACTCGGCTAAAGTTAGTAGCATGCTTGTTGTTTTTGTCTTTGCACTAGGATGATGTCGGCGTAAATGTGCAGTCATATTCGTTGTGTTCCCACTAGTGCTTTCAGGTTAATCTCGTTGAAATGACCTTAACGCCACAACACGGCAAATCTCCGTTAACGAGCTACCGCCGATCGCCCTGTGCATGGGGCTAGACGGCCAACACGTTAACGAGCTAACTGCGCTAACACACTAGTTCACACCAATGTAATTAAGCATTGCATGGCACATCCAACATACTGTTTTACTTTAGTCCATGACTCGCTTACCTTCAGGGTCATACGTCACATGAAAACCAAAATAATTCCAAACGCCAGATCTGAATGAGGGTGGGGGAGGTCCATCTTGCAAGGAGAGCTTAACTTCTGTCTCGCTAGCTTGCCCTGCGCTCTTCCTCCTGACTATGCTGTCTGTGTTGAGCGCTCAGTGGATCTGCGCTCGACAGTGCAGCCTAGGCGGAGTAGTCAAACGCAGATTCACTGAGCGCTCAACACAGACAGCATCGTCAGAAGGAAAGTTGATAAAATAAATTACAAATGTTGTATTGTTCGATACATATGCGTACCGAACCGAAAGCACTGTATCGAACGGTTCAATATCGATACGAATATCGTTGCATATATATATATATATATATATATATATATATATATATATATATATATATATATATATATATATATATATATATATATATATATATATATGACAATTAACTGTTTGAGTAGATTTTTAATCAAAAATGCCAAACACATACCACCTGAAACTCGCGAAAAAGGGACGATCTGCTGAATACCTTTATATGAAAGTAATTTCATGTAAATAACCAGCAGTTGCAGCTCTGTCCAACTTTCAGAGAATATTTGCCTATAAATGAGCAAAATTTGTAGTAAACTGTGGTTATTTTTAGCAGGAATTGGTCTCCATCAGCGGAGTTGACCTTGTGGGAACAGAGACAGCACATCAACATCTCTTCCTCTGATTTGTGGGTGTTCCTACTTTCTCACAGGAACAAGAGGCTGTCTGAGCGCCAGCAGTCGTATATATTTACAGATCTGACAGCGGCTGCCTGACGATTCTGTGACCTGACGCTAAAGGCTGTGGAGGGAGGGAGGATTCAGTGTGTGCTTTGTGCCAGGCTGGACTGTCGGGTTGTGTTCAGCTCACTGTGGAGGCTTTTCTTCATGCTGAACAGCTATATTTCTTTTTAGCAGATTAAGCTTTCAAGACATTAGAAAGGAAGTTTTTTAAGTGCCTTTAAAAGTTAGATTAAGTTCTTATAGATATTATACATTCAGCTCATCAAAATGTTCTTTCCAATTCCAAGCATAAAATCTTGAGCTTAATTTTTAATCATGTATGACGGATTTTAGTTCATTTACCTGTGGTGTTTTTGCCCAGCTGTAAATATCATTTTTTTATTGTAAAATGAACTCACTGGGCCACTTTATTAATTACACTTGTTCAACTGCTTGTTATCTAAAAAAATCAAATCAGCCAATCACATGGCAGCAATTCATGTAAACATGGTTGAGACGACCTGCTGAAGTCCAAACTAAGTCCAGACTTGGGAAATAGCTGTTTAACTGACTTTGAATGTGGCATGGCTGTTGGTCTGAGTATTTCAGAAACTGCAGATGTGCTGGGATTATCCCACACAACCATCTCTGTGGTTTGCAGAGAATAGTCCAAAAAAGATAAAAACATCCAGTGAGTGGCAGCTGAAAATGTCCAGGAATAGCCAGAGCTGAGAGTAAGGCGACAGTAATTCAAATAATCACTTGTTACAACCAAGGTATGCAGAAGAGCATGTCTGAATGCACAGCCTTCAGGTAGATGGGATACAACGGCAGAAGAGCCACACCTGATGCCACTCCTGCCAGTTAAGCACAGGAAACTGAGGCTACCGTTCACATGGGCTCACGGACAGAAGATTACACAAACGCTGCCTGACCTGATGAGTCTCGATTTCTGCAGCAATATTCAGATTGTAGGTAGGGTCAGAATTTAATGTAAGCAACATGAAAGCACAGATCCATCCTGTCTTTTCTCAGCGGTTCAGGATCCTGGTGGTAATGTAAAGTCCACTTTGGGTCCTTTAGTGCCAACTGAGCATCATTTAAACACCACAGCCTACTGAGTATTGTCGCATGCCTTTATAACCATAACATACTGAACTCCTGTTTGTTGCTTCCATTGCGGTAAGGTAACGTGTTAAAAGCTCAGATCATCTCAAACTGGTTTCTTGAACATGACAGTGAGTTCACTGTACTCAAATGATCTCCACAGCCACCAGAACCCAATACCAGTAGAGTGGCTTTGGCATGTTGTTAAACAGGACGTTCACATCATGAATGGAGCCGACAAATTTGCGGCAACTGTGGGATGCTATCATTTCAACATGGAGAAAAATCTCCGACGAATGTTTCCAGCACCTTGTAAAATCTGTGACAGGAAGAATTAAGATGGCTCTGAAGGCAGTGTGGTGCTAGAAAGCTGTATCTAATGAAATGTCCAAGGAAGGCAAGCAACACATTTTTACAATATTAACAAATGAGGCAGGCAGTGTATAGAGAGTGGCTTGAATGGACTGTGGCTGCATGCCATGGCATGCCAGCTTCTATAGACCAACTCCTTATGATGGGTAGAGTAGAGGTCCGTCATGGGCATTATAGTCACAGTATACTGTATGCTCACATCTCAATGATTTTAGCCTGTGATCTCCCAAAACATGTCTCACACTGGAGATGTCAAATATTTTAAAAAGCCAGCATTTAGGATTTATAACAGTAATAATATAAATCTCCACATTAATGACCTAAAATGTGTAATAAAAACATATTTTTTAAAATGAAGAAAACATAATTAAATTTAGCATACATTTTTTAAAGATTAAAATCTGCATAGTAACTATATGATATTTAAAAATCAGTCATACGGACATAATGTAAACCACACTTCTCAGTGAGATGAGGGTTAAAACAGTCATCTGATGAAAACAGTTACTCAAAAAAATCCCAAACCTGAACATTTCTTTCCTCTAATAATCCTCAAAGGTGATCCGGATTCACATTAATAAAAAGCCAGATTGCAATTTTCCATGTGAAATGTGTTCAAGTGCAGAGGTGTGGACTCGAGTCACATGACTTGGACTCGAGTCAGACTCGAGTCATTAATTTTATGACTTTAGACTTGACTTGAAAAATGTTCTAAGACTTGTGACTTGACTTAGACTTTTACACCAATGACCTGGGACTTGAATTGGACTTGAACCGGTTTACTTGAAAAGACTTGATATTTTACCCCAAATATAAAATTTAACATGCATATTATATAGAGATTGAAAATGTGACGTCATTCACGGGTAGAACCGCAAAGGATTCTGGGAACTCGTGGCAAGCGGTACTAGCGCACGCAGGCTTTTAATTAAAATCAGTTATACAGCGATAAAAAGAAACACAAAAATGTCAAGAAGCTGTTGTATTATTAACTGCAATAGCCGGTCACATGACAGCCACGGGAAGCCGACGGGTAAAGAAATCGGTTGTTATCGGATTACGTCGTTGAAGAGAAATTGTTCGAGCCATGTTTCCGAAGTAACAAAGACGCGACTGGATTGCAGCCATTCAAAGACCAAATATAACGTCCCAGAACACTCCAGCTCACAGGTTAGTCTGCTCCAAGCATTTCCACAAAGGTCAGTCTGCTGTTGTAGTTAATGCGTCATTTTTCTTAACATAATTGGTGATATAGGTTACAAGCAAGTCTGGCGCTGAGCAGAAATTGTCGCGCTATGCTCCTTTATTTATTGTGCATAAATAGTGAATTGTCCTGACACAATATTGCGTTTCGCTTCTGTTATTATGGTACATTGACAAAAACATACTTTTATTCACAGGGTAAAACAGTTGTTTTGTATGACTAATTGCCCAGTGCGATTACAGCATACAATATTATTGTCACTGCTACATTTCTGTAACGCGTACCAGAAATTATTTCCACTGCTAATTAATTACCGTTGAGCTCAAAGGTTATATTAATAAACTGTTAACGAATGTGTATTTATGACGACGATTTGTGAGACTGGTAAACTTATGATACGTACGATGGTCTTTACTTTCTACACGGTGCATTTCAAGGTCCTGCACCCATCCGACGGTAAACTGTACCTGGGCATGTTGCAGTGACCAGAAGTTACTAAACTTCACGAGTGTATGCACTCACAAGAACCGTATAATTATAAATATGCATATAAATATGCTACGATGAGATAGCTGACTTCATCTAACTAGCAAATGTTTTCCAGGCTACGTTGGTGATGCAGTTTTTTTTTTTAATGATATTTTTTAAAAAAAATCATTTATTTATGTATGATATTTTTGTCATGCGATTTTAAAGCCGGTCCTACAAGCGCATCCAAGAATAACATGCAGCTTATCTCAGAACTGTCGGTGAAAATTATTCTTGGAGCTAGGTTTAATTGAGCTGCATTTTAAAGAGGTGCAATTTCACAATTTGTGTATATTTTCTAAGTTCACTATTTTGTCATGTGTTGAGAAAAACACAGATTTAAAAATTACATGGTCTAATATTTACATTTAGCATAACTGCAACATGCTTTTTTTCTGGGTTTTTTAAAGACTCGAAAGGACTTGAAATTCAAAGTTTCAGACTTGTGACTTGACTCGGACTTTTACACCAGTGACTTGAGACTCGACTCTGACTTGCCTGACATTACTTGAGACTTGACTTGAGACTTGAGGATAAAGACTTGAGACTTACTTGAGACTTGCAAAACAATGACTTGGTCCCACCTCTGTTCAAGTGATAACATTCAGGGACATGAAGACAACACTGCTCACATTGTTCCACACTATATAACAACAAAATCCCTACACGAGATATCCCCAGTGGCCTATCAACAATTTTCCTGCTAAACAAAACAAACTAGGCTTCAACTCGAGTAAGTCCATGAAATGATGTGGCTAAAATAGCTGCAGATAAATCCATATATACACACAGGAGGTCAGAGACATCATGGCAAGGCTATTAGCCCTGCATGGTGATGTCACAGGGTCAGATGTCTGAGATGTGTTTTACGTCCAGCTTGCCTGCTCGGGGAAAATATCAGAGCAAAAGTCAAGGCCGAGCGCAGGAATCATTGCTGGAAAGCAGGCAGGGCTCTGCCTGCTAAACAGGCTGACATTTTGCCTGGGAAATCCGAATGGAAACAGGAGTCCCATACTCTGTTTCAACACAAACCAACCAGCTTAAATCCATGCTTATCTGATGGGATACATAAACACAACAGCATAACAAATGAGCTGGGCCCTGCTTGACCTTTGATGGTCATGAAGATGAGGCAGTGTGAACTTACTGGACTAATTTAAAAGACCAGGCTGTAACTAGGGCTGCTCGATTATGGCAAAAATGATAATCACGATTATTTTCACTGAAATTGAGATCACGATTATTTGACGATATTTATTTCGTCCGCCAGAGCTTATATTATTTTTTTTACATGCTGTAGTGCCATTTGTGGGAGCATTTCAAGTTGCTATACATCAATACAACTGTTATAGCCCATATTTTAAAAATGTGTATGCATTAAGTCCATAGTAACTACATTAATTGCAAAAAAGTGCAATAAACTACAAAAAAATTGAAAATCGTTTTTGTTTTTACATATATTTCTACTTGGAGAAATTTAAGAGGTTTATCCCTCAAAACTTTAAATACAAAAAAGTTGCAAAAAATAGTTTACAACAACAGGAAATTTATTTTGAGTGTCTTCATAGTTTTATTTTTGGAGATACAGCAATTTTTATATACTGCAGGAAAAACGAAAAAACAATCCTATGATGCAAATTTGCAAAGAATGTGCATGTGCATCAAAATAAACTATTTCCAGCAGTGCAATTCGAGTTCTAAGGCCTACAAGTAAAAAACTACATTTTCCGCAAAAATGACGTCACTTGCGATAGTTCACGTTGACGTCTTTTTCAGTGTGGGAAGTGTTAAGAACAGCTGATCGGATCGGCAAAGCGTGTTTCTGGAATATTATGTTTTTGTTCCTGCAAGCTCTTTTTATGCAATTTTTGCAAAGCTATATGTGGAAGGAAACCATGACCGAGGACAAGCTGATGGCATAAGATGTAAGTACAACTCCTCTGGTTTCATATGGAAAAAAATTTATTGTGCTAGCTTAGCGTTCAGGTTCTACAGGGATTTAAAAATAGTTACACAAAACGAGCATGCTGCTCTGACCGGCTTTAAAGGTTTAACAATAACAATGTATTGAATAATGACTTTAAAAAATAATATAAAATAGTGTGCAAATACTGATAACAGTGCAAATGTTTGCAATATAAGAAATAAATGAAAAATGTGAACTTTGCAGTGTTGCTCTGTGGTGCAGCTACGACACCATAGCAAAGTTTACACACTGTGTCTACTTGATCCACGTCTGACTCCGCGAAGCCATAATGTTTCCACACCACTTAAGTTTTTTTTTTTTGTACCTCTCTTTTCAACCAACGGCAGTCCACTCCTCTCCAAATAACTTCTGCTTAGCTTTCCGAGCTTCCCTCGGGTCCTCTTAATTGTTGTGACGCGTGTTCGAAATGCAGAGCAGTGCGCTTGATTTGCCACATGGAGCAGCGCGAGAGTAAAGCATGAGGGAGGGGCTAATAATCGGCTCAGTCATTTTTAATGATCGTTGAAAGCCCAGATCATAATCGTGATTAAAATTCGATTAATTGAGCAGCCCTAGCTGTAACTGAACCAAGGACTGTGATATGACTGCAACTGCTGCAATTATCTTTACAGCTGGGGTTAACTTAATAATGACTCATCTACTCACACAGCTATCAGCATACATTTTGGCCACTTGCCCTTTTCATGACGTACAAACTGATGAGGTAAATATAGTTAAGTACATTTAAAAGATACCAATCATAACATGAGGTACTTTTAGGATTCAGAACAACTGTGATGTAGATAACACAAAATATCTGCAATTTAAAGTAAAAGTTTTTAGGAAATAGTCCCCTGAACAGCCCTATTTTGGTAGTGGATGTGGTTGTGGTTAAAAGTTTATGTAAACTCATTGTGGGCATGGATGCTGTGGTAATTTAGAGCTTTTAATGATTTTTTTTAAACTGTTCTTTTCCAGGGTGAAATGATTTGTACAGCATCTTTAATGACATTAAAAACTGCATCATCTACGTCCACATTTTATAGCCTTTTGATGTTCTTCTATCAAACCCAGCATTATTATTAGCTTTTAACCAGGAAATCCCGGCCAAGAGAGACCTGGCCAAGGTCAGAAAAAACATTTTTCTTAGAGTAAAGAAAAAACAAATGCAGTCTAAAGCTCTTGTACTACAAAGGGAATTTAAATAACTTCATCTGCATGAAGATGCTTCAATGAAAACAGAAAATAAAACACGTCCTAAAAGGGAGCCCTGTGGGGCACCTTTAATTTTCCAAACAAAATCATAATTATGACCCCTGCATTTCATTACTCATCCAAGTGACTACTTCAATCTCAGCTGAATGCAGGTTTCTGCATCCTTGTAAATTGTACAACTCCATTTCTGATGGTGGTGTCTAAATATTATGGTGTCAAAATAATTTACATTATATTTATTTACCTTTAAGCAGAGGTGTGGACTCGAGTCACATGACTTGGACTCGAGTCAGACTCGAGTCATTAATTTTATGACTTTAGACTTGACTTGAAAAAATGTTGTAAGACTTGTGACTTGACTTAGACTTTTACACCAATGACCTGGGACTTGAATTGGACTTGAACCGGTTTACTTGAAAAGACTTGATATTTCACTCCAAATATAAAATGTAACATGCATATAGAGATTGAAAATGTGATGTCATTCTGAGGTAGAACCACAAAGGATTCTGGGAACTCGTGGCAAGAGGTACTAGCGCACGCAGGCTTTTAATTGAAATCAGCGATAAAAAGAAACACAAAAAATGGCAAGAAGCTGTTGTATTATTAACTGCAATAGCCGGTCACATGACAGCCACGGGAAGCCGACGGGTAAAGAAATCGGTTGTTATCGGATTACGTCGTTGAAGAGAAATTGTTCGAGCCATGTTTCCGAAGTAACAAAGAGGCGACGGATGGCCTGGATCGCAGCCATTCAAAGATCAAATATAACGTCCCAGAACACTCCAGCTCACATGTTAGTCTGCTCCAAGCATTTCCACAAAGGTCAGTCTTCTGTTGTAGTTAATGCGTCATTTTCATAACATAATTGGTGATATAGGTTACAAGCAAGTCTGACGCTGAACAGAAATTGTCGCGCTATGCTCCTTTGTTTATTGTGCATAAATAGTGAATTGTCCTGACACAATATTGTGTTTCGCTTCTGTTATTATGGTACATTGACAAAAACATACTTTTATTCACAGGATAAAACAGTTGTTTTGTATCACTAATTGCCCAGTACGATTACAGCATACAGTATTATTGTCACTGCTACATTTCTGTAACGCGTACCAGAAATTATTTCCACTACTAATTAATTACCGTTGAGCTCAAAGGTCCTATTAATAAACGGTTAAGGAATGTGTATTTATGACGACGATTTGTGAGACTGGTAAACTTATGATACGTACGATGGTCTTTCGTTCTACACGGTGCATTTCAAGGTCCTGCACCCATCCGTCGGTAAACTGTACCTGGGCATGTTGCAGTGACCTGAAGTTACTAAACTTCATGAGTGTATGCACTCACTCCAAGAACCGTATGATTATAAATATGCATATAAATATGCTACGATGAGATAGCTGACTTCATCTAACTAGCAAATGTTGTCCAGGCTACGTTGGTGATACAGTTTTTTTTTAATATGTATGATATTTTTAAAAAAAAATCATTTATTTATGTATGATATTTTTGTCATGCGATTTTAAAGCCGGTCCTACAAGCGCATCCAAGAATAACATGCAGCTTATCTCAGAACTGTCGGTGAAAATTATTCTTGGAGCTAGGTTTAATTGAGCTGCATTTTAAAGAGGTGCAATTTCACAATTTGTGTATATTTTCTAAGTTCACTATTTTGTCATGTGTTGAGAAAAACACAGATTTAAAAATTACATGGTCTAATATTTACATTTAGCATAACTGCAACATGCTTTTTTTCTGGGTTTTTTAAAGACTCGAAAGGACTTGAAATTCAAAGTTTCAGACTTGTGACTTGACTCGGACTTTTACACCAGTGACTTGAGACTCGACTCTGACTTGCCTGACATTACTTGAGACTTGACTTGAGACTTGAGGATAAAGACTTGAGACTTACTTGAGACTTGCAAAACAATGACTTGGTCCCACCTCTGCTGGTTAGAGTTGCATGGATCGCAGATTTATCCATTTTTTGTGAATATAAGCTGCTGACTGGTGAGCAGAATTTTCAGCTTGGTACGTTAGTGTTCATCAGTTATCATAAAACATATTTAGTGCTTATAACAAATATATTATGCTAAATAAAGACAGATTTTTCCACAATGTATATGATAGTAAGAGTTAGTAAACCTCTATTAAAGTCTCCCTCTGCAGTCTGTTGTTTCTTAGATTCAGCATTGAAACTGAATTTAAAACAAAACATAGATGACATTCTGTAGCCTCATCAACCACCAAGATCTCACTGCCTACAGACATTCAGTAACTCTCATTGGATAATGTTAATAAATATCTTTCACTAAATATGAACGTTTTCTACCTGTCCTTGTTTAAATTATGAAAGAAGTTATTATGCCTGAGAATCTCTAGAATGTCGAATACTTTCCACTAAACAGTTGTCTTCTACTTTGGTTAGTTTTTTTAACAACCATTTAAAAAACATATTTTGCTTTTGTTTTATTTTTTACTGCAATTCCTGTAGAGTAGCTTTTATAGTGTTAATTCAGTATGTGCTACAAAATAAAAGCCTTTCCTTTACATTAGGTTTGTGGGCATTTTATTTTGAATTGTTCCAATCATGGCACTTCAAAGGAACAGCGCATCACAGGAACAGCCTGTGATGTCACAGTGCACATTCTACTGGAAAACCCTATAAATAGGGGAGACGTTCAACCGACTTTAGTGGATCTCGGATGGCAGAAACACAAAGCAACCTGGTTGTTAAAACAAAGACAAGGCGGACGCAGAGAAACGCACACGCACACGCTGACGCATCTACAATGGCAGAAGCAAAAATAGAAATGGTCATCACACCAAAACCTGAGGTTGATAAAGCCGCACAACCAAATACTAAAAAGTCTCCTGTGGCACAACCACCAAAGGAAACGGTTGTGAAACCAAAGAAACAAAAAAAGCAAAAACAGAAAAGAGTGGCTGAAGAACCAAGAAGAGCAATTACTCGGGCATATGCCCGGGCTCTTCTTGAAGCTCAAAACAGCACGGCTAACCCTGTGCCTAATGGAGGGACTTGGGAATATCAACCCATTCCCACATTTAGACCCCCGTTTAATCCCTGGCACGAGATTGCTGCTCTCAGACACCAACTGGAAGCCTCCCAATACCATCAGAACGACCTTTACGGTAAAATGGTAGGTGCAAACAAGAGGGCCTCTTATCACCAGCTTCAGGTGAACAAACTTCGTGAAGAAATTCACGAGAACGAGCAGAATCACGAGGAAACGATCAAAGGCCTCATAGAGCAGCTGGAAGAGGCTTCTAGTAATAAGCCCTATGACATCAGTGAGACAGACACTCTCGTGAGTGACAATGAAGCTATGGTCATATTGGATGAGGTGATTGCTACCCTGCAGGACCAAATCAGCCACCCTACCACAGAGCAGTGTGTGGAGTCTGCCACTCCAACCACAGAGGCTTCACACACTGACTCTGTAGGACTGAAGTCCTCTAAGGAGGCTGAATTTGAGCTCAAATGTAGGATTCAGCAAGAGCAGATTGAGATGCTCCAGAAACAGCTCCTAGCAGCTCAAAATCAGCTTGAAGAGCAGGCCGTTAAACATAGGCAGGAGCAGGAGACACTCAACCTGGAAATCAGTGACCTGAAATCCCAGCTCTGCCCCAACAAGGCCCTTCATGATTTGAAGCTAGAGTCTCTGGAGCCAGAGCTGAAAGGGGCCAAAGCTTCCTCACTTAAAATCCCACAGCAGCACAAAGAACAAAATTCCACTGCTGCAAATGAAATGCACAAATTTGAGCTTCCGAAAGAAAACGAGACTGGAGAACAGGACAAGATGGAAAAAGAGGACTCACGGCCATCCACTGCAAGGTCTCTGCAGGAGCCTCAGAAAGAAAAAGACACCACAGAACAACAGAAGATAGAAAAAGAAGAGTCAGCTGCATTTTCTGTACAGGAATCTTTGCAAAGTGTACAAGACAAACAGAAAATGCTCAATGTCAAGGTGGCTGAACTCAAGACTGAAGTCAAGAGCCTGCCAGAGATTCCGCCAAGGAAGAAGAAGAACAAGAAGAAGCGGAACTGTGCGCGTCCCCAATTTCACATAATTGGTGTCAACATCAAGTCCTAAAAATCATATTTATATACAACTAAATTGTCAGTGAACATTTGAAGCCCTCTCGGTCAAGACAGAAGGCCACCCCTTCCTGAGCCCGGTTCTGTCAGAGGTTTCTCCCTATTAAGAGGGAGTTTTTCCTCTCCACTGTCGCCAAGTGCTTGCTCATAGGGGATTTGGGGGCTTTTTTTTAACACCAACCACTGAAAAGTTCACTGACATCAAATTTAAGACTCAGCAAATATGGAAATGGATCATTCGTCATCAAGTGAGGAATCATCCATTTAAAACATGTTTGCTGAGTCATATTTAGTTGTATATAAATATGATTTCTGTCACACTAAGGCCAATCACAGACTAATTTGGACAATTGGTAAAAAATAAATAAATTGAAAAAATTGAAAAGAAGTAGTTGTGTCATTGTTTCGTGTAGATTTCAAATAACATGCCATTTTATGTCAACATATTTCTGTTACATTTGTAGTGCTCGTGGTTTTATATTCTTATGATCCTGTTTGTTTGATGAGTATATCCTTCTGCCTTACTTCACATATTTACTGCTGCTTGGCTAGCTTTAGTCATGCTAGCATCAGCACGGGTAGAAACAGATACACATCAGAGACATCACATGTAGCTTGTGTTTATGTTCAGAGTGACACCTGATTTAAAAGCAGGCAGCAAAGCACTGAGCAGCATATCAGTCAGCACAGAAAACAAATGCCATAAATGTCATCAATTAGGCTGGAATAATTTGTTTCTGGTGGCTTCTATTGTAAGTGCTTTACATTTCAGCATGGCATCCTGTATGTGTCCTACACTGAGGACACTTGAAACTGGTCATTTTCTTAGAATGGAGCTAAAGATAAAAACAAAACCAAACCAAACTTTCATAAGAAATCTTTATTCTGCAGTAAGGGACATTAAAAACCTAATAATGTTATCATTAAAAATATTAAAATGTGAAGTAAGAGCAAAATGTATGTTTGATACATTCAGTCATTTCATTTCAGTAGGTAAATAGTGTAAAACATATTTGCTTATATAGGAAATATCTATTACACAGAGTGGTGATAGCATGACTCGTTCAAGGTAACAGTGAATGAGCAACAACTGGACTTAAATACATAAATAGCCCTTTTTGAACTAGAAGTCATAGTCATACATTTCATTCACACCCAAATGCGTTGGGGACAATCGAAGGTTCAGTATCTTGCCCTTTGACGTGTGGACTGAAGCACTGATTAGTACACTGTGGTGGGGCGTGGTCTGCGGGGCCGTGCGGACGCACCTGCACGGCATCCGCAATCACGCCCGCCGTGTTAGGGGTTGGTGGTGGTGTGGTGTGACGTGAATCAAATAAAGTTGGCTCTGAACGTCGCTCCGTGGTCCCGCCGTGCCTTATTCATGCCACATTGGTGCCGAAACCCAGGAGGCGGCATGGCGGGTACCTACCAGAGCCAGGAAAGGAAAGAGCTGGCCGAGAGGGTGGCCGAAATAGCGGCCACCCAGCGGAAGCAGGCGGCGGAGGTGCGTCGCCAACAGGAAGAGCTGCGGAAGGAGAGCGAACGCCACCTGGGGAAGATGGCAGAGCTGGCAGCGCTGCTCTGGGCCTGGGCGCCACCCCCACAAGTGTGTCCCGAGGACAGTGAAGCGGTGGAGGAGCCGTGTGGGTCACCTCGGCAGCCGGAGGTGGTGGACGAGCCACGCGGGGGTCCGAGCCTGCCGGAGGAGGAGGAGCAGCCGGGTGAAGGGCTGCTCCTGCCGGGAGCGGTGGAGGAGCCGCTCCAATCGGAGGCCGAGGACGAGGCGGGCGAGGGTCTACACCTGCCGGAGGCAGAGGAGTCGCTCCACCCAGAGGTGGGCGAGGGGCTGTGCCTGCTGGGGGCGGAGGCGCAGTGCGCGGAGCCGCTCCAAACGGGAGTGGCGGAGGCGGTGGCGGAGCAGCTGTGCGGGGAGACGGAGGTCCCTGCTCCAGGGCAGCCTGTGCAGCCGGAGTTGGAGGCAGAGGAGCGGGACAGCCCCGCTAGGCCGGGGAGCAATCGGGCGATGGGGGTATGTGGTGGGGCGTGGTCTGCGGGGCCGTGCGGACGCACCTGCACGGCATCCGCAATCACGCCCGCCGTGTTAAAACACGGGGACTCAGGGGTTGGTGGTGGTGTGGTGTGACGTGAATCAAATAAAGTTGGCTCTGAACGTCGCTCCGTGGTCCCGCCGTGCCTTATTCATGCCACATACACATAGCCACAGCTGCCCAACATAAATGATTCCATGTTGGTTAAAGACCAAATCAATCAGCTGCATATACACTGCAAAAACTCAAACTCTTATCAAGTATATTTGTCTTGTTTCTAGTCAAAATTTCTCATCACACTTAAAATACGAGAAATCAGCTACAGAGTAACATTTCAGTGAGATATAGGAACTTGTGAAAAAGTCTTGAAAACATATTGTTTTATTTTTTGTACCTTTTAACATTTCACAAAGTAAACTTGTTTTGTATTATGAACACATGTTTTTGTTGGCTGGTTAGAGTTGCATGGATCGCAGATTTATCTGTTTTTTGTGAATATAAGCTGCTGACTGGTGAGCTGAATTTTCAGCTTGGTACGTTAGTGTTCATCAGTTAATCATAAAACATATTTAGTGCTTATAACAAATATATTATGCTAAATAAAGACAGATTTTTCCACAATGTATATGATAGTAAGAGTTAGTAAACCTCTATTAAAGTCTCCCTCTGCAGTCTGTTGTTTCTTAGATTCAGCATTGAAACTGAATTTAAAACCAAACATAGATGACATTCTGTCGCCTCATCAACCACCAAGATCTCACTGCCTACAGACATTCAGTAACTCTCATTGGATAATGTTAATAAATATCTTTCACTAAATATGAACGTTTTCTACCTGTCCTTGTTTAAATTATGAAAGAAGTTATTATGCCTGAGAATCTCTAGAATGTCGACTACTTTCCACTAAACAGTTGTCTTCTACTTTGGTTAGTTTTTTTAACAACCATTTAAAAAACATATTTTGCTTTTGTTTTATTTTTTACTGCAATTCCTGTAGAGTAGCTTTTATAGTGTTAATTCAGTATGTGCTACAAAATAAAAGCCTTTCCTTTACATTAGGTTTGTGGGCATTTTATTTTGAATTGTTCCAATCATGGCACTTCAAAGGAACAGCGCATCACAGGAACAGCCTGTGATGTCACAGTGCACATTCTACTGGAAAACCCTATAAATAGGGGAGACGTTCAACCGACTTTAGTGGATCTCAGATGGCAGAAACACAAAGCAACCTGGTTGTTAAAACAAAGACAAGGCGGACGCAGAGAAACGCAGACGCACACGCTGACGCATCTACAATGGCAGAAGCAAAAATAGAAATGGTCATCACACCAAAACCTGAGGTTGATAAAGCCGCACAACCAAATACTAAAAAGTCTCCTGTGGCACAACCACCAAAGGAAACGGTTGTGAAACCAAAGAAACCAAAAAAGCAAAAACAGAAAAGAGTGGCTGAAGAACCAAGAAGAGCAATTACTCGGGCATATGCCCGGGCTCTTCTTGAAGCTCAAAACAGCACGGCTAACCCTGTGCCTAATGGAGGGACTTGGGAATATCAACCCATTCCCACATTTAGACCCCCGTTTAATCCCTGGCACGAGATTGCTGCTCTCAGACACCAACTGGAAGCCTCCCAATACCATCAGAACGACCTTTACGGTAAAATGGTAGGTGCAAACAAGAGGGCCTCTTATCACCAGCTTCAGGTGAACAAACTTCGTGAAGAAATTCACGAGAACGAGCAGAATCACGAGGAAACGATCAAAGGCCTCATAGAGCAGCTGGAAGAGGCTTCTAGTAATAAGCCCTATGACATCAGTGAGACAGACACTCTCGTGAGTGACAATGAAGCTATGGTCATATTGGATGAGGTGATTGCTACCCTGCAGGACCAAATCAGCCACCCTACCACAGAGCAGTGTGTGGAGTCTGCCACTCCAACCACAGAGGCTTCACACACTGACTCTGTAGGACTGAAGTCCTCTAAGGAGGCTGAATTTGAGCTCAAATGTAGGATTCAGCAAGAGCAGATTGAGATGCTCCAGAAACAGCTCCTAGCAGCTCAAAATCAGCTTGAAGAGCAGGCCGTTAAACATAGGCAGGAGCAGGAGACACTCAACCTGGAAATCAGTGACCTGAAATCCCAGCTCTGCCCCAACAAGGCCCTTCATGATTTGAAGCTAGAGTCTCTGGAGCCAGAGCTGAAAGGGGCCAAAGCTTCCTCACTTAAAATCCCACAGCAGCACAAAGAACAAAATTCCACTGCTGCAAATGAAATGCACAAATTTGAGCTTCCGAAAGAAAACGAGACTGGAGAACAGGACAAGATGGAAAAAGAGGACTCACGGCCATCCACTGCAAGGTCTCTGCAGGAGCCTCAGAAAGAAAAAGACACCACAGAACAACAGAAGATAGAAAAAGAAGAGTCAGCTGCATTTTCTGTACAGGAATCTTTGCAAAGTGTACAAGACAAACAGAAAATGCTCAATGTCAAGGTGGCTGAACTCAAGACTGAAGTCAAGAGCCTGCCAGAGATTCCGCCAAGGAAGAAGAAGAACAAGAAGAAGCGGAACTGTGCGCGTCCCCAATTTCACATAATTGGTGTCAACATCAAGTCCTAAAAATCATATTTATATACAACTAAATTGTCAGTGAACATTTGAACCCCTCTTGGTCAAGACAGAAGGCCACCCCTTCCTGAGCCCGGTTCTGTCAGAGGTTTCTCCCTATTAAGAGGGAGTTTTTCCTCTCCACTGTCGCCAAGTGCTTGCTCATAGGGGATTTGGGGGCTTTTTTTTAACACCAACCACTGAAAAGTTCACTGACATCAAATTTAAGACTCAGCAAATATGGAAATGGATCATTCGTCATCAAGTGAGGAATCATCCATTTAAAACATGTTTGCTGAGTCATATTTAGTTGTATATAAATATGATTTCTGTCACACTAAGGCCAATCACAGACTAATTTGGACAATTGGTAAAAAATAAATAAATTGAAAAAATTGAAAAGAAGTAGTTGTGTCATTGTTTCGTGTAGATTTCAAATAACATGCCATTTTATGTCAACATATTTCTGTTACATTTGTAGTGCTCGTGGTTTTATATTCTTATGATCCTGTTTGTTTGATGAGTATATCCTTCTGCCTTACTTCACATATTTACTGCTGCTTGGCTAGCTTTAGTCATGCTAGCATCAGCACGGGTAGAAACAGATACACATCAGAGACATCACATGTAGCTTGTGTTTATGTTCAGAGTGACACCTGATTTAAAAGCAGGCAGCAAAGCACTGAGCAGCATATCAGTCAGCACAGAAAACAAATGCCATAAATGTCATCAATTAGGCTGGAATAATTTGTTTCTGGTGGCTTCTATTGTAAGTGCTTTACATTTCAGCATGGCATCCTGTATGTGTCCTACACTGAGGACACTTGAAACTGGTCATTTTCTTAGAATGGAGCTAAAGATAAAAACAAAACCAAACCAAACTTTCATAAGAAATCTTTATTCTGCAGTAAGGGACATTAAAAACCTAATAATGTTATCATTAAAAATATTAAAATGTGAAGTAAGAGCAAAATGTATGTTTGATACATTCAGTCATTTCATTTCAGTAGGTAAATAGTGTAAAACATATTTGCTTATATAGGAAATATCTATTACACAGAGTGGTGATAGCATGACTCGTTCAAGGTAACAGTGAATGAGCAACAACTGGACTTAAATACATAAATAGCCCTTTTTGAACTAGAAGTCATAGTCATACATTTCATTCACACCCAAATGCGTTGGGGACAATCGAAGGTTCAGTATCTTGCCCTTTGACGTGTGGACTGAAGCACTGATTAGTACACTGTGGTGGGGCGTGGTCTGCGGGGCCGTGCGGACGCACCTGCACGGCATCCGCAATCACGCCCGCCGTGTTAGGGGTTGGTGGTGGTGTGGTGTGACGTGAATCAAATAAAGTTGGCTCTGAACGTCGCTCCGTGGTCCCGCCGTGCCTTATTCATGCCACATTGGTGCCGAAACCCAGGAGGCGGCATGGCGGGTACCTACCAGAGCCAGGAAAGGAAAGAGCTGGCCGAGAGGGTGGCCGAAATAGCGGCCACCCAGCGGAAGCAGGCGGCGGAGGTGCGTCGCCAACAGGAAGAGCTGCGGAAGGAGAGCGAACGCCACCTGGGGAAGATGGCAGAGCTGGCAGCGCTGCTCTGGGCCTGGGCGCCACCCCCACAAGTGTGTCCCGAGGACAGTGAAGCGGTGGAGGAGCAGTGTGGGTCACCTCGGCAGCCGGAGGTGGTGGACGAGCCACGCGGGGGTCCGAGCCTGCCGGAGGAGGAGGAGCAGCCGGGTGAAGGGCTGCTCCTGCCGGGAGCGGTGGAGGAGCCGCTCCAATCGGAGGCCGAGGACGAGGCGGGCGAGGGTCTACACCTGCCGGAGGCAGAGGAGTCGCTCCACCCAGAGGTGGGCGAGGGGCTGTGCCTGCTGGGGGCGGAGGCGCAGTGCGCGGAGCCGCTCCAAACGGGAGTGGCGGAGGCGGTGGCGGAGCAGCTGTGCGGGGAGACGGAGGTCCCTGCTCCAGGGCAGCCTGTGCAGCCGGAGTTGGAGGCAGAGGAGCGGGACAGCCCCGCTAGGCCGGGGAGCAATCGGGCGATGGGGGTATGTGGTGGGGCGTGGTCTGCGGGGCCGTGCGGACGCACCTGCACGGCATCCGCAATCACGCCCGCCGTGTTAAAACACGGGGACTCAGGGGTTGGTGGTGGTGTGGTGTGACGTGAATCAAATAAAGTTGGCTCTGAACGTCGCTCCGTGGTCCCGCCGTGCCTTATTCATGCCACATACACATAGCCACAGCTGCCCAACATAAATGATTCCATGTTGGTTAAAGACCAAATCAATCAGCTGCATATACACTGCAAAAACTCAAACTCTTATCAAGTATATTTGTCTTGTTTCTAGTCAAAATTTCTCATCACACTTAAAATACGAGAAATCAGCTACAGAGTAACATTTCAGTGAGATATAGGAACTTGTGAAAAAGTCTTGAAAACATATTGTTTTATTTTTTGTACCTTTTAACATTTCACAAAGTAAACTTGTTTTGTATTATGAACACATGTTTTTGTTGGCTGGTTAGAGTTGCATGGATCGCAGATTTATCTGTTTTTTGTGAATATAAGCTGCTGACTGGTGAGCTGAATTTTCAGCTTGGTACGTTAGTGTTCATCAGTTAATCATAAAACATATTTAGTGCTTATAACAAATATATTATGCTAAATAAAGACAGATTTTTCCACAATGTATATGATAGTAAGAGTTAGTAAACCTCTATTAAAGTCTCCCTCTGCAGTCTGTTGTTTCTTAGATTCAGCATTGAAACTGAATTTAAAACCAAACATAGATGACATTCTGTCGCCTCATCAACCACCAAGATCTCACTGCCTACAGACATTCAGTAACTCTCATTGGATAATGTTAATAAATATCTTTCACTAAATATGAACGTTTTCTACCTGTCCTTGTTTAAATTATGAAAGAAGTTATTATGCCTGAGAATCTCTAGAATGTCGACTACTTTCCACTAAACAGTTGTCTTCTACTTTGGTTAGTTTTTTTAACAACCATTTAAAAAACATATTTTGCTTTTGTTTTATTTTTTACTGCAATTCCTGTAGAGTAGCTTTTATAGTGTTAATTCAGTATGTGCTACAAAATAAAAGCCTTTCCTTTACATTAGGTTTGTGGGCATTTTATTTTGAATTGTTCCAATCATGGCACTTCAAAGGAACAGCGCATCACAGGAACAGCCTGTGATGTCACAGTGCACATTCTACTGGAAAACCCTATAAATAGGGGAGACGTTCAACCGACTTTAGTGGATCTCAGATGGCAGAAACACAAAGCAACCTGGTTGTTAAAACAAAGACAAGGCGGACGCAGAGAAACGCACACGCACACGCTGACGCATCTACAATGGCAGAAGCAAAAATAGAAATGGTCATCACACCAAAACCTGAGGTTGATAAAGCCGCACAACCAAATACTAAAAAGTCTCCTGTGGCACAACCACCAAAGGAAACGGTTGTGAAACCAAAGAAACAAAAAAAGCAAAAACAGAAAAGAGTG
Organism: Diplotaxodon limnothrissa; assembly: GCF_057381915.1. NCBI lineage: Eukaryota > Metazoa > Chordata > Actinopteri > Cichliformes > Cichlidae > Diplotaxodon > Diplotaxodon limnothrissa. The sequence goes on from NC_140612.1 coordinate 24,396,211, forward strand.
GCTGAAGAACCAAGAAGAGCAATTACTCGGGCATATGCCCGGGCTCTTCTTGAAGCTCAAAACAGCACGGCTAACCCTGTGCCTAATGGAGGGACTTGGGAATATCAACCCATTCCCACATTTAGACCCCCGTTTAATCCCTGGCACGAGATTGCTGCTCTCAGACACCAACTGGAAGCCTCCCAATACCATCAGAACGACCTTTACGGTAAAATGGTAGGTGCAAACAAGAGGGCCTCTTATCACCAGCTTCAGGTGAACAAACTTCGTGAAGAAATTCACGAGAACGAGCAGAATCACGAGGAAACGATCAAAGGCCTCATAGAGCAGCTGGAAGAGGCTTCTAGTAATAAGCCCTATGACATCAGTGAGACAGACACTCTCGTGAGTGACAATGAAGCTATGGTCATATTGGATGAGGTGATTGCTACCCTGCAGGACCAAATCAGCCACCCTACCACAGAGCAGTGTGTGGAGTCTGCCACTCCAACCACAGAGGCTTCACACACTGACTCTGTAGGACTGAAGTCCTCTAAGGAGGCTGAATTTGAGCTCAAATGTAGGATTCAGCAAGAGCAGATTGAGATGCTCCAGAAACAGCTCCTAGCAGCTCAAAATCAGCTTGAAGAGCAGGCCGTTAAACATAGGCAGGAGCAGGAGACACTCAACCTGGAAATCAGTGACCTGAAATCCCAGCTCTGCCCCAACAAGGCCCTTCATGATTTGAAGCTAGAGTCTCTGGAGCCAGAGCTGAAAGGGGCCAAAGCTTCCTCACTTAAAATCCCACAGCAGCACAAAGAACAAAATTCCACTGCTGCAAATGAAATGCACAAATTTGAGCTTCCGAAAGAAAACGAGACTGGAGAACAGGACAAGATGGAAAAAGAGGACTCACGGCCATCCACTGCAAGGTCTCTGCAGGAGCCTCAGAAAGAAAAAGACACCACAGAACAACAGAAGATAGAAAAAGAAGAGTCAGCTGCATTTTCTGTACAGGAATCTTTGCAAAGTGTACAAGACAAACAGAAAATGCTCAATGTCAAGGTGGCTGAACTCAAGACTGAAGTCAAGAGCCTGCCAGAGATTCCGCCAAGGAAGAAGAAGAACAAGAAGAAGCGGAACTGTGCGCGTCCCCAATTTCACATAATTGGTGTCAACATCAAGTCCTAAAAATCATATTTATATACAACTAAATTGTCAGTGAACATTTGAACCCCTCTTGGTCAAGACAGAAGGCCACCCCTTCCTGAGCCCGGTTCTGTCAGAGGTTTCTCCCTATTAAGAGGGAGTTTTTCCTCTCCACTGTCGCCAAGTGCTTGCTCATAGGGGATTTGGGGGCTTTTTTTTAACACCAACCACTGAAAAGTTCACTGACATCAAATTTAAGACTCAGCAAATATGGAAATGGATCATTCGTCATCAAGTGAGGAATCATCCATTTAAAACATGTTTGCTGAGTCATATTTAGTTGTATATAAATATGATTTCTGTCACACTAAGGCCAATCACAGACTAATTTGGACAATTGGTAAAAAATAAATAAATTGAAAAAATTGAAAAGAAGTAGTTGTGTCATTGTTTCGTGTAGATTTCAAATAACATGCCATTTTATGTCAACATATTTCTGTTACATTTGTAGTGCTCGTGGTTTTATATTCTTATGATCCTGTTTGTTTGATGAGTATATCCTTCTGCCTTACTTCACATATTTACTGCTGCTTGGCTAGCTTTAGTCATGCTAGCATCAGCACGGGTAGAAACAGATACACATCAGAGACATCACATGTAGCTTGTGTTTATGTTCAGAGTGACACCTGATTTAAAAGCAGGCAGCAAAGCACTGAGCAGCATATCAGTCAGCACAGAAAACAAATGCCATAAATGTCATCAATTAGGCTGGAATAATTTGTTTCTGGTGGCTTCTATTGTAAGTGCTTTACATTTCAGCATGGCATCCTGTATGTGTCCTACACTGAGGACACTTGAAACTGGTCATTTTCTTAGAATGGAGCTAAAGATAAAAACAAAACCAAACCAAACTTTCATAAGAAATCTTTATTCTGCAGTAAGGGACATTAAAAACCTAATAATGTTATCATTAAAAATATTAAAATGTGAAGTAAGAGCAAAATGTATGTTTGATACATTCAGTCATTTCATTTCAGTAGGTAAATAGTGTAAAACATATTTGCTTATATAGGAAATATCTATTACACAGAGTGGTGATAGCATGACTCGTTCAAGGTAACAGTGAATGAGCAACAACTGGACTTAAATACATAAATAGCCCTTTTTGAACTAGAAGTCATAGTCATACATTTCATTCACACCCAAATGCGTTGGGGACAATCGAAGGTTCAGTATCTTGCCCTTTGACGTGTGGACTGAAGCACTGATTAGTACACTGTGGTGGGGCGTGGTCTGCGGGGCCGTGCGGACGCACCTGCACGGCATCCGCAATCACGCCCGCCGTGTTAGGGGTTGGTGGTGGTGTGGTGTGACGTGAATCAAATAAAGTTGGCTCTGAACGTCGCTCCGTGGTCCCGCCGTGCCTTATTCATGCCACATTGGTGCCGAAACCCAGGAGGCGGCATGGCGGGTACCTACCAGAGCCAGGAAAGGAAAGAGCTGGCCGAGAGGGTGGCCGAAATAGCGGCCACCCAGCGGAAGCAGGCGGCGGAGGTGCGTCGCCAACAGGAAGAGCTGCGGAAGGAGAGCGAACGCCACCTGGGGAAGATGGCAGAGCTGGCAGCGCTGCTCTGGGCCTGGGCGCCACCCCCACAAGTGTGTCCCGAGGACAGTGAAGCGGTGGAGGAGCAGTGTGGGTCACCTCGGCAGCCGGAGGTGGTGGACGAGCCACGCGGGGGTCCGAGCCTGCCGGAGGAGGAGGAGCAGCCGGGTGAAGGGCTGCTCCTGCCGGGAGCGGTGGAGGAGCCGCTCCAATCGGAGGCCGAGGACGAGGCGGGCGAGGGTCTACACCTGCCGGAGGCAGAGGAGTCGCTCCACCCAGAGGTGGGCGAGGGGCTGTGCCTGCTGGGGGCGGAGGCGCAGTGCGCGGAGCCGCTCCAAACGGGAGTGGCGGAGGCGGTGGCGGAGCAGCTGTGCGGGGAGACGGAGGTCCCTGCTCCAGGGCAGCCTGTGCAGCCGGAGTTGGAGGCAGAGGAGCGGGACAGCCCCGCTAGGCCGGGGAGCAATCGGGCGATGGGGGTATGTGGTGGGGCGTGGTCTGCGGGGCCGTGCGGACGCACCTGCACGGCATCCGCAATCACGCCCGCCGTGTTAAAACACGGGGACTCAGGGGTTGGTGGTGGTGTGGTGTGACGTGAATCAAATAAAGTTGGCTCTGAACGTCGCTCCGTGGTCCCGCCGTGCCTTATTCATGCCACATACACATAGCCACAGCTGCCCAACATAAATGATTCCATGTTGGTTAAAGACCAAATCAATCAGCTGCATATACACTGCAAAAACTCAAACTCTTATCAAGTATATTTGTCTTGTTTCTAGTCAAAATTTCTCATCACACTTAAAATACGAGAAATCAGCTACAGAGTAACATTTCAGTGAGATATAGGAACTTGTGAAAAAGTCTTGAAAACATATTGTTTTATTTTTTGTACCTTTTAACATTTCACAAAGTAAACTTGTTTTGTATTATGAACACATGTTTTTGTTGGCTGGTTAGAGTTGCATGGATCGCAGATTTATCTGTTTTTTGTGAATATAAGCTGCTGACTGGTGAGCTGAATTTTCAGCTTGGTACGTTAGTGTTCATCAGTTAATCATAAAACATATTTAGTGCTTATAACAAATATATTATGCTAAATAAAGACAGATTTTTCCACAATGTATATGATAGTAAGAGTTAGTAAACCTCTATTAAAGTCTCCCTCTGCAGTCTGTTGTTTCTTAGATTCAGCATTGAAACTGAATTTAAAACCAAACATAGATGACATTCTGTCGCCTCATCAACCACCAAGATCTCACTGCCTACAGACATTCAGTAACTCTCATTGGATAATGTTAATAAATATCTTTCACTAAATATGAACGTTTTCTACCTGTCCTTGTTTAAATTATGAAAGAAGTTATTATGCCTGAGAATCTCTAGAATGTCGACTACTTTCCACTAAACAGTTGTCTTCTACTTTGGTTAGTTTTTTTAACAACCATTTAAAAAACATATTTTGCTTTTGTTTTATTTTTTACTGCAATTCCTGTAGAGTAGCTTTTATAGTGTTAATTCAGTATGTGCTACAAAATAAAAGCCTTTCCTTTACATTAGGTTTGTGGGCATTTTATTTTGAATTGTTCCAATCATGGCACTTCAAAGGAACAGCGCATCACAGGAACAGCCTGTGATGTCACAGTGCACATTCTACTGGAAAACCCTATAAATAGGGGAGACGTTCAACCGACTTTAGTGGATCTCAGATGGCAGAAACACAAAGCAACCTGGTTGTTAAAACAAAGACAAGGCGGACGCAGAGAAACGCAGACGCACACGCTGACGCATCTACAATGGCAGAAGCAAAAATAGAAATGGTCATCACACCAAAACCTGAGGTTGATAAAGCCGCACAACCAAATACTAAAAAGTCTCCTGTGGCACAACCACCAAAGGAAACGGTTGTGAAACCAAAGAAACAAAAAAAGCAAAAACAGAAAAGAGTGGCTGAAGAACCAAGAAGAGCAATTACTCGGGCATATGCCCGGGCTCTTCTTGAAGCTCAAAACAGCACGGCTAACCCTGTGCCTAATGGAGGGACTTGGGAATATCAACCCATTCCCACATTTAGACCCCCGTTTAATCCCTGGCACGAGATTGCTGCTCTCAGACACCAACTGGAAGCCTCCCAATACCATCAGAACGACCTTTACGGTAAAATGGTAGGTGCAAACAAGAGGGCCTCTTATCACCAGCTTCAGGTGAACAAACTTCGTGAAGAAATTCACGAGAACGAGCAGAATCACGAGGAAACGATCAAAGGCCTCATAGAGCAGCTGGAAGAGGCTTCTAGTAATAAGCCCTATGACATCAGTGAGACAGACACTCTCGTGAGTGACAATGAAGCTATGGTCATATTGGATGAGGTGATTGCTACCCTGCAGGACCAAATCAGCCACCCTACCACAGAGCAGTGTGTGGAGTCTGCCACTCCAACCACAGAGGCTTCACACACTGACTCTGTAGGACTGAAGTCCTCTAAGGAGGCTGAATTTGAGCTCAAATGTAGGATTCAGCAAGAGCAGATTGAGATGCTCCAGAAACAGCTCCTAGCAGCTCAAAATCAGCTTGAAGAGCAGGCCGTTAAACATAGGCAGGAGCAGGAGACACTCAACCTGGAAATCAGTGACCTGAAATCCCAGCTCTGCCCCAACAAGGCCCTTCATGATTTGAAGCTAGAGTCTCTGGAGCCAGAGCTGAAAGGGGCCAAAGCTTCCTCACTTAAAATCCCACAGCAGCACAAAGAACAAAATTCCACTGCTGCAAATGAAATGCACAAATTTGAGCTTCCGAAAGAAAACGAGACTGGAGAACAGGACAAGATGGAAAAAGAGGACTCACGGCCATCCACTGCAAGGTCTCTGCAGGAGCCTCAGAAAGAAAAAGACACCACAGAACAACAGAAGATAGAAAAAGAAGAGTCAGCTGCATTTTCTGTACAGGAATCTTTGCAAAGTGTACAAGACAAACAGAAAATGCTCAATGTCAAGGTGGCTGAACTCAAGACTGAAGTCAAGAGCCTGCCAGAGATTCCGCCAAGGAAGAAGAAGAACAAGAAGAAGCGGAACTGTGCGCGTCCCCAATTTCACATAATTGGTGTCAACATCAAGTCCTAAAAATCATATTTATATACAACTAAATTGTCAGTGAACATTTGAACCCCTCTTGGTCAAGACAGAAGGCCACCCCTTCCTGAGCCCGGTTCTGTCAGAGGTTTCTCCCTATTAAGAGGGAGTTTTTCCTCTCCACTGTCGCCAAGTGCTTGCTCATAGGGGATTTGGGGGCTTTTTTTTAACACCAACCACTGAAAAGTTCACTGACATCAAATTTAAGACTCAGCAAATATGGAAATGGATCATTCGTCATCAAGTGAGGAATCATCCATTTAAAACATGTTTGCTGAGTCATATTTAGTTGTATATAAATATGATTTCTGTCACACTAAGGCCAATCACAGACTAATTTGGACAATTGGTAAAAAATAAATAAATTGAAAAAATTGAAAAGAAGTAGTTGTGTCATTGTTTCGTGTAGATTTCAAATAACATGCCATTTTATGTCAACATATTTCTGTTACATTTGTAGTGCTCGTGGTTTTATATTCTTATGATCCTGTTTGTTTGATGAGTATATCCTTCTGCCTTACTTCACATATTTACTGCTGCTTGGCTAGCTTTAGTCATGCTAGCATCAGCACGGGTAGAAACAGATACACATCAGAGACATCACATGTAGCTTGTGTTTATGTTCAGAGTGACACCTGATTTAAAAGCAGGCAGCAAAGCACTGAGCAGCATATCAGTCAGCACAGAAAACAAATGCCATAAATGTCATCAATTAGGCTGGAATAATTTGTTTCTGGTGGCTTCTATTGTAAGTGCTTTACATTTCAGCATGGCATCCTGTATGTGTCCTACACTGAGGACACTTGAAACTGGTCATTTTCTTAGAATGGAGCTAAAGATAAAAACAAAACCAAACCAAACTTTCATAAGAAATCTTTATTCTGCAGTAAGGGACATTAAAAACCTAATAATGTTATCATTAAAAATATTAAAATGTGAAGTAAGAGCAAAATGTATGTTTGATACATTCAGTCATTTCATTTCAGTAGGTAAATAGTGTAAAACATATTTGCTTATATAGGAAATATCTATTACACAGAGTGGTGATAGCATGACTCGTTCAAGGTAACAGTGAATGAGCAACAACTGGACTTAAATACATAAATAGCCCTTTTTGAACTAGAAGTCATAGTCATACATTTCATTCACACCCAAATGCGTTGGGGACAATCGAAGGTTCAGTATCTTGCCCTTTGACGTGTGGACTGAAGCACTGATTAGTACACTGTGGTGGGGCGTGGTCTGCGGGGCCGTGCGGACGCACCTGCACGGCATCCGCAATCACGCCCGCCGTGTTAGGGGTTGGTGGTGGTGTGGTGTGACGTGAATCAAATAAAGTTGGCTCTGAACGTCGCTCCGTGGTCCCGCCGTGCCTTATTCATGCCACATTGGTGCCGAAACCCAGGAGGCGGCATGGCGGGTACCTACCAGAGCCAGGAAAGGAAAGAGCTGGCCGAGAGGGTGGCCGAAATAGCGGCCACCCAGCGGAAGCAGGCGGCGGAGGTGCGTCGCCAACAGGAAGAGCTGCGGAAGGAGAGCGAACGCCACCTGGGGAAGATGGCAGAGCTGGCAGCGCTGCTCTGGGCCTGGGCGCCACCCCCACAAGTGTGTCCCGAGGACAGTGAAGCGGTGGAGGAGCAGTGTGGGTCACCTCGGCAGCCGGAGGTGGTGGACGAGCCACGCGGGGGTCCGAGCCTGCCGGAGGAGGAGGAGCAGCCGGGTGAAGGGCTGCTCCTGCCGGGAGCGGTGGAGGAGCCGCTCCAATCGGAGGCCGAGGACGAGGCGGGCGAGGGTCTACACCTGCCGGAGGCAGAGGAGTCGCTCCACCCAGAGGTGGGCGAGGGGCTGTGCCTGCTGGGGGCGGAGGCGCAGTGCGCGGAGCCGCTCCAAACGGGAGTGGCGGAGGCGGTGGCGGAGCAGCTGTGCGGGGAGACGGAGGTCCCTGCTCCAGGGCAGCCTGTGCAGCCGGAGTTGGAGGCAGAGGAGCGGGACAGCCCCGCTAGGCCGGGGAGCAATCGGGCGATGGGGGTATGTGGTGGGGCGTGGTCTGCGGGGCCGTGCGGACGCACCTGCACGGCATCCGCAATCACGCCCGCCGTGTTAAAACACGGGGACTCAGGGGTTGGTGGTGGTGTGGTGTGACGTGAATCAAATAAAGTTGGCTCTGAACGTCGCTCCGTGGTCCCGCCGTGCCTTATTCATGCCACATACACATAGCCACAGCTGCCCAACATAAATGATTCCATGTTGGTTAAAGACCAAATCAATCAGCTGCATATACACTGCAAAAACTCAAACTCTTATCAAGTATATTTGTCTTGTTTCTAGTCAAAATTTCTCATCACACTTAAAATACGAGAAATCAGCTACAGAGTAACATTTCAGTGAGATATAGGAACTTGTGAAAAAGTCTTGAAAACATATTGTTTTATTTTTTGTACCTTTTAACATTTCACAAAGTAAACTTGTTTTGTATTATGAACACATGTTTTTGTTGGCTGGTTAGAGTTGCATGGATCGCAGATTTATCTGTTTTTTGTGAATATAAGCTGCTGACTGGTGAGCTGAATTTTCAGCTTGGTACGTTAGTGTTCATCAGTTAATCATAAAACATATTTAGTGCTTATAACAAATATATTATGCTAAATAAAGACAGATTTTTCCACAATGTATATGATAGTAAGAGTTAGTAAACCTCTATTAAAGTCTCCCTCTGCAGTCTGTTGTTTCTTAGATTCAGCATTGAAACTGAATTTAAAACCAAACATAGATGACATTCTGTCGCCTCATCAACCACCAAGATCTCACTGCCTACAGACATTCAGTAACTCTCATTGGATAATGTTAATAAATATCTTTCACTAAATATGAACGTTTTCTACCTGTCCTTGTTTAAATTATGAAAGAAGTTATTATGCCTGAGAATCTCTAGAATGTCGACTACTTTCCACTAAACAGTTGTCTTCTACTTTGGTTAGTTTTTTTAACAACCATTTAAAAAACATATTTTGCTTTTGTTTTATTTTTTACTGCAATTCCTGTAGAGTAGCTTTTATAGTGTTAATTCAGTATGTGCTACAAAATAAAAGCCTTTCCTTTACATTAGGTTTGTGGGCATTTTATTTTGAATTGTTCCAATCATGGCACTTCAAAGGAACAGCGCATCACAGGAACAGCCTGTGATGTCACAGTGCACATTCTACTGGAAAACCCTATAAATAGGGGAGACGTTCAACCGACTTTAGTGGATCTCAGATGGCAGAAACACAAAGCAACCTGGTTGTTAAAACAAAGACAAGGCGGACGCAGAGAAACGCAGACGCACACGCTGACGCATCTACAATGGCAGAAGCAAAAATAGAAATGGTCATCACACCAAAACCTGAGGTTGATAAAGCCGCACAACCAAATACTAAAAAGTCTCCTGTGGCACAACCACCAAAGGAAACGGTTGTGAAACCAAAGAAACAAAAAAAGCAAAAACAGAAAAGAGTGGCTGAAGAACCAAGAAGAGCAATTACTCGGGCATATGCCCGGGCTCTTCTTGAAGCTCAAAACAGCACGGCTAACCCTGTGCCTAATGGAGGGACTTGGGAATATCAACCCATTCCCACATTTAGACCCCCGTTTAATCCCTGGCACGAGATTGCTGCTCTCAGACACCAACTGGAAGCCTCCCAATACCATCAGAACGACCTTTACGGTAAAATGGTAGGTGCAAACAAGAGGGCCTCTTATCACCAGCTTCAGGTGAACAAACTTCGTGAAGAAATTCACGAGAACGAGCAGAATCACGAGGAAACGATCAAAGGCCTCATAGAGCAGCTGGAAGAGGCTTCTAGTAATAAGCCCTATGACATCAGTGAGACAGACACTCTCGTGAGTGACAATGAAGCTATGGTCATATTGGATGAGGTGATTGCTACCCTGCAGGACCAAATCAGCCACCCTACCACAGAGCAGTGTGTGGAGTCTGCCACTCCAACCACAGAGGCTTCACACACTGACTCTGTAGGACTGAAGTCCTCTAAGGAGGCTGAATTTGAGCTCAAATGTAGGATTCAGCAAGAGCAGATTGAGATGCTCCAGAAACAGCTCCTAGCAGCTCAAAATCAGCTTGAAGAGCAGGCCGTTAAACATAGGCAGGAGCAGGAGACACTCAACCTGGAAATCAGTGACCTGAAATCCCAGCTCTGCCCCAACAAGGCCCTTCATGATTTGAAGCTAGAGTCTCTGGAGCCAGAGCTGAAAGGGGCCAAAGCTTCCTCACTTAAAATCCCACAGCAGCACAAAGAACAAAATTCCACTGCTGCAAATGAAATGCACAAATTTGAGCTTCCGAAAGAAAACGAGACTGGAGAACAGGACAAGATGGAAAAAGAGGACTCACGGCCATCCACTGCAAGGTCTCTGCAGGAGCCTCAGAAAGAAAAAGACACCACAGAACAACAGAAGATAGAAAAAGAAGAGTCAGCTGCATTTTCTGTACAGGAATCTTTGCAAAGTGTACAAGACAAACAGAAAATGCTCAATGTCAAGGTGGCTGAACTCAAGACTGAAGTCAAGAGCCTGCCAGAGATTCCGCCAAGGAAGAAGAAGAACAAGAAGAAGCGGAACTGTGCGCGTCCCCAATTTCACATAATTGGTGTCAACATCAAGTCCTAAAAATCATATTTATATACAACTAAATTGTCAGTGAACATTTGAACCCCTCTTGGTCAAGACAGAAGGCCACCCCTTCCTGAGCCCGGTTCTGTCAGAGGTTTCTCCCTATTAAGAGGGAGTTTTTCCTCTCCACTGTCGCCAAGTGCTTGCTCATAGGGGATTTGGGGGCTTTTTTTTAACACCAACCACTGAAAAGTTCACTGACATCAAATTTAAGACTCAGCAAATATGGAAATGGATCATTCGTCATCAAGTGAGGAATCATCCATTTAAAACATGTTTGCTGAGTCATATTTAGTTGTATATAAATATGATTTCTGTCACACTAAGGCCAATCACAGACTAATTTGGACAATTGGTAAAAAATAAATAAATTGAAAAAATTGAAAAGAAGTAGTTGTGTCATTGTTTCGTGTAGATTTCAAATAACATGCCATTTTATGTCAACATATTTCTGTTACATTTGTAGTGCTCGTGGTTTTATATTCTTATGATCCTGTTTGTTTGATGAGTATATCCTTCTGCCTTACTTCACATATTTACTGCTGCTTGGCTAGCTTTAGTCATGCTAGCATCAGCACGGGTAGAAACAGATACACATCAGAGACATCACATGTAGCTTGTGTTTATGTTCAGAGTGACATCTGATTTAAAAGCAGGCAGCAAAGCACTGAGCAGCATATCAGTCAGCACAGAAAACAAATGCCATAAATGTCATCAATTAGGCTGGAATAATTTGTTTCTGGTGGCTTCTATTGTAAGTGCTTTACATTTCAGCATGGCATCCTGTATGTGTCCTACACTGAGGACACTTGAAACTGGTCATTTTCTTAGAATGGAGCTAAAGATAAAAACAAAACCAAACCAAACTTTCATAAGAAATCTTTATTCTGCAGTAAGGGACATTAAAAACCTAATAATGTTATCATTAAAAATATTAAAATGTGAAGTAAGAGCAAAATGTATGTTTGATACATTCAGTCATTTCATTTCAGTAGGTAAATAGTGTAAAACATATTTGCTTATATAGGAAATATCTATTACACAGAGTGGTGATAGCATGACTCGTTCAAGGTAACAGTGAATGAGCAACAACTGGACTTAAATACATAAATAGCCCTTTTTGAACTAGAAGTCATAGTCATACATTTCATTCACACCCAAATGCGTTGGGGACAATCGAAGGTTCAGTATCTTGCCCTTTGACGTGTGGACTGAAGCACTGATTAGTACACTGTGGTGGGGCGTGGTCTGCGGGGCCGTGCGGACGCACCTGCACGGCATCCGCAATCACGCCCGCCGTGTTAGGGGTTGGTGGTGGTGTGGTGTGACGTGAATCAAATAAAGTTGGCTCTGAACGTCGCTCCGTGGTCCCGCCGTGCCTTATTCATGCCACATTGGTGCCGAAACCCAGGAGGCGGCATGGCGGGTACCTACCAGAGCCAGGAAAGGAAAGAGCTGGCCGAGAGGGTGGCCGAAATAGCGGCCACCCAGCGGAAGCAGGCGGCGGAGGTGCGTCGCCAACAGGAAGAGCTGCGGAAGGAGAGCGAACGCCACCTGGGGAAGATGGCAGAGCTGGCAGCGCTGCTCTGGGCCTGGGCGCCACCCCCACAAGTGTGTCCCGAGGACAGTGAAGCGGTGGAGGAGCAGTGTGGGTCACCTCGGCAGCCGGAGGTGGTGGACGAGCCACGCGGGGGTCCGAGCCTGCCGGAGGAGGAGGAGCAGCCGGGTGAAGGGCTGCTCCTGCCGGGAGCGGTGGAGGAGCCGCTCCAATCGGAGGCCGAGGACGAGGCGGGCGAGGGTCTACACCTGCCGGAGGCAGAGGAGTCGCTCCACCCAGAGGTGGGCGAGGGGCTGTGCCTGCTGGGGGCGGAGGCGCAGTGCGCGGAGCCGCTCCAAACGGGAGTGGCGGAGGCGGTGGCGGAGCAGCTGTGCGGGGAGACGGAGGTCCCTGCTCCAGGGCAGCCTGTGCAGCCGGAGTTGGAGGCAGAGGAGCGGGACAGCCCCGCTAGGCCGGGGAGCAATCGGGCGATGGGGGTATGTGGTGGGGCGTGGTCTGCGGGGCCGTGCGGACGCACCTGCACGGCATCCGCAATCACGCCCGCCGTGTTAAAACACGGGGACTCAGGGGTTGGTGGTGGTGTGGTGTGACGTGAATCAAATAAAGTTGGCTCTGAACGTCGCTCCGTGGTCCCGCCGTGCCTTATTCATGCCACATACACATAGCCACAGCTGCCCAACATAAATGATTCCATGTTGGTTAAAGACCAAATCAATCAGCTGCATATACACTGCAAAAACTCAAACTCTTATCAAGTATATTTGTCTTGTTTCTAGTCAAAATTTCTCATCACACTTAAAATACGAGAAATCAGCTACAGAGTAACATTTCAGTGAGATATAGGAACTTGTGAAAAAGTCTTGAAAACATATTGTTTTATTTTTTGTACCTTTTAACATTTCACAAAGTAAACTTGTTTTGTATTATGAACACATGTTTTTGTTGGCTGGTTAGAGTTGCATGGATCGCAGATTTATCTGTTTTTTGTGAATATAAGCTGCTGACTGGTGAGCTGAATTTTCAGCTTGGTACGTTAGTGTTCATCAGTTAATCATAAAACATATTTAGTGCTTATAACAAATATATTATGCTAAATAAAGACAGATTTTTCCACAATGTATATGATAGTAAGAGTTAGTAAACCTCTATTAAAGTCTCCCTCTGCAGTCTGTTGTTTCTTAGATTCAGCATTGAAACTGAATTTAAAACCAAACAGATGACATTCTGTCGCCTCATCAACCACCAAGATCTCACTGCCTACAGACATTCAGTAACTCTCATTGGATAATGTTAATAAATATCTTTCACTAAATATGAACGTTTTCTACCTGTCCTTGTTTAAATTATGAAAGAAGTTATTATGCCTGAGAATCTCTAGAATGTCGACTACTTTCCACTAAACAGTTGTCTTCTACTTTGGTTAGTTTTTTTAACAACCATTTAAAAAACATATTTTGCTTTTGTTTTATTTTTTACTGCAATTCCTGTAGAGTAGCTTTTATAGTGTTAATTCAGTATGTGCTACAAAATAAAAGCCTTTCCTTTACATTAGGTTTGTGGGCATTTTATTTTGAATTGTTCCAATCATGGCACTTCAAAGGAACAGCGCATCACAGGAACAGCCTGTGATGTCACAGTGCACATTCTACTGGAAAACCCTATAAATAGGGGAGACGTTCAACCGACTTTAGTGGATCTCAGATGGCAGAAACACAAAGCAACCTGGTTGTTAAAACAAAGACAAGGCGGACGCAGAGAAACGCAGACGCACACGCTGACGCATCTACAATGGCAGAAGCAAAAATAGAAATGGTCATCACACCAAAACCTGAGGTTGATAAAGCCGCACAACCAAATACTAAAAAGTCTCCTGTGGCACAACCACCAAAGGAAACGGTTGTGAAACCAAAGAAACAAAAAAAGCAAAAACAGAAAAGAGTGGCTGAAGAACCAAGAAGAGCAATTACTCGGGCATATGCCCGGGCTCTTCTTGAAGCTCAAAACAGCACGGCTAACCCTGTGCCTAATGGAGGGACTTGGGAATATCAACCCATTCCCACATTTAGACCCCCGTTTAATCCCTGGCACGAGATTGCTGCTCTCAGACACCAACTGGAAGCCTCCCAATACCATCAGAACGACCTTTACGGTAAAATGGTAGGTGCAAACAAGAGGGCCTCTTATCACCAGCTTCAGGTGAACAAACTTCGTGAAGAAATTCACGAGAACGAGCAGAATCACGAGGAAACGATCAAAGGCCTCATAGAGCAGCTGGAAGAGGCTTCTAGTAATAAGCCCTATGACATCAGTGAGACAGACACTCTCGTGAGTGACAATGAAGCTATGGTCATATTGGATGAGGTGATTGCTACCCTGCAGGACCAAATCAGCCACCCTACCACAGAGCAGTGTGTGGAGTCTGCCACTCCAACCACAGAGGCTTCACACACTGACTCTGTAGGACTGAAGTCCTCTAAGGAGGCTGAATTTGAGCTCAAATGTAGGATTCAGCAAGAGCAGATTGAGATGCTCCAGAAACAGCTCCTAGCAGCTCAAAATCAGCTTGAAGAGCAGGCCGTTAAACATAGGCAGGAGCAGGAGACACTCAACCTGGAAATCAGTGACCTGAAATCCCAGCTCTGCCCCAACAAGGCCCTTCATGATTTGAAGCTAGAGTCTCTGGAGCCAGAGCTGAAAGGGGCCAAAGCTTCCTCACTTAAAATCCCACAGCAGCACAAAGAACAAAATTCCACTGCTGCAAATGAAATGCACAAATTTGAGCTTCCGAAAGAAAACGAGACTGGAGAACAGGACAAGATGGAAAAAGAGGACTCACGGCCATCCACTGCAAGGTCTCTGCAGGAGCCTCAGAAAGAAAAAGACACCACAGAACAACAGAAGATAGAAAAAGAAGAGTCAGCTGCATTTTCTGTACAGGAATCTTTGCAAAGTGTACAAGACAAACAGAAAATGCTCAATGTCAAGGTGGCTGAACTCAAGACTGAAGTCAAGAGCCTGCCAGAGATTCCGCCAAGGAAGAAGAAGAACAAGAAGAAGCGGAACTGTGCGCGTCCCCAATTTCACATAATTGGTGTCAACATCAAGTCCTAAAAATCATATTTATATACAACTAAATTGTCAGTGAACATTTGAACCCCTCTCGGTCAAGACAGAAGGCCACCCCTTCCTGAGCCCGGTTCTGTCAGAGGTTTCTCCCTATTAAGAGGGAGTTTTTCCTCTCCACTGTCGCCAAGTGCTTGCTCATAGGGGATTTGGGGGCTTTTTTTTAACACCAACCACTGAAAAGTTCACTGACATCAAATTTAAGACTCAGCAAATATGGAAATGGATCATTCGTCATCAAGTGAGGAATCATCCATTTAAAACATGTTTGCTGAGTCATATTTAGTTGTATATAAATATGATTTCTGTCACACTAAGGCCAATCACAGACTAATTTGGACAATTGGTAAAAAATAAATAAATTGAAAAAATTGAAAAGAAGTAGTTGTGTCATTGTTTCGTGTAGATTTCAAATAACATGCCATTTTATGTCAACATATTTCTGTTACATTTGTAGTGCTCGTGGTTTTATATTCTTATGATCCTGTTTGTTTGATGAGTATATCCTTCTGCCTTACTTCACATATTTACTGCTGCTTGGCTAGCTTTAGTCATGCTAGCATCAGCACGGGTAGAAACAGATACACATCAGAGACATCACATGTAGCTTGTGTTTATGTTCAGAGTGACACCTGATTTAAAAGCAGGCAGCAAAGCACTGAGCAGCATATCAGTCAGCACAGAAAACAAATGCCATAAATGTCATCAATTAGGCTGGAATAGTTTGTTTCTAGTGGCTTCTATCAGAGGTGTGGACTCGAGTCACATGACTTGGACTCGAGTCAGACTCGAGTCATTAATTTTATGACTTTAGACTTGACTTGAAAAAATGTTGTAAGACTTGTGACTTGACTTAGACTTTTACACCAATGACCTGGGACTTGAATTGGACTTGAACCGGTTTACTTGAAAAGACTTGATATTTCACTCCAAATATAAAATGTAACATGCATATAGAGATTGAAAATGTGATGTCATTCTGGGGTAGAACCACAAAGGATTCTGGGAACTCGTGGCAAGAGGTACTAGCGCACGCAGGCTTTTAATTGAAATCAGTTATACAGCGATAAAAAGAAACACAAAAAATGGCAAGAAGCTGTTGTATTATTAACTGCAATAGCCGGTCACATGACAGCCACGGGAAGCCGACGGGTAAAGAAATCGGTTGTTATCGGATTACGTCGTTGAAGAGAAATTGTTCGAGCCATGTTTCCGAAGTAACAAAGAGGCGACGGATGGCCTGGATCGCAGCCATTCAAAGATCAAATATAACGTCCCAGAACACTCCAGCTCACATGTTAGTCTGCTCCAAGCATTTCCACAAAGGTCAGTCTGCTGTTGTAGTTAATGCGTCATTTTCATAACATAATTGGTGATATAGGTTACAAGCAAGTCTGACGCTGAACAGAAATTGTCGCGCTATGCTCCTTTGTTTATTGTGCATAAATAGTGAATTGTCCTGACACAATATTGTGTTTCGCTTCTGTTATTATGGTACATTGACAAAAACATACTTTTATTCACAGGATAAAACAGTTGTTTTGTATCACTAATTGCCCAGTACGATTACAGCATACAGTATTATTGTCACTGCTACATTTCTGTAACGCGTACCAGAAATTATTTCCACTACTAATTAATTACCGTTGAGCTCAAAGGTTATATTAATAAACGGTTAAGGAATGTGTATTTATGACGACGATTTGTGAGACTGGTAAACTTATGATACGTACGATGGTCTTTCGTTCTACACGGTGCATTTCAAGGTCCTGTACCCATCCGTCGGTAAACTGTACCTGGGCTTGTTGCAGTGACCTGAAGTTACTAAACTTCATGAGTGTGTGCACTCACTCCAAGAACCGTATGATTATAAATATGCATATAAATATGCTACGATGAGATAGCTGACTTCATCTAACTAGCAAATGTTTTCCAGGCTACGTTGGTGATGCAGTTTTTTTTAATATGTATGATATTTTTGTCATGCGATTTTAAAGCCGGTCCTACAAGCGCATCCAAGAATAACATGCAGCTTATCTCAGAACTGTCGGTGAAAACTATTCTTGGAGCTAGGTTTAATTGAGCTGCATTTTAAAGAGGTGCAATTTCACAATTTGTGTATATTTTCCAAGTTCACTATTTTGTCATGTGTTGAGAAAAACACAGATTTAAAAATTACATGGTCTAATATTTACATTTAGCATAACTGCAACATTCTTTTTTCGTTTTTTTTTAAAGACTCGAAAGGACTTGAAATTCAAAATTTCAGACTTGTGACTTTACTTGGACTTTTACACCAGTGACTTGAGACTCGACTCTGACTTGCCTGACATTACTTGAGACTTGACTTGAGACTTGAGGATAAAGACTTGAGACTTACTTGAGACTTGCAAAACAATGACTTGGTCCCACCTCTGCCTTTAAGCTATCAAATAGAGATGCAGCACAAAAACAATTTGCTTGTCGTGCATCACTTTGTTGCTTGTGGATAGTCTTGGTTGTGATTTTTTAAGATAACCATCTGATATAAGTACCACACACTTCACATTGCTAATAGTTATTTTGCCTATAATCACTACAATTTTATGAAACTGATTGCTTTGTGGTCATTTTCAGGTTCACCAACAACCCAGTGACACGTTTTGACTTCCTGAAACATTTCTCGTCTATTCAGCCTGGAATTTAGGAAATTTGTGCAAGAGTCTGCTGCTCTGCTTTCAAACTCACACACACAATGTGGAAATAGCAGTCCTTATCAGTAATTAGCTGGAAAAGATCTGGGAACCCATGCACTCAAGACTCTCATTCTAGTAGAGCCAATAGATATATACACAACTGGTCAACAGCAATCAAGCTACATTTAAGAGCTAGCATTGTTTGGTCCGTGTTGAAGTCCTTATTCTCATCATCTGTGAGCCAACAGCTCCTCTGGGGCAGGCGCTAAGTGAGGCTGCTGCATTAGTGGTTTTATCATTGATTTGTTGGTTCGCTGATGCAGAAGAGGTGTTTGTTTCCAGTAATCCAGATTAGAGCAAACAAACTCTCTGTAAACTGTCATATCCATGGTTTACCATCGTCAACCTCTTTGGGCTTAGTGCTTACCCAAAGAAATGATGGCAAAATTATCCATCTTCTTGATCACTCGTCTCATTTAGGGTTGCAGCTAAACGGGAGAGGTGGGATTCACCGAGGACTGGTCACTTGGCTGACAGAGAAGCAGACAACCACACTCTCATCTCCAGAGTTGTTATGTCTCCAGACCACAGGAGGAAAACAACTAAAGTATAGAATATTAATTTTACTGCAGTGAGACTTGCTTCTGCAGACAATTTTTTTTAAATGTAAAAATAAATAAATAATAAGTTCAATTCCCTTCAGCATTTTTGGGATTGACTAAAATCTTAGTAAAGCCCACAAAGAATACATCATCCTACAAACAATTAGAGAACAGATTATGCATTTCTGTGTCCCACATTGCTATAATTGCCTCCAAACTTGCCACCAGAATGATCCACTGGGCTGTTTTGCACTTTCCTTTATATGCGTGATCATTTCTTTTCCTTTTTTAAAAAAATAAAAAAAAATTCAAATTTTATTTCAAAATGTAAAATATCTTTCACCTCATCAACTTTTTCCACTGAAGGAGTTTTATCTTTAGCTGAAGCTAATGCAGACAATCACGTGATTAAGAGTGGATTAAGAAGAAATTATAACTGCTGGATTTTTCTTAGATGGGATGCAAACAAAACAAGACTAAGAAAAAGTTCATGGACTTGGTCCTCAAAGGAAAGCCTTCTTTTTGTAAGTCTCTAAAGGGCAGGAGAGATAAGAGGCTACCAGGACACCTGAGCCACATGCTCATCTTATTAATATTGCATGGGAAAGACAGAGGCAGTCGACACAGGTGGTAATAGGATCCTCCCATTGGGAACAGTGGGAGATTCCCCCAGTCCTTCCCATCATCACTTCAACACTACTAACTCACTGCTAGTCAAATGTAAGTAATCGTGTTATGCATAATCAGAAGCGCTTCATGTCTGAGATGATACACTGGATAGGAGAATTTTCTCAGACACTACAGGGAATGAATAATAGGAAGGCACTGCTGTTTGATTGGGGAGCTCTTTTCAGCCGCTTGTCAACGCTGACTGACGGCCACATAAAGCTTCTGCTAATCCCCCGCCCTCCCCTCGCTCCCAGATTCACATAGTTACCGGTGAAAACAGCAGGTTAAACAGTGCAGCATTTCCCCTGCATTATGTCTCATTGCTCTCATCCTCTGCCCACCTTGTTAAAAGCAACCTGGGCGGACAGAATACCAATGACAGAGGCAGCGTGCAGGTCTGAGATAACAGCCAGTGGCGAGCCGATCAGAAACCCAAACCCCAACATCTATCTGTTGGGGAGCGCGAGTAACAAGAGCAGCAGCACAGAAGACGGTCTGTCAGTGTTTATTTACAGAGTATTTACAGTCAGGGGGAAAACAGAGAAGGCAGCGTGGTGATGCATGTCACCGAGCTACGTTTGCGCATCCTTGTAGAGAACATCTGCCACCAGGGCTCGCACTGCGGCCGGATCATCAGCATCTGTGGAGGCGAAACACAATGTGACGGTTACCGCTGAAACCGGAGTACTGACATTAGGGCTGCCACAAACGATTATTTTGATAGTCGACTAGTCACCGATTATTTTTGATTAGTCGACTAATCAGATCATCATCCATTGGACGTACAGCGTACAGCTTATTGCACCAGCAGCATCTGGTCTTATATAACTATCATTAGCTTACAGCTTGAAGTGTTTGTGCTAACTAAAAATAAAGACAAGATGGTAGTTTATTAATTTTTAATGAAATTTGCAGATTGTTTCGGTGAAGTTTAATAAACTCCTTGCTTTCTAAAATATAACAGGACACCGGAGTATATTATCCAGCGTCTCAAACTTCTGATGATCAGCTGTCTGCTTGAAGTTTATTTAGCTGTGCAAAAACTATAACTTTAATCTTAGCCAAACCGATTTACTCAGGAACAAATAAAATACTAAAGAAAGCCAAACAATAACATTTTAAGTTATCTAAGTGACTTAAATATCATGTTTAACCTGAGTAGCGAAAGACAGTGGTGGGTTTGAAAACGACTTGCCGGGAGTCCGGTGTTCTCACGGCTCTAGTTAGCCTTGCCCCCGCCTAGCTAACGAGCTAGTGGGTAACAGACGTCTCCGAAAACGTCGGAGAGCTTTTGAAAATATGTGGTGTCTTGATAAACTGAGCAGATATTTGAGGTTTACACAGCTACATTCTCGCCTGAAAATATGTTAAACGTTTATTTTGTGACCCAGAAAGAATAATAAGAGTAAAGTTAAAACTAACTAGCTGCCGCCATTGTTGACAACTGCGCTGGGCTGCGCTATGAATTCTGGGACACAGCTTCTTCTTCTTCGGGGTTTAACGGCAGCTGGCATCCTTGTACATGCAGTGCTGCCATCTTCTGTCTCAGTCCGTTATTACACCCTTAAATCCTACTACTCATTCCTGCGTCCTTTGTGATCTTACAAAGCTTCAAACGATGCGTCGACTATTAAATTAGTCGTCGACGATTTTAATAGTCGACATAATCGTGACTAGTCGACTAATCGTGGCAGCCCTAACTGACATGTGACCAGATTAACATGACTTCACAGGAAATGACTCCACAAACGTTCACGGTGCATTCGGGCACGGTCTGATAGGCACCATGTCAGATTACACAATTAGGAAAGCCATACATTATGGCCGTGACTGATGACATATTGGAGATCGACCAATCACAGCTCGCAGCCTTTCACAGCCTGTTGATGTCACCGGGATTAAACAGGAATTTACACAAACAAAGGCGCAGATCATATCGACTCATATCGACTGTTTCAAGCTCAAATGGAAAAGATGTTAGCTTGCATCTTCTATTGGGTAATCGTAAGAAGTCTTACATAGGGGAAAAAGGCTAAAACCCCCCCCCTAAATTTCAGCCTTTTTGTGGAAGTAATAATCAATCATCGTGCAATTTACATTCATAATGCAAATATTTTAGTTTATACTCAAGAATATTTGCTTTAAACCTTTAGTTTATTATTTGGCAGACTTTCAAATATAAACCTACTAATCAAACCAGCACATTATTATTTTTTGAGACATTAAGATGCTAAATTGCATTTGTTTTCCTAAACAGAAGAATTAGTTTTAAGTGGTTGATTATTATTTATTCCTGATTCATTTCTGACTTCTCCAAGAAGTATTACATTTGTTAAGTAGTTTTGCATTTGGCTAGAGTCAGTGTTACAGCACAGTCTCAAGAGTCTAAACAGTCTTTACAGGGCCGTAGAAGGCCTTAACACATCAGCAGGACAGGTAGCTGCTCCTTTGTGCAACAAAGAATAGGATGAGCACTGCCAGAGCTACAATATAACCTCCACGAGGCCACAAGTGTGAATGTCTGAGCAAACAATCAGTGGGCCCTGTGCTCGCTGCCCGGCACCATTGAGCCCGATTGGCATTTGCCATCGAATACCAGTATAGATGTAAATACTTGGGAGAACAAGGAGACGAGACTAAGATCTTCTGCACTTTTTAAAATGATCCTTAATATTTTCCAGTGTGTAATGCTTCCAGTATTTCTTTTACACATAGGATATGAAGGTGAAGTCATAGCATTGAATTTGAGTGCAGGATTTTAAGCTGCAGTGCTCTAAATTGGTACAAATCATTATTCCAATTGTCCTCTCACATACTTTCTGTGATCTCAATTCCCTCTCTCAGGTCTGTCCCAGTTTAGGATCACTAATCCCGCAACACCCACTGAAAATTTACACAGCATGCTTTTAAATGTCAGAGTACTCAACATTTTTAATACAGTTGTTTACATAGTCTGTTATCTGTCTCCAGAAGAAAAAATACCCTTCATATTGAATCTAGGCTGTTAACTGGGGTGAAAGTAGATGCTATTTCAGCTTTCCCTCCAATGCGTTGCACTGCCCTCCAGGCCTCGATTGCGAAAGAAATAGAAATCAGATTTGAAAGAGGTCTTAAGCATCCACTCATTGTATTTACTTCAGATCACTTATGTTGGTTCCCTGTAGGCCGACGACTTTGTTGTTGGTTGCGCATCATTGAAAAGGTCCTGGAAACGGTCACACCACATCGTAAAAGGGATTTTTTTTAAATCCCAGTGAATCTTTAAGAGACGGCACTGTGCTGAGGTATTCTGTGTGTGACTATCAGACACTATTGTTGGGAACATCTGCCCCTAAATTTCAGAACCTTCTGGGAAACAGCTGCAGATTAAGTGAGTTAATACATCAGTGAGCAGCTATATTTAGTCCTGAACTACACACTGGATAAATATGACTTTTTGTGGACATAAACGCCTAACTTCACAGTCAGCCTCCCACCTTCATCTCTACTTTGATGTCAGGTATGCGCCGCTTACCTTGCACCGCTCAGCAAACATCGCTGACACTTTACAAGCTGATGTTTGAACTCGTCCGTCACAAATTTGAAAATGCCCACGTAGGAGCAGCTGATTTAGAAACCTTCCCCTCTTTGTGATGGAGAACTGGCAAACTCATAATCAGCGCTTGGCTAAAGGGAGCTTATTATGGTGAAAAAGCAGCAGGGGAGCGCCTCAGAGCTGCTGCTGACATTTCAAGGAGGTCAGGGTGAGGCAGCTAAAACCATCGACACCTAGAGAACAGTTTACCTTCTTTTCCTTCAAACTACTGGAAATTGTAGATGGCAGATGGACAGCAACGATTAAACAACAGATAAGGAAGACGACTGGAAGCGTAAGCAGGACCACAGTCATTTACTTCTCCCCACATTTACAGTTGCACCGTGACTGTGTACTCTGCACCAACTTGAGGCCTCTAATGGAGAACACTGGGCAGAAAAAAACTCAGATGCATACATCGCAGCGACACGCAGTTCATTTTAACCACATACACTGTAGATGGTAACTGTTCTTTAATTTCAGCTATATTTGCATGTAAAGCGAGCAGTCAAAGGGAAAGGCTGGGTAATAAACAACCAGTTTTTATAATACAGCCAGAAGCAGCTAAAGTGTGTGCCTGCAGGAGGAGAGCATAAACTGACACTACAGCGACGTGTAGAAAAAGCCACAAGACTTGAATTAACACTCAATTAATACCCAACGTTACATCTAACCAGTTTACAATATCCTAGTTATATTTGTTTGGTGATCAATAGGAATTCTTGCAGAGACTGTGCTGCAAACTGTTTCTTTAAAGAAGAGTAAGAACTTGCTGGCAGGGCCTCGTTAGTTGTAAAGTCTGTCATGGTTTTCTTCCTTCCTCCTCATCAGTATTCAGATCAGAGCCCCAGTTGGGCTCTTATTCGCCCTCAAACTGAGGAGGTGTGTGCTTGACTCCGAACGCTGAGCTGCCGACGTACTTACCGACTCCCAGCATCTTCAGGTGGCTTTTAAAGCCGGGCTTTTCCTCCAGCACTCGCAGCAGGTTGGTGGATTCCATGCGCTCCAGCTCCACCTTCCAGTAGATGTAGATTTTGTGGTTGAAGCTGACATAGACGAGGCAGGGCCCGTTTTTGCCCTCCTTACATGTGTACTGACCTGCAACCAGAGAAAACCTGAGAATCTTACACACAGTTTTTACTCAACAGGTGGTGGCAGTGATATGAGGGACCGTGCTTTGTGAATACAAATAAACAAATCAGCAATCCTCCGCTGCCGGGCTACTGTAGCCTCCACACAACACAACAAGTCTGATCTGTCTGAGGAGCTGAGAGCAGAGGGGAGTGAGGCCTGAACACCTCATTTAAACTCAGCAGGTGGAAAGCAGCAAAAATGGCTGGAATCAGAGATCTCAGGCGTCTTTTGTCTCTTTCTTTAATCCACTTAAAACCACACATGTCACACTAGGCGCCTCAGATTAACTGTCCAAACACTGCAGAGAGATCTGACAGCACAGATAAGAAAGACAGAGAGAGGAGAGGAGAGGAGGAAAAGCTCAAAGCAAGGCGAGGCTAAAGTTCTATGCTGCCATCTGGTGGAGCAGGTTTGAAATTCCACCTTTGTTTGAGGTTACAAACGCCTGGACTAAGGTAAGAAATCAGGTTGTAGAGAGCACGAAAACTGCAGTGAGGCCACGGGAGTGAAAATATATGAAAAGTCCAGAGGATTTTCACATCTTGTTTGAACTGTTAGTGTAATAAATATCCTCGTCGCTTAGCTACAAAAATGATTTTCCACTAACCTGCAAAATGTAATGTAACATGTGGGAAAGCATTGTGCAGTCATTTTCTAAAGGGTTCAGTCATTTAATTTGAGAACCTTCAGTTTTCTGGTTATTATTAAGGGTGTGGGGTAAAGAGCTGTCCTTCACCTGAGCTCACAGTTTTAGCTTGTTATCTCTGGCCCAGTACGCACATGTTTGTGGCCCATGAACTAAAAGGAGTTTGAAGCTAGAGCCTGGGAGGAGTTGTAGCTGAGGTGTTGTCAAACATTTAGGTACCTTAACCTCAAATCCAGAAGTGTAAAGCAGATCATTTCCTGCTGAGAGAGGAAAACAGTGGAAAATATTCCAAACACCTTCTCCTCAAACAGTCAGAACCTCAAGTGAAAAATGGTTTCATCTGCATTAATCTGGAGCTGTGTGGACAGCCTGAGGGAAATATCTGTGTCTTCAGCTGCTGAAAGCTCCGCTGCGAGAGGCTCAGAGACACATTAAGCAGAATCAACAGATTTATGGATGTTCAGCAACTCCGCTAATCCAGAGGATTAGAAGACTCCAGGTGGATTTACCTGCAAAAATGTGTAAACGATTTACAGAGCACAGATCTGAGCATACACATGTCTGTTTATCATTTATTCTCTTTGCCTTAAGCTCACCATCAATACTGAGCTGAGTGAGTTAACGTGAAAGCCAAAAACGCCCCAGCGGCTTGTTTTTAAGTGTGTCACATTCAACAGTGAGCTGAAAGTCGCATTATAAGTTGGACAAAGCTGCAGATTTAGATCTACTGTTGGAAAGGTCCGAGTGGCGCGTCGTCGCATTAGCCGAAAATTTGACGAGTGTCTGTGACCGTCACAGAAAAACGACGGCGGAGCAAAAACAAGGAGGAGGTGGTGTGACGTCCCTCACCTGCACAGAAGGCGTTGACGTTCTCGTCGAACTGGAACCTCACCACGGTCCGATTGTGGTCGATGATGTAGGTTTGACCGTCCCAAGCACACGCCACCACCTCCTCTCTGCCGTCCCCCTGGAAGAAGACACAAACACAGACGCACACAGGGTTGCTGCGTAGCTGAGCGCATACACAAAGGCAAACGCACATTTCTGAATTAATTCAGCATGTAATCGAGTAGAAACAGTTGTCTGGTAAAAGTTTTTAAGTGAGCAGGGTAAAGGGTAAAAATCTGAATTTGGTCGGATATTGTTCTTGCTGTGGTGGCTTAATGGAGATCAAACTGGTATAGTATAAACTAAAGTGACTAACTTGAAATACCCATGAGTGCCGAGAAGAACAGAGAGACTTTCTCGACAGCGGCTGCATGACTGCAATGTCACGTGTAGCCTACACGGGGGGTTTTATTTTGAAAACTAAATGGCTTCTCTGTGCTGTTGTTACGTCTGACTTCCTGCCGGCTTTATCTGCATTTTAAGTTAAATGTTAGTTAAATGAGTCCCATCAGCTCCAACAATTTCTAATAACACACGTAAGAACATTAAAAACAGACGAGTTAGCAAAACATCTGTTTTTCACTGGAAACTAAAAAAACAAAAACAAACAAAAGGTTTATATTTTTGTTAAAAGTTGAAAGCGTCCACGAGTGTCGGCCTGTCGCAGAGACTCACTGTGACGTCGAGCTTCTGCAGGGCAAACAGCTGATGATCCACCTGCACCGACCACAACAACTGCTCCGAACTGTTCATCAGCTTCAGCGTCCCTGTGACACGGGGAGGCAGAAAACAGGTCGGCCTTAAAAATGGTCAAAAATAAATCAACACGGCTAAAAACTGCTGTTGTGTACAGACTGTCACTGTCATATGCATTTTAGCCAACAAATTAAAAAACTCTTTCTCCTGCTTAACCAGCTTGTTCTAGTTGATAGAAAAGCACAGACTTCTCCACAGAGATGTGAATTTTAAGTGTTTAAAATTCCCATCCTACCATCTAAAGTACAGAGAGCAAACAGTCCACACGTTGACGACTCTTCCTTGGATCCTGTAAAAAAAAAAAAAAAAAAAAACACACACACACAAAAAAACTGAATTCTTCTATTAATATGCAATCAGCCATTTTTTTGTGAGTTTTTTTAAAACCATATCAAACGCACTTTTATATGTTTTTACTGTCACACCGATCGCAGTATGAAAGGAAATCATTTGCATCATCTGTGTTTCTGCATCTCAGCAGGATGATGAGAAGAGGAGACTTAAAGAAATTGTACAATTACAACACACCTAAAGAAACCCACTGAGACGAGACTCAGCTGCAGTTTAAAAGTGTCTCCAGGTGAGCGACAGGGCCCGGGTTTACCTGCAGACGCCCTCTGTCCCCACATTATTTACCTCATCAGCGACCCAGTAAACAAGCGTAGGTGCGAGTGTAAAACGAGCCGGCTGGTAAGAGCGTCTACCTTTGCTAATGCTGCCGATGAGGTGAGTGGAAACGTTCTTGTTGTGTATCCGCCCGGTGGTCAGATGGAGAACTACGTCTCTGGAGGGCCCCTCGCTGTGAGGAGGGAAATCACGCTAAATTAATCCAGTCCATCAATCAATCTAACCGACACTCACATTATAATGGAGGAGGCGTCTACCTCCCAGGCGTGGTGGGGGTGTCGTCGCCAGAGTCGGAGGAGTCCTGTTGCGTCCAGGAGCAGAGCAGGATGGCGTAGCCGCAGCCTGGCTGAGACACCATCAGCTCAGGTAACCCCTCTGGACCCGGGTTCACTGACAGACTGTCCACCTGCAGAACAGCCAATACCTGATTATTTATTCAGCTAGGTCTCATCTATGGAGGGCCTTGAGTGCCCAAACGCCCTTTTCCATCAGTACCTACTAAGGTCAGCTCGCCATGGTTTTATGGGTTTTCTGTCTAATGGAATAATAGTTTGTAATGATTGTGAAGGCACATGTTTGAAATGTTTGAAATAAAAATGAACTGAACTGAACTGAACGTTTTCACAGTGGTAATACGAAATAATGTCACGTCTACACAGGCGGAGGTACCGCTCATTGGGGTGGACTACGCTAAAATAATTTGGTAAAATGCTGCCACCTAGTGGTGAAAGTTTTCATTAAAGTTTGCTGAGAAAATATAAAGTAGTTTATTTATAAGGTGCACCTTACTGGCACTAGACTGCACCCTCTTTTGCGTTCAGAAGTGCTTTAATTCTTTGTGGAACAGATTTAAAAAGGTCCTGGAAACATTCCTCAGAGATTTTGGTCCATACTGACATGATAACATCACACAGTCGCTGCAGATTTGTTGGCTGCACATCCATGACGCAAATCTCCCTCTGCACCACATCCCAAAGGTGCTCTATTGTACTGAGATCTGATGACAGCCTGTGAAGTACAGAGTACATGAGGAGATGTGTGCACTGTGATCCAAGGGATAGATGTGGTCTGGAACAACACTCGGGTAGACCGTGGGGTTTAAATGATGCTCAGTTTGTACAAAGGGGTCCAGAGTGTGCCCAGAAAATACCCCCCCCCCCCCGCATCAAATCAAGTTTAGTGATTTCACATGCTGGTAAGAAACAACACCTGAGCTCACCTGTCCCTCCAGAAGCCATTTCTTCAACAGAATCAGCTGACCAGGCCCTGCATCAGAGCTGTCAGACGGCTCCTCCCAGCGAAAGGCTCGCACCACTCGGTCTGTGTATCCCACCACCAGCTCGCAGCGCCCATCTCCATCTGCAGACACGCACACGCTGCACTCAAAAATCACAAAAATCCACATTTATCACAGAAGAATTTAGCGAGAATTTACCAATATCACTGATGAGGATGACTTTGGTGTTGGCGGGAATGTGCTGGGTGAGGAAGGGCTTCTGGTCATCAGGTGACTGAAACTCGTGCTGGCTGGATGAGTCTGCCTTGCTCGCGGCAGCAGCTGTGAGGTCAAAGAGGTGAAACCAGCCCTCTGCGCCCACGGCAACCACGAAGTTCTGACACAGAAAAAATTAAAATAAAAACACGCCGTCACATCAAATCCTAAACCTTCAGACAATATGCAGCTTCTGACTTCTCTGTTCTCACCTTTCCTTTGTTGCACACATCTCCAACAGCAACGCAGGTCAGCTGGGAAAGCACAACACACCACATGAGCCACAGATCACATGACACAAAAGGATTTTTCTAGCACCTGCACTGACCATGCCCACGCAGGACCTTGTGATCCAAGGTTTGGAGTCATCGTTCTTGTAAACAAGCAGCTTTCCGTTGGTGTCTCCTACGACCAGCTCGTTCAGCTGCAGAGAAGGGAGACAGCCGTGTTAGTGGAGCAGTTGAACAATCAGGTAACACAGGTCATAAAATTTTTTTTTTTACTCTTCTTGATCAAGACAAATTCTAAACTGAGAAGCTAAAAAGTCATTAATTGTGAGACAAAACATCATTATATTTTGCTAGGAAAATGGGGAATAGATGTGTTTGTGTTTGGAATCACTGTCATGCTGATAAACAGAGCCACTGCCAATCAGATGTTTTCCAGGTAATTTGGCACACATCAGCAATAGTGGATCAAAATGTGAGTTCTCTAACACGACACTGGCTGAAACCCTAAGTTGTCATGTGCAGACACAGCACTGATTCATCCCTTTAGTGTGGTGCCTTTTTAATTGTTTTTTCAGTCAGGTAAAAATGAAAAAGATCAGGAAGCAAACAGCACTCAACTGAAAATAAGTTAAAAAGCAGCCAGTGTCCGAACAACCAAGGAGAACTTGAAAAAAAGTACCAGAATTTCTTCCTCTTTGGAAGCAAGATGGAGAAAGAAATGAGCGGTGACTCAAGACTTATTATAATAAGAACAGACTGCAAAAAGTCTAGTTATCAAACCATAAATAAATACATTACTAAATATATTTAGAATTTAATTTAAACATTTAAAAGTCTGCATTCAAGAGGTCCGAGAAGACAAAACAAACATTAACGATAACAATAATAAACAAAAGTTAGCTTAGCTTCCGTACCGAATCGTTGTCTGCGTCTCCCAGACAGATGGCGTGAGGAAACAGAGTCCCTGTGAAGTCTAAGCTAACCCGGTGCACATAGTTCAGAGAGCGCATAGCTGATAGTCTTTGTATTCCCTTTACGGCCGCTGATTTACCGATACTGCTCTGGCTACCTCATTCACGCGCTCACCGCCTCCTCCTAGTAAACAAAACCACGTGACCTAATATCTACGGGATCGTAGCAGAGACATAAAAGGTGATCCGCAAACCAAAGCACTGATCTGCCTGGACGTGTTCCTGTTTCCATATATATATTTTATTAGTAGTAGTAAAAACATGTACGCACATGTGTATGTTTGAAGAAAGAGAGCTTTTAAAACTGAGCTAGTTTACGTACGCTGTGAAATACTGACACCTGGCGGTCAATGAGCGTAAGTGCATACTTTCAAATAGTTTGATTTTCGTTCTTGCCTCTGTTCTTTCTTTGCTGGACCCCCATAACAGCAAAGAAAATTACATTATGTACCCAGACCATGCACCTGGTGATCTATTGAATCTTCCCCACGTTGGTGAAAAAGTAAATCTCATCGTTATCTTATTAATTTAAACATTTTGCAAACAAACACGATATTAAAACATATTAAAGCGTGAAAAGCACCAAAACGAACACTCAAAGTGAAGAAAACTAGCTATTAAACATAAACATAAGCTAAAATTAGAAAAAAAAGTTATTTAAACTTGCAGATGTTATTAGATCATAGTCCACATATTATTTATTAATGCAATTTGCACTTCTCTCTTACACAGTGTCAGTCCTTTTAACTAAATTCGGGTTTGTTTTTTATTTTTATTTTAACATTGTTGCTTATTTAACACAACAATTTCTCTTGTGGAATCTATCTATCTATCAATCTGAAACAGGGCAGGATGGGAGGATTTACTTCTCGGTGATAACGTCCACTGCTGTCCTCTAGAGGGCGCCCGTTAATTACAACTTTACCTGTAAAGCAATAAACGACGCAGGCGTGAGGGAGTTAAATCAGTGTGAAGCCAAACATTCTAGAAGAGAAGAGAAGCTCCACTGCAGAAGAGTTATTTTTAACTTTGTCAGCCATAATTATAATTCAGTTTAAAAAAACAAACAAACAAAAAACAATAAATGATATGATACTATGATGAATTACATTTATTTTTGTAGAGATGAAGTGTTTATCGGTCTTTCTGGGTGACTGAGCCTGCCACAAAACAAACTGAGAGATAATCCCTCGCATCCCCCCCCCGCACACACACCAACACCAAAGAAAAGAGGGAAAAATACAGAAAGTGGTTAAAGAGGGAACTCGGGTAGACAGATGTCATATTAATTATTACACCCAGCTTTGAGTGGAAGGCCCCTCGAGTAAAGTGAGTGCCCTCCCAGCCTCTGGACGACAAGCAGCAGCGGAGAGAGAGAGAGAGAGAGAGAGTCCTCACAAAACGATAATTGGACTGTGGAAGCCCGCTAACAGCGTGGATATATGTTTCAGAAAGATCAGGCAGGGCGGAGGGGCGCAGGGGGGACGCTGAATAGGACCCACGCCTCTTTTCTAAACTCTCCGGCTGGGCTTTGAAGGAGAAAGTGGAGGTGGTGTGTGTGCGTGTGTGTGCGTGTATCTGTGTGTGTGTGCCTGAATGTGAATGCCACAGAAAATTTGAACTATTTATGGCAATCCCCTCTAAAGGCGCGCATGCACGGGTGCCCAGAATAAGGGGGGAGAGAAAAGAGTGCGCGCGCACACACGCAAGAAGTTCACCCGCAAAAACTGAACCCCAAAACAATCCTAATTCTGTTTAGTGCGCAAAGTTGTGCGTGCATGCGCAAAGACGCGAGAGAGCGTGTTGGAGTTTGTGCGTGTTTTCTTGTTATGCACCTCTCAGTCCCGCATTGAGAGTCCAGTTACGCGCACAGACCGAGGATTTGCGCCTCCTCGTTCCGCTTGTGCGGCCGATGAGGCGCGCAAAGTGGAAAATTTTACAAAGTCCCGCAAACGAGCGGCTGTGTGTAAAGAAATGGCACAGACAGGGACCAGAATCAGGATCGGGCAGAGAGAACGTCGCACACTTCACTTTGTGAATAGATTTTATGCACAGTTTGTGTTTTCTCTCGCTCCTCTGTATTTTAGCTGACCTGTAAAAAACAAAAACAAAAAACAAACCCAAAACAAAACGCGTGACTGTCCACCTGGAAATGCATCAGACTGAGTTCGGTGTGGACTTCTATGAGTCTGTTTCACCTTCTCGTAAAAAACCCCTCTCCTCTCACTGTTTGTTTAGTGCTTCAAGTGGCACGCGTCAGGCGCGCGGCGCACCGGTACCGGGGCAGGAGCCCAAGGTGTATCCACGCGACCGGAGGGCGTGGCCAGCCCCTCAGCCACCCGTGTTGAAAAGCAGTGGCGTCTTTCTCCGAGAGCTCAGAGCAGCTTTGAGGAGCGCGAGGCAGCATCAGCGGAGCTGCGACTGCCCTCCTAACCAATAGTAGCACCCCCCCCCCCTCCACATTGGAGCAAGTGCGCGACCAGCGGCCACAGCACGTGAACGGCACGAGCGGGACGCGCTCCCGGAATCTCTGCGATTCTTTAAAACTTCTGTTTTTTTCCCCACACGCGGGTAGGGACCTCACGACCAAAATGGAAATTAACGCGAGTCAGCAGCAGCAGCTGATGCCGCCCGCGTGCTTCTTCTCCGCGCAGAGCGTCCAGCTGAGCGCGAGCGGCAGCGGGAAGTCCGCGAGCAAGCAACCGAAGCGTCCGCGCTCCTCCTCCCCGGAGCTGCTGCGCTGCAAGCGGCGGTTGAACTTCGCGGGTTTCGGCTACAGCCTGCCACAGCAGCAGCCGCACGCGGTGGCGCGCAGGAACGAGCGCGAGCGCAACCGCGTGAAGCTGGTCAACAACGGCTTCGCCACGCTGCGGGAGCACGTGCCAAACGGCGCCGCCAACAAGAAGATGAGCAAAGTGGAGACACTGCGCTCCGCCGTGGAGTACATCCGCGCGCTGCAGCAGCTGCTGGACGAGCACGACGCCGTGAGCGCGGCGTTCCAGGCGGGCGTGCTGTCGCCCGGCATGTCGCAGGGATACTCCGCGGACATGAACTCCATGGCAGGCTCCCCCGTGTCCTCCTACTCATCCGACGAGGGCTCCTATGACCCCCTAAGTCCGGAGGAGCAGGAGCTGCTGGACTTCACAAACTGGTTCTGAAGAGCATCCGTGCGAGGTAAGCGCACACGTCACCGCGCTCGTTCCAGGCACCATCGTCATTTAACTCCCGACAAACCTAACTTCCCGTTTCTCCTCCTCCTCGCAGAAATATGGATCAGCTCACTTTATTGCTCTCCTGGGCTTGGGATGGTCCCGAGGAGGAGAAGAACAAGATGGTCCTCCCCGGTCCACCTGACAGTCTCAGCAGGGTCCCGGAGCCTTAACTGAACATCAGGCCGGAGATCAGCGCCAAAGGATTAAAGGAAGACGGGTCTCCCACATGCAGCGTGGGAATCCAAACTTTCTGTGTGTCCCCTTGATAAAAAAACAAACAAACAAAAACAAAACAAAAACAAAAGAAAATGACCCTAAAGCGATTCACGCTCTCAGCACATTAAAAACTCTTCTATGCCAACCCCATCACAGTAGCACCAACTCTCTCTCAGACGCTGACTTCAGAAAAATGCTTCCAAGTCACGGATTTATTCTATAAAATTCTATATCAAACGCTCTTTTTTTAAGATATATTAAGATATTTTTGTATGTAAGAGATTTATAGATGTTTTGTACACATCCTTTTGTATATATTTTGTCTATATATTTGCGAAGTCGCTTCTATACCTCCTGCCTATGTAGACGTGTAGTCTATTATTCTCTGGCTGTTGTGTTCACGAGGTTCCAGAGGGAGTTTGATACTCCGATGTTTTATCCTATAGCACCGATGTGTCTTATTTAATAGCAGAACCACGTTATTGCATTATGTCATGTCACAATGATCAAAAACTTATGCAGCTATTGTCCAAACAGAGTGCAATAGCCACGCATTGTCTCTTTATACTGCCAGCTCTATATCCTCTCCACATAAGCGGAAGATAAGAAGTCTTATAACCATATTTTCTACACTCTAGTCTAAAAATAAAACGAGATGCTACTGAATTACTGTTCATGTCTTAATTTTAAAGTGTGTGTGTGTGGTGGTGTGTGTGTGTCGGGGGGGGGGGACGACGACGACGACTGGGTACAGTTTTCCTTTTGTGGCCATTAAAACCAACATGAGTAGATGGAATACGTGGAGATAAAAGGGGAAGAACGCACGTTTTACGCACGATGCATTTTCTCTTTTCTTGTTTGAAGCTGAGCGCAGAGTGGCTCAACTAATTCTGTAGCCGCAGGTCTTTTACTAGAGAACTCTCACACCGCTATCTCTTTCTCCTTGGTAATACCAGCCAGCACCTTCAACCCAACAGACGCATTTTTTCACACTCGCAAAACATGCGTAAAACTCCACTTTGTCTCCATTTTAAAAACACACATACACCTCCTCCACCACATTGATGTCGTGAAAAATAAAAATACTGCTGTGATATTTCTCTTAACAACATGACCTTAAAATGAACACACCTCTGCAGTTAATGAACCCTCGAGTGAGCTTTTCAAGCTAGTCTTCCTTAGCGTCTGTGCGCACGAAGCGGCTGGAAGGTGGATCGCCCAAGTTGTAGGATTACAATGACACTATTTCCCCCAATTCAACTCACACCGAGAAATATAATTCAAGTAAACAGGAGGCTTTAAAATTTACAGATGGAGGGCATGACGTGAGATTGTGAACTAGAGCTCTGAGGTTTCTGCACAACTGAGTTTGACAGGTAGGGCGGAGGCTGCAGCCGGACGCGTGTCTGGTTTAATGAGTGAATGGGGTCTGAATGGTGGTCGAGTGGAGACACGGAGCTGAATTGGCTGATGGCGTGTGCCTCCTGACAGCAGCATGCCGCTGAACACACAACCACCACCTGGGAGGGGAAAAACATCCGTCAGAGTGTGGGGTTCAACATGTTGGTGTTAATGTGGGTGTTTATGCAGAAATGGCGTTAAATACATAAATAAGACACGTTTTAGTGAAATTCTTTGGAAAAACTCGTGTTTATTGTAAATATGAGCGCACAAAGGAGAGTTCGTGGACCACCAGAGGGCCTGAGAGAGAGGCAGAGGGTCCTCCTGGCTCATTCAAAAACACAAGTTATTAGAAAACTGTCTGAGTTTAGCATTAACTTGCAGACACTTCATTGTTTGTACAATAATTAATAAACAATTATAATATCTATTCACTTAATCTATTTATTAGAAGCACAGGACCTGCAACACTTCAGATCAAACAGATGATACCTCTAAATTCTGTATATATTTTCTGATGTGAGTAAAATTTTCTGCCAGCTTGGAATAACTTTAAACCCGAATAAAACTTTTCCATCAGAATAGCACACGAGAAAGGTTTGATCCCACTCTTGTATGTGCAAATACATCTCTAATTTCCTCACCTCTTTCAATTTACTTCAAGACCTTTTATTTTGAAAGGCATCTTGAACTTCAATAAAAATGAGATGTGATTTTTTTTTTTAAGTTTTCAAATTTAACTTTAATTCAGTGTCTAAAAAAGTGAAGTAAGAGGCACGGCAGCCTCCAGCCAAGCACCATCACAGTTTAACAAGTAAACAATTATGATGACTGGATTAAAATAAAACATAAAACAAATAAATAAAAAAGACCTCCAACACACAACCAACAGTGAGAGGTCCCCAGACTTTGTCATGGGGCTCAGCAGTGGGGGGAAAGCCACACAGTGGTACTTTATGACTCAAGGAACCTATGGAGTGAGGAACTTTGTTTCTCTAAAGATAAAATCAATGTTTTGGATTGTTTTAAAAATATAAAACGACAACTTATGGCAAGTAGGGCAAGCCCAGAGAGTGTACACAAAATACATGTTTATTATTATAGACTGTAAATAAAAGATGCATTTAACCTTATAGATTCTATATAAAAGATGCATTTAGGCTTATGGACTTGTTGAGTGTTTTAAAACCAATCTATATGGATCTGAGCTCACTGACTAATGACCCAGTCACATGATGAACTATACTAACAACCTTCTGGAATCTGAGGAGGACCAAAATTACAAAATGAAAATCAAGTTGTTTTAAGTAAGACAAAACAAGTGACTGAGCCCAGGAAGTCCACAGGAAAGTGTTTATTGGAGGGAAGGGGAGGATGCTGAAAGTTAATGTTTACTTTTTTATCATTTAGCTGTATTTATTTAGCAGGAACAATGGACAGTACATAATACAAAGCTACTTTCCTCCTGTAGTCTCTGGTAAGAAGACCCTAAGCTCACCTGCAGCCACATTTTCAAACTAGATGGAGTTCAAAACATGCATCTAAAGAGTCACAATAAAAGCAGTTTTGACTGTTTTCTCTGGTGACATAGAGCTTACAAAGGTTTGCTGCCTGTCACAGCTCATTATGTTTCCCTCAGCGGCAGTCTGTCAAGCGTGCACAAGCGGCAGGAGAGCGCGGCCATATCTAATTGGCAAAGCTTAGGCAAAACAAAGGCTCAAACCACATCAGTTGAGTATCTTAGCGAACATCATTCATCAGTGTTGATTAAGTTGGACTGAACTGGACGGTAGCCAATAGCTCTGCTGCGCTGCTGCATTTTTCTCAAATGTTTTTGTGTCTTTTTTTTTTTAATAAACTCCACAACAATGAACACTTGTTACATGAATCAGAGCGTCAGACTCTGAAACTACAGCAGCCACAGAAGATTTCAGGACCACAGACAGCACTTTACTGCTCTGTGACGTGATCCACATGCCTCAGAGAAACGACAGAGGCTGGAAACAGAACATACTCAGCACACGTGTGACGTAAAGGACATGCGCACAGGAAGAGACCAGCAGCAATGTGACCACCTGAGACTGTGCGATGCCAATAAAATTCAGCTACTCGTACAGATGAGAGATGGAGTGGGAAGTGCAGAGTAAATTCATTTCTATTTTCAGGGAATTGAAATGACTGCTAAAGGGAGCGCAGTGCAAACAAAGTGTAAAATGTAACGTGGATATAAACACACACACACACACATGCTGCAGAGCGTTTACATTATTAATGCAGAAAAAAATAAAGGAGACAATAAAAATCTGACTCCTTGACAGAAGATAACTGATGGTTTCACAACTGTATTTCCATGGTTTATTCATTAATTGAACTATAAAAGGTCAAAAACATTTTGGCTTCCAAAATCTTGACTCTTGTTTATATTCAAAGTATTCATATGGAAATATGTGTTTACACAGCTGTCGAGGAGAGAGATTGTTTGAACATCACCCCACAGAAGTCC
The DNA here is from genome assembly GCF_057381915.1 of Diplotaxodon limnothrissa. NCBI lineage: Eukaryota > Metazoa > Chordata > Actinopteri > Cichliformes > Cichlidae > Diplotaxodon > Diplotaxodon limnothrissa. The sequence continues at coordinate 24,433,009 of NC_140612.1, forward strand.
CTAAGGGATCGTCAGTCTAATGATCGACTTATCTTTTATCAGTGTGTCATAAACATCCAGTGTAATTTCTGTTCTGGCGGCTTTTATCACCAAGGCTTCTGTTATTTTTTTAATGTCCAACAACAAACACTTGTCTCTGATAGTCTGTTAAATTATTAAAAATCCTGTATTCATAGTTTTTATCATTAGAATGTGAAAGCATTCTTTCAGCGAGTTCGTCTTTAAGATCTAAATATCTAATTGCATAAATATTAGTGCTTATTTATATATATACATTTTATGAAACCCAAACTAATGCTGAATGTCTAATTTAGAGCAATTTAAAATGAAAGAAATAAGTTTCAGGTGCAGCGGAGATAGCAAGGTATAATGGTTTCTTCCACTCTAAACTCAGTCTTGCTGGTTGTTACCAGCAAATTTAAAGGTTAAAGCTAGAAGTGAAATGTAACAAAGTTGCATAATTTAAAAGAAATACTTTGTATCTCCACTACAAATGTCCTTTTTAAAATCATTTTTCTGTTTGTCACATGTCGTCTTTTCATACAAGCAGACGTGGCTCAGCTGAGATGTCATCCACAGAGTGCTGAGGTCAAAGGTTGCTGGAGTCATCAAAAGGGTTGGAAATCACCGACTTGTGAATGAGCATGAAGAGGGGCAGGTAGGCCAAGAAGTCCAGCAGGTCCAGAGGAGGAATGTGCTGCAGCTCCAGTCTGACGGCCACCTCCTGATCCAGGTGGATGCCCCCGGCCTTCAGCTCCAGCAGCAGCTGCTCTGCGCTGATGAAGCCCTTCTGAGCACCCGCATCGCCCTGCTGGTCCTCCAGGAGGAACAGGAAAAGTTGCTGCAGGAGTTAATAACAATCATAGTTTTTGACATGACCTCAAACATGGAAAACTGGCTCTGGTCTTGCTCTTTGAACCACTTCAATTCAATTCAATTCAATTCAATTCAATTTTATTTATATGGGCAGCACGGTGGCACGGTGGTTAGCACTGTTGCCGCACAGCAAGAAGGTCCTGAGTTCAATTCCACCATCAGGCCAGGGTCTTTCTGTGTGGAGTTTGCATGTTCTCCCCGTGTTTGCGTGGGTTCTCTCCGGGTACTCCGGCTTCCTCCCACCATCCAAAGACATGCAGCTTGTGGGGATAGGTTAATTGATTAATCCAAATTGTCACTAGGTGTGAATGTGCGAGTGAATGTGAGTGTGAATGGTTGTCTGTCCCTGTGTGTTAGCCCTGCGACAGACTGGCGACCTGTCCAGGGTGTACCCCGCCTTTCGCCCTATGACAGCTGGGATAGGCTCCAGCGCCCCCCGCGACCCTGAAAAGGATAAGCGGAAGCGAATGGATGGATGGATAGATAGCGCCAAATCACAACAAAAGTCGCCTCAAGGCGCTTCATAGGTACAGAGAAAAACCCAACAATCATATGACCCCCTATAAGCAAGCACTTTGGCGACAGTGGGAAGGAAAAACTCCCTTTTAACAGGAAGAAACCTCCGGCAGAACCAGGCTCAGGGAGGGGCGGCCATCTGCTGCGACCGTTTGGGGTGAGAGAAGGAAGACAGGTTAAAAGACATGCTGTGGAAGAGAGACAGAGGTTAATAACAGATATGATTCAATGCAGAGAGGTCTGTTAATACATAGTGAGTGAGAAAGGTGACTGGAAAGGAAAAACTCAATGCATCATGGGAATCCCCCGGCAGCCTACGTCTATTGCAGCATAACTAAGGGAGGATTCAGGGTCACCTGGTCCAGCCCTAACTATATGCTTTAGCAAAAAGGAAAGTTTTAAGCTTAATCTTAAAAGTAGAGATAGTGTCTGTCTCCCGAATCCAAACTGGAAGCTGGTTCCACAGAAGAGGGGCCTGAAAACTGAAGGCTCTCCCTCCCATTCTACTTTTAAATACTCTAGGAACAACAAGTAGGCCTGCAGAACAAGAGCGAAGTACTCTAATAGGGTGATATGGTACTACAAGGTCATTGAGATAAGATGGGGCCTGATTATTTAAGACCTTGTATGTGAGGAGCAGGATTTTGAATTCAATTCTGGATTTAACAGGAAGCCAATGAAGGGAAGCCAAAACAGGAGAAATATGCTCTCTCTTTCTAGTCCCTGTCAGGACTCTTGCTGCAGCATTTTGGATTAGCTGAAGGCTTTTCAGTGAGTTTTTTGGACATCCTGATAATAATGAATTACAATAGTCCAGCCTGGAAGTAATAAATGCATGAACTAGTTTCTCAGCATCACTCTGAGACAGGATATTTCTAACTTTAGAGATGTTGCGCAAATGTAAGAAAGCAGTCTTACATATTTGTTTAATATGTGTGTTGAAGGACATGTCCTGGTCAAAAATGACTCCAAGGTTCCTCACAGCGTTACTGGAGGCCAAGGCAATGCCATCCAGAGTAAGAATCTGGTTAGATACCATATTTCTAGGCTTTTCAGGGCCGAGTACAATAACCTCAGTTTTATCTGAATTAAGAAGCAGAAAGTTAGCGGCCATCCAGGTCTTTATGTCTTTAAGACATTCCTGCAGTTTAACTAATTGGTGTGTGTTATCTGGCTTCATGGACAGATAGAGCTGGGTGTCATCTGCATAGCAGTGAAAATGTATGCTATGTCTTCTAATGATGCTGCCTAAGGGAAGCATGTATAATGTAAACAGAATTGGTCCTAGCACTGAACCCTGTGGAACTCCATAATTAACCTCAGTGTGTGAAGAGGACTCTCCATTTACATGCACAAATTGGAGTCTATTAGATAGATATGATACAAACCACTGCAGCGTAGTACCTGTAATACCTACAGCATGTTCTAATCGTTCTAATAGGATATTATGGTCGACAGTATCGAATGCTACACTAAGGTCTAGCAGGACAAGCACAGAGATGAGTCCACTGTCCGAGGCCATAAGAAGATCATTTGTAACCTTCACTAAAGCTGTTTCTGTGCTGTGATGATCTCTGAAACCTGACTGAAACTCTTCAAATAAACCATTCCTCTGCAGATGATCTGTTAGCTGTTTGACAACTACTCTTTCAAGGATTTTTGATATAAAAGGAAGGTTGGAGATTGGCCTATAATTAGCTAAGACTGCTGGGTCTAGAGATGGCTTTTTGAGTAAAGGTTTAACTACAGCCAGTCTGGCTCAGTGGCTCTTCTCTCGCTGGCTATTTGGGTTCTGGCAGAGCTTCGCAGAATGCCCAAGTAAATTTCTGCTGTTTTACAGAGTACACTTGTGTGTTGTTATTGTGTGTGTGCTCTTTAGGGAAGCCTCAGATTACCACAGGCTGTTTCTAGTCTTTTTTGAGTGCACCTGTTTGCACAGTTAATGCAGTCAAAGTACTAATTGTCAGACGCGGAGGCGGAGTAGGGGTGGGAGGGTTATAATCCCTCTGGCAAACACCCATTGCTGCTGCCCCCCCCCCCAACTTCTCCAGTTAACAACCCTATCCCTAACAGCTCTGTAATTACGAAGCCTCCCCTACCTGGCCAGGGGCTCAGTTTCCAAACCCATGGCTGCAGGCTTTCATGTTCCTCCTGCCTTTCTATTGCTCAGTACTTCCTTCTGTGACTGAGTACTGGGCCAGCTGGTAGATCCATCCTGGTCCATCTAAGATGAGCCGTGTGTCTCAGGCTGATTACAGGGCTGGGCGGAGTGGACGGCATGTTCACTGCTGGGCACTTTAATGAGATTAAGGCTGTGCTAATCTATGAAAAGGGAAAGGCACCCCTCTCTTTCTCTTCCTGACTTGCTTCCCTCATTTCTATGCATGAGGGGTGAGTGCCTCTCATAAAAAAAGCTTGCTGTATAAAGGATGCCTTGGAATTACTCTTCAAAGTGTTTGCCAGCATTTATTTCATTATAATTATACCAGCGAGGCCATGAAAAGAGGCGGGGACGGCTTGTGTGGAATAAATGTGACTAATGTGTGAGTTAATCTGATGTTGCATTGAGGGCACATCATGAAAACAAACTCCAGAGTGTAAACATGAGGCAAAGGAAGCTTTCACTGCACCTTAGCTTTGAAGAGTCTCACTTCCAAGGATCGGAAGTCCATGCTGCTGATTAGCGATCGCATAAACTCGCTGAAAGGAAAAAGCAAAAATAAGAACATGAGCTGAAAACTTTTCAAGGTTTAATTCTACCTGTAGAGAAGTCACATCCAGAATATCTTCACTTTTAAACTCATGTTTCCAAGTCCAAAGTGAGATTACCCCGATGATGTAATCAGGGTATTTTTCAGGCTTTGGGAAACTCCCGAAAGAGAGGAGCTACGTTTATATCTTTATAAAGCTATAAAGTGAAATCACAACGGATCTGAGAGCTGCTTTGAAATAAGGCTTTACTGCCAGTCAGATAAATTCACAATTAAAATGTGATTTCTTAAACGTTACTTGTCTTAAAAGTAGTGCAGTACGTTACTTAATTACTCACCGGAAAAAGTAATTGTTGCATTACTTTGGCATTATTCTATAACATGACCTGAAATACATTGCTACACAATTACCAGCTAACAACATAAACCTGAGGCTACAGTCCCACATACTGACATAAATCCCTATCCTAATGAGGACACACAAGATCCAATGCAAAGCTGGAAACGAGCCCAAAGAGCCACAGTGATTCTAGCCGGTTCCAGAGAACAGGAGCTGGCGAACACTCAGTGTTGAGTAAATGTAACACGAGTAACAACACAATTAACTGTAATGTAATTAATGAAGTTAGTACAATTTAGCTACATTACTACTGACAAATGTAATGTGATTACAGTAACATGTTAGTTTGGAATGTGTTACACCCAGCACCGGTTACAACACTGCAGATCATTAAAACAAGATTTACACCCATGAGCTCAAAAGTAACAATCCCAGAAATGTTTGTAATGCTCAATGCCTAACGTGCGCTGTTTGTGTGTATAGAATTGTTTATTATTCTTTTTAAATAAGAGGGGAAAAAACACAAGTAGTTTACTGGCCTAAAGATTAAAAACATAAAAAAGACCCTAAATAATCCCATACACAATACAAGCTACCAAACTGTATGACACACACTTATACAACGTGTGGATGCACATCATTTAGTTCATAGAACATCTGCTTTTTTTTTTAGAGCTATTTATAACCTTATTTTCATTTTTTAAATTTATTGTTTAAATGCATTTATTTATTTGTTTGTCAAGTCATTTGTATTTCTGCAGCCCAAACTCACATGTAAAGGTTTCATGGTTTTCAGAGACACATGTTTAACTGTTTAACATCGAGTGTATAATATCTGATACATGAGGTTTATTTTGGCATTATTTCAGCCCAGCGTCAGACTGGCGACCTGTCCAGAGTGTACCCCACCTCTCGCCCTGTGGTAGCTGGGATGGACTCCAAACCCCCCCCGATTCTGATAAGGTTTAGAGAATGGATGGATGGATGACAGTTATTTCATGGTTCAGGCTTTACAGAGTTAAAAAGAGACACATAAAAAAACTCCCTAATGTTTTGAAACAGATAAAAACAACATATTATTTTAAAATTTGGAAGATTCCTACATCTAACCAAACCAAATAGTGTCTGAAATATGTTTTTCCAACAGAGCTTATTTTTTGCAATAACTGAAAAAAAAGAAGAAGAAATATGATCAACTTTTTGCAGAGGAAACCAGATTAGGGTTAAGTTTATTTACACATTTCCAGTTTGTATAGTTTTGCTATTTGATTGCAAACCTGTTCTGATTTCATAATACAGACACAAAGTGGCTCCATGAGCCTCCATAGCATGCTGCACTAATTCTTTTATTGACTAAGTCATGAAGTGTAAAAGAAGAGAGCAGCTGGCCTTTAAGGACAAACGGGATTGTTGTGAATACAAATAATTGTGGTCATGTAATCGCTCCAAAAATAGGAAAAACTTTGGCGGCATTTTTTGGCGGGTTTGTCCTGTGCGACGTCGTGTTTACAGGAGACGTGATGGTAAAATGTTCTGAGTCCATTGTGGTTGTTCACAGTAGCCAAACAATGCGTGGGCAAACGGGGACACCCCGCCACAGTAACGGATAAAACTGCTCTGGTTTTGAGTCCGTGTGGAGGTTTGGGGAGGGGTGTCAGCGACCGGACGCACACTCTGCAGCAATGTGACAAGTCGCAGACCGGCACAATCTGGGTCTGCTCGGATAATTAGAGGGAGACTGGTCCGATTATGTGGGCACAGGCCTCTCCTGTCCAGCGTGTGGCACAGCGACGGCCGTCCCTTCTCTAACGAGCGCCCAGTGTTAATGAGCCCCTCCTCGCCGAGCGCTCAATGGCCTGTTAGACCAAAGAATGGCTGAGCACCAGGCCATCGAGTGCAGTGCACGCCTGAGTGCTCCCAGCTCCATGATTGGCCCTTGTCCTCCAACCACGGTGCAGGCAGGGGCTTGATGGGGATGAAGAGAGACAGGGCAGCTAATGATTATTAATTGCACTTGGTTTGCAGTAAAAGAGTCCAAATGCTGGTGCGCTAAGGACACTGGCGTGATAATGGCTCGCGTAAATGAGGGGCGAGGGGACCGATGATGGACTGCAGGGAGGATAATAGCAGCCTAACCCATTTTCTTTTGTCGGACCTCCTCCGGCACCCCGCTGTGGCCAGCACAGCAGACTTCTCGCTTGCGTAATACTCCCCAAATTTTGGCGGTCCCCTCGCTGGGGAGCTGGCGAAGCAGGAGGTGAAGGGATGCAAACATATCCTGACCTAGTTCGACTTGACAGAGTTGAGGGTTGTTTTGGGATATTCTGAGCAGGCTGACGGGTGATGGGAAACTCTATCAGACAGTTTACGTAGTGGGGAGATCGTCAGCGTGAGCTTCCAGCGAAAGCACGAGGATGAGCCGGCTCCGCTCGATGCCGTTCGGGAATTCTGCATGGTAATGTGCTTCCCGTCAGACCACGTGATGCTGCCTGAGGGAATGTGGCGCTGTGTGAGGTGGACTTGTGAGGAAGCACAATGCCACACAGGGACAGATGGCCTGAGTCAAGGGCCAAAACAGGAGAGCACAGAGAGGGTGAGAGGGAGGCAAAAAGAGAGCCGGAGAGACGAGAGACACGAGAGGGGAGGACAGTTAAAGATGAAAAGAAAAGAGGAGAGCAAACGGGGGAGGAGGGTGTAATTACTGTGCCGTTAAACTGCAAGAAACATCTATGAACATGAGGGAGCCGCCTCCTCTAAGCCCTTCATGATCAGAAAGGCTGATTGTGTAACTACTGTTGCAGCTCATTTCGAAGCTAGGATTACAGACAACAGGATTAAGTGAAACAGGTAAGAGGATCAGCTGAGTTCAGTTGGGATGAGACGGCAGAAGGATGCTATTGTTTTCTCCTTGTTTAGGAGGTGGCGATAGGAGCGCTGATCTCCTCTCTTCTTATCATTTAAATCGCAGAAAGGAGTTCTGTGAAAAGAGGTTTAATATGGACATTCATTATCATTACTATAATTGCCTCTATAGAGCGCAGACACCCTGGGCTTTCTGTGCCAGCGAGGCAGCCAGTCTACAGGCCTCCTCTAATGCACCACACAAAGGGGCTGGCCGTAAATCAGAGGACCCATGACCCTGGCCCCGTACTCGCTGAGAGGGAGCTCTCACTCTGGGGTGAAGGTTTTGGGTGCAGGCCTTGACCTTCGGGGACCTCTGGTGCTGGCTTGGCTCCACACTCTCCTGTGTGTAGGAAGCTATAGAGCCCGGGGCAGCGAGAGATCGCTGTGTGTGGGAATCTGCGACATATGGGGCACAATGCAGAGACACAAGGACGCGGAGGCCGAGCGCCGCCCGAGCAGGGTTCAGGGTTCGGTTATTTTCACGATCTGTTCGCCTGCTAATTCTTTTTTCTCCCGTTTACGCCGTGAAAAGTGAGAAAGGAGTGAAAACACCTGATATCTTTTTGGCTAAAAACACAGACACACAGCGAGCAGCCCCTGGATTGTAGAGCGTTTGATATGAGGAGAATTTTTTTGTTTTGTTTTGTTTCAGGGTTGTTTTAAATAAATAAATTGTTGAATTTTTTTCATGTATTAATTGCAGACCAGCTCCACAGTGGAGCTCTTTAGGAACGGGAGAAGCACGAAAAAACATCAGAGATCCAAAAAGCAGCATGAGAAGCCCAGAAAGTGTCTGAAGTGGACACCTTCAAGCACCAACAACAGCACACGTGAGAGTAACACACAGAACGGTCGTTTGTGACACAGTAGTCGACGGTCCATGTAGGCAACGACCCCAGAGTGAGTGTATGAAGACCCCTCTTACAAGAAAAGAGCCAAAGCTTGAGTTTCGAAAGCTAAAACCAGTTGAGCAGACTTGCTTCACGGCCACAGTGCAGTCAGTGTTTCCTGTGATGCACTCATTGGTCATCTTTGTAATAAAACCTAAAGACTAAAAGAAAGAGTAGCGTGTGCCTTCATTAGCACAGGGATTTGTGTCACGGTGTGGCTGTAATGTTAGTTTTATACTGTTTATTTGGTAATTATATAACTTTTACTCTCTTTAAGGAGGCAATGCATTACTTTTTTAAAGTAATACAACACAGCTCTTTAAATAAAGTTTTTAACTCTTTTACAGCTTTTGCATCATTTTTCTAGCTGTTTTCTTCCAAATTAATGGATATATATGATATCTAACTTTTTCATGGTAAGATAAGTTTGAATTAAGTCAAATTCTGGTGACTATTCAACATTGGTTTCAGCCCTTAAGGGCAAAGTGCACAGTTATCACATCCAGACTCGAAACCTTGACCTCTAAAGTCGTATAAAACATTTCTAAAAAGGTAAAGTGGATCAAAGAGAGTCCCACACACGATGGCAAAATCACTGGAACAAACTTGCATACACAGTCTTATTCTTATTTATGGGAGGTCAGCGACTCCTCCTCCGGCTTCTCTGAGGGGTGTGTTAGTTGGTCACTTACTCCATGGATGCAATTTTCTGTGCCAGGCTTGCAATTACAGCAAACAGCCTCAGGTCCACGAGCCCATCTGTCACTCTGAAGTCCACCATCTCCAGGATCTGAAAAATAAGAAAGAAAAGAAATCCAAAAAGCAAACCCATGCAACTGTTAAAGCGTCGTGAATGTGTGATGTGAGCGTGTGCAGGCAAAGCGAAGACCCACCCTGTAGACGTAGATCTCTTCCTCTTCGGAAAGCAGCTCAGGAGGGATGATGTTTTTAAGAGCGAGGAGGACCTGCAGACAGGAGATGTAGCCATCACCGTCACTGTCCTCCTGCAAAAGAAGACTGCCATTACCATCTTTAACTTAAAGGATTAAACAGGGAAAAATGCTGGGTACTATATAAAGAAACAACAGAAAGTTGTGATAGATGATTAAAATCTGTAGCTTGACCTTTACTTTCTTTATTATGTTTGGAAATAAATCCATCCAGTTTGAGGATGATTGGATTAACTGATTAATTAAAAGCCAACTTATTGTCAACCTTACTACCATCAGTGGGAAAAATTTAGAGATGGCACGATACCACTTTTTTATGTCCGATACCGATACCGATATCATAAATTTGGATATCTGCCGATACCGATATGAATCCGATATAGTGTTTTTTAATCAACAAAACTGTTTTTTAAAATATCTTGCTGCATTTTGCAAGTCTGCAAGTTCATACTCAAGTTTAAAACAACAACTACACTAAAGCTATTCTGTTATACCTGTATACAAAAAAAATATTTCATAGTTCAGCAATACTGATCAATCTAATAAACTTAGACCTACACCATCCTCCCTATTCTGGTATTTTAAAGAGTACTTAGCGTAAATATTAAGCAACCTAACTAATAGGGTTCCAACTCCCAGCAACAACAAAAATAAATAAATAAAAAATAGGGAACCACCCCTCACGCGCCACCTCATGATGCTTAATCGACGTAATCAACCTTAATTTGATGCAGTGTGAAAAAAAATGCACAGAAATCAATTATTTTTCAAGAAATATTAAATAGATTCAACATCTTTCTTCAACAAAATTGCAGACTGCACAGATGGTACCTTCCCAAAGGAAAAAGTACTATAGCTTACTAGGGTATATATATTAGACTTAATAGTCACTATATACAGTAATTGACTTCTATTCATTTTACATCAAATTAAAACTTTGTGTGTCAGATAATTATTTATTAAAAGCTAGACATTTTAAATGAGAATAAGAAAGAAAAGTATGTCTTGGTGCCCCCTTTTCCCAGTTAATGCCCTATCGGCCCCCCTGGCTAAACTTTGCTAGGTCAGCTACGTAGAAAACGATCCTGGTGTAGAAAGTAATATTAAATAAATTCTAACAACAGCTTATCAAGCTTAAACGTGCTACTGTTGTTCAGCCGCTGGTTTCCTCTTTCTGGTGCAAAGTGGACCAAAAACAAAGACGGACTCGCGACAGAAAAGCCGATCAGCTGATCATTTAAGCAGTTTCACGATTGAAGTAGCAGCCGGAGAGCGAGAGGCAGTCGCTCGTTAAGCTTAACGCAGGAATGCTTTACAAACATTCAGAGATGGACTTACACACTTGCTTTACTTCTCTCGGGGATAACTTTGTCGGAGATGAAATGCCAGGTTGCTAGCGAAGCTCCAAATGCTATCCAGACCACCACAGGTCCCGCATGCCACAGCCGCTCTATCACGTGATGCATACTGCTCCGACGTGCTAACGTTCTGAGGCGAGTTACGGCGTGTTGCAAGTTTTGTGAGGTGCTTTCGTGATATTTAATGGATCGGATTACATTTTTTATTTTTCTCCGATATCCGATCCAGTAATTTAGGTCAGTATCGGACCGATACCGATACGTAATATCGGATCGGTCCATCTCTAGAAAAATTACATTATTACTAAAAGGAAGTTCAGCAAATTACAGTGAAAGAAAGAGAATATACTAAAGAATAAAGGTGAATATAAAACCTGAATCACGCAGGACTAGAGGAAAACGTGTATTCCCCAACTAGTTGGAGAGTGGTTGCTCGAGGTTACACCACCAGATTTGTTGGTAGCAGATTGCCTCTAGTTTGCATGAATGATGCCAACTTGTCGTCTTTTCAGTAGTGAAACTTCAAAACGCAAACTGGAAACAGAAACATTTTGCCTTCAAACTAAAAACTGCGCTTTTTAAAACATGTTGGTTGTGGCGGTAAGGTAGAACTTTTAGTTTGAAGGGAAAAAGACTCCAGGTTGCCTCATACTTTTTCACATTTCACTACTGCTTGGCGAGTAGTTGTCAACTGTTTGCAGACAAGTCGCCGTCTTCCATGCTAACCACCAAAGCAATCACTAGCATAGAAGGCTTTTGGTGCTTTCACCTAGTAACAACCAGCAAAATCCAGCAACCACTTGGCAACCAGTTGCAGAGCATAGTGGTTAAAGTGGAAAAAACGATAAATATTTTACAAAAAAGCAAAACAAAAACTCAAAACTTGAGATTTAAAGTCTTTTCTTTTGACTTTTCGTTTCGACCCTTGGAAATATTGTAGGAATCCAACCAAGGTGTGAATTATCACATTAATTAACTAGCAGAATCTTTTCTTAAGGCTGAAATCTGTTTCAACCTTCTTTTAATACTCATTGGTTTTCTTTGTTGACTGTGATTGTGAACTGGAAAAAAGTGATTTTTCTTAAATTCTTAAATTCTGAGATAAACATTTTTACAGTTTTCCTAAATTTTGCAAGCCATTGCTACTGTTAGGAGAAAAAAAATCTGTATTTCTGGGAGGGAGAGCAGCAAATTACAGTGAGTGAAACAGAATATCCTAAAAGAAAAAGGGGAATATAAAGGGTTTAAATCCCTTTTCACTTACTGCTTCAAAAGCCCTTTTGTACTCGGCCAGCTTCTCCTGACTGAAAATGCAGTACTTTGCCAAAAAGTCGACTGGAAAGAGAAGAAAACAAAGGCAAAAGTTGAGAGCTAGGGGAAGCCATGTTAACTGTACTCTTAGACATACTAAATTTCAGACGGTGAATTCATCATCTTTATGTGTGATAGTCAAAAGAAACATGCAGCTCGAGTAACAACGTCAGGCTTCTCACGGTGTGTGCATGTGTGTGTGTGCAGAGTGGATTAGGGCAATATTTCTCTCCTCTGGTCGCACCGGGGTCAGGGAGGGGGGACAATACGGGGCGAGAGGTTCACAGGACGTCCAGTTGACCAAGATCGGGGAGGAGGGAGCGAAGGAGGGGAGGAAGGGGGTCAGAGTGGCACTTGGCTGCTGGGTCTTTATATGAAGACAGAAAGTGAGATGAATAGATGCAGCGGTCAAGGCCTCGAAATGAACGGCACTGCTGTGGTTGAATAGGGAAAAGGTTTTTCCTGAGTTTGAGTATATTAGAGGGAAATATTAGCATTTGTATTAAATCATTTCTACTTAGGAAAAACACTAACCCTAGGGGTTCGGTGAGTCGGTCTCAGGGGTTCGGCAGAACCTCCGCCGTGACATGCATGGCTCATTTTGTACACCAGTAAAAAACATATCTATGTCTTGAATTTGAAAAAAATCACATTTTATTTTTCACTAAAGAGGGGTTCAGTGAATGCGCATATGAAACTGGTGGGCTTCAGTACCCCCAACAAGGTTAAGAACCACTGGCCTAGACTGACCACTTTTCTGAGGTTTCTGTGATAGCAAACTTTTCTGCTTTCTATTTTTAAATTTCTTCTATTTTCAGGACTTAAAAAACAAAACAAAACAAAAAAAAAACACTGTTTCCAGATGTGTTCAAAGATCAAAGGCATAACATTTAACTCTGGTGATGTCAACTAGTGTTGTTTACAACTTCAGTTCTATTTCTTCATTTTAAAAAATGAATCGCTTTAACAAAATTCTCTGGCCTACATACTGAACTTAGATAGAAACAAATAATAACGATATGCTTCCCTGTACTGACAGCAGTTTGTCCACATGTGGGTCTACTGGGAGGCAGGTTTCCATGCAAACTCTACAGTGGAACTACACGGAGCTTTTCAGCTTTTCAGAGGCTCAGCTGTTTTTATATATTGACTTTAGTATATTTAATGAAGCCAGACAAAATGTTACCTTCAGGTTTTTTGAGTTATAGACCATCGGACTGCATTGTTGTGGCAACAAAGTCTTTTCTGATAACTTGCTGTGCATTTTTTTTTGGCACATTTGGGGTAAATGTTCCAGCTGTTTGATCACCATATGGAATTGGTGGCTGGTCAAAACAACTTCTGGCATATGAACGGTCTTCTTTTTATTTTAAAACCAGGCTAATCTTCTAGGCATCACTTTTGGCCTTCTAAAAGAGTTTTTTTTAAAAAACATGTATTTTTTTATGGGGCATTAATTAAACTGTCGATTTACAAGTTTCCCAAGATACCAAGTATATCAAGCTGGAGTTTATTTACAAGATGTACAAAAAAAAATTCTTTTTAGGAGTTGATTTTGAAAAAAGAGAAAGTTGTAGCTTGTGAGTGAGAATCATTATTATAACAATGTAAAGCTACCCAAAGGAAAACAGAAGGGAGATAAGCATGCCAGCAGATTACAATACAGTCCTTTTGCATGCAAAAAAGCAAAGTACAGAAACAGTATCTGCTAAATTCAATTCTATATTGTTTTAAATGATGTTTTTATGCCGCTTTCATGTAAACTCCTTTTAAACATACTCTATTAGGAGAAAAACATGAGCTTATTTCCCTGATTCAGTGCAAAAATCCCAAATGTAAAAGCGATGATTACACGAGGGGCACAAACTGAGACAAATCGCACCCATGAATATTTCAGCAGGCAAATTTGTTAGGGAGAGCGACTCCGTATAAAAAGCGAGAAGGGGGGTTAGAAAACGGGGCTTTTAAGCTGCTGCCACTTCAATTTAGGAGATGCGAATGAGTCTACTGAATAATGGATCTATTCATTGGTGTGAAGAAGAAAGAGAAGCAACAGAGTTGATATCAGTCTGGACTTAAACCTCTGGACCTCTGGGGTTTCTCTCCAATGGCAGGGGGGCCTGTTTGAATCTGCCATTTATCAGCTTAGGCCTAATCAAAACCAGGCCTCCTCTTTTCACATGCTAAATGTTACATTCGCATCCAGTCAACTTGACTTGTTAAAGCTTGATTAATCAAAAAAAGCAAGGCGGCCTGCCTTCTTCGCATCTGTTTGCAAATATCTGCGATGAGACGAGGGTGCGGGACGAGGATCTGGAGGGACACATGCGTGCAGCCGCAGCTCGGCCTGCAGCGGGCCCGGGCGGGGATTTAAAGGCTTTCCTCATCCTCCTCGGTGGCTGCATCAGTGCACCGGTCAATCTGCTGAAGTGAACTGGCACCTTGTGTGACACAGTGAATGGATCCTCCTCCTCTTTTTTCTGAGGAGGCTGAGGTTCACTGACCATCTGGAGGAGAGTGAGCAGCTGACCTGTGCTGACGTCTGTGAGTCCACAATGACAATATGAGGTTACACACACACACACGCACACACACACTGATACCGCTAATAATAAAAACCATCCAGGCGTATATAAGGTGCATTTTTAAAATAATTTTTCCGATCATTTACTCAGGCAGGATCTTTTTTCTTTTTTTAAATTTTTGCACTCCATTAGACTTTATATTTTGAGACTTCACCCCAGAAATATATGACAACACAGCTAATACAGGAAGCCACAATCTACATTAAAAAAAAACTCCACTGAATACTTCCCCCCCCCCCCCCTCTTTTTAGCAAAGGAAATTACACTCAACGGGACGGGACAATATATATTATATTCAGTGTATGCATGGACAGTTTTCAGGGTGAAAATGTCAGAGGTCACACGAGAGTGGCCAGACTGCTTTGAGTTGACAGAAAGGCTAAAGTACGTAAAACAAAACTCGCTACATCTATGCAGAAGAGCATCTCTGAAAGCACAACCCTGAAGCAGACGGGCTCCAGCAGCAGAAGACCACGCCAGGTGCTATTCCTCTACAGGCTACAATTCACACGCTCTCAGAAGATGGGAAACATTGCCTGGTCTAATGATACGCGTTAAGCTACAAACATGCTTGCATTCTTAAAACTTAAACTTAAAACAATATGGCAGATTTGTGCACAAATATTCAAGCATGTTAACCGATACTCTAAATCTGAGACATTAAATTGATGAAGTTTTGCTACTGAAACTCTGCTATATCCCATGATGTTAATGCATCTGAAGTTTTATGTAACAAAGCAAGATTTTGGTCTTAGATCAAGACCTGTTGTTATTAACAACAGTATATTATATATACGTTTTGCCTCATAAACATATATTAATGTTACAATATAAAAGCTAAATAAATGAATAAATCACTTGATTCTGATGGTGTCAGGTAGGAACTTTTCTCAGCTTTCACCAGAGCCAATGGTTCACATGAATGAAATCTGGGGCCAAACTGTCCTCTAAGTACTGCTTCCGGATGAAAACTGCACTTTATTTTCCACTTGTTTCCGTGAAACACGCTGAATGAGGCTTGTTCTGAGAGTTAAAGCAGTTTGCTGGGGCTTCACCTTCAACATCAGCCTCGCCTTCTCTTTCAGCTGCTGTTTGCAGCGCTCAGGCTCACAGTGCAGTGGTGCTGGAGGAGGTTGGGGGGTCCCCGGCTGAGAAGAGCGTACTGTCAGGGAATCAGGCTGGACAAAAGGTGCAGTGGAGTGAGAGATTGAGGGAGGAAGCGAGGCCGGGTGGAGGAGCGGGACAAAGCCGAGGCAGTAAAGCCTCCTGCCTGATAGCCTTATCTGATTCTACTCCAGCGCTCGATGGCTTTTTTTTCACCCTGCCTTTAAAGCGCACAGGTTGTGCCTTTGGTGTGAAGCCTAGCAGAAAATGTTAATCAAGAGAGGGACTGTGTGGAGAAAGGCGAGAGAAAGGGGAGAGTCACTCTGTTGAGGCCATAATCTGTAATGAGACCGAGGCGATTCAGTTGCAATTGAAAGAGGAAGAATGGGGCCATGATGATGATGATGAGCAGGGAGGTTCACTCTTTTACCGGCGTTTGTTTTTCTGTTTTGTTTCTTTTCTCTCGTGGAGTCAGTGCTCTTGCACCGGCACAGAGCCGCAGGTCACAGCTCATTTAATACACACCCTCGGACATTGTTTCCAACGTCTGCAGCTGACAGATGAAAAATACTTCTGACTGCTCCACTGACCGTTATCAGTCTGTGTATGATTTATATTTCCCTCTATGGCAAATATTGATGCTGTTTCTAGTAATCACAGCTCTGAATAACGGCTGATGCAACCCTCATTAATTATTCGCTTGTTTCTTGCAGTCTGTAGTAAATACAGAGGTTGTCTTAGTGCTGTGGAAAACAAAGCAGGAAGTGGACAATGCGTGTGCCGCACTCGGTAGTGAAACGTTTCACTCGCACGTGCAACTAGAAGTAGATGGACTGTAATGAAGGAAACAAACATGTAATAAATAAAGTCACCATGACCAAGTCGTGCCCAGCAGCATCTGTTTCATGGTGGATTTAAAGCCCTGCCTCTTTGCTGCGACCAAGAAAGTGAATCCAGGTGGAGTGAAAGAAGAGTTTACGACATCTTTTTAATCATGTTTGTTATCAAAAGCTTTGAGCTAAGCCAATAAAAGTTAATTATCTGACCTCCTCTTCAAAACGTTAAAACCACCGGAGGTTTGTTTTAAATAGGCACAAAGCACCTGAATCAACAACAACAACAAAAAAATAAATACGTGTTTGTATGCAGATAAACTGCTTCTCTAGTTCCCTTAGCTCTTTATATTTGGCAGGTTTCTGATAAATCCTACTGCAGGCTGGCAGCAGCAGGGCCATGAATGTTAACCTCCTAAGACCCAAACTCTTTCATGGCATGTATTTTTAATTTCTTTTTGCTATTTGGGCCAATTGGGACCTGATGAATGTAAAAACAAAGAATGACATGATTTTTTTTTTTTTTTTACCTGATTTTTGTTTCTGATAAAAATAAGAGCCACACATAAGGACATTCTCTTTAAATTTTGATAGAAAAGTGGCAGTATAATGTCCTCTTTAGTGGATATCAGGCCCTTGTAGAGCAAAATTTAGTATTTTGGTCTAGACAACCCAAAATGTGATGTCCACACATGTGAACGCCAGGTCCTAAGATGTTAAAGATTTTAGTTACCAATTACTCTGCATATTAACACTGTTAATAAACCATTAATAAAGCTACTTTCAGCAGCTCCTATATTCATTTGATTTAGCTGTGTTTTGCCCTTCCTGAGTCTCAATATCTGCTATTAATAACTTCTGCTCTTAAGGTTACCAGTCCTTTATAATTTAACCACTAAAGTATTTTAAATTAACGCTTTGGTGGAATTTGTGCTCGATAATGGGTTTAATTCGTTTCCCCACAAATTCTAAGCTAGTTACCTTTTTCCCCTTAGCTTTCACTTGTTGAATAGAAACAGCAAAACGGTCCGGTCTTGTAACTGAACAGCATACTAGAGACACAAATGTAAAATCAGACAAATCTGCAAAACGTTACCACGTGACCCCTGGATTAAAAACATAGTTTTTCTATGGTAATTTGAGTATATTTAATGAAATAAATGAAAGAATGACAAGCCCTCAAAGTGCATGGGGGAGGGTTGAAATATCCCCCCCTCAACTCTGAGCATGTAACAGGATATATCACAGTTTCAGCAGGAAAACTACACTTGGTTAAAGTGTGTGCTGTATTTACAAAAAAAATTCCGGTAAGTTTTAGGGTTAAGCATAAAAATGTGCTTTTCTGGGAGTAAAAGTGAAATATGTGAAAACAGATCATCACACCCAGTTCTGACTGTTTTAATGCCTTAAGTTTAAAATACAGCCCACATTCAATTTGTGCATACCTACACAAAAACACCTCTGTAAAACAATGTAAGGCTGTGATGTATAACACACGGGCACACAGAGGGGTTCATTGTGTTTGTAATGTGTCCACTTGTTTGTTGCTCTCTTTCCCGCTTAATCCCAGACTTTTGTTTCTGCTCATCATCACACTGTATGCTGTGATCCATAATTCCTTCAACAAAGGTCACATTCAGCAGCAGAGAGGAGGTGACCTCGTTTTTAACAGCAGGAAGATGTCAGGGTGAAACATGCCCCACATATACGGGACTAAAATATGTGATTAAGAGCGCAGATTTAGAACAAAGTGCGTTCATACAGAAGCAGATAAACATGTTTTGACAGGATAAAATCTATGAGAAATGGGTCCTTAAAAATGAGATGATTCTGTAAAAGTGATGAGACCCTATGTGTTAAGCAGGTGAGAGGAGCTTTGAGCGTGTCATTACACAATAATATTGAATATATAGAATATAGATGAGGTGGCGATGTCAGCCTCCACATGATACACCAGCAGGAGGTGCAGTCTATACTGAACACATAGAGTCAAATGTATGAGTAAGTTGTGCAACAGCAATAACGTTCCCCCTGTACCTGTACATTTTTCATGAAACCTACCTGAGTTCAGAGTTACAACAGACAACTCATGCATATTTAACTCAGCCTGCAAAGGATTAATATTAAAGAATAAACAGCTAACCTGTTATCTTTGTACTCACAAATTCAATGCATGTCACATTACGCATTAAATTAATTACATTTATTAGTTGATATTAAATCCACAAAATACAAACTGCAGGTGTAGACACGAGGGAACAGCACAGGAGATCACATCGGGAGTAAAGGGGGAACATCGCAGGTACATTTTTGGTGGTTCAGAGTCTTTTTGAGGTGGTTCTGTGTCTCCTTATGTCAGTTCAAAGCCTACATCACATTTAGAAATGGCCTAATAGAATATATTGTTTAAGAGGAACTGTAGCCCACCATTCACTCACAGTCCAGAAAGACTAAATTACAACAAGAAACTAAGTTACAGGCAGGCAATTGTATCACTGGATACATGGAAAACATTTATGGAGCTTAAAAACACCTTCAGAATGCCGACTTGTTTTCTATACTAGCAGGTAAATAAGGAGCTTAGAAAACAGAAAACAAGAAGTGAGGTGTAATTTTGTCATATCAGTGACTGTGGTGAAAGACTACATTATAATCATAATTGTTGCAAACATGGGAAATGCAAGAACTTTAAATGCAACAGTTTTTTTTAAAGGTCACCAGTGTTCAAAACACAGTGTAGCAGAGTTAGGTACTACCGTGCTAAAACAGGTGACGGCACAGCAGCATTATCCTTAAGCCTCTGTTGTTTCTACATGGACTCATGACTCCACCCCTCACTTTCTCCAAAAAGACTGTGTTTGTGTGTGTGTTGAAGGGGAGGGGGTTAAAGCTCTGGTAGGAAAACAAACAAAGACGCACGTAGCGGCCACACTCCTGATTCTGGCTGCACGCCATCGGCCTCACCACAAACCACAACTTACGCTTTCCACATGCACACACGCCTACGACCAATCAGCTCCTGCCGCAGATCCTCCTGATATGCTCCCAAGAGTCCAAATCATCTGCTTTGCTGCAATACCTGATCTCCAGAGATAACCTTACAAAGACAAATCATTTGCTATTATTGCCCTGCCGCTCCTTGACATTGTGCCATTAATAAGGCCATTGTCGAGGGCACTCTCTGTTTGGACACCATATAATAGACGCTTTGACAGATTTACTTTGCTCTCTCCCTTCTTTTTTTTCTCTCTTATGAATACAGCGGGCATATTCCACGCTCCTGCTCATCAATAGACAAGCTGTTTGTTTGCCTAGTCATTCTGGACTGATGGTAAATACATAGAGGTATGCCACACCAAAGGCTGAACAAACAGGGCTTACATAAAAGCACTGTACCTGAACGCACACTATGGACATCCCCCTGCAAACACGTAACTATTTCTATGACCTCTTGTTACCTGCTCTTTAAGCAACTGGTCTTTCTTGTTCACTTTCTCTTTAATTCACTGTTTGGAGCCAACAATTAGACATCAACCCACAGGTAGAAAGCAGTAATGTGGGCTGGTGGTGGTGGTGTTACTGGGTGGGGTCAAAGTGAGGCTGGTTTCAAGGCTGGCAGGTGTTCCATATCAACAATGGCATTCATCAGAGACCCACAGGGTCCCTTCCACCACAGCCAGCCGCTGGCTAACAGGCACGCTTTAGCAACACAAAGGAAACCACAACTACTTGACATCCGCTTGGGTTGTCCATTGGAGATAGAGGTGAATGGAGCCCAAAGTGGCTTTTAGAAGTCCAGTATCTCATTAGCACTACAACTTTGTCAGCTAGACTCTTTGACACAGTTCAAATCACAGCTGAAAACCTCAGTTTTCATCTGAATATCAGCTATAACCTTCCTGTCTTGTTGTTTTGTGTTGCAAGGTAATTCTGAGTGTAAATAGTTTTTTATTTTTGAGAAAGTAAATATTTCTCATTAATTTCAATCCATTTCTACATATGTTGTTTTATATTTGTTCATTTGAAACAGTTTTTGGAACTGGAGTTCAAGGCTTTCAGTACCCACGGTGAATTGGAATTGACATGAACCCTGAAGTGGAGGCCTTTAAAAGGTCTCTTAGGGTCCTTATCATTAGTGAGAAGAGAGTTACTGGTCCATCTACGTTCATACAAGCGGTGTTTAATGCCCAAAAGAATGACATCATAAATACAAGCAGTGAAAAGGAGGTTCTTCTCAGTCAGGAGTCCCTCTTTTTGACCCCCTTCCTCACCTCCTCCCTCTCATTCTCAGGTGTGACATGATGGAGTAAGTAATGGGAAAGGTTATCCTGTTCTTATTTAAGGGAGGTTGGAAACGAAGCCTGTCTCTTAGATCAGACAGCTGCTACATGCTAAGCTTGTATGTTTTGATAGACTTCTGAGTATATATCCTTTGTGTTTCCTGTTCTCATAGTTTTAATTAATTTTTAGTTTTTAACTGGTTTAGGGAGGAATTTTTTTTTGGCTTATTTGCATTACGTCATTTTGTTTCTTTTGCGCCTCTTGTAGCTTAGTTTATGTTTGCTTTCAAGTAAAAATAATATGAATCTGGGGTGTGGCATCCTCTTTCTGCATGCTGTGGTCACAGAGCTTAGATGAGTTTTTCTTTACCTGCTCGTGTCCATAACAATAAGGTCATTTACCCAGGCATGGCATGCCCAGAAAGTACACACAGTACTTTTCAAAAGCAGGAGGTCCTTTCCAAAGCTTTTGGGGAATCAGGAGCCATAATAGCTTATTTCAGGAAAAAAAAAAGATTCTCTTTAGTAGAGTCCCAGCATAAAAAAGGGCACATGAAGCATATGAAGCACTATTTAGGTGCCACTTATTCTATAAAAAGGGGGCACAGAAGATCAAAGGTGAAAAAGGTTTTACTTTTTTTTCTGTTGTGTAAGAAACCAACAGCTCATCACATAAAATCTTCTCTTTGTGCCTGTGTACATACTGTCTCTGCTTTGACTCATCTCTGCAGAATGACTCCAGACACGAGGCGCACGGCAGCGATTGCTGACTGATGACAACCTGGAGTGTCACGGGACTGAATGGACAAAAACATTACAGGTGTAGGGGTGGGGGTGGATTTTGGGAATCCTTTGGCAAGGGCTCGGTGCCGAACAAAACAACAACAATTATGTCCTTTTTAGAGACTAATGAGGGGCCACAGTTACAAGAATGAACCAGAGGGAGTTCACAGACATACAGATACAAGCCACACACAAGGACAAACACGAGAAAACAAAAGGACCCTTGGCAGACAAAAATACAAAAATGAGCCAGGAGAGAAAACACAGCAGCCAATCACACAAGCACAGTCACTGAGTGCCTTCATAATTTCAACATATTTCAGTGTTAATTAAATTTTCAATGCTAATAATTTTGTGTTAATTCTAACCAAAACTGTTTTTCTAAACCTGAAAAATAATGAAAGAATCCTTCATGTTGCATCAATACAAGGAGTCTATTTTTTTTACAGAAGACAAAAGATTTCAAAACTAACTGGATTTATTTGACGTTCATAATATGGAGAGAAAAATCTCAAGGGTTTTTTTTTTTTTTCACCCCTTGAGAGTCTTGTTACTTTATTAATGTACGTACATTTTTTTTATTAGAATTACTTTTAAAAACTGTATTAAAACAACACATTCACAGCCTGGTACAACAACAGGTTTGGTCTCTGTGGACAGGAAGTCCTTTAATTTTAGCATTTTATAATTCTTTATTTATTTAAAAGGGACAGTGAAGCTTAACATAGTCCAAATATAAAATATCAAATGATGTACTGCACATAGGTTTATAGCTATTGCTCACTTCCAGCCATTGCCCCGTGTTGGGCTTACATTCACAATACACACAGTTACACCATTCACTTTTTTTAATCACCTGTTTGGATGTAATCGAGGTGTTATGTTGGAGTGGGGCTAATTTGATTGACAGGTGTGCATGCGATGCTTTCTAGAGAACTTTTAATGGGATTATCTCACTAGTGTTACAGAATCCAGAGCATTTGTGCTTTCTATTGTTAGCAAATAAGTGTATAAGTGTTAGTATATTTAAATATAGTAAATGTGATAAATCTAGCTTTAAAAACCTGGGCATTCGTCTTGTAATCGGAAGGTTGCCGGTTCGAGCCCCGGCTCCGACAGTCTCGGTCGTTGTGTCCTTGGGCGAGACACTTCACCCGTTGCCTACTGGTGGTGGTCAGAGGGCCCGGTGGTGCCAGTGTCCGGCAGCCTCGCCTCTGTCAGTGCGCCCTAGGGCGGCTGTGGCTACAATGTAGCTTGCCATCACCAGTGTGTGAATGTGTGTGTGAATGGGTGGATGATTGTGTATAGTGTAAAGTGCTTTGGGGTCCTTAGGACCAAGTAAAGCGCTATACAAATACAGACCATTTACCATTCTTTCCTAGTCTAATTGACCACAAGGGCACATTCATAAAGCATCTGATGCTACAGACATTGGTGGATCGACTGAGTGAAATTTGGGGTTTAGTATTTAGTTGAGCAAAGGTATTTTGAATGTTATCATTTGTTTTTGAGATTTATATTTAGCCTTATTAGATTGCAAGAGTGGAATATAGTGAGAGAGTGGAGAGGGTTTGAAATAAATGGTCTGAGGCAGAATCTGAGAAAGCAGTCTGTGGTTAGGGCATAGCAATCAGTCAATAGTCACTCTCTTTTCCCTCAATTTTTGTATCCACCAAGCCCTGACACCCGTTTATTGTTTGATAATGAGGTAATGAGAAAATCCAGTTCACAGTGTGTTTTAGGAGCATTTCTCTGAAAACAGATGTCATGCTCCGGTCAAAAATAAACAGTGACAGTAGACACACACACACACACACACACACACACACACACACACACACACACACACACACACACACACACACACACACACACACACACACACACACACAGTAACCACAGTGCACACTCCTGTAACAACACAAAGGCTTTCCATTAGTAATAACCTTTCTGCAAAGTAGCGAGGCCAGCTGCTGGGTTCTCCATCCTGCTTGATTACTCTCTGAACAAACCTGTCCAATCAGTCCTATTCATGGGTGCCAACACTCACATGCCAACTCTGACCTGACTGACCTCCGCAGAGGGCCAGCCCCTTCAGACTTGACCTTAGGTGTAGATGCTTATTGTCGGAGCTGCTGTCCCCAGCGCTCTTACAAAGGCTCGGATGCCAGAAATTAGGCACTTGAGGGAAACTCGAGAACTCCTGGCTAAAACTCCTGCTTGCAGAAAAAAGGCAATTGTAAAAATCAAGTGCTGTAATTGAGGGTAAATTTCGAGTCGAGAGGAGTGTTGGTAAATGCGTTTGTGTTTTTTGTGCATCGTCTATGAAGTGAGGCAAAGAAGAGGGTTGGCAGACAGACAGATTCAGCCTTCAAATATTGCTAATTGCTAACAGTTAAGAATAACACTTAACATTTTCAACCAGGCTGATGTCTGTCTGTGTTTATTTTTCAGTTCAGACTGAAAACGCTTTACAAGGTGTATAGAATTTAAAATGCAAATGGCCGCAAAAACAACTTCAACATGTTAACAAACAGTGAAATGACACGATCGGAGGAATGCCAAAATGCTTACCAGACACCAGCTTTATTGCACCTCCAACTTAACTGTATATAAAAGATGGATGTAACCACTAGGACATCACCCATTAACCCTTTTGGTCCAATGGGAGGCAGCTAGCAGGTAGCTACAGCTCCCTGCACCTGCACACCCATCAGTCTAGGTGCCACACTTCATAACTTCAAGCTTTAATGGTATCCAAATGCAGTGGTTGTACACACAGCTGTTAGGCAGCTTTAAGTGGCCACTGAAGAAACAGAAATGAGTTTATGTGTGCTCAATGAGATGTTAGGACAACAATGAACAGCTCATTTCAGGTCAAGTTCAATCTACATGATGGGAAATAGAGCTATTTATGGCTGTTATTTCAAGTGCTGTTTTGTAAGTAGCTTCTGCAGTATTAATATAAAATGTTATCACCAGGGGACAGTGAGGAGGTAGTTTTGAATGTTTAACTTCTGATATATATAGATTTATAAATATACAGACAGTGTTGGGAAGGTTACTTTTAAAATATATTCCACTACAGATGACAGAATACATGCCCCAAAATTTATTCTGTAACGTATTCCGTTACGTTACTCAATGACAGTAACGTATTCTCAATACTTTGGATTACCTATTATATTATCATGCTTTTTTACAACTACATGAATGTACTATTACTTTGTGATTTATTACTATTACTGAAGGTTACTCGCCATACCAATACCAACTAGATTTTTAAATCTTAATATAAAATGAGTAACAGCAGGGTGGACATTAGGTAAGGCTGCACTTTTTGCAGCGATCTTGTATATATTCACGCATATATAAAACAGGTCCGCGGCTCCGAACCGTAGTATAAAATTTCAAAGCTTTAATGACTCGACTGGTTAAATAAGGGTTAAATTAAACACTGCACCATCTTGTGGTATGAACCGGTAATACACAGAAGCACTGCCCAGCAGTTTTTTATGTTGAGCTGATATCTCTTCGATACAACACACAAATGTTTTGGAAACACATCGCATTGATGTATTTAGTTAATTCTGCAAGATTTGAAACTGTTTTATCATGGTCTGGGTGAGTGGCTGGAAACTTCCACTAGGTTCTTGAACTTCCCTGGTCTCCGCCCATGGGCAGGGCCACCACACCCTCTACCACCTGGAGCTGACTGAGCTAATTAGGCTGGGAGATTTAAGCGCTGTGCTGACATCTCTTCTCCACCAGTTCATCGACTACCCTGCTGCTCCCAGACACTCCACGGCTTTAAACCGCACAGCCTTTTGGACTTTGGATTTTCCTCTCCGTTTCCTGGGATTCACTCCTTGCCTCACCTGCCTGCCCTCCTGCAGTCCCTCAGTCTTGGAACCACAAGGATCTCAGCTCAGCCACATCCACATCATCAAACTCACCCGGACCTACGCCGCCTCTCCTTCAACACATCCATCTCTCACCTGCAAATGTGACTGTTCCCGCTCCAGTTTCCTTCTCAGTCCTGCCCCTTTGTTTTGCCCCAGCCACATTGCCACGCCACCCAAATCCTGTACCGTTTGTCACTACTACATATTATCCTTGTGTTGATCAATAAAACTCTGTTAAAACCTTTTCTCTGCCTCTGCTCTGGGTACTGCGCTTGGGTTCAGTTCCAGTTACCGGTCTCTGGCCTTTTGTGACATGTTTTTACAAACAATACTTTAAGTACTGTTAAGGGAGTAGGTCCCCTCCTCCCTTAAAGTTAAGGGAGGGGACCTAATTTTCCAAACGATTATTTCAAGTGCTTATGGTGAGAAAAACGGTCTTCTTCAAGGTTTTATTTACATTTGATGATATCATAAACACCGCCCCCATTTTGGTCAAAGACAGAGCGTGACACCGTAGAGATTGCCGATGTTTTGAAATATTACAGAGGTCGTGGTGGGGAAAGAAGCTGTTCCCTGAGGGTGTTTTTTCATTAAGATGCCATCGCCACAGAGATTTATAAGACTCACATGGAAAAATCTCTGCCAGGACACAACCTAAAGATACTTTAACCATTCTGAGATTTTTTTTATAAACTCACAATCTTCGAAGTTTGAGTGGCCTTTGCTGCTTTTGCTTTGTCGAGGCGTTTCGTCCTGCAGTTTGGAAAGCACGTTCAGCACCTTTGCTTTCCTCTCCTCCATCTTGCTTTCCTTATCCTCGAGACTCCCAGGCCTTCTCCCTCCAGCCGGGGACTCAGCTTGGTCCCTCCATCCTGGATAATTGGATTCCTCCTCATCTGGGCCCCCTTCGCCTGTGTGGGAACCTGGAGTGAAGGCATACAACATGAAATATACATTTAAAAAGAAAGACCTGGCTCTACCATGCTTACTCTCTACATTTTAACCCTTTAAACATCACAGTGCTGCAAAAGAAACACATTTGTATTCATGATTCTCGAGGAAGGAGCCACTTAGAAGAAAGCACTAAAACCCATTTCCAGGCTGTTAATAGCTAACACTAATTCTCATCAAATTGTTTTTTCGAATGCTGCAGTCACATCTCCTTCAGTCCTTTCAGTGCCGCACTAAAGAGCCAGACTTAAACAGCCATCTATTTTGTCACTGACCAGCCAATTACGAGTCCCATTATCTCCAAATACAAAGTCCACAGAATACACTTCTTGGTGTAGAAGCGTAGAGACAAAGAGCGCCATCAATGCAGACTTGAGCTTAAAGGAGCCTCAAATTGTCTTTTGCGACAGTTTCCATTAGAGTTTCAGACTCTTTTCTTCGTGCTACTTTTGCAAACACGAGTGTTTCTTGTGTTAGCACATGAGCGAAAATTCAAAATGTGATACATCAGGAGACGGGTCCATTCATTAAGAGGAGAAAGCTCGACCGGTCGAGTAGATGATGGACATTGGATTCAATAAGCCTCACGAACGTGGTGGTGGCGAGCGTTCATTTATCCTGCGTGCAGAGGTCAGCAGCTCAGATTGATGTAGCCATGTCTCATTTGACAGGCTGTCTTCCACCACAGTGCACACAATCACACGCCTCAACGTCCTTCTGAAGCCCCAATGTCATCAAAACGGGTGAAAGACGGAGAAATGTATTCATCTTCAGAGCAAAAAATTTATCATTCTGTTTCATATGCAACAAAAAACTTCAACAGTGACACGATGACAAATGAGATGAGAAGCAACACGATTTCAAAAGGAAAACAAAAGCTTTGGTTAAAATTCATTTTATCAATCATCTTGATTCATTAATTAAGAAATGACAAATTTGACTCAAAACTTTATACAGCCCTCATAAGAACAAAAGAAACATCAAAACAGACATGATTAACCAGACTCATCTGTTTTCCTCTGCCTAAAATCAATAATTCATTTCTTATTTAGTGTTTATGGTCAACTCCAAACATCTTCCATCGCTCTCCTTTAAAGTCCAGGGCCCATATTCCCAGTTTCCCAGTCTTTCCTGTCTCTGGTCGCCATGCCACTGCAAATCACTTTCAGTGTGGATGGCGCCTTACTTAAGGGAGTCAAAGCATTAAATAAAACTTTATCTTTAATTTTACTAGCCATGAAATGGCTAATTACAAAGAAAATTACATTCCCCTTAGCAAATAGACTCTGGGCATCAAAACAGCTCAGCTGCATAGGCAGGAAAACTATGTAACATATGCTGCCTGGGAGAAGGCCTGTGTTTGAGCCCCAAATCATTCCCAGAGAGACCTCCAGTCTGCATAAATATGGAGTTGCAGCTGTCCCGAAACAATATGGTGGCTGCTAAGTGTTTAATTCTGATGACTGTAGAAAAAGTCGCAGACTTCAGTTAGTGAACAGTAGGTGGTGGACCAAACTACTGTGATGCATATGAACGGGGGTGTCCATTTGTCAAGACTTTAAAACTGATTGTTCTAAAATATAAAGACGACATTAAAATCACCTTCATCTTCATGTATCCCCTTCATACCGTGATTTATGAGGTGTTTATATATATATTTTCTTCTGACTGATTCCAAACCTGCACAATCTTTATATCAGGGTGAAAGGATTCAGTATTCAGTTTATTCGTTTTGAAGCCCTCCTATCCTAACCTGCAGTGGCCTAATCCATGAATGCACAGCCGTGATTGCTGGTTAGTTCAGGCTGAAAACAACAGCCCATCTAAAACACACAGAGCAGGTTACCATACCAACCGCAGCATCTGAGCACAGCAGATAGCTGGATTTGGCTGCGAGTGGCCAAGTCAAATCCCCTCGCTGATCTCGAAAAAAGGCCACACACCGCCCACAACACACACCGCCTGCCCTTTGCCATGCAGCGCACCAGCCAAAGGCAATAAGGTTGGACTTGTATCTCTTTCTTTGCATGTTTGAGAAAGGGATGAGCATCAACGAGACAATCAACGTGTCGAGGCCATTCACTGACGCCACCCGGAGCCTTCACTCCTCTATGTCTTGAATGAATGGCAGAATAGGAGCAGGGTGGAATAAAAAAGAAAATCCTTCTCAAATTATTATTCATGGGGAGGGGATTTTCCTTTCAGGCCTCCTTTATCGATGCCTTTCCCAACACGTCACCCTCTCTATCTGCCCTGACAAGTGCCAATCAATGGGCTTGAGTCCAGGTTTTTGGGAAACGCCGGAGGATTTCAGAGACAATAGCCAATGAGTCCACAGTGATGGTGGCTCAGAGACAATAGTGACATGGCTACACTGTTAGTGTGTGGTCCACAGGGGGTGAAACGATCCTTGCTTAGTACATGACTAATCTCTGGCTGCATCACCTCTGTCTTTCTGCAGCCTAATCTGTCCCGTAGTTTCCTCAACTTCCCTGAAACAATCCACTGAGGTCAGTTCAGATTAGTGCTCTTTGTGGCCCTGTACATCGCCACATTCATTTGGACACTTACATCTTTAGTTGCAGCTGAATGCTAAACTCTGAGGGTGAACACAGAGTGACCGAGCAGCAGAGAAACAGCCATGAAACAATTACGAGGGAAGGGATTATTCTACCTATGAATTCCAAATGAGCAAAGATGGACAAAGGTCTTATCGCAGGCCTCACTGGGGAGCCAGGGCATCTTGTAGCAGCTGATTTCTGGGTCTGGCTTAATCTCTAAATCATTCAACCATTTTCAATCGATCCAAAGGGATGGGTGACTCATTGATGTGGGGATCTGGGGTGGAGCTTTCTAGAGATTACAAATTGGTTATTTTATTCAATTCTATTACAGGAAATTCATGATATCAGTACTCATGGAGCTTGGCCAGAACAAAGTAGAAGGTGCAGAAGATTTTTTTTATGTATTTAACTCTTTTTTTTTTCTTTTTACCAATTTATTGGTAACAACATTGGTATTGAGGTTATTGCCTCAATGCCTCACTTTTGATAATCACCACCTAAATCTCTATATAAGAACAAAATAACTTAAAAAGAATGTAAATTGTATAATTATGTAAATAGCTTATTTCAGCTCATATTTTTTGATTTTTGATTTTATTATGTTATATTATATTATGCATTTATTTCTACTGTATTTCTCATATGCTGCTCTTATAATTGTTTCTGTTGTTTTAAATGATCATTGGATTCTTTTCTGTTGTGAACTGCAGTGGAATTATTTAATTGTACAGGGAACTATGTTTTTTTTACTGTGTATATGACAATAACACTTGAACTTGAAATGAATTATGTGCTTTAAATTGAATTTCATTAGCATTAACACTATTAGGAATGAAGTAGCTAAAATTAGTCAGCTAGCTGTAATGTTTGGGTAACGAGCAATTTGTGCATTAAGCCCCGTCACATGTTAATAGTAATATCATTATTATCTTTATTATTATAAAGTTCTGTTTGATTCAGTTTTATTCATATAGTGATGATCTTATTATTCTTAAACTATGGTTTGCAGTATTTTGGCTGGGCCCTCAGTCATGGTACAATAACGTACCATATATACAACAATCATAATAATAATAAACATGATTAATAAATAAAAATAATAGGGCAGGACATATGTCTTTTCACTGCTATAGTCAATGTTAGCCTGCATATAGATGTGCTGCTTCGAAACACCAGCAACAATTTAACGATTGCAGTTCCATGGGTCCAATGAATAACAATGGATGGCTTTATGGTTTGGTTGTATGGTTTTATGGATGATACAATCCATAAAACCTTTGTTATTAATAAAAGTGATGGACATACTATAATTGTAGGGTTTGGATCTATGACTTCTACAAATGTAGGGAACTTCATTCAGGATGGAAATCTGACATAATCTTCAAATCCATTCTGAGAAGTTGTTCATCACACTAAACCTACAAAAGGGATACCCATATTCTCATGGAGTCAAATTGGGGTCATTCCCTCCATTAGGGGCTTAAATGAAAGGTTGAACTGCTCGCACGTCCAGGGTAGCCAAATCTCACCTATCCACACAAAGACATGCCACACACTGGGCATCTTTTAGAGGCGCCGTAACCTCCAGAGCGACCTCTCCACGGCCTGCTAATGACCCCTTCCCTCTGAGGGTGACCGTGTCTTTGGCCTCTAAAAGGTCAAAGCACATAAGCCATCACCAGGATCCTCTACATAACATCTTTTTCATGTTTGCCCAAGTTTTACAGGGTAGTTAAACAAGCAAAGACTTATTCTAAAATCTGTCAGGAACCAAAAAAGGAGCATTTTACAGCTTAATGGAATTTAACTTATTGTGTAACTAGACAATGGATATACATTGTATACCTTCTACAAGCTAATAAATCAATCAGTCTTTGTAAAAATGCCTTTAAAGAGTCATAAAATGCTCTTTACTTGTGTGGCCACTTCTTACAGTCAGAAACAGAGGAGGTAAATAAACATGTTACACAGTAAAGTCAACCTTTAGGAAAGACCTGTAAAACACAGAGAAGAGGTTCTGGGTGTCCTCACAAACTCTTTTTTAGGAGACCCTCTCTAAGTTTCAATCACTTCCGTACCTCGTTGAAACTAAAATTTGTCTTCATAACAAGAGTTTTGAGTTTGTATGTTCATGTTTGCAGAAAAGGTCTTCATCCATAAAGAGACTGGATCTGAATGTACAAAGGTGTCCCAAAGGTTCTGACACCTGATCAGAAAATCTTGAGTGACTAAACTGAAGCAAACACGGATCTCTTCAAATACACAATTACACTATGATGCAAAACAGCAGAACTTGAGCTTGGACGTCCAGGTTGCATCCTTGGCTGCCTGGATGTTCAAGGGCATTTTAATTATTGTCTTTGATACAAAAAGAGAACTTTTGGTGACACAAGATGTTATCCACGTTTCAATATTTTGGCCGTTTTATTTATTTATATATTATTAACTTTATTAGGAATTCATATTGTTTTGCTTTGTTTTTACCCTCTCATCCTCTCTTCAGCTCTAAAATCAAAAGGTGGAGATTCACAGCGTTTTAATCCCAGTAGGGGGTTGTCCTGCAGGAGGGTAGGTGACGCACTATTAATCAAGTGTGTCATCACATGAGTCAAGGTGTGCAAATAGGCATGGGGTCAATACCACAAGAGGTTTGTCCCACCCTATCATGTGACCTATTGAGGTATGACATTTTTGGGACACCCCCACACCCAGTCCATATCACACACGCTGATGAATTTATATAAGAATGTAATGTGCTTGAAAGTCTGATTGTGTACTGTATATTTATTAAACCCTGAAGCACTTTGCCAACATGTGCTTTGAAAAGTGACATATGCCAAATCCTTCACATGGAGACTTTCTGTAACTAAACAAGTGTTTCATCGTTTTTCATGACTCATACCTCATATCAAGATTTAGAAATACTTTTTATTTTAATGCCTCTGTAATGCTGACATGATCGTAAAAGGAAAAGCAGTGCATTATATTAGAAAACTATTTATCCAATTAACATAACCGAACACTTAAAAAAAAAAAAAAAAATTATGTTAATTATGTCAATCAACCGACAGTGGCATCAGACATGTTGGATTTGGTAGACAACGCTGCGCCCTGCAGCTCAGCCTTCGGATGCATCAATCTCAGCTGTGATGGATGCATTTGTAACTTCCTCTAGCAATACAGCAGGCCATGGACCATTAGTGTTATAGCACAATGACGGATAATGGATAAGTAAGACACCAGCGAAAAAGAAAGAAAATGATCACAGTCTGACTGATGTGGTCAAATGAAGGTGGGAGGAAAAAGAGCGAGCTATTACTTCAAGGGTGGCTCTCCATTTCCACTGCGCTGACAACACTCCTGCCTGTTTTCTGGCCTTTTGCTGCCAGCTCTCTAGTGTTTGTGGTCCATACAGTAAAGCACTGCTCCTAAACCATCACTCATGAATGTGCACAAGCTGGCCCTACAGGTGAAGGTGATACTGCAGGCCAGCTGGCCCTAGCGAGGATTAACAGGCTTAAGTGTACCGGAGGCAAGGGAACGCCAAACACAGCGCTGACAGTGAGGAGACAATGGCCTCTAATAAAGCAGAGCCGACAGGGACTGAGTGGGCTTTTACTGGATCAAGCGCTAATGGTGAAGATGGGCTCTCGTATTGATTAAGTATTGTTGTAGTAGGCTCTTAGTTTTGAAACAGAGGTGGTATGTAATGACAGCGCAGACAGAGCCTGAAAAAAAATATGTGTTCTGAGTAAATCTAATGGATAACATACTGTGGCTGGACTGGGAGGGAGAATGGGAGGATCTGAACATGTCGAATGACGGACTTGGGTCTATGATCCATGACGATGGCGACCCTGAACCTCCTTCGGACTGATCCTGCATGGAAACAGAAAGGAAAAAAATCAGTTAGGCTGCTTTTCAGCAGAAACAGGAAGGAGCTATTTTAGGTTAAGGTTTCGGTGGAATTAGATTGACCTGCGTAATGTAATGTGCGGTTCTTTGAGTACAAGTCTGCGATAGCCACCATATCTGGAAATTTCCACATGCACATGGATCTTTCTTCTTGTTCTATTTGTTGCCATGTCTAACAAATTGAGGTGTAAACAGCAACTTTATATGTAAATGATTAAATAATGTACCTAGCTATAGATGGGGTGGAAATTAACCCTGTTCAGATGCACATAATGTTCCCCTTTTTCAAATTCCCTAACTGACTCTGGGAGATCTCAGCTATATGGACATCCTGAGGCTTTGCTTGTTTCTCTATTAGTTCCATGGTGATTTTTCCAGCATGGTTGGGCTCAGGTAGTGTAGCAGTGCTTCTAATAATGGGAAAGATGTTTGTTTGATCCTTCCTTGTAGTAAGAAAGCACTTTTAGTGCTCAAATTGAGGAGAAAGTATTTACCATTTATTGTGGGAAGCTGCTGCCACAGGGGAGTGTCTTTGCAAAGACTGCTTTAACAGTTTTTTGTTGGGCATTGAAGATTGGTGTTATTCACTTTAACTGTCGGTGGTTTTAATATTGTGGCTGATCTGTGTGTATCATTACAAAAACTGAGATTAAAATTCTGTTTCATTATTAAGTGTAGATTTTTGTTGGGGACGCAGATGGCTCGTTCCTGTGTAAGCTGCCACTCGCTGCCTAATTTTTGTGTTTCCATCTTTATAATTTTTTTTTTATCATACATTGATGCAGAAAAGGACCCCCCCCTGCCCCCACCACCAATACTGAAAACCAACACCTAGTACATGCACTTCCTTTTTTTCTTCAAAGACACAGCAGAGTAATCAAAATGAGCAAGTAGGGAAGTTGGTTCAAAACTTTTAATAACGTCGGGTTTGCCTCTGAAGAAGCACGTGAGGAAGAACTTGCAGCTTCTATCTTGAAAAACCTACTAATGGTTTATGAGTTTCTCATCATTGTAAATAATCCTGTGGGTGGATACTTGGTTTCAGTGAGGTGAATTATGCAAATGTTTGTATGAATCCTGCTCTGAGCACTCCGGCTAGACCCCCATCGTGGTCAGGCATAATTGTGGGGGGCTTATGGCTCTCATTCATGCTTTTCAGGGGCTCCCTCTCATCTGTCATAAAGAGGAGATTAATCGTAGATCACGTGGAGCACCTGCATCCATTCCACTGCAGCCCAGCGTGCAAAAGCCCTGTTTACCCTCCCGACCCCTCACCCCATCAAACCCTGTCTGATCCTGGTGGTGGTGCATCCTCCAAAAGAATCCTATCGTGTCGAGCTCTAACCCCCCCCCCCCCCACCACCACCACCACCACCACCACAACGACACACCAATGAGGTGGTGTAAAAGCCTACCATACAGTCGGGCCTCCCCCTTCTCCTGCAGCGCGTGACTGATTAACCACACACCTGCTGCACGCCGCGTGCCCTCTGTTATATTGTGTCTCAATTATCATCAACAATTTGGCTTGTCTTACTGGCATGACAGTTATAAATGCATGCTGGTTCAAGTTTGTAAAAGGGTGTCTTTGTGTGGGATGTGTGCACTGCTTGGGGCTGTTGTGCGATAGTAGCTGATTCCTCAAGGTCTAGTGTTTGTTGACAACAAAGCACAGTCCTGCTTTTGAAGGAAATCTGATAGATGAATGAAGGAGGGGTGAGTGTGTGTGTGTGTGTTTGGGTATGTGTGTGAGAGAACCAAAACTGGTTTCACAAGGGGCAGCGGCACTCACCGATTTGTTTTCTTGGACTTTCCCTGCAGAGTTGAACCTTTCAGAGATGCTGCCAGCTGTGAGCGGCCTCGAAACACCTGACGAAACCAGCAAAGAACACAGCGTCAGGCAGGAGGGAGAGGAAGCGATTGTGTGTTAGCAGTTGTGTTCATGCATCTGTGTACATAAGTGCTGGCCTCTGGCACACACTTCTATGCGCTTGTCTTTTTGTACTTGAGTGTGTGTGCTCAGATATGAGTAATGTTGTGTAGTAGTTCCAATTATGGCTCCTAATCTCTGAGCAAATAATGGCATAAAATGGAGCAACAAAACCCCAGAGGAGCACCTGTCTGCAGAAGCGTGCCAGGTGTAAACATTGTTCTGCAGACACAGAGAGAGGAAAGACAGGCTTTCAGAAAACTCAGACAGATTTTGTCTTTTTGTAAACATCGGAGGCATGGATGCATGAATGCTAACAACACCGTGGTGATTATATTTCTTTTTATGCTGGGCATGAGCCAGATAAATATGGTTTTATTCAGCCCAGTTTGGAGATTTCCACTGATAAGACAATTTAAAGGAATTCCAGCGGAAATTCACCCAGAGAAATTTTGTTTCTGATTAAATAAATAAGCCACAAACCGTTACAGTTTAAAAAGTACGAGGTCAAAGGTATAATTACATGAAGACCAAATTGACTGACTAACTCTGACTGACCCCCAAATGAAGAGCAAAAACATTGCCATCATACAGATAATGATGATGCAAGTCTCCACAAGATCCATCGTTTTCAAGCTTCCCACTCACTGTCTTTTATTTACTTTTTGCAAATCAGGGGGTCTGCAACTGGGCACCTCAGGA
This sequence comes from Diplotaxodon limnothrissa, assembly GCF_057381915.1. Classification (NCBI taxonomy): domain Eukaryota; kingdom Metazoa; phylum Chordata; class Actinopteri; order Cichliformes; family Cichlidae; genus Diplotaxodon; species Diplotaxodon limnothrissa. Next base: position 24,468,417 of record NC_140612.1, read on the forward strand.
TGCTTGAGAAAACCTGCAAAACTAACTGTTTATTACCAAACTGAAGACAACATTCATTTAATTTAGCAGGTTAGAAACTCAGAGTTCTTCCTTCCCACCATCGCAGGTTCTTGCTCACAGGAGGTTGCCTGATTGTTGGGATTTTCACTCTGCTAAGTCTTTATCTAATGCCAGATTCAGGCGACTGTTGTTGTTATTTGCCATTGTACAGATAACTGAATTAAACTAAATGTCTTGAATGTTTTTAGAAGAATATTTTGGCAACAAAAGAAGAAGACAGATCATCATAAATTGTGACGCTGTCAAGTGGTTCACCCAGTAAACGCTTGGAAGTCATGTGACATCCTTGAGCTCCTGACCTTGAGGTTGGGGTCGCTGAGATTTGAACTTGTCTGAGAGTGTATTTTGTCTGAGAGTGTATTTTGTCTGAGAGTGTATTTTTAGAAAATACACCTACGGTACGAATTTCAAATCCCTATGTCAGCTCGTTCTCAAGTTGTCGCATTCACAAACTTGGGTGCACTCCCCGCTTGCCAAGCACTTTGGATGATAATACCCTTTCAGCGTTTTACGGCTGAGGGATAAAAAGACAGCAGGTCGAGCTGAAGATGCTGAGATTTTCACTGGGAGGGACCAGAATGGACAGGATTAAAAGTGAATACATCAGAGGGTCAGCTCAGGTCTAGTTTAGAAGTTTAGAAACAAGGTTAAAGAGGCAAGGCTGAGATGGTTTGGACAGAGCAGGGATTTGGGATATTATGGATAAAGGATGTTCAAGATGGAGCTGCCAGGGAGGAAGAAAAGAGGAAGACCACAGAGAAGCTTGTACTATAGTGAAGGAGAAGGTGTAGAGGGTTGGTGTGACAGAGGAGGATGTTAGGGAAGCAGACAATCTGTTTTTTGTACAGATAAAACATGATTCCCAGTCTCTTCTTCACAATAAAGTACACAGCTTATTAATTCATTAATACTATTAAGCCAAGGTCTGTTTAAACAGGTCTGTGTTTGAACAAAGAAAAAAACTGTCTGTCACGACCTAGTAGATAGACCTGTGGTATCAATTTGAAAATCCTACATCCCCTCATTCACCAAGTTGCGTGTCCATGCTGCCTGCCTGGTTGCTCAGCGGGCTGCCTTTGAAGCCTTTGAAGCTGAGGGGTAAAAAAGCCCAACTAGGGACAAAAGTTGGAAGCACATCAGTTTAATGCTTGCCATTATATTTATTCATTTCAGTTTTATTTATATGGTACCAAATCACAACAACACTTGCCTCGAGGTGCTTTATATTGTAAGAAAAAGATCCTCTAATCATAAAGAGAAAACCACAACAATCAGACAACCTGTTATGAGAAATCACTTGGTGTCAGTGGGAAGGAAAAACAGCAAGAGACGTTCTGGAGAATCAGACTCAGGCAGAGGCTGTGAGGGACAAAGACACGCTTCATTTATTATAAAAAGTGAACCATCTGAGGTCTAAGTCACCATCAGAGATTATCAGCTTAACAATAAAATATCAGAATATGTCACTTTTGTTAATCCACAACAGTGTTCGTGTCTAAAAGACATGAACAGAATTAACTCAAACATGAGGTTATGTGAAAAAATCTTCCAGTAGATACGTGATAGATGATGAAGCGACGAAGAGCGAGCTCTCTTGATCTTTAGTGCTTTTGAACAGATGCAAAAATCTCAGAGTCGAGTTAAAATGAGAGATGTTTCTTCATGAATGGGTTGAATTGACCTCTTAAACATCCACAGTGTTTATCTCCCTCTCTGGTGCCTTATCAGTCTATAATCAGCAGGGGTTTTCTGCACACACTCTTCTCAGTTTCTTATCCTGTGTTATGTGTCAGTGTTGTTTCGAAGTGTGTTTGGCTTTCTTAGTCGGACTTTCCCAGTTAATGATCTACTCTAGCGGTTTGATCTTTATTAATATGGCACATCCTGATATCCCTATAAACCTTTTTCTGCCTCACCGCACCTTGAGGGAAAAGCAGTTAAGAGCTCGCAGCGGCATGCCTGGGAGCAGATGAGAGTCGATATTACAGCTTGTTAAAGAAAGAAAAAAAAAGGGGGGGGGGGGGGGGGATTTACACCATAAATGCATTGCTTACTCTCAAGGCCAGTCGTAGATGGAGAAAACACACCTTCAGGGTCATATTTTCCCCCCATGTAAGGTCTTATGTGTTTTCTCCAGACACACACACACACACAGGCACACCTGTCCAGCTGCTGCCTGTTATTACAGTGACGGTTTTTGCTTATCAAACAATCTCACTCAAACCGTCAGAGCAGGAGGTTTACGCTCAGTCAACTCAGATTTGTCTTTAAGTTACAACAAACATGCAAAACCACAATTAAAATCAGAAGGAATTCACTTTCTCACTCTCACACCAACGATCCAGACTGTTCAGAAACATCTTAACTGAAATAACGGGTGTTAGTCAGAGTTTGTTCTTTGGCTCTGAACTTCCTCTTTTGGCTCAGTGTCCCCTGATCATTAACAAGCTACAAGCTACAGGTGTATCTGCATGTTTGTGCAGGGTTGTGTTAAATCCATGGTTTATGTTGCAATCTCCCAAACTACCCACCAACCCCTCTTCCCTCCATTCATAACATTTAAGGTCTTTGCATTTCCACACAGCTTGGTTTTTTAGCTTTATCATGCTTAATATTGCTGATGTTTTACCTGCTGAATCATACTGCATCGTCAGATCGGACCTCGGGGACACCTCCTCCTCCAGCTCAAAGGGACTCAAAAGAGTCTCAGGCGCCGGTCGGTCCAGGAGGAGCAGCTGAACCCGGGACAGGGAGCCCAGATTTCCAGAGTCGCAGCCCATTGTGAGTGCTGCGAGGCCGGGGGACAGCTCTGCTGGGGGAGGCAGCAGATGTTACACCAGAAAAACAAGATCTGAATCTTTCAGAGACCTCTGATATTCTGCAGTGAAGATTAGACAAACAGACCAGTTAGTCCAGGCAGTTAGTATTTCAAATATTCATCAGAAAAATAAACTTTAAAGCTCCAGACATGTTGGAGCCGTTTAAAATTAATACATCTACATGTAAAATGTTAATTTAGATAGGATAGAAAAGATCCTATAACAGTATAATAACACATGCTATTATAAATATGAATAATGGTGGATACATGTATTAAACATGGCCAAAGTTCCAATAATGGAGGTCATCTTATATAAAAGTAACACCTGTGGAACAAAATCGAAACAAATGTCAGTAGGAGTGAATTTCCTTATATGGTTGTCATAGAAGCGAGCAGCACGGTGGTTAGCACTGTTGCCTCACTTCAAGTTAACCTGATAACAAAAAGAGAATATCAGAAAATATCCAGTTGGTCCGACAAAACCACACACCACACCCCAATCTGAGCCTGTTATCAACCTATTCAACAGCATTTATGAGTTCTTTTTAAGTCATATAAATGTTGCCATTAGGTACTCTTAAATAATAAAAGTACTCATTTATTTACTTAATTAACCTATACTAAACTTTCTGGTATTGTATTGGTGCTTGAATCTAACCAAACAGTAAGGGAAACAAAGAGGTCAAAACAAACTTTAACCCCTATTGCTACCATTGAAGAAAACACTCCTGCCCATTACTTCCATTCAGCAGGGTGGACTAATAACCACCCAATGAAGTAAAACTACATACTACACTCCCACACATAGGGGTGCAGTATATGTGTGCTGTCAATTAGTAAAATATAAATATATGAACAAAGTTTTACTGTTTCATTTAAATAAAAAGCATTGCCATGTATATCAGCTGTGCAGGTCTGCTGAGTGGTCAGTAAGTAAAAAGAATAGATCAAAATACCAGCCAACGTCTAAGTGTACAAATGAATAAATTAGTAATAAAATGTCTAAGACAAATTAATAAATTAGTACAAAAGTTCATCTTTTAAAAAAAGTTACAAAATTCACTACCCATTAATTAAGGTGTTAATAGGTATATTTTAAAAGGTAGACAATAGCAACAAGTACCATTTCAAGGGCAGAACAACAGGGCTTTAGAACACATCAACCTGGGCTGGATTATCCAATGAACAGTCTGGGTACAGGCCCAGAGACCCACCCACAGCTGAGAGTCCACCCAAGAAACAAAACAAGAAAAAAACAAAAACATGACCACAATATTTCTTATTCTTATTCATAAATCTTCTCATACATCTTCCAATTTTTAAAGGTTCTGTACTGGCCTCCTGTCAGGTCAAAATCTGGGTTCTTACTTTTATGGCCCAACAAGGTGAGTGTCCCCCACCTATATTGTCGACCTACTCCACCTTTATTCTCCAAGTCGGGTCCCTAGGTCTGCAGATTTGGGTCTTCTTGTGCTCCTACTTACTCGTCTGAAAACTAAAAGGGACTTTGAATTTCATTCCTTAGTTATAAAACTTTGCAACTCTGTAATATCCTTAAAAAAAAGCTTAAACTGTTCTGGGTTGTTTTATCGGTTCAAGTATGTTTGTTATATTTTACTGACACCTCTGTAAAGCACTGTGTCACTGCTTTCTTGTCTTGACACATGCTATATTTTACTTACTTAAATAGATACAAGTTTCAACAGCTGACAGTCGATTGGCTGAAGAAATCAGGATGAAAACATTGCAGTGAATATTAGAATTGCTGAGAAAATATTCACCTCAGTCGTGCTAATGAGAAATTTCTGAATGCAGATATTTTAATGTTTTTGGGATAGCTTTTTTTTAGTAAGATAAAGCACTCTATGAAATGATTTAGAACCAATATGTGAATATAAACTGGAAGGTCTAGTATAATAAGGTGTTTTATATTCTGGGAATGAGGTACGCAGGAAGCCATCTTATGACATCATCTTAATGAGCTGGTAAAAGTAAATTAGGTAAAACATAATATGCATTCAGAGACTTTTGTTAGTATACAACATATCATAGTCTTGAAAGAGTAGAACACAGTCTAATATTTGTATTCCAACCATAAAGATGTTGGAAAAATTAATAATCTGCTGAAATTTTTTTTGATTCAACTGAAATATTAAATTACTGTAAATTATACAGCACAGCACCTCAAGCAAACCACCCCAGATCTACCCCACCTTACGCACACACACACAATTCCCCCCTCAGACTCCAAAGTTCTCGCCGTCACACCCAATTAAAAGCGGATCAGTGACAGTGTGGCTCACTGCCCATGCAAATCCCCGGTGTGGAGCTACCATTCCTATCTGAGGGGATTTCACACATTACGCTCTGCTGCATGGACACAAACACGAACACACACACACACACACACACACACACACACACACACACACACACACACACACACACACACTAGCACTCCCAGCAGCATCCCAGCAGTGCTAGAAAAGAGAATCAGAGAAAGTTTTGCGCTTGCATCCACACAGAGCACATTCCTCTGTTAAGTGTTTTCAGTTGGGAACTGGTAAAGTAATCCCTCAGGTGAGAAAACTGGAACTGTTGCTTCTGCTGCTGATAAATTAAGAAGTCGTTGAGAGGAAATCCCTGGGATAACTGTGGCTGTAACATAATGTGGCGGGAAGCACTTTCAGTTAGGTCGGGTATTAATCTATCGTTAGCCACAAGCTGCCCAAAGACTGAGCAACACTCAGCAAACACAGTGGCAGATAACAAATGACTAATCCTGTGACTAAGGTGTTGGACACTGTGGTTGCCACCCACTCAGTGTCACAGTGACACGCTCCTGAATGAACTGCTGTACGGTTTCTTCAAAGCGCTGATCAGAAGTGATGTTGTGCAACATCAGCAAAGGTCATGAGTAATGACAGAGGTTTTTAAAAGAGGTTCATGTCAGATTTCAAGTTCTACAAAGTCATTAAAGAGGACAAATTAAACACATGCAGCAAAGTCTCTCATCTGAAGCTGCAATTTGCTCACCATTATTTTCTTTTGGGGTTTTCTTGGTCCAGGCCTGAGTTCCTTTGGTCTGTTTTGAAATAAAAGGCTGTTCTTGAGTCTGCTTTATGCAGTTTAGCCTGATTAAATATCTGTATTTTTTTTTAAATCCTGTATATCCTATACAAATTTAAATTGTGCTTCACGTCAGCCTGATAACAATCAGTCTGGAGCATTAGCTCGCATTTGCCAGAGCTTCTGGACTGAGCCCTGTGTTGATTTTATCAAACTGGTTGCCGTGGTTGCGGCTGCGCTGATCCTTTCACATCCTCGGGGCAAAGGTCGTGGAGGTCAGACAGAGGTTCGGGTCAAGCAAGCAGGTTAAACACCTTGTCAGGGATTAGCAGGCTATGAGGGACGTGGAGGAAGTCTTCATTGGCTAATGTTTCTCTCCGCATCTCACTCAACCACCTCCAGGACACACACATGCTATCTAATACAGGCATGCACACTAACACAAATCACATTTACTCCGCCTTTGTTGGCCAGTGTGGGCCAATGCAAGGACCTGACAGAGTGAGTGGTCAGATAAGCTCATCTCTGCTGGTAACAAGGCAGATGTCAGAGAGAAAGGAGAGCATGTCTAATTGAGACATGAATGGGAGCCACACATAGATGGAAGCAACAATAAACAAACTTAACTTTCTTTGAATTGGAATCACAGAGAGAGAAAGAGGAGCCAAACTAAAGCCTGACCAAATTTCCAAATGCTGATAACCTGTGAACCGCAAAAACGCAACGTGTGTATGTATTATTGTAGGGTCTACCTTACAATATAAAGCACCTTGAGATGACTGTTGTTGCGATTTGATCTATATAAATTAAATTGAAATTAAATTGAAAAAAGCAAAAACAAAAACACACACAATAATAAGGGGATACTTTTGTTTTAAATTATGGTTTAATTACTAAATGAATCAGTAAGCTGAACGATCAAAAACACATCAGACAGACCCTCAAAGATGAGAATGAATTACCTTTCAATATTTGTACATTTGTTAGTTTTGTATTTATACCTGATGACCTGTTGCTTCTTAAAACTGTTCACTGTCCTCGCCGGGTGACCTGCAATGGTCGTGTATTGTGTGATGTCCCTCGTTTCCCCTTATATTTGTGTGTGTGTGGCTGTTTTTCCCACCGTGAGACCTGCCGGACCTAAAGCGTAATCGCATGCACCTGCTGCTGATCAGCCTCGTCGAGGGAGTTATTTAACAGAGTGGCTGAGCTGTGAGATTGTTTGAGTGTTTGAGTTTGCCGCCGATGTGGATGTTACTAACCGCTGCCTCTGTGACTTCCAGGAGTATTGCAGAAACAAGAGGAAAAACCGCATGCATTGTATACAGACGCAAAGGGAATGGAAACATGGACCATGGACACTGGGAGAAATGTTCAACGTAGAAAGTCCTGCCTTTGGGTCCTACTTTCCCCATTCTCTGAAAAAAACATACTTTTTGAAGACATCATATTAACCACTTGATTGGTAATTGGTCCTTTATTGTCAGACCTCTATATTAACCTTATGATGTCTGCACAAAAAATTAATGGCAAGCCATCAAAAAGCTGTCGAGAAAGTTGACTAAAACCATGAAATTTCAATGTCATGGTAATAAGACTGAGAATGTCAGTAGGTTATATCATCTGTGGATTACAAAAGTATCTACAAAATTTCAGGACAATCCAAGACAAGTAGGGGTGGGTTTAAAAAAATCGATTTTTCCAGTTCAAATCAATTTTAGTTTGAATATTCTGATATCGATTCATTAAATCCTGAATTGATTTTTAAATATAAATGTACTTTGCCAGAAATCTCAGGTTAAAGCTCACAAAACTATTTCAACAACCGCAAAACAGCTAAAACAGCAAACGATTAAAGAGCAGGTAAATGGAAAAAGATTCCCCCCCATTCACCCGATGGCACGTATGGACGCCATCGAGTGCTGAAAGCCGACATCTCACAGATTCTGAAGCTGCAGGTTTCGTCACTCTCCAACCAAAATTTACTAGCAGCGGCAAAAGAAGACCAAAACTACGCTTCACGTTTGAAAAACATTGTAATGAGCTCCCTCTTACTTCTGCTGTTCTGCTTCCACCACGATTAAATCACACTTCCTGCTCAGCTCTCTCTCAGTGTATTTCAAGAGTTTACCATCAAAAATCTCTCTTTTCTCCATTATTCGGTTACTTATTGCACACCAGTCTACCATTGCGCACAGTGCTGTCTACTGCTGTTATTTTTTTTAAATGACCTCCAATAAGAAAGCCAAATTTCTGCTGGTCAGCACCAAAGAAATTTAAACTTACAAATTATGTCAAACGACAAAACGCTTGGCTGTGTCTAATAAACCTCTGTAACTTTGGCTGCTTCACTTCAGCAGCATCAGGTAATGTTCATCTGCTGATTCATGGTTTTCTTCCGTTTTTGGTCTACTGCAGAATATTTTTAAGGGGGTTATTTGCTATAAAAGACCAAGCCAGAAAAATCTCCTTCATGTTTTTCTTTGTTTTATCCTCAGTTACTTTGACACAAAGGCAGCTGCTGTGATGCTTACACCTCTGATGAAGTCAAATATAATTGTCATTTTGTATTTTGGGGGGTTTTATATTTGTATAAAACCAAGTGTCAGTTTTGTTTTTATACATAGATATAAAAGTATGGATATGTACTGATAAATTGATTGTCTGAGTCAAATCAGTCAATCAAATCAAATCAATTATGGAAATCAAAATCGATACGCAGCCCTAGACCTAAGTGCTTGGACCAAAGTTGTGGAAAAAGCTGGAAACACTGTAATTATTAAGCTGTATCATTAGCTGAAGCTGTTTAAGTGCTGAACGTGTTACCTGTTTCAGGTGAAGGGCAGCCTGATGAGTCAGATGGCTGGTCCAAAGACAAACAGGAAGTTGACAGTGGCGCAATGGCCTCCAGTTCATCGAACACACGAGACTGACTGCAGCTGATCTCAGAGCAGCGAGATGCTGCTGAGCGCCCTGCAACAGCACAGAGCGGGTGTTTAATATTATGGCGATAATACAGATGATGATGAAGCTGAAGATAAGGATTAAATGTATTTTTAATGACATGTGTGGGCACAGTGGATTGTTACATTTGAAAAGTATTAGGACCCAGTACAGTGCATGAAAACAATAGAAAATGTAAGCGCCAAATAACATGACTGCATATTATTTTTATTTTAACATGTTTCAATTTACATTTTCTTACTCTGTGAAACAACTTTTTGAAGTAAAATGTTTTGATTTTTCCAAGGCAGGAGTTAAATCCATATTTATGTTCTGCTGCTAGAAGATTTTTCTTTAAATTACTTAAGCTATGTCCATTAGCTATATATAAAGCTACAGTTAGCTCAGCTTGCTAGTGTGGCACATAATAACCCATACAACTGTTTTTGTATGGGTATAACATTTTTTTTACACTTATATCATAGCTATATTGTATACATTAAACAAGGTGTAATGTGCAATTGAATGAACTCTAGAGCATTAGCAGGCACACTAGATAAGGCTAGGAAAAAAAAACTAGATAAGGCTAGGTTAGCTGTTTTATACTAGCTAACTTCTGATTATTAGAAAACAAGTGGTTGTTGGAAGTCGCAAGGTGAAATTGGTAGTAGTGGTATATGACCAGCTGTAGCCTGCCGACAACTCTTTAAGTAGTAGTGAAACTGAGACCATGTCCCCTCAAAGTAAAAGGTGAGTTGCAGTGTAATGCAAACTTTTCGTTTGTAGGTGAGCAGTGTCCGTTTACAGTCTGGTTTGTAATTTTTCGAGACAAACTATGGGCAAAGCAGTAATCTGCCAGCGACAAGAGCAATTGTTGGGCTCAACTTCACCTACCAAAAGCCAGCAACCACTTACTAAGCAGTTGAAGCAGATACATTTCAATGGGTCACTGGCTGGTCTCTAGGCCTTTGTGACTGGAACATTAAATGTACCTTAAATTTTTTTCATTAGTACTGACTGATTCCCACATAAACTATCACAAAATCCTTTAAATATCAATAAAAGATTGCTATATAATTTAATAATAATGAGAACACCAAAGAGAAAGGAAAACAAAAGTCAGACTACACAGCTTCTCTTGGCTGGATGTAGTCAGCTATATTGATGCTCACCCCTTCAAGGAGGGGGATTCTGACAAGTGGGCAAAACACAATACAGGACATCCACAAGTGAAGCCCCTCAGGTGAGGCTTCAGGGTAAAAGTACTCTCAACTTGCCTACACTAAACATAGCAGGAAAATCTTCCCTTAAGCGCACAGAGGGCACTTTGAGGAATGTTAAAAACGGTCAGGCTCGTCATCAAAACTGTTTCACTCTGCCTGGTTTAAAACTCAGAGGATTAGTGAGAGAAACTGTTTCACTGGGTGATGTGTTTTGTCATTGCCATGAAAGAAGCTTGTCGAGGCTTTTCTCACATTAGAACAGCTTGGCCTGGACAAAAGGATAATATATACAGAGGCTCTAAAAGGAAAAGGCAAACTCAGCTCCTTCACCCACACAGACGAGTATAAATGTACACATGAAGCCACCCTTGCGCAGTCAAGTAAGTGAACAACGCCACGCACACACCACTGCACTATTGTGCACTTGAGCGGCTTGGCGCTCTACTCAGAGAGACAATGGAAGGACTTGACTTGACACTTCAAAGCATATTGCTGCTGTCAACTCAGCTGTCATTCTCAGTCGACGAGGGCTCTACTGAGTCAGGGCGAGTTTTTCGGGGAGGTTAAGGGTGGCTGTGGGGGGTCAGTGGGTTTGATTTGACAGAGTTGGATAAAAACAACGACTCCTCTGTGTGCCTGTGGCCTTCTTTTCCTGGTCACAGCGCCATGCTGAAAGGCCCTAAGTGGAGAGGCCAGGCCAGGCCAGGACAGTGCCCTGCTTCATTGTCAGGGACAGTTAAACTCTGGAGATGTTGCTCAAAACAGGTCAGTCTGGGGTCACTGTATGGACTGATGGGATATGAGAAAGCCATGCTGGGGGGCACAAAGGGCTGAGTGAGACAAGGAGAGTGTCTGCTGCCAAACGCAGTACCACACTGGGGCTGTTGCTATAGATACAAACCATGCCATCCCTTCCAAAGCCATACCTCTCAGATTATAGCTTTTTAAGTGACAACTCCAGCTTATGACAAATTTAATTTGAGCATTTTTAAAAAACATGACTTTGCAGACACAGATTTAAGAAGGCAAATTTTTTTTGACCATCTGGTGTAAAGTTGGTGATACAAATCCGTCAGACCTTCAGACTTCAGCTGTCTAAGTGAGACATAAAAAAGTTACAGTCTGTTGTGTCTAAAGTCACTTGAGCTGGAATTTGATCTTCTGCTGAGTTAAAGTAAATGATGAACTTCTGACACGTGACCATAACGTGGTGGAAATCTGTCCATAAAACTTAATTTGCCTGATTTAAATTTGATTGATTTGCTGGTTTCAACAGAACTCCAAGGTGAAGTTTTTATAAGAGGAGAAGCATTTAGTAGCACAAAGTGCGGATCTTGTACAGAGAAAAGCTGTGACTTTCCAAGATAACTACAGGTTTACCTTTCTCAGACTACTTTATAAGTTTAAAAAGGAATCTGGGCACTACTGTAGCTCACCTGACTGAGTAGATGACCCGTATGGTATAGGGTACTGCAAGACCATGGGTTTGATGCCACTGGACCACATTTCCTGTGTGTCATTTCATAACAATGCTTCCTAGCAATAAATCTTATACCGTTGGCAAGCCCATTTGTTTCTTCTTAAATTTGTAGGTTGAGCAGTAGAGTTGAGTATGTAGGTACATCCATGAAAATTCTCTATGCTAATGCCAAACTGCGTACTCTGCTATTCACTCTTGTTTGGCGTCATTAATGTATTGGATGATTGAAGTCTAAAGAAAGCAGACATACCGGCAAGTAGCATGTGGATGGACCATACACAACTACAGCAGCCTGGCACCTCCTCCTCATGCTGGTCACCAGCTTGGTCACACACTGCTATTTTTCAATCAGCAATTTCCACAAGTGAGCCAATCTGGTTGTGTTGGTCACTATGGCAGCACTCCCAAGCTGATCCCACGAGTGTTCATTGAGGTTGAGGTCAGGACTGCAGGCAGGCCATTCCTTCCCGTCTACTCCCAAATTCTGGAGTCAGTTTCTAAGCTGTGCTGTGTGGGGGCAATTTTAGGTGACAGAGTTTGGTACCAGACCAGTGAAGATATGGGAGAATCCAGTATGCTTTCTTTCTTCAGACTTCAATCATTCAATACATTAATGAAGGGCTGTTGGGCATTGGCAGAGAAGACTGGACATGCTTTTCAGGAACAAACAGGCTTTCCAACAGTGTAAGATTTATTGCCAAGAAGCATTGTTAATAAAAAGAAATAAACACAAATTTCCTTACTTTTTGTGTTTCCTTAGAGCAGCTCCTTGTACTTGCTCTGTACTGCTGAGAACATCAGACTTTGACGTGTTGATTTTTGCATTTTTCTGTTTATTTTGCTTTATTCTAGTAGTTATCTAGTGTTTTTTTTGTTTTACCTCCTTTTTAACTGCCTGGATCACATATTTAAGTTTTGGCCTCCTCTTCGTGTTTCACAGATTTTTTGTCATTCAGTTTCACCTCAAAGCCTGATAGCTTTGCCTCTCATGTCATCTTGTGTTTTGTGAGATCAGATTAAAATAAAAATCCCTTTTAGTTGTGCATCCAGTTTATGTTCTTGTATTGTTAAAGGTTGTGTGTGAAGGACAGGAATATCCTTACCGGTACTTTTGAGATAAATAAAATAATTCTCACCGTATCTTATCTAGATGTAATAAACAGTTTAATAGCTGTACTGAATGTTGAGCAAGGTCTAGCTTATTCTAAAAACGATAAATTGAACTGTAGTGAAAAGCTGTAATTTCTTACGAAATGCTCCCGGTAAAGTCATTTTATTTGGGAAAGAACTGGAAGGGAACTGGCCTACTGAGGGCTGAATTACTGTTGCTGCCTTCACTTCCATTTAAATCAATAGGATGTAATTAAGTTGATCAAGCCCAACTGTGGACCTGTCCGTTGGTTTTTGTCTGTCTTTTATAAATGCTGCCATGCACCTTTGCGACTTTGGCAAGAACAGTAAACATAATAATTCATGTAAACCTGAACAAACAAGACTGAAGGTTGTAATAAACTGGAATTAGCTTGCAAGCGTCAAACTGAGCCGCACTGAGGCTGCATTGAACTTGAATTGCCTCCATCTGCGAGGAAATAAATGAACCAGTGACACGCTCTCTGTGTCTGCCGTGAAGAGAACAGCGTGCTCCGATACAGCATGCCCCCCCCCCCCTGCAGCACAGCACCACACAGAGAACAGTAGATGTCTCTGATAGAAAGGAGAAAATCCCTACACAATTTCCACATTGTTTGCTTTCTTTCATAAAGTTCCTGGAGAAGTCAGATGTCAGTGGCATGTCCTTTATGCTCATTGGGAACGGTAAATTAGCGGGCCACAGGAAAGCCATAGAGGTATTCTATTGTGGCGTTCCTCCTCAGTGTTCTGCCGTCAGCGAGCGGTGGTCAGTGTGGATTTATGACCATCAGCTACACGTTTCCCTCTCAGAGCCCAGAGAAAAGTGAAGCCATGAGGGGGGGGGCGCTGAGACTGAGAGGCACGCCACACGAGGTAGGCACCCCGACTTCTATTGTTGGGGCCTCACGGCTTTGAGCAGCGACTCAAACGGTACCAGCTTTTCATCAAAAGCCCTCCTTTCTATTGCTGATTTAGAGGAAAAAGAAAAGCTTTATGTGTTATTTATTATGTGGTGGGAGGAGGTGAGAAAAAACAGGCTGACAGCAGAGCTTTCACAATGTGCTGATGGGGGCAGGAGCATCTGAAGGCCTCACTGTGGAAGTAGGCTTTGATTTCTCTGTCTGACCAGATCTCTTTGTCCCGGGGTGGATGTCCACCCTTGTTCAGGACAATCAGGGCCCTCAGAAAGTGGGTAGGAGTGTAGTGTTGGGCAGGGAGGAGGCTGTGAACGACACATATGTCGCCAAGCTCATTTCTCACCTCTGACAGGGGAGATTGGAGGCAGGACCGGCCAGCGATGAGACTCCATCCGAGACATTGGAGGAGAAGGGGTCAGCTTTGCCAGTGACCCTGAGTGGGGAGTGGTCCTCTGTGGACTTGGGCACGAGGACCAAGTGGTGGAGGGAAAAGCCAGAGTGGCACCTTGATCGGAGTCCAAGGATGTGTTGAGATCGGCAGGAGCTACAAATACTTCTAAGTGGATATTTTGTGGTATTTTTGTGCTTCTCTTGCTGCTCTGAGGTTTATCTGAATTACAGTGGATGGCTGGTATTGGGCGAGGTGAGATGGGTTTGGTTTGGCCGAAGAGTGGCTCGTAGAACACAGGGGTGGCGGTGCTGTCGGCGGTGGTGTTTTTCTTGAAGGATTGATGAAGGTCTGATTCCTCTGGAGGGGAAGAAGCTAGGGGTAACTGCATGAGAGGGGAAGGATGGGATGGGGATAAAGAAACATAGCCTTCTGGATCTGCTGAGACCATCAAATCTGCTGCTGAAAGACAGAAGAAAAAATTATTTGATCAGAAGTTTGAGTCTAAACTGCTGCTTGCAGCTTCCAGAATGACATCACTTTCTCTCCTGTTAATTCTGACACATTTCACTAATCAAAAAAGGAAAAAAAAGCCATATTTTTGGGACAGAAATAAACCCTTGCAGATATCCTTCTTCATCAGCTGAAACTCATCAGAAACACCAGATGGAAATTTAATCTTTAACATCAAAAGTTTTTAAAAGTTATGTTTCTGTTTTTTTGTGTTTTTGCTTTTTTAACCTTTTCTAAGATCTGGTTTACTTACATGTAGACTGTTTTATTCACACTAGATATTCTATGTTTCTGAATTCATGTATAAGGTATGATGATATTAATCCATCAAGGGAAACTGGAGTTCAATATATTGCCCAAGAACACCTTTGCAACCTGAGCTACAACTCCCTCAATGCTTAAATCTCTTCTTGAGAAATAAAATTTCTCACATTTTGGAGTATTGGCAGGTTTATTTCTACTATACTGTACCATTTATATTAGTTTGTAGTAAATATATTTGGGGTTTGAGTGTTTGAAAACATCATTTAAATCAGCCTGAAGTACTTGATTAGTAAATATAAGTTATAATTCATACAAGTCTTAAAGGTGCCATGAAAACGGCTAACTGAGATTTTTACCAGATGTTTTGTCACAGAGGACGCTGCTCCTGCCACTGCTGAGGTCGGCGCTCCGACTGAATAAACTGGAAGGTGGACGGCTTAAATCTGAAAAAGACCCCCGGGAGAGGGAGCTGGGTGGTGGTGAGAGGGTTGATCCAGCAGGTCTGAGGTCGGGCTCCAGCACTGCGGGTAGGGACACCTTTTCCCCCCCAAGCGGTTTCTCCTTCACAGGAGGAAGAGGATGAGGAGATGCTGGAGTGGGGTTTGAGTTGTTCTCCTGTCTTTCAGAGTCAGGGTGAGGCGTGTTGTTGTAGGGTGGTGTTGGATTAAGGCTGGGTGGAGCAGCGGGGAGCTGGGCACAGGGAATGACTATAGCAGAGCGACTTCCTGCAATCAGACCAACGTTCTGCACGAAGCCCGCTCTTCTGATGGGAATATGATGGAAGTGTCCTTCTATAAAAACACAAATAAATATCAGTAAAGATTCACATCAGCCACAGAGCTGACTTTAAATATGGATCTGAATCAAGGGAATAAATCCACTCTTCTATTCCTCAAAGGTCAACACATTGTGGTTCATTTTTAAAACTTCCAGAGTCTGCTCGTGACAGTTTTGTTCCCACTTTCCTCAGTCCTGGAGCAGACACTTGTTTCCCTGCTGAGTGGATCGGCCTGCTAACAAAGGCTGCAAGAAATCACCCCACTGGAGCAGCTGCCTGTTTCCCAACTCCATATTCACAACAAGCATCAGACCTGAGGGCAGGGGACCTTTTATCTAAACACTTACAACAGTATACACTGGAGGCGTCCTGCAAGCTGTTTGTGGCAACAAGTGTGTGGAAAACATCACAAGCTCTGTTTGTTTCTGTAAGAACTGAGAGATTCAGACGTCACTCTGCTTTTACAATAACATCAAAGATATATATAAAATGAAAGAGAGAAGGGTCGGTTCAAAAAGTGGCATATGAATCAGATATGAAAGATGAAAAGAAAAGAATAAAACGTAAATGTGCAGAAGATTGCTTAAAGATAAACAAAAATACCAACTTTCTGGAACCAATTAAAAGTTTGAATGTTTCTTTTTCAAAGTATGATGAAGAAAGACGCACAGAAAAAAGAAGACAAATGAATCAAACCTGCAACTGCATGTACAGCTGTGTGCAGTATATGTGTACGGTATATCAATAAGAAACACTAAGCAGCGCTTAAAGGTGACAGACTCAAATAAATGACACACAATTTAAATAAGTAAATTAAAAAAAACATATCTGTCAGGTGGAATTAGTGAGTACACCCCTACCGCTTTCACAGTTTAAAATCTCAGACCATCCTGTCGTGGTCCTTGGTGTATTCCAATTTACTATTATGTATTTTTCCCATCCATCGCCCTTCTTTTGCTTATTTGGGAACCAGATGCACAAACCACCCCAACTAGCTCCTTTTGATGTGGAAGAGTAGCGGCTTTAGACTGTTTTTTTTTTTAATTTTTTTTTTTAAATTTTGGTTGTAATCTTTGAATTTTGATGTTTGTGTGATAAGTTTATAGCTTTCAGAGTTTTCTTTACTTTCTTCTCAAGTATGAGTATAGAGTTTAACTTGAAACACAAACCCGGCCATTCCTAATGATAATAGAGAATTACTAACACGTTACAAAATGCTACAAATGAAGAGATCGGCTCACAGCAAAACGGATGGTGAGCAACAGGATGAATCGTCCTGTTGCTGACTATTTTGTCTCAGCAGCACATTGGCTCAGACAAAACAGGAACATGTTGTCATGTCAGTTTGGCCAGCCGTAGCTTTAGGTTCAACCAAAGAGACATGAGCCCACTCCTGAAGAGCTTCTGTGACTCTGTGGTGGCGTCAGCGATCTTTTACGTTGTGGTCTGCTGGGACAGCAGCATCTCTGCTGGGGATGAACAGGCTGATCCGGAGGGCCAATATATTGGATTTTTATTTCTTTTTCTGATGCAACATGTGCAATTTTGACATACTATTTTATTTCGTTCTATTTTGTTTTATTCTATTGTATTTCTTAATTTTTGCTCCTTTCAACTTTGTACTGTCCACTTTCTGCTATGACCAACCAAATTTCCCACTTGTGGGACTAATAAAGGGTCATCTTATCTTATCTTATCTTATCTCATCTCATCTTATCTTATCTTATCTTATCTTATCTTATCTTATCACACAGAAACCCCTCTAAAAAACAACTGGCTTCATTTTCTACATATTTTCAATAATCATACAATACAATCAAACATATATTTACACATATACAAATATCTCAACAACACAAATGCTATAATCAATTGCACATATTTAGAAATACCTTGACTAAACTCCACTAACCTGTCAGCTCTCAAGCAGCTGCTAACAACAAAGAAAAAGCGAGAACCTAAATTCAGACACAGAATTTACAAGACAAATAATTATAAGTTTTGAAAAGTTCTGATTCTTTCGAACAGAGGTAGGTCCATCTTTAATCCTTCATCTTCCATAATCTGTCAACTAAACTCCATAAAGACACAATAAATGTGTCTGCCTTTTCATTTAGCTTAATAATTAATCTGGTTTACAAAAAAAAAGGATTAAAAAGAAGTCTTAACAGTTGACCTTTAACTAAACCAAACTTTTCTTTAATTAATATCATAATAAAAAAAAATAAAGCTCTAGACAGTCAGTGAATTTCAGTGTTACTATCTTAGCTGAACAGCAGCTCTGAACAGAGTAACACTAATATCACAAAACGTCACCCAGTCCATTAAAATGCAAATGATGTGTAAAAATCTGTGACATATATGAGCTGAACTTTGATCTCTGATGTGAGGTTTGATCCCCGATCCCCCGCTAAGCCCGAATATGGATGTTATGTTTGAAATCTTCATTTTTAAGTACAGAGACGTAGTGAATACACAAGACTGGAAGTAAACATAAATTCTCTCTTGTATAAGGGCTAAAGTAGTAAAATGAACTTGTGTAAGTAAAACTGTTAATGGGGAATGAAAACGAACACAGCAAATCACAGAAAACACAAAAAACAAGATTCGCTTGTTTTAACCAACAAACAAGATGATTTAAAGACATTCGATATACAAAATAAACTAAATGAGGCGGTTTTGTGAACTTTGTGGCATCGGATAAATTACTATGTTTCACTGTGACACTTAATATCCACAAAATGTGTTTTAATGCCCACATTCAGTCCAAACCTGAACCCACTTCCTTTCTCTTCCTACCACAGCTATTATCCCCTCTCTCCGGCTCTTCTTTCCACATTTCCTTTCATAGCTCCAAGATTCTCTTCCACAAACTTCAAATCCATACAACACCGCCCATTTCCTCTCACTCCTCCTTTTTTTTTGTTGACTGCTGTGAGGGTGTGTGTGTAGTAGTAGTAGTGGTGGTGGTGGTGGCGCTGCAGGGGTGGAGGGTGTCAGACAATCTGCTCTTGTTTCCTGGGGGTCTGTCGCCAAGAGGAGTCAGCACAGGGGGATAAAGAGAACGCGCTGGAAAGCACATTTCTGCACTGCCTCCTCTTACAATGCCCTGCCATTCCCATCTGTTACACACACACACACACGTGCACATGAACTGGTGTGTACGTGCGTGTGTTGATGTGCATATGAATGACATGTGTCAGAGTGCAAAGCCATGGCATTGGGCGCAGCACGTTTCTTCAGAGAGGAGGGTTAAAGACGATTGTGAGGGAGCCGACCACCATATGGCAGAATAATTAGTATTAGACCCCGATCCTAAGAAATGCCCCCTCCTCTGCTGTACACACACATTCACACACATTCAGCTGAGCATTCTGGGAGTGGTGCCCTGCTGAGGTGTGTGGTGGGAGAAATGCCTTCACATCAGAGGCTGGGCTCTGAAAGGAGCGGTAGGTCTCCCAGCACCAGGCTTTTCACTCCAGGAGACCACCAGAAGGGCGGCGCTGTGGGTACGTCCTCGCTAGAGAGGATAGATTTGGAGTTAAGCAAACACAACTACACACACAGCTAACGTCAAGCTTGATGGCTGCTAGCTTTTGCTACTGAGCAGGCCTGTGGAGATAAAGGAGTCAGCAGTGAAAGGTCCAGATGTTTCATTAATAACCCCTCACCCTGAAGCATTTGGCTCTTTGGGGCAGTGGAAGCGTGTGTGTTCTGGACCTTTCCGTGAGAAGAAGGACGCTGCTGTGTGAACTTGGAGCTCCGGTAATAGGGAGGGCAGAAGTCTTTAGGACGAGCCTTCATATGAGACAGGAAGCGTGGACACAGAGAGGTGCAGAAAGCTGGACGACCGTGGGCCTGCAGGAGGAAACAAAAAAAAAAAAAAAAAAAACATTTGAAATGCTCTTATTCTTAAAATAAATGTAAAAACAGAATAAATAAAGTGAAAAATCAACTCTATCTGTAAGTGAATTTTGAAGATTAGGTAAATGGAGAACCAACAAATAAAAAATAAAGCAAAAAGATACAACAACAATGTAAAATAACTGTAATTTTTTAAAGTATATTGAATGATGTAAATACATCCTATTGAATAAAAATAATAAAAGTAATAAAATATAATAAAAAATAAAAATAAACTAAAAAAATGACACGTAAACAACATAAATACTAAAAAAGAGGGGAAAATGCTTACAACATTAAGCACTCAACACAATAAAAAGCACATTACAGATCATTAAAAAATGACTAAAACAAAAAATGTTATATTATTTGATCAAATTAAAATCAAATCAAATTAACTAAATAAAGGCGGCTATTTAAAAGCACATAGTAACTACATAACAAATTAAAAAACTACTTAAACTTATTTGGAAAATAAAAAAATATACTAATTCAAATAAAATGAACTAATATCTAAACATTGTGTAAAAGCATAAATAACATGATTAAAAAATAATTTTGAGGAAATAATAAATAAAATTAAAAGATTAAAAAAGAAAAGAAAATAGACAAAAAATTGATTACATTTCAAAAATATTAAACATAACTTTAAAAGAAAATACCCATCATATTTAAATATATAACCTCATTGAAAAACATAAATGATTATATTTATTAAAAACATATATTTGTATATTAATAATCTAATAAGGTACCAATTTATAAAAAGGTTGAAAACATATGCACAAAAATTCTGATTTAATAAATAAAATAATATTTTCCTTCAACTTTATTTGGTACAACAACTGTTATTTGTCACTAAACTAGCAGCAAATGTATCAGTATACAAACTTTAAGCTGTTACAAAATAAAAGCCTGAAAGAGAAAACCTGCTGTAGGGTGTGCTGTATATGGAGATGGGGAGATTCAAATGATGCATGGTACCACCACTGCCCCCTTGTGTTGACAAAACAGATCAGCACACAAAGCAACTCCTGCTTCCTCCTCTTTACCCAGCTCCTTCATGACAAGAGGAGGCAGAAAATTATGGCGAGGGTGATAAAACTCTAGAGTAAACTGTTAGGGAGACACAGGAGATAAAAGCCGGTCAATATTGAAGGAGGGACGGCATGCCAACCACAGAAATCCAAGCCCAGCATACAGCCTTGGTGCCAGTGAGTCATTCAGTCGCTCTCCGGCCCTCAGAGAGCAAACAGTCGTAATAAATGGCCCGTGGATGCAGGGTTTTTATTTGACTTGGATTTCAGCTCCTTCTGCAACAAAGTGCAGCTCCTTACTCTTTTATTATAGAATAAAAATAGTAAATGTACAGATCCAACATCTGTCTGAAAACAATAGCTCACACAGAAAGAGAAAGAGGGTGAAAGGTGGGGGCACTGTCTGTGACTCACACAGGGAGGATCAGCTTTTTAAATCCCTTTCTCTCAGATGCACAGGCTTTAAAGATTTACATTCTTGTGATGTAAAGAAGGCGAAGTGAGGTAGAAATGCCAGGACAAGAGGTGGCGATGGGGGCTGCTCTCCTCCACACTGCTTTTCCACCCTTTTGGCCTCCTTAATACCTGAAACTCAGGCCCTCAAAAGGCTGCGGAGGGCTTTCTTTGTAGGGCTGGTGTCATCAGGCTTGTGGCCTTCTGTGGGACAGGTCGGGGCATGAATATCAATGTAAGTCTACACCACTGCAGTCCACTCAAAAACTATATTAATGCAGCCAAATCTTCAAAAACACTTCTATTTAAATCCTACCTCATCACACCAATGCAGGAAGTCTAAATACTCAGTCCTCTACTTCATTAGTTATCTATGGACTGAATTTATATGATGGACTAAGGTCTTTCTACAACTTCCTGATGTCTTATCCTTATAATGACACCCACTGGTTTGTTGACATTTTCACCAAGGTAAATGTGTTAATGGAGTGCTACGTTATGTGATAATGCTAACTATCATTACTGGTTAGTCACACAGCAGGTAGGTTTCACTGTGGGTCAGCTGAATGAACTTGAATGATAGGATGAGCATCTGTAAAACATGGTGGAGTCTCAGTCATGGTTTGGGGCAGCATTAACCCAGAATCACATCAAGGATCCATCCAACGCATCTGGAAAAAAACATCCTAATGGCAAAAGCTTCATTATTCAGCATGACAGTGAGCCAAAACACACGGTATGCAGTAAAGGCATACCTGGATAGAAGAATTGGAGCAGTATCAGGCATGGATTGGCCTCCCCAGAGCCTCAACCTCAATGTTATTGAAGCAGTGTGAGATCATCTAAAGCATAGGTGTCAAACTCTGGCCTAATTACATTTGGCCCGCGAAGCCATACCAAATTACTATTAGAGCTGGCCTACTGGTATTATACAGCTAATATATATATTGTTTAGTATTAAGCTTTGCTTGTTCCATATTCAGTTTTCCAGCAAAACTTATTTGAGTCCATAAGAAGAGATTCATTCTTAAATCTGGAGGAAGATTTTTTTTCAATAAATATTAATGTTAGCCCACCATCTTTCTCATTGTCCACAGCTCTGTTGGGGCTGTGGACAATGAGAAACAACATTGGAACAAATGTTAGCGACTTTGTTCCAGTTTTGAATTTTGGCCCACTGTGCATTTGAGTTTGACACCCCTGATCTAAAGGCACCCAACATCCAGAGCTCTGAGTGTCCTTTAAGAAGCTTGAGAACTATTCCTGAGGACTACCTAAAGAAATTCCAAGAAAACTGCCTAAGTTAGTTCAGGCTGTGTTGAAAAATAAAGGTGGTCATACCAAATATTGACTTTCAAGCTTGTTAGAATAGTTCAACTCTGCACCTGTTTCCCATTTTCCAAAATATAAAGAAATGAATAATGACTCAAGACTTGTGGACAGCATTATATGATTTATGGTATTTAATATTTGGCTTATAGGTTCCCTGTCCCATGTCACAGAGGAAGGCATTTCCAGCAGTGACAGTAGGTAGGACTGTAGTTTTTGCAGATGCCCATAACACTTGTGTGGGCTCCATCAGGGGCCCTACAGGCCCCCAGGAAACAGGCTAACCTCCTGGCGTCAGGCAACCCACACGCTGTCCTCACACAGCCAGAGCTGGCTAATGTCATTACGGGCCTGTTTGCGGTCAACAGCTACATGATTGAGATGTACAAGTAGCGCTTCTAGATGAATGTAGGAAGTCTATTAGTTAGTCAGAGTCCCAGATGGCCTGCAGAGGACAGCCTTGCGTGTGCTCCTTCACCCCCCCCACCACCACCACCTCTAAACACACACACGCACACACACATATGTACACAGCATACAAGCATACATAAGCAGTTGTGCAGACACACATCCATGCACACACTTAATTATGCTGCCTCTGAGTGAACCCTCTGACAGGCGGACGACTACGAGCAAAGACAGAAGTGTGTCTATGTCCCAGCGTCTGCAGGAACAGAGAATTCTTCACAGAGCTGAAGCACAAGAAAGCCAGGCTTAGGCCCTAACAAGGTTAAACCCCTGAAAAAGAGTGACTTTTTAAATCATGGAGATTTGTGTTTCTGCGGGGTGTAATTAGCTTTGCTGTGGGGGAGGAGGGGAGAGGGTCGGGACTCTGGCAAGGGGGCCGGCGAGAGGCAAAGTGAGGGACGACGACAGTGGGGCACATTGTGGAGTCCGGCGGATTCTGGGGAGTAAATCTGATTATCAGCTCGTGTCAGAAGCCAGACTCAGATGCAGCTTAGCATTCAGAGCAACTTTCTACTTTCGATGGTGAGACAATGACCCTGATTTACGGGCCCACGCAGCCCCAGAGGGTCCGGCAGCTTTTACCCCGAAAACGCACAGATCCCAAAACAACTCAGCACAGCAAGGATGTGACGATACTGCCGCACAGTTTGTGCTCAGAGTCCTCTAAGGCCCTTGAAGTTCACGTATAACTGAACAAAAGTTTTGGAACCATTTTTTACATCAGGGATTTATTAATTGGTTTTTCCTTCCTCTGATGTACAGTCACCAAAATGACTTAACACAGAGTAATTATTGATGAACGGTGATATGAACATTAATAGTAGTAGTATTTCCTCATAACCTTCTTTTATCTGTCTATGTTTACAACCTTTAATATTACAATAATGGACTTTACAGAGTTTGGGGAAAAATTTATTAACAGCATGTGCCTCAAAGTTTAGTAAATGACTCCATTAATACTTCCTTTATGGCCATGTGCTGACACAACTCCGACATTTTGGTGAAATTGTTTGGAAGCAGGTGTTGTTGAACTAATAAAGTTTCAGATGAACTAAATATGGTAAATTCTTTCTAACAATATTGCTCCTAAACTAAAAAACAAACAAACATACCACATTTTTATGTAAAAACCCTGTTATATATGAGTGCTCTGCCTCCATGTTTGGGCACCTGTGCAGCCCGACCTGCATCTCGTATCCTGGGTGAGAGTAGAGGAGCATCAATGTCTGGGTCAACAGCCTCTCTGTCTCTCTGCTTAGCTACCCTTGTTGTAAAAGTTGTCCCCCTGTATGACAGCGGGCAGTTGTTACCATCACAATGCCCTCATGATTTATTAGATATAACCAGAGCGGGCGCAGGAGATTGGAGAATGGCAGTGGGTGATGCCAGGCCTGATGAACTCTGTGAATGCAGAAGCGGTGAAAGCGGTTGAGGATGTAAATGAGGCTGTAAGGACCAGCGGGCCCCTTTGTCCGACGACTTTACTTGTTTGTTTAACCAGAGGCCGAGACAGGAAGCCAGCCCACACAACTGTGCTGTCCCCATGGCAACTCCACTGTTAATTGCGGCACATCCACTCCCGGACGCTTTTCAGCAGAGGGGAGAGGTGGGGAATCGTGAGTGTTGAAGAGAAAGAAGATGAAGAAGAAGAAGAATATGTGTGTGTGTGTGTGTTTTATGTTGCTTGTTAGAGGAAAAGCAAGGGTTCAAATTATAAAAAGCTTTCAGGAATTTGAAAAAAATTTAAATTGCCCTGTTCTCTGAGTGAAAACAGAGCTAAAACTTTAACATTTATTTGCTGATTTCATCCTTAAATGGATGATCCTCCATGCTCCATGTCGAATACCCCTTATGTCAGAGGCATACTCATTAACGGCCTTTGGTATCTGGACCAAAGTATAGATTCTGGATCCTGTACATTAACTTGCAATATATTTTTGTCGCTGAACAACACTTTTCATCTGATCTGTCTCAGATGTCACGATTCGTGTCTTTGTACAAACATTGAATACTGAACCATGACTTGGTTTGAGTGAGCCATCACTTTGGTGCTGACAGTTGGTTGCAAGCAGACATTGCTGACTCTGGTTGCCAAGAACCCTTCTAAATCTATTCACTACCTTTGCTTTGAAGTTAAGAAATCTTGAGTCCTAGCATCTATTTCACTGGAAGTTCCTGAATGTCACTGATTTTCTGAGGACTCTGGCTGCCACCTCACCACCGTCTGGACGCCCCATTAGGCAGAGAAAAGCCATGGTGCATCACGATGGTGCATCCCTGCGTTGCCTGAGCAAAATACGTGATGCAGACATGAAATATACTTCCTGTTATGCTATGACACATTAGATTCTGCTGTGAGCCATGGCAAAACCTACCCTTTTAACATTTTCTACGACTCCAACGACTTATCTTATATCTTTTAGGGCACCTGTAGTTAATTTGTTCTGGTCCGAATCAGTTGATGAGTTTGGATTCTTTTCACACAGAGAAAAATCCAAGTGAACCAAAATGTATCAGCACAAACCACGTCACAATGTTTAATCCGCTCAGATGTGTAATAACAGAGGATAAAAAACAGAAAGAAGATGCTGTGTTCTGAACTGTTGGAGAATGGAGACTTTATGTTCGTTTCATGGCTAGTTGCTAGCCTGTACAGACTTTTGTGCATCCATTGTTCCATACAAAGCATACAGGAAGTTTCTTAGCTCAAACTTGTAATGTACACCTGGTACTATGATCATATCGGCGTCAGATCATGTTGAAAACAAGTGCGATTACTGTGTTCACATCTGCATAAACGAACTGCTCCAAGGAGGGGAAATGAAGTTTGATTTAAATGGATTAAACAATTCAGGGGTTGAAACACCCTTAATCTAGTCTCACAAGAGCGCACTTATAAACAGGAGGTATTCATGATTTTATGGCAAGTTTGGAAAGCTAGAAGGATCACTTGTACAATCTCACAAAAACAACAGGTAAGAATACCAAAATCTGTTCAGGTTCTTTGTGGCTACGAAGTGTAAAATTGGGCACTCACAGTGTAGTGGCAGACTCCTCTGTCCCACAGGATAGCCTTGCTGACAAAAGAGACATAAATGGGTCTCTGCAAGAAAAAGAAAATAAGTCACATTTAACAGTATTGATTGCAGAAAGACGGCTTATTTAAGTACAGATCTATCAGATTGAGATTGATCAGTTGAAAGAGTTGAAATGATTTTAACTCCACAGGCCTTGGGACTGAGAACAATGACTGAAGCATTTGAAAACACATAATGCCACACAGGGAGTGGGCTCTCTGGAGATATTTAAACCCCCTCTGTCTTGATTATTGAGCTGCTGTGAAACACCTCCAGGAAAAGCTGAGGACTCTGTGATGAAGTCTTCTCTCCCACACAACCAGCTTTCCAACATCTGCTCAGTGTACAGAACGTCTGCTCCTCATTTCTTCGAACATAAAGCTTCCTTGGGACAGTACGGTGGTCCTGTGGTCCCGATGTGTCGGTTTGACCCATGGAGCAAGAGGCACTGTGTTAACTCATCAATCACCCGGAGACACAACACCAGCCAATTCCCAGCAGCTCATCCATCTCTCTTTGCAGCTCCTGGCAGCTCCCAGAAGCACTGAGTCAGCTCCAGAGTTGATCCACTGCAGGGAGCAGGAGAGCAGACCCTCCCAGGATTCACCCTTCATTCATGGGCTGTAACCCCAGACCAGAGTAGGTGACATGGGGCAAGAGTGGCACACGGAGGAGGAAGACAATGGAGGTTGATGCGTGCTTCCATTTCCTCTGCTGCGGAGCTCTCAAACAGCTTCAGTGCCACCATGAGAGGCTAGAGGGCAGCGTCAGGTCTGGCCCATTTTACCTCCTTTGTCTACCTACCTGTTGTATGCAACAAAGCACATTATGTATGATTACACACATTATGCCAGAAATACCTCACGAGCTCTTCGTCCTTAATAGACGCCTTAATTGCTGCCAAATAATGAACGGACGGGGAAAAACAACCGTTTTTTTCAGTAAATCATGGCACTTGTGGCCCAGTGACCTCATTGTCGCTAATTATGTTGAATGTGAAATCAAGTACATCATTTTCAGACAGCAGAGGATGGAGTGGCTGGGGGCTGGGGTGGCCTGTGATTAAAATGTAGAGAAATCAAATGAGCCGAAAGAGAAAACTGGGCAAAACAAAAAAGAGGCTGCAGTCACATAGCAGAAAAAAACATCGTGTTCAGTTTTTATTATTCAATAAATGCAACTAGAAAAAGATTTTAATTTCGGAATTGTTAGTTTTTAAAAAAATATGCGTCTCATTATGGATTTAACATTTTTTGGCAACGCTATGTCTGGATATGAACAGTGCTTGGAGGGTTTGTGATATAAGCCTAACTACAAAGCTGTGGTTAGACTAATGAACACATGAGAATAGGGAAAATGCAGTAAGAGGGTTAATTTGTTGAGAGTCCCCAGCAGGAAGAGACAAATGCTATCAGATGACACCTCTGAGATGAAGCCATCCACAACATGGGGTTAGTCATTAATATGTTGCTGTGTGGTTTGGATTAACCACTGTGAAAAAGTCCTGATCCTAAGCTCGGCCTGAGAGTGTCATTTAAAGGGTATGTGAGAGGTGGAATAATTTGCAGACACAAATGATTATACGGAAGT
This sequence comes from Diplotaxodon limnothrissa, assembly GCF_057381915.1. NCBI lineage: Eukaryota > Metazoa > Chordata > Actinopteri > Cichliformes > Cichlidae > Diplotaxodon > Diplotaxodon limnothrissa. Next base: position 24,495,861 of record NC_140612.1, read on the forward strand.
AAAACTTGACACAGAGAGTAACACTCACCAAAACTAAACAGGAAGAGAGACACAACTGAACAGGAACAAGAAAGACATAAAGACCTGCACAAAGACGAGGCTGAAGGAACAGAATGGGAATGCTAAAGGGAACCAATAAACCTAGAGTCACCTTTAACTAAACTAAGATCTAGAGAAAATAAGGAAACATTACAAAGCACCAGAAAATAACAAAACTCGCGAGCACAAGGAAATGCAAAATAACCCTATAACAGAAACTATGAAATGATAGAGAACATGAACTTCAGCACTTCTCAAAATCCAAAAGGAAACAATGAACTAACAGAGAACACAAAATGAAAGGTGATTCTTCTCTGAAGCCCATGTCCCTTGAAAGGCTCATTAAATCCTGCTATCCTGGTATATAAATGAGCTGTTAGTTAAATGTGCATTTGTCACATAAAGAAAACTTAATGTAAATTATAAATGTCAAAATAATGATCATAGTAAAGTTGACTATTAGGCTTTTCCTCATGATCATATACTGTTTCAGTGTTCAGTCCAAATATTGGAAAACCAATCCTAGCAAGAGAGGAGCGGAGGCGCTGCACCAAACCCTCAGCAAGATAAAGAAGCTTCTTTTTTTAACTGTGAGTCATGTAAAGCTGCTCTAGCCAACAATAAAAATATGGATATCTCATTTAAGGATAACCCCTCACTCTGATATCATAATTAATGTTTTCTGCTGCCAGGTAAAAAAATCAAGCCTGGCCAAGAAAGGCAAATGTCATCAGATTACTGTTGCAAGTCTGAGGTAAAGACTACTTTACAAATTTACAGATAAAAGTTATGAATTTACATTTACTCAGCATTTTATCTTATAGCTCCATAAATCACTTTTTTTAACATCTCTGACGTGTGTTTTCCTGAAAGGTTTAAAAATTTCTGGAAATCACTTCCCAAACTCATCGATGAAAACATTTAGTCTTCATGTTATTCATTCCAAACAAAGAAGCAAACTCGTGACAAAAGAAAAAAAAGAAAGCCAGTGGTCTATTAGCTCAAACAGAATTTCATTACTCGCGGTCCTCGCTCTGCCTTTGATGTCACCGTTTGACCCATCATCACATAATCCCAACAGAGGGTTTGTCTAAAGTGATTGCTGCTCCTCTTTTCCTTGTTCAGTTCAGATGATGAGATTAGGGAGATTCCTGGCAGATGGGATTTCCACTGTGCGTGTGTCGACGCTCCACCTCACGGCACTTCCTGTCAGAACTGCTGAGCGTAGGGTGGCGTGGGCTGGCAAGTGGACAGGAAGTGTTGTGCTGTCGGTCTGAGCCAGCAGGGGGAAATATGGTCAAATATGGTTTGTCTTATCAATAATGAGTAGGTGGAAGCGGTTAGATCAAATTACCAATTTAGAACTAATCACCAAAGTGGTGGCTGGTATTTGCTTTATCCCCTCTCCCACTCTGCTTTGTCCTCTCTCTGGTGGTTCCTGTCGCCATCTGTCTGTCTTTCTCAGGGGAGCTCTTCCTTTTCTCCCCAGCACCACACTGGATGTTTTATTAACTCTGTTTTACCTGATTACACCCCGTCTGCGAGTCATTGTGCATTAATAGGCATTTAATCAGCATTTAATTAAGGGAGCAGGAATCGAACAGTGAGCTGGGCGCTCGTGAGGTCAGCACCAAGGACACAAATTACCCAGAACAATGCAGGTAGCTTACGGAAGTAAACAAGCTGCCATTAGGGTGGTGGTACATGTGCAAACCTTAGAATAAAAATCAGACTAAAGGTTTCTGGCACAATTTCTAGTAATATATTGGAAGTGTTGAAGGGTATTTTTCATGACAATCGTTTTTTTTACAAATGCAGAAATACTTTATGGTGTCAAGCTTTCAGTTTGGTATCAGTCTTTTCTTTTTCACACAGATTGCTAAAGCATGACTGGTCAATAACTTGAAGGCTACAAGTGGATGTCCAGATGAACAGAATCCACCTTTTGGCAGAAAGCTTCCAGTACAAAAAGTCTTGTCATATACAGATTCTGTATATTCATATTGAGTAATAGGAAAAAGAAAGTAGGCTTTAGGGATCAGGGCATGATAAAAAAAAAAAATCTGGTCCTCAGCAGGCCTTATAATTAATTAAATACACCCTCAAATGAGTATAAATCTAAGTATACCCTAACTGCTTCCACTGGAATAATCTGATCTGAATAACTGATCATCAGCAAGTGTGAGCACCTCACATTTTGGCAGTTTTCCGGTGTGCGTTAACACAATATCAAGGAGACATCAGCAATGCTCTTAGGGAACTGTTGCTGCCCATTATGAATAATTGGGAAAGGTTATAAAGTCATTTAAAAACAATCTGAAGTCCATCATTCTTCAATGAAAAAGATTATTCACAAGTGGAAAACAGTTTCCAATCTATTCAGGAAATTCACCCCAGGCTTAGAGCCTGAGTAACGCTGAGCACTGAGACAAAAGAGCTGCACAGTCCCTAAACTTAAAAAGCACACTCGAGGAACTCGACAAAGCAACACAACGGACGAGGCGATCCAGTCTAGAAGACAATCAAGTTAACGGCTGAGCTATCAATGCAAACAAAAGGCGAGAGTGACCACCTCAGCATGGCTTTGGCCAGGTTAGAGCCAGAGATAGAAAAGACGAGCAGCACACTGAAAGAGAAAGAGCCCGGGGTCAGCTATAATGAGCTGTGAATGTGAGCATCTGACCAATCCTGTTTAATGGACTTCATCCCTGGAAAGGTTTCTGTCCTGCCCTGCACCGGTGTTTTCGTGTGTTCACTTAGGGTCTGGGTCAGGAGGCTGAGAGGACTCTGTGACCCTGAAATGAGCTCTCGAAGTCAGCGGAGACCCCTGCTGATAGGACAGACCTCCTTTTATACTTTAATCTGCCAGCACGAGGGATCAATATGGTGACTATTGGTGTCAGGATTGTGTGCAGGAGTAAGTGGTCGAGCCATTTTAGACGTATCACGGGGGGTTGGCGCACCATGACAAAAGCACAGCCCGCTGCCACCACTGGCCACAATGACCGGTGGGACACTGGCACACCAGCAGCTAACCTACTTAACATTCATTAGTGTCAGAGAGGTGGACAGATGTGCCGGGTGTTACGGATCTTCCCTCTCATGTTCTCGCCATGGGGCTCATTCAGCAGCATTTGACGTGTCTTTCATTTGGGATTTCAGAGTTGTGGGCGGTGGCGGCAGTAGGCCACTACTGCTGGGTGGGCATGCATGGACTCACCCCATTGGAGCCACCAGCCGGCCAGGTGCTCGTGCAGACAGGATGCCTGGGCAGAACCAGTGGCCTCAGTGGATGCTTGAAATCCCGATTTCTGGAAGGTCTAATTTCCCAGCGAGCCTCCGAAACTTCTCTTCTCTCCACAGCAGACATGTCCAGGGAACTCTAGGCTTTCAGTTTACTCATTTTCTCTTTAAAAGGAGCCTGAAAACGTCTCCACTCGCCCAGAAGGTGTTTTATGCGTTTACACTTTGCAGTCAGAGCCTCTCTCTGTGGGAGGCTGAAAAAATGCAGCCTATTCAAATAGCTTATGGCTGTTAATAATTACCATCCAGCTAAACTAGTGCAACTCTCTCAGGCATGCTTCCTTGGTGAACACAATAACAGAGACACTGGGCACAAAGAGGCTATCTCCCTTCTCAGCTCACTACAAATTTTCAGGCAAATAATGTGACACAAAAACAGGCCTACAATAAACCAAAGCTTTCAATTAGGAAGTGAACAGCACTATAGCTGCACACACTGACAGAGGCCAGAGCAGAAACCAGGACCAGCTGGACAGAGAGGCAGCTTTTCAGTCCGACTCCAGACACAACACGGATCAGGTTCTGGGCTGCTACAAAGCAGCATAAATCTCCTGGCCTTAATTGCATTACAGGGCATATAGTGGAAAGCACTGTGGAAACAATGGACCCTATCAATTCCACAAATAAGAGTTCACCAGTGTGTGTGTGTGTGTGTGTGTTTGTAAGCCCGGAACAGCCTTCTATCTGTATTTGCAATCAAAGCTCATTATGTAGAGTGCGTCTTGTGCTTCGGGCTTTTCATCTTCAGGTTTGTTGTGCAGGAAAATCCTAGTAAACAATTTCTTGGTGTAATATTAACAAGGGGAGGTGGCCAAGGGAGAAGTAGTGAGTGTTTTCCATGGTGACCGGACCAAACATTTACAATAGTGACACCATCAGCCACCTCTGCACAACCAGTTTCTGCTGAAATAAAATAAATAAGTACGTAAAAAGAACAGCTTTTGCACCTGTTTTAGTTCCTCATTTTGTGACATTTGTTCTTTCATTCAGGGACTAAAATGAGTGCTTTATTTAAATGCTTTCAGAATAAGGATTTTGCTGTAACATAGTCTGAGCACAACTTGTAACATGAGCTAAAGCTTCTTGAGACCGTCTGAGATCAAGACCTCTCCTTTACATTTCCCTTCATAAAGCAACGCCTCCCTGAGATCCCTCTCTGTTCAGCCCTGTGGGGAACCTGCAGTGCACTTTGGGTAATCCACATCCCACAATACCAGCTGCTAAGACACTGTAATAAAATTACTCGTGTCAGAGGAAGCTGTAAGTATTTTTGTGGAATGTGTGGCTTTTCTACTAAAAGAAACTGCACATAAAACTGGTATTCTCGTGATCTGCTGTTTCATCTCTTTTCTCTCCTACAGACTTTATACAAGATGTTTTTATGTATAATTCAATGGTGAATATGATAATCAGTTATGTAAAACTACTTGTCCACTACTGAAAATGTAAATATTCTTCCATTCATCATTCTGGCCCACTTGAAAATTCTTTGCAGTATTGTTTGAATTCAGCCACATTAGAGGGTTTTCAAACATGAACGGCCTGTTTGAGGTCATGCCAAAAGATCTTGATCTGACTTAAGTCCATTCCTTGACTAGGCCACTCCAAAACCTTTGGGTTTTTTGAGACATTCACCAGTGGACTTGCTGGTGTTTTTCAGATCGTTGTTCTGGTAGATAACCAAAGCTTAATGGCATGAACTCATGGTTCACCTTAAGAATTTTCTTGTTGAGAGCAGAATTCATGGTTTCATCAATTACAGCAAGTCGTCCTAAAGCAGCAAAGCAAAAAGTTCAGCTTTTGTCTCATCAGTCCATAGACTATGTTTTTGGCAAAACTGGGACAAGCCTTTATGTTCCTTTTGCTTAGCAGTGGTTTTCGTCATGGATCGCATTTTGCAGAGTGTCTTTCTTATTGTTGAATCATGAACTCTGACCTTAGTTGAGGCAAGTGAGGCCTGAAGTTCTTTAGATGTTGTTCTGGGTTCTTTTGTGACCTCCTAGATGAGTTGTTGATGAGCTCTTGGAGTAATTTTGGTAGGCACTCCTACGAAAGTTTGCCACTGTTCCAATTTTTCTCCATTTGTGGATAAAGGCTCTCAGCGTGGTTCACTGGAGGCCCAAAGCCTTAGAAATGTCTTTATAAGCCTTTCAAGACTGATAGATGTCAATGACTTTGTTTTCCAGCTTTTGCTTGATCTGCCAATGATTTTCAGGATTCAGTAAGTGGTTTGTCTCTCTGGTGGCAACCATACAGTAGAAGGAAGCCTACTGACTTAATAAGTAAAGCATCTGACTGTCAAAAATGTATTCGTTTTCTGGTATCTGACAATTATACCAGATACCCCCCCCACCTCTCGGAGCTACTACAACCATATACACCTGCCCGTTCCCTTAGGTCCGCCAATCAGCAGCTCCTTAAGGTACCAAAAACTAAGTATAAATCTAAAGGTGATCGTGCTTTTGCTGTAGTTGCTCCAAAGTTGTGGAATGATCTACCCTTGCATGTTAGGCAGGCCTCTTCTCTCTCTGAATTTAAAAGTCTTCTTAAAACATATTTATTCGCTGAAGCCTTTGGCATTGATTAGAGGGGTTGACTCAATTTGTTTTGACATGTTTCAATTTATTTTAGTTTTTTAGTTATTTATTTTATCTTATCTCATTTTAATTTTCTTTACTTATGCTTTTAGCATGTACAGCACTTTGTGAACTCTGGTTTTATGTTAAAGTGCTTTATAAATAAAGGTGGTATGGTATGGTATGGTAATTAGGTGAAATATCTCACATTTTATCCAAATACTACTCTACTTCCCAGAGCTACATGGAGCTACTGTAGCTAATTATAAATGCCTGCCATGTGGTGTTTGTTAAGTATATCATACTGTAGGATTTTAGAGCTTTTGATTTGCTGAAACCAGCTGGTCCCGGTCCAAAATATATGCTCTGACAATGAAGCAAAAAACACTAAGCTGAAAAGAATAGTCATGTTTTCCACTAATAACATAAAAGTAATTTTTTTTTCTAGTATGCTAAATAAAACTTAAAAGAAACGTGGGACTCTTAGGCTTTTAGAAGTACACACTTGACTTAACTTGGATTTTGCAGGACTGCAAAGGCATACACACACTCACACAAATAAACACATACATCAGCACACAAAGGCTGACAAAGACTCTCACAAAACACATAAAAATACCATTACAAGGGGCTTTCATGCTGTTCTAAGGAAAGCAGCCCTGCCCACTGCGTGCTGCCCTTTGTGGGCTGTGGGACCCAGAATCAAAGAGCGGTGACCTGCACAGGCTGTGGCCCGCAGGCCTGCAGGGAGTCCTGCACTGACTCCAAACCCTGGTTGCCACACCATGCTGAGATCCTCCTCTCCTCTCCCTCCCCCCTGGTTGGCTCCGTTATTTCCTCATCTCATCAATCTGTCAGCTAAGCCCTTTGACACCACAAAACAATATGGTCCCAGTATTTTTTAGTGTGTGCCCTCTCTTTCAATATGGTCCCAGTATTTCAAGATTAGTCAGCTCACCCACGAGGTCTGCTCCCCAGTGCCTCAGGATCCAGGGTGAGTCAGCATGACGGCCTGAAAAGCAGTTTGAATTTTCCAATTTTTCCTGCAAAACCAACACATTTGCAAGTTCCAAACAGATCATGGGCTCTGTCCTAACATGGAATGCATACATTTTATAGCCTTGTTTAAGCTGGCTCATGTTTGCGTTCTGAACACGGGTGTGTTTGAGGCTTTGTGCAGATATGGCACCCCTGCAAACTGATTTATGCAAATATAATTCGATTCACATAAGAAAAACTGCAATTGCAGAAAGATAAACTAAAACATAACGAGACATGTAGTGATCAAGCAGCTGGCAACAGTGGGGAGGAAGAAACCTCCAGCAGCACCAGGGAGGGTGGGCATCTGCCTCAACCAGGCGAGGTTAAACCAAAAACAGTAATAAGAGTAACCAGAAATCAGGACGGGGGAGAGGACAGACAGGAAGAAGCACAGAACCACAGAAAAAAGGTTCACATTTTTTGCACGTAAAAGATTTTAGTTGCACTTTCTTAAAAAACTTAAACAACAGCTTAAGTTTTAAACGTTCATCGTACGGGTGGGTTTAGGGATTTGACTGCTAGAAAGTTCAACTGAGTTGGTCCCAGAAATGCTAATTAGTTAAACAAATTATTAACATTTTATTAATGTACAACAGCAGTTAAATGTTCCCTCTCATAGCACCAGCATTTCCAGCTCGAGTATGTTTCCCCAGATTTCAGTAAGATTCTAGTTTTAAGCTCCCTTTTCTGACTTTGTGTTTTTGCTTTTGGGATATCTGCCTTCAGCCAAATAAACAGCCTGTTTTCCATTACCTCTACCTGCCTTTGCATCCTAGATGTGGGTCCCCAGGCTCAGCTCATAACAATCAGAGCCTATAACTACAACAACAGTACAGCACAACAAATTATATTTGAAAATTATGAAAAAAAATAAGAAAAAGACAAGAGACAAGACAAAGTAAATTACATTAAGAGACAGTTAAGTAGATAAAACTAAGAAGTAATAAGCGAGACTTCTTTTCTGGCTACTCCCTTTAGGGGTCGCCACAGCAAATCAACTTCTTCCATCTCACTCTATTCCTGGCATCCTCCTCTGTCACACCAACCCTCTGCATCGCCTTCATCACTACATCCATTAACCTCCCCTGTGGTCTTCCGCTTTTCCTCCTGCCTGGCAGCTCGATTTTCATCCACCATCCCTGCTCTTTCACACATCCAAACCATCTCATCTTTCCTTTTCTAACTTTATCTTCAAATCAATAAGCCAAAACAATCAAAAAGAATAAAACTAAACATTAGTTTGCTCAGGAGGTAGCCTCTGATGCATCCATCAGGGTATGAATGTGTGCGAATGCGGGTTAGTAAGCACTTAAAAGCATTGAAGTATACAAGAATCAGTTAATTTACCAAATGAAAAATATGGTAAGTAATGGGCTCCAGTTCCAGGGAGCTCCTAAAATACATTCAGTGAAGAGAGGTTTCACATTTACATTTAAAACTTCTTGATCAGGGGAAGCTCAAACAAACTTCCCTGATCTCTGCTTTCTACAAACTTTATTTCTAAAAGTCTAAAGCATGAATCTGATGAGGAAAATATACAGTGGAAGACTTATTGGTCACCTGTGCATGTGGCTAACACTTCTATGAAATAAGAGAGCCCAGTTTTGAGATCACGCCTGCTGGACTATACTCACTCGAGAACAGACCATTCAGTTTATTTTCAAGTAAGGATGAAAGGACGACTCCAAACTATGCATGTCGCCTATTCACTGGTGATGCTTTTTAAAGGAAAAAGGAAAAAAAAGACAGCAGAAAGAGTTGGAAAAGGGTGGAGGGGTGGAGCGCTGCATACATTTTACATACACAAGGCAGCAGACAAAGTGATTGTTGCGTCCCTGAAACTTTTTTTTCGCCCCTTCAGAAAACACTTTCCCTGCTGAATAGGCACCTATTAGTGACTCCATTATGGGCACAGGGCTCTTGAATGGCTCCTCACTGTGTGTCTTTATCATAGTCAGGCTGTGAATACAGCTGGCCCCCTCCTCCTGCGGCCCAACCAAGCTCCTTACAGCCTGTATTGATAGGTGCTGCCGTGCTGGTGATGATGGGTGAGGCAGCCATTCTCGCCCCCGTTGTGAGCTCCAGGTGTGGTGGTTAAGCGTATTGTGCTGCAGACTTTTTTTCTTTACCACTTGCTCCAATAAAAAAAAGAGAGAAGAAAAAATGGATGCAATGTTTTACATGTATTAGCTGATCTCCATAATGCCATTCCACCGCCGGCCCCTCCCCTCCTACCGCTGCACCCCAAAACAAGTCAGGCCTCTGGCGAATCGCTGCACACCGCCTCAGAGCCCTGTATTGTTGCTGGATTATTGAGGAGTTAGCTGAAAGAAAGAGGCAGCAAGAGTGGGGTGTTTGTACTTTATCTCCAGGGGAGACAGGGGCTAAAGAAGGAGCTTCTTTAGAGGAGTGAGTTACTGCGGCAAAAAGCCCAAAAACACCTGCAGGAGACAAGCACAGGAAGGTCGAGGCAAGAAAAAATGCTTGCCTTCTTGCCTCCTCTCTGAGATACTGTAAACCAGCCCCCTCTGAATGGAGGCGCTTTCATTTATTGAGCCCTGTCACAACATTTTCACCTTGCTCGGTCTCTGCAAACGCCAACTTTGAAGTTATGTGTACGCATGTACTCGAAGGAGGGAGACGCCGAGAGTTAGCAGGACTTTATGATGAATATGGAAGCATTGTTCAGCCATGCTTACCTCCACAGGGAACCATCTGCTCCCTGTCAATGCATCACCTGCTCGTCTGAGCCGTCTCCAGGGCAACGAGGGGTGGGAGGGGGGATTAGGAGAGGTTATGGCTTTGATAGGAGGGGCCGTCGATGGGGACGAGGAGGAGGAGGTCACTGGTGAGGTGGGGGCCGATTGGAAAGAGGTTACTCGGCGAATGTCGTCCTCTGCTGGAGGTGAGTGTTAGAGCAGGGGGTTTACAGTACTGCACATGGACTGCAGAGACAAACCACGCTGAAACACTTGTTGAACGAATTATTTAAAAGACAAAAAAAGTCCTGGAGCATTTATGAAGCTGACAGAAAAGCTCAGGTCCATTAAAATGAGGAAAAAAGCAAAAGTTTATGTTTCTCAGTTTGCAGGCTTTTGCTCAGAGCAGCTCTGCATGATTTACAGCTCAAAATAATCCTTATTTATCAGTTCATCTTATGCTGAGCTGTGCTACAGCCCTCTTAGTGCACCCTCTCTGACCTCTTTTAGTTCCTTTCTTTTTATGTCAGCTTTCTTCTCATCACAAACAGAAGGTTTGAAGAGCAGGTGGGTGGGGCTTCTGTCATTATAGTTATAGCTGTGTAACCTCAGACAAACTGACATGAATTTGTGCAACAGAAGCGAACCTGTATTTATGCAAGTTAAATGTATCGAATTGGGGAAAAAGTTTTTATACACATATCGTCAGGATTCGTCTGAAAATGAAAAACAAGCTAAGTGACGCTGTGTGAGAGCAGCTGGGGCTGTAGGGTTCAACTTCTCTTATATATAAAGATAAGGAGATGTAATTGCAAATGTAGGACTTCGGTTCTCTAAAATAATGTGCAAATTTTAGTATCGATCTGATAGTTAAATACAGGGCCAGTATTGCAGACACCTATACTGATACTAGTATCAATGTGTATCGATAACCGCATCGGTATCAATACTATCGATATCACTCATCGATTTCAAGCTTATGGCTGGTTGCTTGTGGGCGTTCCAACATCAAGTTACCTAGGTAACCAACTAATATATTCACCCAACACGTCACGTTCTCCCTCCCAAAGGGTAACATATTACGCTATGTGACGAATCGTCATTATGTTACGCTTTCGGCCACCCAACACGTTCCTATGTTACGCGTTCAGAAACAGGAGAACCATTTGGACTGAATCTACACATGTACATTTATTTTACTTTCTCATCACGAGCTTTGAAAAATACTATCTAACACGATTAATGTTATGGTTAGGGTTAAGGTTAAGGTTAGGGCTCGAATACATGGCTGGAACGTGTGTTGCCGCTGGGAGCGTCATTCTATTGGATTCCATCCACAATCGCACGCGTATCACAGTTATCTTTTGCATTCCAATGGGATGCCTCAGGATGTGACAAATCGTCGGTATGTTACGCGTCGGGAATGAGAATGCTCTGCAACACTAGCTTTGCCAATAAATGGTATCCTGCACTCTCACTGGCAGTTACTTTAGTTGCAATCCTGGAAGGTAAGACAGTTTCATCTGCTCTCTGGTTGACACGTCGCTTCCACTGAGGATGCAGTGCAAGTTCTGAAAACATGTTACAGTAACTTGACTCAAGCTCTGGGTACTTCCCCTCCTCGTGCCATTGGCTGTTACTGCCAAGTATTCATATATTTCCAAAAAGACTGCCTTCAGGTATTTGATGTGAACGCACAGACTGAAAAGGGTTAAAAAGACTGAAACCGAGCATTTAGATCTAGATGAAGTCCGAGCATTTGGTTCACAGGGATTACTTGTACATATTCTGATGTCATTATTTGAAACTCAGTTAATCCGAGTACCTGTTCTACCAGTGCAACAATATAAATATATGATGAGAATTATGGAAAAGCTAAGTAGATACCATTTAATTCTTACTTTTATCGTACATTACGCTACATCACTTATTTTTTCTTTGAAAACAGAATAAATTTAGAGAAAAGTTAGTGAGATTTAGGTCAGTATGTTGGATGTCTTCAGAGCTCTTCAAGTCCCATAAAGTGAAGTTATCTCTAAAAGTCATAAATGGGCTACATAATGCATTAATTTCTGCAGCAGATAATTGCCGCTGATGACAGTTATTAATAATTTTTGTTAATTAAAAATGTCATTTTAGGATGTTTCAAGGTGAAACTGTAACTTGAATAGCTGAGCTCTTCATTGTAACGGTGACTGTGATATTCAGAGACAGCAAATAATATTTGGGTTTGCAAGTGCTTATCATTTTTATTCTTTCTTGGGGCACATGTAAAGTTGGTGGGCTGTCATGGTTTGGTTTATTTAGAGGACCGACGTGTTGATTGTTGGGGGGGAAAGCATAACTTTAAAAAGTACTGATTTGGTTAACAGAAAAACATTTCCTTTTATTTCATAAGTTTACATACATATTCTTAATATGAATAGCAAATTGTCAAATTAAAGTATCCTACATCTTGCATGATTCACATCCCACTTTCTGTTCATAAAAATCCCAGTATCAATCCACAGGAAATGTTCCATTTTAACTGATGGTTAAAGGTGCACTAGGCAGTACGGATTTAGAGTCTTGATAAAGAATATTTTGGAGTCTGAACAGCAGCCTCTTTTCCATTAAGGATTAAGGTTACAAAATCATTATCATCACAATGATCTATTAATATCAAGTGACACCAGGTCCCAAATAATCGCAAAGGTTACTGTATAGGTATTACTATTATTGGCGAAAATAAATAATTTCTGAATAATGTGGCAAATATTAGACATTTTTGCTTATAATCAACAAGTGTTTATGTTGTGATGTCTCTGAAAGAAGGCGCTCTGATACCTACATTTGTTGCTCGATTAAGTGTGGACACTTATACTTTATTTGATATGTGTAATGTAAACAACATCTTTTCACTTCCATCTCTTTAAAAAAATCATACCATACATCATACAGAGTGAGGAAATTACTTGTCATATGTGAGCCTGATTAGCAGCTGCAGAGTGACTTTCCCTTTGTGTGTGTTGATGCAGGTATTATGACAGGCTGCATGAATGCAGATCAATCACAGGTTTCTCATTTAAACCACTGTCACCCGCCAAGTACAGCACGCTGCTGGCTCTGCCCGTGACGGCTGGGTAAACACAGACCTGAGGGCACCTCGAAAGGCAAACACGTAAGAGCTGATGCCTGGCTGATGAACGTGTCAGCCAGCAGTACTTGGAAATGTTTGGGACGTCACATTTGGGACTGTAATATGAACCTTAGGTCAGATAGTGTTTTTATTACAGGAAACCTACGCCAAGGAAATCTAAAATCCCCTGACAGATATCTATTTACTCACTCCATTGTTCAGGATTCATTTAAACACTATGGATTTAGCGACATCTGATTACTCCAGGGGATTAAATTACATTATGAAAACATGCCTGTTGAGACTGAGAGAACATATGTACAGACCTGTTTGAACATGAAAAAATCCACTCTTACTGTAGCTCCTCACTGTTTCATTTAACTGTCTAGCAGCATGCACACATACATAAAAATATTTAAATATTACTCCTTTTCTAACTTAAATTTGAGGTTATGTCTGAGTACCTAGCATCATTTAGACTTACATCATTAATCAGGATTTTTAATGGCGATAAAGAGGGACTATGTATGTAAGTGTGATTGGTCTGTGAGTCTGATGAACCTTACTTAAAGTCTCTGTAGTTTGTCATTTTCAAGAATTTAAAGGAATTGTGAAAAACCTCTTATTTACTTCTCAGCTATATTGTTCAGCCTGCCTTTGCACAGGTGGAGACATAATATTATCATATTTTTACTAAAAGTCATCATAAAGCTTGTGCTTGCTTTGTTGATTTGTGATGGTCATATTAAACATTTTGATGCAAACTAAGCAGAAAGCACTGTAAGTGCTGTGATGAGATTGAGAGCTGTTATTCGTCTTCCCCCCTCCTATCGGTTATGATCTGCATGTTGACCTATGGCTTCTGGTGGTATCTTCTTTGGCTTAACAAACTGAGAACCAATAAAAAGAGGAGTACAGAGGTCCACATTTGAGTGGTTTTATTGTCTGGGTCAGTGACCCAGCGTTTTGTGTTATTTTGTATTGTTGATTTCTTACGTTTCTAACGTCAAGCTTGTCCCACTTCATGCCTCTCCATGCTTCCTGTTTTATTTTGAAAGTCTTGTTTATATGTTTCTAAGTTCATTGTGCTTGGTTCTACTTTTCCCTGTGGTGTCATGATTATTTGAGCCAGCTGTTTCCCCAAGTGCTTCCACTTCCCCTGATCACCTCCTGTGTGTACTTAGTCTGTGTGTTTTCATTCAGTCTTTGTCAGGTCGTCTGTGTTCCTTTCTACCTCGTCAAGTTTCCAGGTTTTTCATGATTTTGGGCATGTTCATGTTTCTAGTTTATGTTTCTCTATCTCATAGTTGCTCTCATACTCCTGCACAAAATCAGTCCTAGTTTTTCCAGTTTTGTTTTTGTTTCGTTTTTGCCACTGTTCATGTTTCTTTGCTTTTGCATTCATGCAATCAGGATAAAGGATCACCTTTTGTTTAAACCTCAGTTCATCTCTCCTGTCTCCGCCCTTGGGTCCATTTCATAAATGCACTGTCCCGCCATGACACTTTGACAGTTTAGACAAGTTTTCATTTGGTCCAGAGGCAACTATTTACAGATTATGTACTTGGAATGACAAGGCACGCAGATGTTTTTGATGTTTTGATGTTTTTTCTCAATCTTGTGATTGTTTGCAATGCTAAGGATTTTCCTTTGGCTTCGGCTGAATCCTCTTTGGAAGACAGCAGAAATCCATGTATGGAGAAAAAACCTTCATTAGTTTTGCTGCGTGCTAATCATAAATTAAAGAGCTTGAAAAATAACAACTGCCTCATGATGTGCTAAGAAAACTTCGAGGCTCTTCATACCTGTGTGGATTGATGCACAGAGAAGCTAAAGTCTGAAATCCAGAATTTAGCTCCAACTGATCAGGTTTTGATCCACTTAAGATAACATCAGGACTCTTTGTGCAACCAACTCTCTTAATAACCTAACTACATTCTTCCAACATCATTCCAACTGCTATCGTGGCACAAATGTATAACAATAAACCACTAAGAATCAGTTTTAAGTTGATAAACCTGGGTTTGTGCCTGGGACTCCCAGGTGACGTGAGGAGAGGACAGGAGCTATTATCCACGCTTGAATGCTCACCTGGAGCCGCCCTCCCTGGACGCTGGTTCACTCAGAGAGAGTCTGAGTGACAGGTGAAAGTGACCACAACTGACAGAAGGAAACCACCTTTTGTGTTTGGTCACAGAGCCAGGGGAAGGTGGTGACCCGGGTCCCCCTCCCAACTTGCTTATCAGCCTAAGGCTAAGGAGGAAGGGTCTGGATGGATCACTCTTCACAACATCAATATGTCGAAGCCATATCTCCTCTGTTAGGCACCTCAGGTCTGCTCCTTAAAACAAACTTAATCTAATCTCAATCTTTACTATATTTGTTAAACAAGATGGCTTAAAAAGCCATTACAACACAGCAGCCACCTGTAGGTAATATTATCCCTCTCTGTTTTCTGCTGCGTGTTCTGCAGAGGTGACAAAACAGTTGTCAAGCCCATTACAAGCTTTGTCAGCACAGATATTGGTAGACTCAAGAATAAAGTGATAAAGTTTTCAATATATCTTTTAGCCTCAATTTCTCTTGGCATACACAGATGAATTGCAAAGCAGAAGATGTCACTAAAGAGAAGCAGATGAGTCAGGTTGGCATTTTGCAGCTAACACGCATACATACATTATGCAACAATACTTTCTAGTCAATATCAAAAAGATGTTCCTATTTTTTGGTCATGAGAAGACAGCACACTCAACCTGAAAATGCTGCAATGCTAATGCCAAGCAAGGGCCTGTTTTAACAAACCGAGGTCTACTTTGACTTACCCCAACATCAGCAATCAGGCTAAGCAGTCACAAATGAGCATTAACGTGAAAGAAACAGTGGTGACTGTTGATGTTTTCTGATTGGTCAGAGGGCCAAACTGTAATATTATAAAAATACATACAACACTAGCTAAAAGCAGCAGAGTGTAATTGGTGAAGATCAGCACACATACACCAAGTATCAGCATCTATAGGTTTTTAAGAAGATAAAATTTTTTGAGTTTCATATCCACTACGTTCATTTCATCATCCCCCAGCAAATGTAATGTTGTATTCATTGTTTGCGTTTGTTTGACGTGTCATGTTCATTGTGCATCGACCGCGCAAAAATGTGTATCCTCTATGGAATTTTGCTTTAATCGCCTGTAAAGTCAGGCAGTACAAACACGTGCTCTGGATTATATTTTCATGGTTGTTCTAAACTTGGTTGCTTAGTTCTCGACTGATGTTCATCAGGGAAAGACAAACCTATACGCACTCCTGCTACCTATGCACTAAGGTCAACAGGCTTTTCCCATGAGTTTTCAGAGAACTGATTGGTCAGTATGTGTTTATCTTTTATATCTGAAACATAACCTGCTGCAAAATGGGTTAGGTTTTCCAGTATAAGTTAATATGGTGATTGACCCAAGAACTTGATAATAATGACTTCCTAGAGATAAACCTTATCTTATGGGTTATGTTACAGAAGGCAGCAGTGTGAAGCCAAGGTACGCCAATGAAACTGGATGCTGTAGACTGACAGATGTTAATGTTGTTTCTTAAAGAAAGAAGAAGAAATATTAATCACTTTATTGCAATAAAGAAAGTAATTGAAAATGTCTTTGTTATTTTTTGTTTTGTTTTCTTGTTCAAATAATCTGGTCACTAAATGGTGATCAGACACCCACATAGGAACAGGCCGCACAAGTATTTAAATAAATATAATAGTTAAGGTTTTCTTATATATAAAATCACGTTTCTGTCACTTAGATTTTTTCTTGTGCAAATTTTGCATAATTCTTTTTGTTGCACTGTGAACTTTCTTCTCTGGACCAGCATGACCTTTGATGCATTATAACCCTGTAGTGTGGTTAGCCCAGTGTCTCGATCAGTTAGCTCCCACACATGTGCATGTGCATTATACACACCAAAAATATGCCGTCTCTGACATCTCCTTTCTCGCAGGTCAAAGTCCTCCACTTAACCTATTGTGTCACCACTGCTTCCTTACTACATGGTCTTTTTTGCTCTTTGTACTACTTCTCCTGCTCACCTCATGACTTAACCAGACCTGAGATTGGCCCCATCATGGTCTAGACTTTCTAAAACACTGTGAGGTGGTACTGGAGTGAGGCCTCTTCAAGTATAATATGCTGAAGAGTTACAATGGATTTGTTTGCCCAAGATGGCGAGAAACAGGTTTCCTACCCCAGTTTCAAATGGTCACCAAACTTACAAGTCAGTCTGTCAACCATGCAAGAAGTGTCCCAAATACACAGTGATATCAGCCATTTGTTTCTACCGACTGTAACACACAAGTCCCCTTCCAAAAGGTGACAAAATCTGCATTAGGAACTAAGCTGGGTTGGAGGGAATACAGAGACTGAGTCTCACCTGAGTCTATTTTTAAATTTAGTTCATTTTAGGTACCACGCCCACTTGTTCAGAGATAGTTTGCTGAGTCTTTTCCAACATAAAACACATTAGAAAGCTCATTTTCAAAGTTTTTAGTTCTGCCTCATCTAAAGGAACTTGTTCACACTGGCACCAAGGGTCTGAAACATACACTATTAACTGTTATAACCACTTATAGTTAAGGGGCTGTTAGAAATAAGCTAAAAGTACCACCACTCAATTGACCATTTGTTTCACTTAAAACTACCAAATTTCATGGCAATCCAGCCAATAGTATTTGGGATTTTTCAGCTGTCCACTGAATCACACTGCTAACTTGCCTCTCAGTATATTCATCAGACTTTCTCATTGGATAAAAAGTTGATCCTGGGAGAGTTCCTGTCAGGGCCACGTGTAACAGGGGACATGACCAGGGAAAGGGATGACTTTCTTGGGTGTAAAATTCAATTATCCAGCGGGTGAGCGTGGCTGAGCGTGTCTGTTGTGAGCGGCGGGCGGACGGCTGCCCGTTCCCAGCATGCGACAAGGGGGTTAAGAGCCACAGAAAGGCTCCCATTATTCCGAGTGAGAACTGCCCATGTGGCTGGCTGCACGGCCCCTGCTCTCATTCACTCTCCTTTACAACAGCGCTGCCGAAAGCCTCCAAGTTTCATTCTCTTTTCCCTGCTCCCACTCCTTTTTTCCCCTCCCCTCCCTCTCTAGCTCTCCTCCTCTCAGAAAAGAGTCTCCACAATGCTGCTGGAAGGCTGAAGTGGATTCTTCAGCACCCCTGTGGACTGTGCACATGTGGACAACATTCACAGGATGTCTGTCAACTAGTCCATTAATCAGCAACGTCTTATGAAAGCACAATTAGGAGCCTCACAACTCTATAACCGATTATCATCTCTAAGCACCCCTGCTACTCCTCCTGCACAGCAATGCTCTGTGCTGAAGTCGGCCTTCCTTGTTTAACTGCACTTTTCCACTTATAAAAAAACCTGGAGTTGTATAATCAGGAGAAAAACTCAAATTATTATTTTTTTAGAGTGTAGACAGCTGCAGCATGTTCAGAAGCTCATTCCTAACATGTTAAACCTATCAGACATTAACTCTGACTTGCATCTGTCTAATCATCAGCGTGAGAATGGATCTTCAGTGTGTGAATAAGGCTGAGGCCCTATGGAGAAGGCCATTGTAGACACACACTGCACCACTTCTTGTGATAAATGAGCAATTGTGTCCATCACCATTAATGACAGTAAATGACGCAGTAGGGAGCTCTCCATCTACTGTACAGTGTGAGGACAACACTGAGAAACCTTTTGGATTTCATGTGACATCACGTCCCAGATGGGTTCATGGGCAAATTGCTAACCAGAGGAGACAAGCACATACAGAGGTCCATTGTGGGTCCTAATTGGCAGAGAAACTGTATGTTGATGTGCATTTAAATGAGGCCAGTAGGGTGTGAAAAAAAAAAAGCATATTCAAAGCCTTGTTTGGCCTTAACTGCTAAAATTGCTTGGTACATGAAGTTTAAACGTCTGCTGAAAGTTCATATTTAGTTCAATTCAATTTTATTTATATAACGCCAAATCACAACAACAGTTGCCTCAAGGCTCTTTATATTGTAAGGTAAAGACTCTACAATAATACATTTACAACATTAGCTTCTCTTAAACATTCTCTAGTGGTTTTAGCGTCTTCTGGAAATGTACTATTTACTAGGGCTGAGCCATATCATACGGTAATAGAATATGGGTAAAACGCGCATGCGCAGTGCCTTTGTTTTCATACACACATGGCGGAAAAAGCATGGCGGCAACGGAGAATGAGGAGGGCGAAAGCGGACTGTTAAATGAAACGGATGAACCCGAATTGGTTTGTAAAAATGCTGCAACTTCAGTGGTGTGCAACTGGTTTAGCTTTCGTCCGTCAGATACACAACAAAGCACTATTTTTGGTAGAGCATGCTAGCGGGCCGTCGTTATTACCGTGTTTTTTGGAAAATACGGCACACTTTGATTTTTCTGAAAATCGACAGTGTCCCTTATAATCCCGTGTGCCTTATGTATGAATTCTGGTTGTGTTTACTGACCTCGAAGCGATTTTATGTGGTACACGGTGCTCGAAAATCTGTCAAATGTTTTAGTACGACTTTGCTAAGCTACAAACCTGCACTGCTTGATGGATTGTCGGAGCATTACAGCTATCGTAGGCAGGAGCCTCGCGGAGTGATACATACTGTGCTTCAACATAATGGTCGTGTCCAAATTCATGGGCTGCATCCTCCTGAGGCCGCATTTGTAGACCGATTACGTCACAGCGACGCGCCGAAGGCTGTCCAAATTCGTAGACTCCTCCGAATGCAGCCGACAAATGCGTCCTCCTTTTCCCCGAATTTGAAGGATAGGTCGGGTGTGTCCTTCGTCGCCTACCATATCCCAGAATTCATAGCGCAGCCCAGCCAAACTCCAGTTTCCAACAATGGTAGCCGTTACTAAGTTTTAGAATTACTCTTACTAATCTTTCTGGGTCACAAAATAAACTTTTAACATATTTTCAGGCGAGAAAGTAGCTGTGTAAACATCAAATATCTGCTCGGTTTATCAAGATATCGCATATTTGCTAAAGTGCTTCGACGTTTTCGGAGACGTCTGCTACCCACCAGCTCAATAGCTAGCCGGAAGCTCGATGGTCACTGATGCCGCCGAGAACGGCACAACTCCCGGCACATCATTTTCAGATCACTGCGGAGTTTCGCTACTCAGGTTAAACGTAATATATAAGTCACTTAGACAACCTAAAAATGTTATTGTTGGGCTTTTTTCAGTGTTTTGTTTGTTCGTGAGTAAATCGGTTTGGCTGAGATTAAAGTTATTAGATTAGATTAGATAAAATAAAACTTTATTAATCCCCCTGGTGGGTTCCTCCTTGGTTTTTACACAGCTGACTAAACGTCAAACAGAAAACTGATTAAACAGAAGTATGAGACAGTCGAGAATTTACGCCAGTGTCCTGTTATGTTTTAGATAGCAAGGAGCAGACGGCTGAGTTTATTAAACTCCACCGAGATAGCAGTGACGCTAATCAGAAGGCTAGACCGTCCAATTTCCCCAGCCGTTTACTTCCGGCCTACCTGACCTTCTGAGGACCCGGCCCACGTAGACCGCGAAGGCCGGGTCCTCAGGAGGATGCAGCCTTGAATTTGGACAAAACCAATATTACCGTATAGACCCTGTGCACGAGAAAATGCTAACTTCATGGTTTGAGACCGGATGTAGGGTTGTACATTTCCAGTAGCTTTACTTTGCGGCCAATCACTACTGCGAAGATATACTCCAAAATCATGTCCAAAACTCGAAAATGAGAAAGATCGCGTTAAGTTACAAAGAGCAGAAGGTGGGAACACTCACCACTGTTGTGTCATAAAAAATCTAATGATCAATTTTGACGTTTAAAGAGTTTAGATCAATCAGTTGTTTACATCACTCAACACAAGCAGAACTGCATTACAAAATCAGAAGACACATTGTCCACATTCAGAAGCACATCTCTGTATACTGGTCTTATGATTTAAACAGGCAAATGTTCAGCATTCAAATTACAGGTGAACAATAGTCAAACCAGATGTTTCCCCGTTATGTCGATATCAGCTAGTCAAGTACACACTTACACAGCATGTTAACAAACCGTGAAAAAAAGCCACACAAAAAATGAATGATTGCTGGTAACGGTTTCTATACATTAGTATTTACGAAGGGTATGTTGTGACTTACCTTCAAAATTACAGTGGTCCCTCGCTATAACGCGAACACATCGGACTACAAACACGCACATTACCAACTCCGGAAGACGATCAAAGCAGCCAAACGTGAGTACAGGGACAGGGTGGAGCAACAGTTTGACAACCCTCGGAGTATGTGGCAGGGACTAAACACGATCACAGACTTTAGAGGGAAAACCAGCACACCGCAGACCACGGCCTCTCTGTGTGAGGATCTAAACGTATTCTACGCTAGATTCGACACAGCGAACACCATGAGACCGGACAGTGTGCGCACCGCGGATGACGTCAGTGCGCACACTGTGTCTGAGGAGGATGTGCGGAAGTGCTTCAGGAAGGTGAACGCACGCAAAGCTACTGGTCCGGACGGGATTCCCGGCCGCGTCCTCAGGTCATGCGCGGCTCAGCTGGCTGGAGTGTTCACGCACATCTTCAACCTTTCCCTCTCTCTGTCTGTAGTCCCAGCCTGCTTCAAAATGGCCACCATCGTCCCTGTACCCAAATCCTCCACCATCTCCTCATTGAACGACTGGCGACCTGTAGCCCTGACCCCCATCGTAAGCAAATGCTTCGAGAAGCTGGTCAGGGACTTCATCTGCTCTGCACTACCCGACTCACTGGACCCTCTACAGTTTGCATACCGCCACAACAGGTCCACTGATGATGCCATAGCCCTGACACTACACACTGCCCTGTCACACCTGGAGAAGAGAGACACGTATGTGAGGATGCTGTTTGTAGATTACAGCTCAGCATTCAATACCATCGTTCCCTCGAAGCTGGACAGGAAACTGCAGGATCTAGGACTGAGCAGCTCCCTCTGCAGCTGGATCCTTAGCTTCCTGTCTGACAGACGCCAGGTGGTCAGACTGGGCAGCATCACCTCATCCCCCATCACACTGAACACTGGTGCTCCACAGGGGTGTGTACTGAGCCCTCTCCTGTACTCACTCTACACCTACGACTGCACAGCCACTAACAGCTCCAACATCATTGTGAAGTTTGCGGACGACACTACAGTGGTGGGTCTTATCACCAACGGTGATGAGACGGCTTACAGGGAGGAGGTCAGCGCCCTGACCCACTGGTGTCAAGACAACCATCTCACCCTCAACGTCGCAAAGACAAAGGAGTTGATAGTGGACTTCCGGAGGTGCAGAGAAGTACACACCCCCATCACCATCAACGGCGCTGCTGTGGAGAGAGTGAGCAGCTTCCGGTTCCTTGGAGTACATCTGGCTGAGGATCTTACGTGGTCAGTACACACAAACAAAACAGTGAAGAAGGCGCAGCAGCGCCTCTTCTTTCTCAGGAGACTGAAAAGATTCGGCATGAGCCCCCGCATCCTCAGGACCTTCTATCACTGTGCCATTGAGAGCATCCTCACTGGATGCATCACCACCTGGTATGGCAACAGCACCGCCTACAACTGCAAAGCTCTCCAGCGAGTAGTGCGGTGCTCTGAACGGATAATTGGAGGTGAGCTTCCCTCCCTCCAAGACATCTACAGGAAGCGCTGCCTGAGGAAAGCGGGGAGGATCATCAAGGACTCCAGTCACCCCAGCCATAAACTGTTCAGACTGCTTCCATCAGGAAGGAGGTTCTGCAGCATCCGGTCCCGTACCAGCAGACTGAGAGACAGCTTTTTCCATCAGGCCATCAGACTGCTGAACACGTCATAGACACCTCAGCTTCACTACTGGAACTTCAACATTCATTCAGCACTCCACACTGTATATAAATGCCACTTGTTTTGCACATATTCAACTCTGTATATTTTATATATTTTATTATTATTATTATTATTATTATTATTATTTATTTATTTATTTTTTACTATTTAATTTGTAAAAATGTGTATACACACACACACACACACACACACACACACACACACACACACACACACACACACACACACGTAGGAAAATATTTAGTATACACATCCAGAAATGCATACACTATTATATATTGTACATATATTTATTAGTTTCAGGTTGGCCATTCTTGTATTTTGCTCGTTTGTGTTGTTGTATTTGCACATCTCTGTTCTTGTGGGGCTCGCACACAAGAATTTCACTCGCATGTGCTGTGCCAGTGTGCCTGCACATGTGATGTGACAATAAAAGTGATTTGATTTGATTTGATTTTGATTTGACCTTTCACCTCGCTGTTTCGCGGATTTTTTAGTGCAAGTTTGCATGCTTATTTTTTTTACATCACATTGTGTCCTGCGCCCTGATCACTGCAGACGATCTCCTCCATGACGTCTCTCCTGTACAGTGCAGAATCGCTGCATTGATCGCTAGCAGTGTGACTCTGAAGTGCAGTACTGTATGTCCACGATGTCCACGAAACGTTTTGCACCGTCAAAAAATAAAATTGGCTACTTGGTTATTTTTAGAACATAACACCCGCAATAAACGAGGGACCTCTGTTTACAGATACTGAGAAATATAACATTTGAATCCCTTTTCTCTTTTCCTCTGAGGCGCGGGGGAAAAATATCGACAAGTTGATGAACATCATTTACAGATATATTGGGTAAATGCTCAAGACATCTATAGAAATGTAAATCGCTGCTTGATTCATTCATTTGCTTAACTTGTTTTGGACCGTAAACAAGGCGCGAATAGGAAACCGGAAACAAAGCTCCCCACAGGAGTTTTCGCACCAGAAGTGGCATATGCTAACATGCACATAGTCTATTGTGTGTGTGTATTACCTCTTTTTAAGTTTTGTGGATATTATACATGGTTATGCTGAGGATATGTCGGCCAATTTCCACTGGAAATGCCTTTTGGTTAAACTGTCAGCAAGGATTTGCATTTGCACTGTAAAATTTTTATATAGCCTTAATGCACATAAAAAACAGCTGCTTGTTCAAGTGAAAATACATTGTTGGGGTTTTTTTGCACTAATAAAGTTATGGAGTTGTAAAGTGATCTAGTGTCAATTATATCGTCAGTTATATCGTTATCGCAAATTTTCAAATGTATATCGTGATAAATATTTTTGGTCATATCGCCCTGCTCTACTATTTACTTTTCTTAGATGTCACAGCAGAACTTCAGAAGAAAGGTTTAGGGAATATCATACAACGATCACAGCACCAGCAATGGCCCGCCGGACCATGTAAAGAACATCCAGGTCTATTTGAATCTACTGTTGAGGAGAAATCACTCAAAGGCTAAGATCTGACAGACTTGGGAAAAACCCTTCCAAGGGAAAAAAAAATGGCTTGGACTGGGAATACCTTTTTAGTCCCTACATATAAACCATATTGGTTGGACCAGGCTGGTTTCCTGCTCGCTTTCTCTGTAAGGAGTTACCGCATCAAAAAAAGAGAATATAACTATTATACAACAGAAAAAATCAGGTCTGCAGATGACCTGCAATATCTTTTGGGGGAGCGGTCACACTTACAACACCAAATCCAAGTCCTTGAGGAGGATCAATTTGAATACCATAATGATTCAATATTTTTTTAACTCCAAATTGAAATTTATTCAAAGAGGGTTTCAGAGGCAACATCAATGCTGAAAACAGAATGGAAAAAAAATTATCTGACCTTTGAGTTTTCCATATCGGTGGAGGTTGATTGCTCTTTTGTTACATTATACCGAAATTGTGGTGAAATCCCAGGCCAGCTAACGGCTCAGGATGAATATTTATCAGTTTAAACTACTTTTGGCTGTGAGATAAGACAGCCATTGAGTGGAAAAAGCTGCAGCTAACCCTCCAACAAAGGTCGACTAGATTGTAAAGGTCAATTAAATAAACTCAATGGAGAATCTGACCTTTACCTCAAGACTGCAATAAGATTAAGATATAATACTGGGCACTTTACATAGCACATGGAACTGCCAATCTCTTTTGTCCTTGAATTTAAGTGTTGCTCACGTCTCTTTTTGCTTTTATGTGTCAAAAAAAGGAAATTTCAGTTTGATTTTATGTGAACTGATGTTAGCATTTAGTTCAAAGCTCTTCTGCTGCAGTTTGGGCCTCTGATGGATAAGGAATATTTTACATAACAAATGGAGAAAGTACTGGACACGGACCAACTGTGCCCATAGTTTCCCTCCAAAGACGCAATTTAAGCCATAAAATCTCCTGAAATTTGCAATAAGTGACAATAAAATGACAGTAAAACACAATACATGCTGGCTGCAAAACATGAGAGAGCAGCTTTTTTAATTATAACTTAAACAACTGTAATCTCAGAGATCAAAGTCACATCTGCAGAATACGAGCTAACATATGGAAAGTTAGTCTGTCAATTTCTATTTACAGTAGAGGGAAGATCCACAAAGGTGCTTTAATTTATGAGATACCCATACTGGCCGTATGGTTTGGAGGTAAAACAAAGTTTAAGACTGCACCAACCTAGTTTGAAACTTCTGGCTCATTGGAATGGGTCAAATTATGACTTGGCTTAAAGTTAATCAAATTACCCTCTGCCAATCAGGCTCAGTCAGCTGATCTATTATAGCCTACAGAATGAAGAGACCTAGTTTTGTAAAAGTTGTTTTGCCAATATTATTTGAAGGTAACTGAGAACGTAAACATTATTTGACTAAAATATATTTTGCTCAAGAAACATTTAATTTAAATATCAGAGGGTAGTTAATTAGCACCCCTTTCACACCTCCTTATTTTACTTGGTTCATGTTCTAAAATTTTGTATGTAAAGCACTGAAACAGTCACAGATTACAGTGTTGTCCCAAAACCTTTAAAGACTCAGTCACAGTTTTGGGATAGATCAGAAATTTCATTTTGAAATTACATGGAATTAGTGCTAAAACAAACACAAGACACTTTAGATGAAGATTGTGTAGCTTAGAGACTGAACTTAAATGACAACATTTAAGAGCTTCAGTTTGAAATATTACACATAAAAACCATTACTCCTTGTGTTACTGGTGTCCTGCACACATTACCAAACCTATACTGCCCTCATGTGGTACCTGTGGATCACCTCAGCATCAGGTGTGATGGTGTGACCAGCTATTCATTACAGTTTGTAGATTAGAGCGTGCAATCTATAGTGGATTACATGTAGTATCTCAGTACTAATATGTACAATTGAAAGGCTATCTGCACCAGGGCATTGGAAGCACGGGCCTGCATGTTTTGAATAGCTTCATTTATTAAAAAATAATAATAATAATAATACGTATAAAATTATTTTATCTTAAGGCATTGATTAATCTAGTCTTAAAAAGTGTATTATGATATTTACCTCTGTTCTTTAACCTGAAAGAGCATCCTTCCCTGTAAGACCTAGCTGAAGTCATTACTGTAGACAAAGCTTCTTAAGATCTGATGATGTTGTTTTTCAAGCTATCAACAGCAGCTAGCATTTGTCTTCTCCTGAGTGTTCTCCTCATGACGGAACAGAAGTAAAAGAGGCTTACTTTTAATTCAGATCTAACTTAAACTAATTGCTGTAAAATAGTGCAAATGTTTACAATTTAACATTATAAAATGCAAAAGTATCAGTTATAAAGGATCACTTTTATTAAGTATCAATTGAGAGATCTCCATCTTTGGAATACTTAGAATGTATAAGCAATTTGCAGTTTTGTGAAAAAGAATTTACCCCTTTCCTGATGTATTAGTTTTTCATATTTGTTATTCAAACCTACCTGGTCCTGTGTGAAAAAACAATTTCCTTCCTTGTTGAGTCAAGAATTAACTGTGATTAACCACATTGTTTTTACACTAGCCACAACTAGGTCTGATTACTGCCAGACACAGTGACTGTATGACTAATCCAGAGAGTTCCTGGATAAATCATTTTAACAATTACCTTAATTTCTTCACAATGTCCATTTATCTAAAAGCGCAGCCCCTGCATGGCAGTAGATCAGACCATCTGAGGGAGTTCTCCCCTTGCAAATGTTTGAGTTGTTTGGCCTCGAGGGTCACAAAGAGCAATATGGTAAATGGCCTGTATTTGTATAGTGCTTTTACTAGTCCCTAAGGACCCCAAAGCGCTTTACACAACCAGTCATCCACTCATTCACACTGGTGATGGCAAGCTACGTTGTATCCACAGCCACCCTGGGGCACACTGACAGAGGCGAGGCTGCCAGACACTAGCACCACCGGGCCCTCTGATCAACACCAGTAGGTAACGGGTGAAGTGTCTCACCCAAGGACACAACGATCGAGACTTTCATAAACGAACATTACACCAACAGCCAACCATGGTGGTGGTAGTGTTATGATCTAGGGCTGCTTTGTTGGACCTGATACTGGATTATCTGCCATAATTGATGGAAACAAGAATTCTGATTTCTGTCGATAAATCGTAAAGGACGATGTCCACCCACCAGTTCATGCCCTGAAACTCAATTTCAGTTATCTAGGGGGTGATCCAAAAGACACCAGCAAGTCCACCTCTGAATGCGTAAAACAAAAACAAAATTAAGGTTTTGGAGTGGCCTAGTCAAAGTCTGAGTTTCTATCACATTGGAATGAAAATTGGGATCTTAAACAGCCCATTCATGCTTGAAAACCATCCAGTGTGGCTGAGTTACCACAATTCTGAAAAGAAGAGTGGATCAAAATTTCTCCACAACGATATGAAAGATTTATAGCCAGTTATCATAAACGATTGATTACAATTCAAGTTGCCAAGGGTGGGACAACCAGTTTTTATCCTAGTTATTAGTTCATACAGTGCCATATGGCAGGAGCACTAATCCCTTATCAGTCATGAGGTTAGTTTCCACTGCAGGTCACATCCTCAGTGTTTGCACTGTGCAGTTACACAAATTACACCTTACACAGTCGTGTTTGTACAGATATTTCTTCTAAAAGATTATATTCAGAATTATATCTTAAGTGTGGAGGTTTGGGAACGGCCCGATTAAGACATTCACACCATGCCTTGAAAAATATATCAGCACCATTTTTCCCTTTAACATAACTATGATTACATAATGTGTCTAAATGGATAAAAACAAGTTTTTCACTGGTTATTTCTACCTGTTCTCAAAACGACCAGGCTGCGCAGAAACTGACAAAGTTGCTGCACAAAATCCAGCAAACTCTGCCCACAGGCACACAACAAGAACCAGATGTGCCACTTTAGTTCTGTTTCACAACAACCATCCCATGACATATCGATGCAGAGGGGGTGTGGTGTCACGTGGACCAGTGTTAACCAGGAATGGTTTTTAAAGGAGCGCTCACAGAGGAGCTTTCCCGAGATCTCAGCCCAGCATTAGCATACACACAACTACACACTTCCTACCTGGAGGACGGAGAGGATGGACGCTGCATACAAGAGGGTTAATGGAAACTACAGCCCAGAAGCAGAAACAGGGGACCAAGTCCCAGGGGTAAATCTGACTTATAGCTGACTTAAAAGCCATTTGTGTTTTCTTTCTTTTAGCACTACATTCAATTTTGTCTGTTTATTTGTGTTCTTTTTGTGGAGGTTATGCAAAACAAACAGCCTTAAATAGCGATTCAAACCAGTGCGTTTTTATTAAAACAACAGTATGGCTGGGCAGAGCTAGAAAATTCGGGGTACAAGAGCAAACAAAGCAGAGAATTACAGTGAATAGAGGTGAAAAACAGCTGACGATAATGGAAAAAGTCAGAGTGCTAAACAAATGCAAGAAATGTCCCTACTCTGCAGGCTTCTGTTTTTGTTTCTGAATGACAAAAGCACCCTTTAAGTTCTTTTTTATAATCAAATAATTAAAGCTACAGGTAACTTTTTGCCAGATGGACCACGAAGTTAATATCTTTAATATCAGTTTGAGCTCTGTGTATCCATTTATTTAACTGACATCAGATTTCATAAGCAACATATTAGAAATCTTTAACTGGAGCCTGAATAAAAGCCATACAAAAGATGTAGAAATTCAGTCACCTGTTGAACTCTTGCAGTCAAAACTGTCCTTTAAAAGCTTAATTTTATGTGGGTTCCTTTTAAAAAAGCATGGGACATGTTCAGTTTAATAAATAATTAACTAGGTTGTTATTTCTTCATCTGTATTTACTCATCTGTAAAACATCTGTAGAAGAAATGAGGGGATGTGTTGGGTTTTTGTTTGTGTTTATCTGAAACCCTCTTTGAATATGGCTGAGTGTGAAGCTTTGAACTTTACGCGCTGCCCTGGATGGCTTTAAACTACATAACATGCTCTCTAACAGCATATGGCAGGCAGACAAAAGGAGAGCCAAACACTATTCTAACAATTTTTAAATTCATGATTCACATCCCCGCACTAAAAGTGAATCTGTTGCATTTTTGTAATAGCTTTGCATTAACAACACTGTATGCACGACTTCATCCATGTTGTATTTTTATATAAAATCTGTATATTTATCTTAAATACGTCTCTCAGCAGAAGAGAAGGGGCTCCATGTACCTTGAGGAGGAGACCAACAATAAGTCAGAGGTGATCTCCTGCATCTTCTCCTTAAAAGAAGAGGTCGGAGCTTTAGCCAAAGCCCTGAGGCTGTTTGAGGTAAACTTTTTATATCAGTGGACAGCCCTGGGTCCTAATGGGGTTCAGTGACAAACTGAATGCTAATGATATTCATGTACCTTTCAATATCATTAGGATTTCTAACTTGTTCATTTAGTCATGGAAAGCAAAATTACAAGCAGCTCTTCCAGTAATAAATCATAGGTTGTTAAATTAATGTGTGAATGGTTCGGTATATTAATCTTTATTTATGACAGTGTCTGACTATTGTGAAATGCATTCAAGAAGAATAATTTATTTTAAAAAAATATTCCATCCATCCGCTTATCCTTTTCAGGGTCGCGGGGGGGCGCTGGAGCCTATCCCAGCTGTCATAGGGCGAAAGGCGGGGTACACCCTGGACCGGTCGCCAGTCTGTCGCAGGGCTAACACACAGGGACAGACAACCATTCACACTCACATTCACTCGCACATTCACACCTAGTGACAATTTGGATTAATCAATTAACCTATCCCCACAAGCTGCATGTCTTTGGACGGTGGGAGGAAGCCGGAGTACCCGGAGAGAACCCACGCAAACACGGGGAGAACATGCAAAATCCACACAGAAAGACCCCGGCCTGATGGTGTAATTGAACTCAGGACCTTCTTGCTGTGCGGCAACAGTGCTAACCACCATGCCACCGTGCTGAAAAATATTAAAATGTGTTTAGCATTGTCAGTACTTTGAACATTGTGCCTCTTGGCTTTCTTGCAGAAAATTAGATTCATAGGGGACCATTAAATGAAGAGCTATAGCCAGCCACTGGTTGCTGGTTAGGTTCCGAAGAGCGGTTCTGACTGGACTAGATATAAATAAAACGCTTCAAGCAGCAGCTATAACTAAATAACATTCCATCCATCTATATATCCATATTCCTCATTTCTGGTTTTTATATCTCACATTTATATCTTATTTGTTTCATCTGTGTCACCAGTGTTTCTAAGAAGCTAAGCTTCAATGTGTGCTTTAATCTTACTAATTAGCATTTTATATTTCATTTGTATTTTCTATAGCACCTTAATTCAAAGTTTTTGTGAGAAGCTAAGATAATATAATAGTATATAATATAATACAATAGTTCTGATCTCACTAAGAATTTATACTATTTGTTTAATCTATATTACTTGATTCCACTCTTTGTGGCTGTGAGCTGGCTAAGCTAAGTCTAAGCTAAGCTATAACCATAAGCTACTTACCTTGTTAGACTAACAGGAACACACCCTGGATGCAGCCCACACAGGAACACCCCCAATCTCTCTAAGCAACATTTTACCATCAAATGGGTGTCTCCTGATTCAAGGTTTTGTAAACAGCTAAATATATGGTAAGCTAAGGTACATCCAGTAGCTAGTTTGTGTTAAGTAGAAACAATTTGGCTGGTCTAACTGAAACAAACTAATAATGACACTGATTGAAATAAATTCACATTTCTATATTATATTTGTTAAATTTTTAAGTTTTATTTTTAAGCTAAGATTTATTATATAGGAAAGTACAATGCAAAGTGGGGGGAGCTAAGCTACCTTGTAAAATGCTAACTCATGCAACAGCTAAGCTAATGCTTAGCTAAACTACATTCACTATTTAGTTAGCTTATTTTAGCATTAGAGTAATCATTTTAGCTTAATCGAACAAAGTCATGCTAGTAATACCTACAATTTCACCACATTAAAATTCTATGTCTGATATATTTAATCTATATGATTCAATTTCTACTCTTTGTAAGAATGTAAGCTAAGTGACAGGTAAACTAATCCTGCAATAAGCTACCTTGCAGGGCTCTAGACTAACTTTTTGCCATGGGCATACGGCACAAAAGTTAGGCGTACACAAATTTTATAATAATTTATATAATATAAATGTGTTTTTCTGGATACACTGTGCTTTTTCAGCATTCAAAGATTGATGACACCGTGTCAGAGCACTGGCTATGAATTTCAGAAGGATCAGGCCTTAACTTAACAGAAAAGTTAGCAATAGTTATTTTCCTATTACAGCTACATCCACGTCTGTCGTGCCTAGGCTGCTCACTAGGGCTGGGTATCATCACTGATTTCTATAATCCATTCGATTCCGGTTTTCAAAGTCCCGATTCGATTCAACTTAGCCTCAGACAGTCAGAAATATTATAATTCTGATCATTTATCAGTACTGACTACATCAGAATTGTGAACATCACAGCAGATGCCTTTGTGTGAAAGTAAGTGAGAATAAAACACAGAAAAACATGAATGAGATTTTCCTGGTCTGGCTTTTTATAGCAGATAACCTTAAAAATATTCTACAATGTTCTGCATATAAAGTTTAAATTTCTTCAGTATTGAACAACAGAAAAAATAGGCTTTCTTGTCCGAGGTCATTTAAGTGAAAAAAAGAAAAGAAAAAGACAGCAGCCGACAGCGCTGTAAACAACGGTAGACTGGTGGGTAATAAGCGAATGAATAATACAGAAAACAGAGATTGGAGACGGGAAACTGTTCTTGAAGTACAGAGTGAGAGAGTATAGAGAGTATAGAGAGAGAGAGAGCTAGCTGTGCATGAAGTGTGATTTTAATAGTCGTGGAAGCAAACAGCAAAATTCATGACCACATTGATCAAATGTGAAGCGCAGTTTGCTGCTTCTTTTGCTGCTGGCTCTGTGAATTTTGGTTGGAGAGAGACAAAACCTACAGCTCAGAATCAACGCAAAAAGACGTAATCACAGCGCAGACTGGACGCATCAGAATCGATAAGCTCCGATAGCGTGTCCGTCTACAGGCCGTCGGGTGAGAAAGCCGAGAAAGACAAAGTTGATTCTGAGTTCTGTGATTACGTCTTTGTGTGGAATCCGTGTACCTGCTCTCATTTGCTGTTTGGTTGTTGTTTAAATGGTTTTGTGAGCTTTAATCTGAGAATCTGCCGTTTCTGGCAAAACACAGTTATATTTAAAAGTCGATTCAGGATTTAATGAATTGATATCGCTTTATTCAAGCTACCAGAGGTGGGACCAAGTCATTGTTTTGCAAGTCTCAAGTAAGTCTCAAGTCTTTATCCTCAAGTCAAGTCTCAAGTAATGTCAGGCAAGTCAGAGTCGAGTCTCAAGTCACTGGTGTAAAAGTCCAAGTAAAGTCACAAGTCTGAAATTTTGAATTTCAAGTCCTTTCGAGTCTTTAAAAAAAAACGAAAAAAGAATGTTGCAGTTATGCTAAATGTAAATATTAGACCATGTAATTTTTAAATCTGTGTTTTTCTCAACACATGACAAAATAGTGAACTTGGAAAATATACACAAATTGTGAAATTGCACCTCTTTAAAATGCAGCTCAATTAAACCTAGCTCCAAGAATAATTTTCACCGACAGTTCTGAGATAAGCCGCATGTTATTCTTGGATGCGCTTGTAGGACCGGCTTTAAAATCGCATGACAAAAATATCATACACATTAAAAAAAACTGCATCACCAACGTAGCCTGGACAACATTTGCTAGTTAGATGAAGTCAGCTATCTCATCGTAGCATATTTATATGCATATTTATAATCATACGGTTCTTGGAGTGAGTGCACACACTCATGAGGTTTAGTAACTTCAGGTCACTGCAACAAGCCCAGGTACAGTTTACCGACGGATGGGTGCACACATTGATAGAAGCCACTCTGATAGAAGCCACTAGAAACAAACTATTCCAGCCTAATTGATGACATGTATGGCATTTGTTTTCTGTGCTGACTGATATGCTGCTCAGTGCTTTGCTGCCTGCTTTTAAATCAGGTGTCACTCTGAACATAAACACAAGCTACATGTGATGTCTCTGATGTGTATCTGTTTCTACCCGTGCTGATGCTAGCATGACTAAAGCTAGCCAAGCAGCAGTAAATATGTGAAGTAAGGAAGAAGGATATACTCATCAAACAAACAGGATCATAAGAATATAAAACCACGAGCACTACAAATGTAACAGAAATATGTTGACATAAAATGGCATGTTATTTGAAATCTACAGGAAACAATGACACAACTACCGTACTTTTTTTCAATTTTTTCAATTTATTTATTTTTTACCAATTGTCCAAATTAGTCTGTGATTGGCCTTAGTGTGACAGAAATCATATTTATATACAACTAAATATGACTCAGCAAACATGTTTTAAATGGATGATTCCTCACTTGATGACGAATGATCCATTTCCATATTTGCTGAGTCTTAAATTTGATGTCAGTGAACTTTTCAGTGGTTGGTGTTAAAAAAAAGCCCCCAAATCCCCTATGAGCAAGCACTTGGCGACAGTGGAGAGGAAAAACTCCCTCTTAATAGGGAGAAACCTCTGACAGAACCGGGCTCAGGAAGGGGTGGCCTTCTGTCTTGACCGAGAGGGGTTCAAATGTTCACTGACAATTTAGTTGTATATAAATATGATTTTTAGGACTTGATGTTGACACCAATTATGTGAAATTGGGGACGCGCACAGTTCCGCTTCTTCTTGTTCTTCTTCTTACTTGGCGGAATCTCTGGCAGGCTCTTGACTTCAGTCTTGAGTTCAGCCACCTTGACATTGAGCATTTTCTGTTTGTCTTGTAGACTTTGCAAAGATTCCTGTACAGAAAATGCAGCTGACTCTTCTTTTTCTATCTTCTGTTGTTCTGTGGTGTCTTTTTCTTTCTGAGGCTCCTGCAGAGACCTTGCAGTGGATGGCCGTGAGTCCTCTTTTTCCATCTTCTCCTGTTGTCCAGTCTCGTTTTCTTTCGGAAGCTCAAATTTGTGCATTTCATTTGCAGCAGTGGAATTTTGTTCTTTGTGCTGCTGTGGGATTTTAAGTGAGGAAGCTTTGGCCCCTTTCAGCTCTCGCTCCAGAGACTCTAGCTTCAAATCATGAAGGGCCTTGTTGGGGCAGAGCTGGGATTTCAGGTCACTGATTTCCAGGTTGAGTGTCTCCTGCTCCTGCCTATGTTTAACGGCCTGCTCTTCAAGCTGATTTTGAGCTGCTAGGAGCTGTTTCTGGAGCATCTCAATCTGCTCTTGCTGAATCCTACATTTGAGCTCAAATTCAGCCTCCTTAGAGGACTTCAGTCCTACAGAGTCAGTGTGTGAAGCCTCTGTGGTTGGAGTGGCAGACTCCACACACTGCTCTGTGGTAGGGTGGCTGATTTGGTCCTGCAGGGTAGCAATCACCTCATCCAATATGACCATAGCTTCATTGTCACTTGCGAGAGTGTCTGTCTCACTGATGTCATAGGTCTTATTACTAGAAGCCTCTTCCAGCTGCTCTATGAGGCCTTTGATCGTTTCCTCGTGATTTCGATCGTTCTCGTGAATTTCTTCACGAAGTTTGTTCACCTGAAACTGGTGATAAGAGGCCCTCTTGTTTGCACCTACCATTTTACAGTAAAGGTCGTTCTGATGGTATTGGGAGGCTTCCAGTTGGTGTCTGAGAGCAGCAATCTCGTGCCAGGGATTAAACGGGGGTCTAAATGTGGGAATGGGTTGATATTCCCAAGTCCCTCCATTAGGCACAGGGTTTGGTCTGCTGGGGTTCTTCCCATTTCTCTCTCTCTCCATGTCCTCCTTTGCATTTGAAATGGGGAGGGATTCAGCCTTTTCTTTTTCAGGAGTGGCTCCAGTGTTTCTTTGCATTTCTTCATTTTTCGGGTTTGCTCCATCACCCGTGCTGTTTTGAGCTTCAAGAAGAGCCCGGGCATATGCCCGAGTAATTGCTCTTCTTGGTTCTTCAGCCACTCTTTTCTGTTTTTGCTTTTTTTGTTTCTTTGGTTTCACAACCGTTTCCTTTGGTGGTTGTGCCACAGGAGACTTTTTAGTATTTGGTTGTGCGGCTTTATCAACCTCAGGTTTTGGTGTGATGACCATTTCTATTTTTGCTTCTGCCATTGTAGATGCGTCAGCGTGTGCGTGTGCGTTTCTCTGCGTCCGCCTTGTCTTTGTTTTAACAACCAGGTTGCTTTGTGTTTCTGCCATCCGAGATCCACTAAAGTTGGTTGAACGTCTCCCCTATTTATAGGGTTTACCAGTAGAATGTGCACTGTGACATCACAGGCTGTTCCTGTGATGCGCTGTTCCTTTGAAGTGCCATGATTGGAACAATTCAAAATAAAATGCCCACAAACCTAATGTAAAGGAAAGGCTTTTATTTTGTAGCACATACTGAATTAACACTATAAAAGCTACTCTACAGGAATTGCAGTAAAAAATAAAACAAAAGCAAAATATGTTTTTTAAATGGTTGTTAAAAAAACTAACCAAAGTAGAAGACAACTGTTTAGTGGAAAGTATTCGACATTCTAAAGATTCTCAGGCATAATAACTTCTTTCATAATTTAAACAAGGACAGGTAGAAAACGTTCATATTTAGTGAAAGATATTTATTAACATTATCCAATGAGAGTTACTGAATGTCTGTAGGCAGTGAGATCTTGGTGGTTGATGAGGCGACAGAATGTCATCTATGTTTTGTTTTAAATTCAGTTTCAATGCTGAATCTAAGAAACAACAGACTGCAGAGGGAGACTTTAATAGAGGTTTACTAACTCTTACTATCATATACATTGTGGAAAAATCTGTCTTTATTTAGCATAATATATTTGTTATAAGCACTAAATATGTTTTATGATTAACTGATGAACACTAACGTACCAAGCTGAAAATTCTGCTCACCAGTCAGCAGCTTATATTCACAAAAAATGGATAAATCTGCGATCCATGCAAGTAAGTCTCAAGTCTTTATCCTCAAGTCAAGTCTCAAGTAATGTCAGGCAAGTCAGAGTCGAGTCTCAAGTCACTGGTGTAAAAGTCCAAGTAAAGTCACAAGTCTGAAATTTTGAATTTCAAGTCCTTTCGAGTCTTTAAAAAAAAAACGAAAAAAGAATGTTGCAGTTATGCTAAATGTAAATATTAGACCATGTAATTTTTAAATCTGTGTTTTTCTCAACACATGACAAAATAGTGAACTTGGAAAATATACACAAATTGTGAAATTGCACCTCTTTAAAATGCAGCTCAATTAAACCTAGCTCCAAGAATAATTTTCACCAACAGTTCTGAGATAAGCTGCATGTTATTCTTGGATGCGGTTGTAGGACCGGCTTTAAAATCGCATGACAAAAATATCATACACATTAAAAAAAACTGCATCACCAACGTAGCCTGGACAACATTTGCTAGTTAGATGAAGTCAGCTATCTCATCGTAGCATATTTATATGCATATTTATAATCATACGGTTCTTGGAGTGAGTGCACACACTCATGAAGTTTAGTAACTTCAGGTCACTGCAACAAGCCCAGGTACAGTTTACCGACGGATGGGTGCAGGACCTTGAAATGCACCGTGTAGAACGAAAGACCATCGTACGTATCATAAGTTTACCAGTCTCACAAATCGTCGTCATAAATACACATTCGTTAACCGTTTATTAATATAACCTTTGAGCTCAACGGTAATTAATTAGTAGTGGAAATAATTTCTGGTACGCGTTACAGAAATGTAGCAGTGACAATAATACTGTATGCTGTAATCGTACTGGGCAATTAGTGATACAAAACAACTGTTTTATCCTGTGAATAAAAGTATGTTTTTGTCAATGTACCATAATAACAGAAGCGAAACACAATATTGTGTCAGGACAATTCACTATTTATGCACAATAAACAAAGGAGCATAGCGCGACAATTTCTGTTCAGCGTCAGACTTGCTTGTAACCTATATCACCAATTATGTTATGAAAATGACGCATTAACTACAACAGAAGACTGACCTTTGTGGAAATGCTTGGAGCAGACTAACATGTGAGCTGGAGTGTTCTGGGACGTTATATTTGGTCTTTGAATGGCTGCGATCCAGGCCATCCGTCGCCTCTTTGTTACTTCGGAAACATGGCTCGAACAATTTCTCTTCAACGACGTAATCCGATAACAACCGATTTCTTTACCCGTCGGCTTCCCGTGGCTGTCATGTGACCGGCTATTGCAGTTAATAATACAACAGCTTCTTGCCATTTTTTGTGTTTCTTTTTATCGCTGTATAACTGATTTCAATTAAAAGCCTGCGTGCGCTAGTACCTCTTGCCACGAGTTCCCAGAATCCTTTGTGGTTCTACCCCAGAATGACATCACATTTTCAATCTCTATATGCATGTTACATTTTATATTTGGGGTGAAATATCAAGTCTTTTCAAGTAAACCGGTTCAAGTCCAATTCAAGTCCCAGGTCATTGGTGTAAAAGTCTAAGTCAAGTCACAAGTCTTACAACATTTTTTCAAGTCAAGTCTAAAGTCATAAAATTAATGACTCGAGTCTGACTCGAGTCCAAGTCATGTGACTCGAGTCCACACCTCTGCAAGCTACTCACCTCCCACTTCCACCTGCACTTTCAACTGGACCACGGCCAATCAGAGAGGTCCCGCCCCTTACTATCTCTGATTGGTTTAGTCCACGATAAGGGCATAATGTGTGTCTGTTGTTGACCACAGGGAAGGTTGCAGATTTTTTTTTTTTTTTTTTGCTACCCGAACAGTTGGTCGCACAGGTGCAACCAAATGGTTTTTTTTAGTCGCACCACTGAAAAATTTGGTCGCATTTGCGACCAGATTGGTCGCACTCTAGAGCCCTGCCTTGTAAGATGCTAAGCTATGGCAGAGCTTAGCTCATGCTAAGTTACAACCAACAGTTCGTTAACTTATGTTAGCATTATAAGAAACAGTAATGACTTGCCTAATGACCACTAATCTCTCTAAATAACATTTGAAATCCCATTTGGTTAATGTATATCCCCATGACTGCACTCTGTGTGAGAAGCTAATCTGGCATAGTTTTGGAAGGCTGGTTTTGCTTAATACTAATTACTACTAACTGTTACAAATGATATATATGAAAATGTTATTGATCAAATGTAAAAATGTTTCTGGCAAGGATCCTTTTCTTTTTACACTTTGGCCTGTGCAGATAAAACAAATAAGAAACAGCTGGCTTCAGTGAGATTGGTATCTGTCCATCTTACTTAACTCTGGGCCGTGTTGCCAACTCCTCAGTATTGAAAATCGCTATTGGCTGTCCTAAAAGTCGCTAGAAGTGGCTAAATGATGTCATCGCCTAATTTGCATAATTGGTCATGCTAATGTGATTGTAACCTACATTGTTGGAGAGAGGAATAACATCGTGGAAGAGACATAAAGTGAATAAAAAAAACGTCCTAAATGCATTTAGTTTACTTAGAACTACAAATTAAATTTCTTTTAGCAATTTTTGTGCTTTTTTTAATGTCACAATTCTAACCCTGCTCCTTTACCCGGGCTTGGACCGGCAAAAGTGACCCGAAATAGGCACTCTGGTGGAGTTACTTTGTGTGTGTGTTTTCCGTAAGTTTTAAACCTTGTGATCCACAAAACAGCATAAGAGTAAAAGAAGAACTGACTGCGTTACAGTCAGTGTGGGAGCAGCGGCTTCGCTCATGCGCGATTCATTTGCACTTTGGACGCATAGGTGTGAACATCTTCTACCCTGATAGCAGCTGGGGGAGGACTATCCTCCACCCGTGAGCACTGTGGAACGGGCGAGGTGCCCACGGCAGCACCCGCTGCTTGTTGAGAGTAAAAGCGATATGCGCTTTCACGTCAAAAAGTCGTCATAAATAAGTCTCCAATAACACCAGAAAAAGTCGCCAGATTTGCTAGTCGATTTTTAGAAAAAAAGTCGCTAAGGGGGTCTGAAAACTCGCTAAATATATAAATATATCGCTAAGTTGCTAACACTGACTCTGGGGGGAGACAATTTGTCAACCTGCTCCTTTAAAAAAAATGGTTCATGACAAAGCAGTTATGTTACGATAAGTTAATGATTAACATTAAACAAAACAAGCCACATGAGGAGACACTAAAAAGTAAATCCTGGGAATGTTCCACTTTAGTACATAATTTATACTAGTCATGTCATTTAAATACAATATGGCTTTTGGCGAGGGGAAAGAAATGTACAAATAGGCTAAGCGCTTTGCGGTGTAGTTTTCATGCTCCTGGCTTTTTCTGACTCTTTAAAGGAGGAAACTAAACAAACAGAGCTTATCTCACATGTTTGTATATCAGTGGTTTGCAAACATGGCAGGTGCATCATTGATCTCAGCTGGGGGTAGTGATAAAGAACCAGGCAAATGCTGCTAGAAAATTCTCCATTCTTACACGCTGCAAACTGATTGCTGTGCTGTACCTATGTGAAAGTAAAGTAGTTTACAACATACTATGCTGATGACTAACAGCTGTTTTTATCTATAAATTCTTCTTTATGTTTTGTTAGGAAAATGGGAAAACGGTAGAGCAGTTTCTTGAAACATGTATGGAAATATAATGAGCTTAAATTTTTTATGACGATCTTTATTCTTCAAACCACCTGAAATCTCTTAGGTAAAGTCTTTACGTAGTCTTCAGGGATAGTTCTCCAGGCTTCTTGAAGGACATTCAAAGCTCTTATTTGGATGTTGGTTGCCTTTAGATGAGCTCACACTGCTCTAAATCACTGATAGTGCTCCATTGTGTTTTTCTGTCCAGGTTTGGTTTTACAGCATTGACATTTTTGGGATCATTGTCACGCTGAAAAATGAATGGATCTTGAATGGATGAGAGTTGAAAATCTGATTGTATATTTCTATATTTCTTCATAATCACATTTACAGTTTTGACAGGATCTCCACCACCAAGGCTTGAAATCTAGCCCCAAACCATGACTGAGCCTCCACCGTGTTTTACAGATGGCTGTAGACACTCATTGTTGGACCTCTCTCCTAGTGTTCTCTTTCATAATAACTACAGTTTGCATTATGACACAATTTGAACCCAAAATTTCTCCATCAGACCTGTTGCCAGTGATTTTTAGACCAGGTTTTGTTTAATATTGAATACCTCACCCTTTTTTCCCAGTTTCTCTTCCTTAAGAAGGTCTTCTTGACGGTCACCCTTCCACTGTGACCATTTCTGATGAGGCTTCAGTGAACATTAAATGATCAACTGAAAGACCAGGTGGATCTCTCAGGTCCTGTATACAGGACATCTGTTTCAGATACTGTCCTGTTGTAGATTTGTTTTAACACATTAATTTGATAAACAGTCTATGTTGTGGAATCTGTGCATACAATGGTACTTAATGGTTTGTCGTACTTTTGCACATTTACCAAGGAAAATCAGTTTGATGTGTTATTACACAACCTGTTATTGCTTAATCCTTCAAATCCCAACAACATCAGTGCGTCATTGTGTTGTTGTTTCTTCTCATATCGATCTAAATTGCCTCTGCGTAGGTGACTACGTGCTCGTGGTAAATAGCGACTGGCAGCACCTTCATTGTTTAATCTTTAAATCTGACCTTCTTTCAAGTATCAAGTTTTAATTTTTTTTAAATACATTTTGTATTAAAACACTATCATAACATATAAAACCAGCCATGAAAATTATGTTTTCAGTTCATGAAAAGCATTTTTGTGAAGAAAATGTTTTCTTTGTTTAATTTAATTTTCCACATTTTTGTGGGTGGAGATGTGGCTGTGTTGACTCTGATCAATACCAAGTATGTGCCAAATGCTTGTCTCAAATGCAGCTGTAAACATCAGGATCCCCTTTGAGCCTATGAGCTCCCACTCTGCCGATCCTCCCCCTGCTCCACCCCTCATCCTCCCACTGCCCTTAACGTTTCAGTAAAACACGCCAAACGACCCCCAAACTATCAACAGACCCCATTCTTGCCCAGCTGTGATGTAACACATGCTGAGTCCGCTCACATGCTTTAAAGTAAATGATGCTGTAAAAAACAAAGCTTCAAGAGTTTGTGCTCCAGGACTTCATTTTTCTCTCCTGTTGTGTGTGTGTGTGTGTTTTTTACTGATATATTGAAAACGACTGAGCCATGTGCTAACGTTTAGCCACACAGCTTGGACAACCATCACGTGTTCATTCAGAGAGCCGCTCATAAAAACTGCCGGACAGCTTATCCACCCGGGTTTCAGCGCACATGTGACACAGCGGCATGGCTTTCTTGTGACGAGTCATGCTACCAACTGACCTTGACCTCAGCTGGGGTTATTGTCACCGGCGTCACAGTGAAGGGACGGCTCGGAGGAGTACAGAAATGTGGCAGATTTGCCGCTGCACTATATTCGCTTCAGGACTTGGAATGGTTATGTTAAGCTGGACCAGGCTGCCAGTGGCACGCACATTGAATTATTTCTCTTTGTAGTCATGGACAGATTAATTATGATGACAGGGACACAGTTCTCAATCCCAAACTAATTAAAAATCAGAAACTAAATCTGTCAGCTACATATACATATCATATTTTCTGTGGTGGCCTCACGAATGATTTGATGTATCACATTTTTTTAATTTATTAACAAAAATTTAAGTAATAATATACAGTAATATTGGGTTTTTAATTGAAAAACACAGTTTTAAATCTCTTCAAACAAATGAAATTCAAAAAATGCCATCGTGGTCTCATCTTTGGTCGTGTCTGTAGTGACTCTTTGGGGGGGATGCAGAACCACATGACCCGTAAAAAAAAAGCTGAATAGGATCCAGATGGGAGAAAACGTGATGTTGGGTTGCCTACGCCCTCCTCTGCAGCCTATAGCGGACCAAACAAATAACACACTCCCTCCAAAAAGTTACATAAACGTGCACAAAAACAAAAGCACATTTAGGTGAAAATTACCATATAAAATTCATTCACATACAAGCCAGAACTATTTTGCATGTTAAGATCAAGTACAGTTCTTGAATTTCAACCATAAAACTCTGGAAACTTCCCAAGGGTTCCACAGTTGTGTACTAACTATTACAACATGTCCCACACGTCTTTACTAAGAGAATGCATCCAGTGTCTGGCTCAGCGAGTTCCAGCCAGCTGACCTGTGGTCTTCACAAAGTCTGATAGAGTGCACTCTAGTAGTTTACTAACAGCACACCACCCTCTAGTGATAGCACAAAGGCAGTGCTGCGGGACAATTTTCCACCTTGTTTTTTATTAGAAATCCCTCTCAAACAAATTTAACATTTCCGTATACAAAATACATG
Organism: Diplotaxodon limnothrissa; assembly: GCF_057381915.1. Taxonomy (NCBI): domain Eukaryota; kingdom Metazoa; phylum Chordata; class Actinopteri; order Cichliformes; family Cichlidae; genus Diplotaxodon; species Diplotaxodon limnothrissa. The sequence goes on from NC_140612.1 coordinate 24,538,382, forward strand.
CGTGGATGAGCGTAAACATAAAGACATAAACAGCTGACACCCGCATGCCAACATCTTTCTTTTTGCAGGAGAAAGGCATTAACCTGACACACATCGAGTCCCGTCCATCGCGCATGAACAGTGAGCAGTATGAGTTCTTCATCAGCGTAGACTCCTCCTGCTCTCGGGCCCTGGATGAGGTCATTGACTGCCTGCGCACACAAATCAGCGGCCATGTGCACGAGCTAACACGCAGCAAAGAGAAGGACACAGGTTAGTGAGTAAGTTGTATGAGGATGTCCACTGAACAAGAGCACCTTCAATCAGCAACATGATGAAATTATTAAATGTGAATATATGTTGCATGTGAATGTCAACTTACAGATATATTCTCGTGTTTAATATGCCAGTCATTTCAGCCTTTAAGTGCTAAACAACCAATGCAATGAAGTTTTAGACTTATAAATCAAAATCTGAGTCGCTTTTATTTTTAGCCAAAGGATGGCACTAGGTCTCCAAAATGATTACAAGAGGCACATGAATACCTGCAAATAATTAATTACAAGCCATTTGATATTAAACAAGGTCATTCATTGCAAAATAACAAAAAATGTAGCACAATGGGGATTATCTTCTGGGGATCATAAATGCTTTTTGTCAAAGAGCCTTTTTCTTCATCTATGTAATTTTTAAGTTTTTAAGAGTATACCCTGGTCAGGGTATACTCTGGAACCAGATGTACAGTGGGGCAAAAAAGTATTTAGTCAGCCACCGATTGTGCAAGTTCCCCCACTTAAAATGATGACAGAGGTCAGTAATTTGCACCAGAGGTACACTTCAACTGTGAGAGACAGAATGTGAAAAAAAAAATCCATGAATCCACATGGTAGGATTTGTAAAGAATTTATTTGTAAATCAGGGTGGAAAATAAGTATTTGGTCAATAACAAAAATACAACTCAATACTTTGTAACATAACCTTTGTTGGCAATAACAGAGGTCAAACCTTTACTATAGGTCTTTACCAGGTTTGCACACACAGTAGCTGGTATTTTGGCCCATTCCTCCATGCAGATCTTCTCGAGAGCAGTGATGTTTTGGGGCTGTCGCCGAGCAACACGGACTTTCAACTCCCGCCACAGATTTTCTATGGGGTTGAGGTCTGGAGACTGGCTAGGCCACTCCAGGACTTTCAAATGCTTCTTACGGAGCCACTCCTTTGTTGCCCGGGCGGTGTGTTTTGGATCATTGTCATGTTGGAAGACCCAGCCTCGTTTCATCTTCAAAGTTCTCACTGATGGAAGGAGGTTTTGGCTCAAAATCTCACGATACATGGCCCCATTCATTCTGTCCTTAACACGGATCAGTCGTCCTGTCCCCTTGGCAGAAAAACAGCCCCATAGCATGATGTTTCCACCCCCATGCTTCACAGTAGGTATGGTGTTCTTGGGATGCAACTCAGTATTCTTCTTCCTCCAAACACGACGAGTTGAGTTTATACCAAAAAGTTCTACTTTGGTTTCATCTGACCACATGACATTCTCCCAATCCTCTGCTGTATCATCCATGTGCTCTCTGGCAAACTTCAGACGGGCCTGGACATGCACTGGCTTCAGCAGCGGAACACGTCTGGCACTGCGGGATTTGATTCCCTGCCGTTGTAGTGTGTTACTGATGGTGACCTTTGTTACTTTGGTCCCAGCTCTCTGCAGGTCATTCACCAGGTCCCCCCGTGTGGTTCTGGGATCTTTGCTCACCGTTCTCATGATCATTTTGACCCCACGGGATGAGATCTTGCGTGGAGCCCCAGATCGTGGGAGATTATCAGTGGTCTTGTATGTCTTCCATTTTCTGATGATTGCTCCCACAGTTGATTTTTTCACACCAAGCTGCTTGCCTATTGTAGATTCAGTCTTCCCAGTCTGGTGCAGGTCTACAATACTTTTCCTGGTGTCCTTCGAAAGCTCTTTGGTCTTGGCCATGGCGGAGTTTGGAGTCTGACTGTTTGAGGCTGTGGACAGGTGTCTTTTATACAGATGATGAGTTCAAACAGGTGCCATTCATACAGGTAACGAGTGGGGGACAGAAAAGCTTCTTACAGAAGACGTTACAGGTCTGTGAGAGCCAGAGATTTTCCTTGTTTGAGGTGACCAAATACTTATTTTCCACCCTAATTTACGAATAAATTCTTTACAAATCCTACCATGTGAATTCATGGATTTTTTTTTTCACATGCTGTCTCTCACAGTTGAAGTGTACCTCTGGTGCAAATTACTGACCCCTGTCATCATTTTAAGTGGGGGAACTTGCACAATCGGTGGCTGACTAAATACTTTTTTGCCCCACTGTACTAGATTATGTAGCAGACCATCGAGTTGACATTAAATAGATGATATTTTAGTACAAAACACAGTAAACCTCGATGTAGATGCTTTGTCGAGCCTCTGGGGAACCTTGATGTCTGTACCAAATTTCATTGCGATAGACACCAGTGATCATCCTCTGGGGAAATGTCATTACCGTGCTTCATGTTAAGCCACCCAAGAGATGTAAATACGTTTCACTACATATACATACCTTTGAGCTGATTCTGATAAAAAAGGAAAATATGGGCGTATCCTCTGGGGACCCCTGATATCTGTACCAACCTTCATAGCAGTATATTTGAATTCAACACATAAATGAAAAGACAGCAGCAACAACCTATCCCGTAATAATAGAAGTAGTAGTGGTAATATTGTGCGATGTAGATTAAAGATTTTGGTAATAGAGGGAAATTTAGGGTATATTCTCTGAGAACCAGAAACAGCTGTGGTTAAAAAAATGAATAAATCTAAAAAGCTGACACCACTACAGCTGAAATGATCCATTTATCAACCGGGCCTGGTGCTGGGTGTTGAGCTACACCAGACTTAGTAATGGACAGCCAGTGTCGCCCATGAGAATGATGGCCCACTGCCCCTTTTATTAGTTGTTTCCAGAATGACATTAGTTTAGCTACTGAGGACCAACAGGCCCGGCAGGAACAGAAGAGTTTAGTGTCTCCGCCCCAGACTAACCCAAGGACAGAGAACATGCCAAGGTCACGGCAGGCTGAGACAGACAGGGCCACCATGGATCCCCCTCTGACCTCAGCATAGACTCTGTGGCGTACTGGTCAGGGTCAAGTGGACAAGGAGGATATTTATGGCCAGTTTTGGAGACAGCCTAAACAGCTTTATTGTCTCTGCAGGGGCCTCAGGCTGGACCACACTGCCCAAATGCAGATTAATGATTGTGCCTCACTGTTTTTTGAGTGTCATAAATCCATATGAATAAGCAGATGCCCCCCTCGTGTACAGCTCTGTTGAGTGTCAAAATGCCACAGCACTGAAACAAATTTTGCAGGCAAAACGCACACAAGACTGTGTAACAATCATCAATATTAATGTGAACTGCAGCCATTTATATAAGTCAGGAATAAAAAAATATTCAGGCTTCAACTGATGATCATTTCCTTAAATGAAAGTTTTTTATTAAGCGCTTTTTACAGACAGCCACAAAGCGCTGTACACAAAAAGTAAAATAAATATGAGCATTAAGTGCCATAATAGTCAAAGAAGAAAGATACAATAAGAAACAATAAAATAAACAAGTTGTTTTAAAATAAATAAATAATCTTGGGATCAGATTTTCTGCAGAATCTCTGAAGCAGACACTCAACGCACAAAGTGTGGCGCAGATATGTTGGTTGACTCCTTTGAGCGTAGTGGGTATAATAAACACAAATACAGTCATTAAAAAAGTATTCCTGTATTAATATGACCCCACTTGGTTATTGTAGTTGTTGAAATAGCTTGGCCACTTGACTTATCTCTGCATAATATGACAATAAAAGGGCACAGAGATGACCTTTAACCCTTTACCTAACACTGAATATCCCCTTCAGACACTGCACGACTGGTCTGTTTGATCCAATGTTGACTTAAAACATAAATTATAAGTACTTAATGACTGCTGTTATCCTCTAGTGCCATGGTTCCCCAATGATATCCAGGACTTGGACCGTTTTGCCAACCAGATCCTGAGTTATGGTTCCGAGCTGGACGCCGATCACCCGGTAAGGACCGACTCATCCACCGCCACATCCTGCCTCTGCGTGTGCACGTGAATGCACGTCCACTCACGTGCACTCACGCCCACGCGCTTGCTTATGAAAAGCAGCGGAGATGACAAGGCCGCACTCCGCCATCCATTCTAATGGAAACTATCTACACACACAAATTGATGTCAGTGCTTTAATTGAGCCCCTGTAATTATAGATAATTGCTCCCTTTTGCCACTGACATTAAAGCAGAATGCATTCATCATAAGCTGAAAAACACTCTACAAAGGCTTCATTTGAATATGTATGTGAGTTTGGCCTTCCCAAAGGATTTCCACCTTTGATTTAGCTCTGAGTGGCTCTGCTGCAATCATGAGATCTAACATGGCTTTTATTTGTGTGTGTGTGTATGTTGTCAGGGCTTCACAGATCCAGTATACAGAGCTCGCAGGAAGGAGTTCGCAGACATCGCCTACAACTACAGACAGTAACTACTCCTACTTAATATATTTATGCTCATAGAGACGTTATGGGCTGAGTTTGAGTAATAGTGGGTTTAAAGGATCACCTAATCAGGAAGTCTTATTCACATGTTGGTCAAATGCTGCAGACAAATGATGAAGTGAACTTTCTCATTGGAATAAACCAATATGTTTTTAAAAAAGAGTTTACTGTGTAGATAATTTAAAAAAAAATTTAAGTTATACTGTAGCTTTAGGGTATAGAGAGAGTATCGAAGTCCAAAACAAAAACACAGGTGAAGTAAAAGGGAAAAAAAACCAACAAAAAATATAAACTAAAAATATTTTTTTGTCCTTTTCTTCACAAAATTCAGTCTTTCTTTGTGAGGTTTTGTTTTGTTGATTTTATTGACTTAATATGTTGTAGACCTGCAGAGTTTTCCACTTTTGTGGTAAGGACATTGAGTCTACATGTACTGAAATGTGCTATGTAAGTTAAATTGACATTGATATATTTATTCAGTGATAAATTATTTATGAGAAAGCTGTTACAAATTAAATTATTGCAATATTTCCTAAAGGAATTGCAATATTTCAATTTTTTGTTATATAATAGATTATTAATAGTATCATATTATATTTTTTCAAAATTTCTAAATGCTCATTATATCATATAATTATTTATTATTTTTATTTAATTCTAATTTTTATTTTTGTACGGGTTCTACTAATTAATTCAAGCCTTTCTATGGGCTGTTTTTATTGTCTTTTCTGCCGTGACACAGCAATTACATAAAGAATTCTATATTTATTTATTTCATTAAAAAATACTATATAATTATTTATATAATATATAATATATGATATTTATATATGATATATTACCACTATATCATATTTTAAATTATTTTTTATGTAGAAAAAATTACCACATTTATTTTTTGATGCTACCACTAAAAATCCTCCACATCAGACATTAGAAAAACTCTACATATAAAACTACAGCCATGGTGAAATTTTTATTGCCGTTGATGTAGACGCTCAAAAGCCATCAATTTATTTTTTAGTAATGTTCACATATAACCGATAAAATGTCTAAAACATGGTTTTAGCTGGGTCGTTAGTTGCTGAGTGAGACTTACAGGAGCAGCGAGTAAAATAAAACTGATATTTTTCAGGTTAGAAAACAGGAATAATGAGCTGTGGCTCAAAGGTTTGTTGGGTTCAGGGAGACTTGGGGAAACATCCACAGAAAAACTGATTCGATTTAAATCTAGAAAAATTTAAGGTAAACACAGTGTGGTGATGTTAGTGTTTATCAGGGAAACATAACTTCTGTTGTGACTGCTGTTCCAGTGGACAGTCCATTCCCAGGGTGGAGTACACAGAGGAGGAGAAGGCCACCTGGGGCACGGTGTTCAGGGAGCTGAAGACTCTGTACCCGACTCACGCCTGCCGTGAACACAACCGCGTCTTCCCCCTGTTGGAGAAATACTGCGGCTACAGGCCAGACAACATCCCACAGCTCGAGGACGTCTCCCGCTTCCTGCAGTGTAACTCCACACCTAAAAAAAACACTTGTTTTTTATCACTCCGAGGTTAAAATGCAGACATTTGAAAGACTATGTTTAATAATATAATTTATAAATGCACACTATTAAAAAGCTGCTAATTACTGCCTATAGATGGCAACAAAGCTGCTATAATATGTAAATTCTCTTCTAATGATTGATAGAAATAGACAATCTCTTTCTGTTATGAGTCACGCAACATCACACAGTCCATGAAACCCAATGCATGAGTCATCATTCAGTTCATTTGGCTGTACAGATACAGACCCCCACTTCCTCTTCCTCCCTTCCTATCAATGCATGCTCTTATTCAACTCAAGCAACAAAACGCTCACTGTCTCATCTCTTTCATCTCCCCACCACTCTCCTGCAGCATGCACAGGTTTCCGGCTTCGCCCCGTAGCCGGCCTGCTCTCGTCCCGTGACTTCCTGGCTGGACTCGCGTTCCGCGTCTTCCATTCCACGCAGTACATTCGCCACGGCTCCAAGCCCACGTACACACCTGAGCCGTGAGTGTCTCAGTGTATAAAGCTAATAAAAAATTACAGGTGAAGTAAAATCTTCCTTATTACAAGGAAGTAAAGATTTCTAAATTAAAGAGCAAATTGTGTTTCTAATCCAGGGATATCTGCCACGAGCTCCTGGGACACGTTCCTCTGTTTGCTGATCCAAGCTTTGCGCAGTTCTCACAGGTAATATTAAAGAGGAGAATTAACACTTTACTTTTTCCCTTTTCTATTATTCAGATTAGACCAAGAGTGATATGAATTCCTGTGCTGAGGCAAAAAGATGACAAATCTCAGTTTCACCAGTTTATCCTGGCCTTGTCTGACAGCGTGAGCAGCTCCTCTTAACCCATGTGCTTTGATCCCACACAGGAAATTGGCCTTGCATCTCTCGGAGCGCCGGATGAGTACATTGAGAAACTTGCTACCGTGAGTACTGTGTACAAGGCAAACAGCGGTAATAGATAAGAGCCTCTAATTACAAAAGATTGGATCAATCTAGACCACATTAAATAACCTGTTTCTTAATCTAACAGGCTATTCTGACATGTCGCTGCAGGATAAACACAGGTTTAATTAATAACATTAATTACAGTCCTCTTTGCTTTATAGAGCCTTTGGATTGTAAATATAAGAAGTGCATTTTGTCCATGACACGTGTTTACCTTGTTATGACATGGAAAAAACAGTTATTGTATCTTAATGCAGAAATTGGTCAAGACGAGCTTGAATTAGTATTAAGGCTTTCTGTTGATAAAGTAGTACATATATGTATATATATGTCTAGAAATATCAAGACATATATGCTGCTAAACACATTTATTGCAACTCTTTCAGTACCTCCAAAATCATGAATAATTTTTTTTAAAAGTTCATTATTAATATTATATCTGTATTTAATATTCCTATTTTTAAATACTCTGAGTAAAACAAGAGATAAAATGTGATCTAAATCCTAGAGTTTATTTGAGATTGTGTATATCAGAAGCAAACCTCAAGAATCTTAATGACAATTTATATTTTTGTCTTACATAAGTAAATATAAAAAGGAATAAAAAAGAGTGGAGAAATATTAAGAGAATAATAAAAAATAAATAAAAACTTACTTTACATAGTATAAAAATGCAATTTTTATGTCATCATCTTGTTTAAAATAAGATATTTTTTCCTCAGATTTCCTCTGAAACCCAAAGCTTCCTTTCCTTTTTTTTTTTACTGCAAGTCACATTTCATGACCCAGGTGTGTGTCCCTCAGGTGTACTGGTTCACCGTGGAGTTTGGCCTCTGTAAGCAGGGCTCTGAGATCAAAGCTTACGGAGCCGGCTTGCTGTCTTCATTTGGAGAGCTGGGGGTAAGAGGAAGCCGAGTACAGCGATGACATTTTGCTTTCTGTACATTATTTTTATAACACATTTGCCTTATTGCACAACAGCAGGCAGTGGGTTAGTGGTCCACTCGGGTTCAGGTTTAATGTGTCACTGGGGGAGTTGCTCAGCAGGGCGGTGGTAAAGTGGTTCAGTGGGTAAGCACTCAGGTGGGGGCAAAGACTTCGAGGTCATTAGCTGCTGTCAGCAGAGGATGTCCACTCAAGTCAGCAGAGTCAGCAGAGTCTTAAATCGTGCCGCACTTCCTGTTTACAGACAGGAATAGAGATGCTCATTGAGAAAATAAAGCAGTGAAAAGAAAAAAAAATTTTTCTTTCAGTACTCTCTAACAGAAAAGCCCAAACTTATGCCTTTCGACCCCGAGAAGACGAGTGTCCAGAAGTACCCTATCACAGAGTACCAGCCGGTTTACTTTGTGGCAGAGAGCTTTGAAGATGCCAAAGAGAAAGTCAGGTAGGACAATTTTTAGTTTTTTAGTTGTTCTAAAATTTACAATGCATGCGAGTCTTTAATCATTCACATCTCTCTCTGCAGGAAATTTGCAGGCACGATCCCCAAGCCTTTCTCAGTGCGCTACAACCCCTACACCCAGAGCATCGAAGTGCTGGACAACACCCAGCAGCTCAGGAACCTGGCTGACAGCATCAACAGTAAGCAGCTTTGGTCAAATTACTTATGACTAGTCGTCTGGAAATATCAAATAATAGATGTCTGAACGTGAATGAATGTTTGACTTTGAGTGCCTTAAATTTAAACACCAAGCACAGTGTGGATTTGTTATGTACAGTGACCCCAAACTCCAAAAAGCACGTGCAAACTCCAAAAGTTTGTACGTGTTTGTCTAGACCTGAACACAACCATACAATCAGCCAAAGGCCCACAGACCTGGATGTATACACTCAAAGGACTAATCATGGAAATGCATGCAGTGTGAGACACAGGTGAAAATAATCAACACAATGAAATGGGCAGGAAGTGGAACCAAAACAAGACCTGGGAGTAAACCGTCAAAATACAAGAGAAACAACCCAAATGACACAGGCTTTTCTCACCTCCAGTTTTTACCTCCTCGTCTCCTCCGTCCTACAATAGAATAAAATAGAATGTTTATAGTTAGATGTTTAGATGTTTATATAAAGATGTATTTATTTTCACGTGTACAGTGGTAATTAGGTGCAATTTGAACACTATATAAAAACACTATATAAAAACAATAAAGTATATGAAAATATATTAGACATAACAATAAGTAAAAGATAAAAAGTAATCTTTCTCCGATATTACAGCATTTATTGCTTGTACAGCTCTGGGATAGAAACTGTTTTTCAGTCAGTTTGTCTTCATTTTATTTGTTCTGTACTGTCAGCCTGACGGTAACAGCCAAACACTAGCTGACCATGGTGATCGATCCATTGTGATATTATTAACCTCTTTGAGGCAGCAGGAACTGCCTGATCTTTCAGACATAGGAGGGGGCATCCAGTGAATTATAGGACTGTGTGGATGTTGCAGCAGAAACATAGAAACAATATGTTAATATGACCTCTGTGGAGCTGTGGTAGAAGGACATTAATGGTCTTTGAGAGATGTTCTTTTTGAGGGTCCTCAGGAAGTAAAATCACCAGCTCTGTGGTGTTTTTACACACTAAGTTAGTGTTATAGCTTCAGTGTGTAAAAGTAGGCAACGTGCCACACAGTATGGTGGGATGACTCTTTAAACAGCTCATGTGTGCAATTAAAAAAATACTCCACCATATTGTGAATGTTATTAAAAGCCATAAATAAATAAAGTCCATAAATATGAAAGCATGCGATGAGCATTAACATACAGCAGTAGTTGCTCCTCTGACTCTTCTATTTTCTTCTGTTTCAGGTGAGATGGGGAAATTGTGCGAAGCCCTGCGGAAGCTGGAGTAACAGGACAGGAGATCAGACTTGGAGAACCCTCCTGACAATTTCTTCTTGGCTTCTTTAAACGTCATGCTTAGAGATTCAACTTCTTTGTATTAAAACACATACGCAAGTCAGACAGTGACCATATTCTTAGAATTCAGGTAATAGGAAACATGGGCCCGTTACTTATGGAGAATAGTAAGTTTATAACCTCATTAATGTTACGTGAAGAATAGCTTTTCAAAATAAGAGCATTGTATAATAAACATTTCTTTGTTAGCTAACTGCAATAATCAGGTTATTATGCTTTTCAAAATGACAGGAGGCTTTCTGTTATTATATTTCATTTAATCTGGATTAATTAAATGTTTTGTATATGCATGACAGTTTTTAATAAATATCTCTGTACTCTGACTGTACTTCCTGTGTCTACTGTCAGCTAATATTCCTCTAGTGAGGGGAAAAAACGAATGCCCACTTGGGGTTGGCTTCATAGACTCCAGCTCCAGCAAAGAGTAATTTTGTCCTCTTTGGATAGTTTTACTTTCTGTATTCAGAAGTCTTGATGGGGTGCATTTTTTATTACTCATTCATTTCTAGCTGGGGTCACTCATTGTGCCTTTTAAAGTGTTATTAATGGTATCATCATTCTAAAAATTAAGTCTTCATGCTCCAGTTTTGCTAATATTGTCACTTAGCGCCAGAGCAGGCTCAAAGTATAATGGGGGCCTTAAATGTTGAGACGTGCTGTGCTCCCCAAACCATTTAAAAAATTCTGTTTAACACTAATTAGCAGCTATCTGTGCCCGTGAGTCGCATCTGTACAGTTCATCGGTTTAGCTCTTAGCGCTTCACCTTTCTTCCAAATATGGTCGCTTCTGGCTATCACTTCTCCATCTTTTATATACAGTCTTTGGTCTGTCCATATTAACAGACTGCAAAGCATTCTGGGTGCTGCAGGATATATTTTTTTTGGAGGGGAACAGCTGGTACCAACACAAACATCCCCCTCTGTTGTACACCACCAGTTTAGTGAATAAAAAAGGGTAATTTACTTATAAATCCACCTTTTAGGTCAGCTGGAGCATTATTAAGGCTGATTAGTGTGCTCTTTTCCTCAATGAGGTGAGGTTATGTTCACCTCACTGATGTCTTCTTTACCTGCAGTCTAGATGTAATCTTGAATCTGTTCCTGTAGCTGCCCCAAAACACAGGGTGAATAAGAAGCGAACATAATAATCTTCATAGCATAATTTTCTATTTATATCCAAGACTGTGTAACGTTTACGTAACCTTTAATGGTTTTGTCTGAGTGCACCTGAAGCGTCTCCTCCTGATATTTGTGCCCCATAAATAGAAAAAACGCCGTGACGCAAAGCAGGCCTCCAAGCAGCTCATCTCCATACAGCCTCTAGATGAGAGGAGGCTATTTAAACCTGTCCGAGCTCTCAGCTCCAACAGAGATGAAGACGGACGGTGTGGTGCAGACCTTCAGCGGGAGGAAGCAGAGCCTGATCGAGGACGCGCGCCGGGAGCGCGGAAGTGCCGGCGGCCCGGCAGGCTCCCCGGGGCCCTCCAGGTACGGAGACGGCTTCGTGTTTGAGGAGAAGGACGGCAGGGTGACCCTGAACGTCCTGTTCGCCCTCAGCAGCGAGAAAAACGCGGGCTTCTTCAAAACAGGGAAAATATTTGAGGTGAGCCTGAGACTGAGGTGTGGAAGCACTTCATTAAATGCATAGACTCGTGTGACGATTTTATAAATTAAATGTAAACTTGAAAAAAGCATAAATTTCAATGTCAAGCATGTCTCAAACACTCTTGAATCGTGCGACAGAGGCATTTTTCAGTAAATGAAGCCAGATATCACCATTAAATTTCCTCATTTCTTTTAAGGACTGACGAGTTTGTGACGTGTAATAATGCATTAAATTTATAAATATGCATTAATTTGCACATTTACAGAACATTTTTTTGCTTTGTTGACACTTGTCCTTTGATAACCTTATAAATTAAAAAAAAAAAAAAAAAAAACTACAGAGAGCCAGAAGCAAAGCACATTTTTCCACATTTCATGGTGTGCAGAATCCCTTACAATAAAACTTTCAGAAAATCCAGAATTACTGCAAAGTTTAAAGCTGGTGTTACTGAAGAGGGAACTTCTGGATAAAAGGATTTCAATTATCAGGCATTATTGCTGCTGTAGGAAAAAGTCCGATTTTTATTAGAGATATCACCAAAACTAATTACTAATTAATTTCATTTATGCAGTTAAATTGTACTGCTGTCTTTTTTTAACCAAGACACTCTTAAATTATATTTTTAATGTCAAGAATCTTGTTTTTTCTCCTGGGTAATGGAAAACAAACAAACAAAACAACGAATTTGTGTTTGGTAAGATTTATTTGGTGTGGGTGATTTGTCTTGAGCAGCCTGTGAAGCTCATGGAATGAGTGACAAATAAAAAGATTTTGTTATGTTTATGGGGTAAAGCTAAAGACCAGCAGAACTGAAAGAAAAACCTGAAGGAAAAGCAGGAAAATTACATCTTTGTACTTTTTAAAATCTCTTGCAGACATTTGAAGCCAAGCTTCTCCACATCGAGAGCCGAATGGGGAGGAAGTGTAAGAACAGCACGACGGACCTGGAGTTCTTCATGAAGTGTGAAGTTCACAGCTCAGACCTGGACGTGTTCGTCAACTCACTGAAGAGAGTGGCTGACGACGTTCGCTGCATGCCAGAAGAAAAGGGCAAGTGTCTGATCATTGATTCACCCCAATGCTTTTATCATGTTAGCACAGGACCCATTAACCACTGCATGCGATATCAGCCAATCAGACGGATGGCAGGAGCACTAATTAGTTTGTTTGCGCTCGACCACAGTGCCCTGGTTTCCCCGACAGATAAAAGACCTCGACAGATGCAACATGTTGATCACCAAATTTGATCCTGACATGGACCACGACCATCCAGTGAGTGATTACGCATCTGCTCCTAAATGAAAGACAAAAATAATGGCAAAATAGAGCGTAATGATCATTATTCATTTATTGCAGGGATACAATGACCCTGAATACAGAAAGAGACGGGCCGTCATCTCTGAGCTGGCCTTCAGATACAAACAGTGAGTCCCTCTACGCTGATGACGTCTGAAAAAGTCACGTTTGGTATTACCGGGTTAAAAAGTTTAATCTAAAAGAGGTGAAAAGTTTGAATTGTGCAGCTGAAATGATGCATAGGCTGGTGGAATTGTTAGCTGTTGCAGCACAAAGAAAGAAGTGATCAGAAAAACACCACATCAGATGCTGCAACCCGCAGGTGAAGCTGTGAATAAAAGCTGGATGTTTTTAACTCTATGCCGCCCCCTACTGAGCACCTGGACTGTCTCCACTTGTAATGTCTTATCTATACTGTGCAGATTATTGCTTTGACTTCAGGATATTTCATTTGAAATTTTAATGCCATAGTTTCCTTATTTTTATATATATCTTACCTTTATATCTTTCTGGGTTAACTGGTGACGTGAATGCAGTCAGATCCAGTTTAAAAATAGTTTATTGAACATATTATTGAACATGTGGGGACTGATGTTTATGAATATCCTGCAGGGGGGACCCGCTACCTGTGGTGGAGTACACAGCAGAGGAGATATCTACATGGTGAGGCAGCCCAGCCTGCACAGTCATGGCTGTAGATGCACTGTGGAGGGGGCGATTACATCACAGTGATGCTCTGGTATGGTTGTGTTTAAAGGAGGCAGGTCTACCAGCAGCTGAGGAGCATTTACCCGAGTTTGGCCTGCAAACAGTTCCTAGACGGCCTGCAGCAGCTGGAGAAAGAGTGCGGCTACGGAGAGGACCGTATCCCTCAGCTACGAGAGGTGTCGGCCTTCTTGAAAGGTGACACACTTAAAAATTAAAATCTGAACAGAATTTAACTCAGACGAGTTTTAAAAGTCTCTAAAAGACGAAATTACACGTATAAAGAAGAGAAGTAGTGTTTAAGATATCACTCTTTTAAAATGCATTATAAAAGTTCTTCACTTCTTCAAACAGCTTTTTATTTTCTTGGCTATTTTCTCTCATTAGTTAGGTTTCATTTAGACAGATAAGCAGATGAAACGTGATTCTTCGCATGTTTTTTTGTGTCACAGGTACTGATGCATCTTTTGATGCATTACAAGTGGGGAGTCTGGGACGACAGTGCTGTGCCTTAATGCTGTTTTTGTGTTAATTAAAGCTCCTTGTTGTGACAACAAGGACTGAAATGAAGTAAAGACGCAGAAAGAGAAGATACCAAAACGGACAGTTTATTTTCTGTTCTTTTTTTCTGGTTAAATTCAGAGAGAACTGGTTTCCAGCTGCGCCCAGTAGCCGGCCTGCTGTCAGCCCGAGACTTCCTCGCCAGTTTGGCCTTCAGGGTGTTTCAGTGCACGCAGTACATCAGACACTCCTCTGCGCCCATGCACTCCCCTGAGCCGTGAGTTTTTAGTAAGACCTGAACTGTTTCTTTATGCTCTTGGCTGATTTTACTTTGATAATAAAGATCACACCGCTCCCACAGAGACTGCTGCCACGAGCTGCTCGGCCATATCCCCATGCTGGCAGATAAGGAGTTTGCCCAGTTTTCACAGGTGACTGAACTGTGAGCTTGTTTTTATTCTTTGTGTGACCTTAAATGAAGTATGAATTAATAAACTTGGATGTTTTCAGGAGATTGGACTTGCCTCACTCGGGGTTTCTGATGAGGACATTGAGAAACTGTCAACGGTACGATTCTCAGCCTCAAAAATAGAACATGTAAATGCAATGAGTGATTTTTAACACATTCATGCAGACCTACAGCTTCACTCTTTGCAGTTTAATGGCCTTCAGTGCCATCTAGTGGTAAACACCTTTCATCAACCCTCTTTTTTTTTTTTTTGCACTGCAGTTATACTGGTTCACTGTGGAGTTTGGCCTCTGCAAGCAGAACGGGGCAGTAAAGGCTTACGGCGCTGGACTTCTGTCCTCCTACGGAGAGCTTGTTGTGAGTTTCCTCACACACAGATGTCCTCTGTTTCTGCATTTACCTGCTGTGCTGTCTGACACTGCTGGTGACCTGTGTCTCCAGTACGCCCTGTCCAACGAGCCCGAGTACAAGCCGTTTGCCCCGGAGGAGACTGCGGTCCAGCCGTACCAGGACCAAACCTACCAGCCGGTTTACTTTGTGTCTGAGAGCTTCGAGGATGCAAAGATGAAACTGAGGTACAAGAAAAATATATATAAGCACATAGAAACCCTCATCAAATGTTCATGGAGGTCCCTACTTTTTAATAGTGTATTATATATCCTATATATATTATATATTGTTGTCTTCTTTTTGGCACTTGTGATGGACATAGAAAAGATGGACATAGCTACTGTGACATCACCCTTCATTAATGCAGGTTATGAAGTCTCAACTAGAACTAACAACATTTGAATGAGAAGTTGGAGTTAGAGCTGCCGACTATCTGCCTCCACTAGTTGAACTCACAAAGTGGACCTCTCTACTGTGTCTCTGCTTCTCTAGGGAGCGTTTTAGGGGAAATATCTGACTAATAATATGTCCTGCTGTGAGGTATAGACCATCCATATGTTTGTGCTTCAGTTTGAGTGAAATTCCAGTATTTCATTTGTTTGTCACTTGCACTGATTAGCAGATATTTGTGCCTGTGAGTGGCACCTGTACAGTTTAGCTCACTCTTGTCCAAATATGCTCCCTTCCGGCTCTAAAAAAAACCAAGCCAATGTGTCACACAGACATAGAAACTGATCTGCAACCATCTGGCAACCACCATCATGCCAGTCACACAGGGCCACAGACCAGTTACTGACCCTCTGACAACCACCAGTTGGGAGTGTGGCCCACAAAAAGGCCAGCCACTATACTGAGATTTAAGTAAACACTGCGGTCAAAAATGCAGAGCACAAGCAGTTTTATTGGTTATGTAAATATGCAGGAAATGCAAATAGATAAAGATGAAAAACTACAGGCAACCATGGCAACCTGCTAGCAATCAAAGCAATTACTAGGAGGTTTTTGGTGCAGCACCAAGTTCATCCAGTGAGTGCCAGCCATTACCACTGCTAACAACACTACAGTATACGTTTCCATAGCAACCTGTGGTTGTATCACATCTAGTATGGCAGACAATTCTACCAGTGGGCATGACATTGAGTGAAAAACCAATCAGACAGTCTTCAGTACTACAGTTGATCTCAGTAGAATCGCTGTTTATTATACCCAGTAGAAAATCTCCAAAGTGATTTCCAGACATGTCTGGTCAGTTAAACGTTGTTCTCTTTCTAATATTTGTCTTCAATTTGTTTTATGTGCACAGGAAATACTCTGCAAACATCAAGCGCCCCTTCACAGTCCGCTATGACCCCTTCACCTGCAGCGTGGAGGTCCTGGATCAACCCAGTAAAATCCAAAACGCCCTGAGCCAGATGAGGGAGGACCTCAAGACCCTGCACAGCGCCCTGGAGAAGCTCAGCTCGTCTTAAGACCGGGGGAGACATTTTTATAAGATTTCTCCTCCTTATGTAGTGAGATTTGTAAGGCTCCACTGGGCCATTTAACTGTGTGTATAAAGTAGACCATGTAAAAAGACAATAAATGTTTATTTTCATGAAAAACTCTTTGTTGTTTTACATTTCAATCTGAAAAAAATGCGCCACAGAGGTGGTTCAATGTTTGTCAGCAGGACTAATCAAAGGCAAAGGCTGAACCACTACAATACAGGGCTCCCAGACCATTTTCTAGCTTTTAATTCCAAACCGACTATTTCCATTTGGAAAATTCTTGGAAGTCATTTATCTTCACGTGTTATTAAGCAAAGGGAAGGAGCTAATTATGAATGATTTAAGTATCGTGTTCCCTCTTCTGGTCAAGGCCAGAGCCAGCACTGAGGCCCAACACGTCAGCAGGGCCAGGTCGCCGGGACCTCACAGCCGACCACAGCACGGTCCGCAGGGCTGCGCTGCTGACAGACGCTCTTCTCTCTTTATTTCTCTTTGGAGAATTTGGCCTTCGGGGTTTTTGATAGACGTCCAGCGTTTTGATCTCCACACCGGCGACAATGCATATCAAAGCCGTGCACGTCAAAGCTTCCCCTTGAGAAGACAAATCATCTCCATCTGCAGGATTCATAAAGCATCACCAGCATCAAGACGGTGGCTGGCAAAAGCCTTGCACCAGCCACCTTGTGTTGGGAAGCTTTCCCTTCCCATAATTCCACTGTGCAGTAAATCAAGCCTCCCTGGGAAAAGCTTGTGTGTGCAGAGGAGAAAAAATTGTGTGCAAAAAGAGAGGGCTAGGGAGGGGGGGGGAAGAGTAATCTGCTGCTTTTGAAAGTGTGCAGCAACGCACACACTAGCACTCTCCAACCAAATGTTTCACACTTTATAATTTCTTGTAACCCGGCGACCAGCAGAAGGGATCCAATGAGATTCTTGCGCTTACTCGCCACAAATCCCAAATGCTGTGTCATCCCTAACCATGAGTGTTTCCTTTATTGATGTCAGGGCCATCTCATCCCGACGCTGGCTCGGTTGCTTCTGAAATCAGGGTCAGGAGGTTCACTGCGTCCTCAGTAAGATAGTCTGTGAGGCACATTAAAAGTCCATCCCAGTCCTCATGGGTCCGTTTTGCACTAATGCACCTCACTGGACCTCAAGGTAAATATGTGTACCTTTTTTCTCCCTAAAAAGGTACACAGGTCATGAACCACCCTTTATTTTGCCAGGAAAATTGGGAAATAGCTGCAGGGATTTATTGAAATCTGTGCTAACATGCAAGTAGTACAGTATACGAGGCACAAAATAGTCTTTTGTTTTGGGGTTTTTTCTTTTTTTACAATCACATGACCACCTTTATTCTTCAACACAGCCTGAACTGAAGGCAACCTTCTTTGAATTTCTTTAAGTAGTCTTCAGGAATAGTTATCCCGTGTCTTGAAGGGCATTTAAAGCTCTTCTTTGGATGCTGTATGCCTTTAGATGATCCCACACTGCTTCAGTAATGTTGAGGATGTGTGTTTTTCTATCCAGAGATGCTTTTACTGCATTGGCAGTGTTTGGGATCATTGCTGTCAATCAGAAACGTTCCAGATGGTATTGCATGTTGGATTAAAAATAAAAAAATTCATAGTTTTCCGTGACAAGATCTCCAACACCGCTGGCTGAAATGGAAACCACCTCCGCCATGTTTTACAGATGACAGATGACAATTTGAACCAACAATTTTCACATTTAAATTCATTCAATTTAATTCAATTTTATTTATACAGTGCCAAATCACAACAACAGTCTCCCCAAGGCTCTTCATCACTCCATCAGGCCAGTTCTTGTGTAAGTTTGTATACCTCGTTCTTTTCAGCCACCCTACTCTGATGAGGCATCAGGGAACAGCAGATGGATCAGATGAATGTATAATGTATATGTCTCACAAAATCCCACATCTCTCTGATCTTTTTTCCTTTTTCTTGAGGATATACCTTTCAGATACTGTTCTTCTTCTTCTTCTATACAGACATGGATAGGTTAACTGGTGATTCTAAACATGGATCCAGGAGCTCATGTCATAGTGGACAGTATTAGTAAAACACATATCTATACAAACTTGTTTGGTCTATGATGTGTACTCAAGTAGTAAAATGACATTCACTGATCAGTTATAATCTATGTGTCTCACAAAATCCCACATCTGGACGTGCCCCCAGCACTGCCCCAGCCACAAGGTGTTGTAAGAGTATTTCATGAATTAAATACTCTTAAGAATCACTTGGGAAAGCCTTATAGATAAATAGATAGATAAAAGGAATAGTTAAATATTTTAAGAGACATTTTATCTGAGTCACTATACTATACCTGTGCGTGAGGAGCTGAAGTCAGGTGAGGGAAGGCAAAGCAAAACAACACACCTCTGAAGCTGATTAGCGGTTCCTTTTTTGTTCACTTCAGTTAGTTAATATGTTAAACACAGACAAACATCTGCCAGCCATCATTAGGTGAAGCCCTGGAAGCATCTGCAACATCTGGAATTCAAACAAAGTCAACTTTAGAGAAGTGTGGTTTTTACAGCAGCTTCACTGACGCTGAAGTTAAACAGAGAGAACAAGAGACAGAACGGAAGTAAGGAAATAAGACATTCATCGGTGATTGGCTGGACTTACCTGGAAGACCAGGACTCCAGCTTATGGTAAATTTATGATGGAGAAGGAAAGTTCAGTGTGATCTCAGGCAGTCAGTTGAATTTCCAGCTCCAGAGCAGCAATATGCAACTACTGCATGGTATTAACTTTTTGTCCTGTGTTAAAATATCTAACTAAGCAGAATTAAAAAGCACATTTACAACCTGGCACAGCAGCTCCAGAGGCTGCTGGCACCGATTCTCAAAGCCAAAGTCATATTATTTCAAATACAGCCCAGTTGGATCCAAATATATGGATTTTCAGAACAATTAAATTAATGAGTAAGAACAGATTTAATAAATTACTTACTCATTATTAGATGATGAACAGCCAGAGGCGTCCCAGTTTTTCTGTTTGGTTTATCCATCCATCCTTCCTTTCTCTTCCACTTATCCTTATTAGGGTCATGGGTGGGCTACCCCAGCTGCCATAGAGCGAGAGGCAGGGTTCATCCTGGACAGGTCACCAATGTGAAGCAGGGCTAACACAGACAGATGACAACCATTCATACCCACATAGTTAACTCCTCCCTGCAAATGATGCTACCAAGCTAAGGGTCTAGCCGATGCCAGTGGATGGGTAGGTGGTTTTAAGTATTCCTGGGCCTTTGACAGTCAACCATCTAACCTCCCAGTGCCATTTCTGTTTCCGTTGCCTTTATTCAGGCTTTGAAGAGACCACTCCCATCATGCCAGAAATGTTTCATCAACAGTTTTTTTTTTGTTTGATTTCAGATGATGAGATGTCATGGTTCAGTGAGTAAACTCAGAAGTGCAAAAGCACCCAGCTGAGTTTGCTTTTTCGTTCAAACGTGCTCATAAAACTTTAAATCGGGTGCAGGTACAATATAGACCTTATAAAAGGATAAACCGTTGACACACAGCTTCCATAAAGTGCATACTGGCTGCATCAACACTTCAGATGATCAGCCAACACCACCCTAAAGCAGTGATGGGACCCTTTTTCACTGACTCTTTCTCCTTACTCCATCAAAATCAGCATAATCGCTTCATTCTGGGAAAGCATCGCAAACAAACCAGGCCAACCACAAGATTAAATCAAACACCAGCCTCAAAGAGCTCTAATCTCTCTCTTTGTTTCCTGCCCTATCATGCTCCTCATTATTTTTATTTTGCTCTCTTTGTGTTGAGCCCCCGGCTTAAAGTTGGCAGGGCCGCAGAAGAATTATCTGGGGGCAGGAGATTAGAAAGAAGTTTGTGAAGATTTGAAGACGGCCTGATCTCGCTTTCATCGTTTCACAGTTTGTTATTAGTCCACACAGCACCGCCACCGCAAGAGATCAAGCTTCATTCAGGTTACATCAAAAGGTAACGCCGGGGTCATCTGAGTGACATCTGAGGACTGCTTTCAGCAAAGAGAAGTCCACACAGCTCATGAACAAGATTAAGCCTCCCTGCTGTTCTGTCAGGCAGCCATCAGATGGCCACCTTGAGTCACAGGATTTGTAAACCCGCTCAGGATTGAGACTCGTGTTTGTGATTGCAGCAGGCGGAATGTGCACACATGAAAGGGCATCTTAAACCACTAGTTTATCCTTCTTTACAGGACTGCTCTCGGTCTGTTACTGACTTACATATGTGACATGAGTAAAGGAAGTCAGTTCCTTTCAAAAAGAAGCCAGCACTGAATTGGAAAGAAAGGCTTCAAACTTAATTTAAAAAAAAAATCCACTAAATCGTATGCACTGTCTCACTAAATGGCCTTGAAGTAATTTTAAAACATCTGGGACCCTTATTTTAGGCTGTAAATGTAGACGCCTGAGCATTGCTACCCCCCGTTTGGTCCAAGACGACTGTGACAACTTTTTCTCATGCTCCGGGTGCCTGAAATGAGAGGGAGGCATTTGTGACGATGAAGATGGAAGTGAAAGCGTACGAGTGGGGAGGGGAAGAGTCCAGGCAGGGTTCAGTGATTTGTGACAGAAAGACAAGGTTCACAAGATAGTAGTGACACCTGCTACGATGTGCCTTTTGGAGACGGTGGTACTGATAAAAAGACAAGAGGCCAAGCTTTAGATGTTAAGATCTTCATTGGGAGTGATCAGAATGGACAGAGTTAGTAGATCAGAGGGAACCGTTTGCAGACAAAGTAAAAGGGGCAAGGCTGATATGTGCATAGGAGGGATGGTGGATATGCTGGACAAAGGATGCTGAAGATGCAAGGGAGGAGGAAAGGAGGAAGGCAACAGAGAAGATTTAGTGAAGGAGGACACGCAGAGGGTTGGTGTGACAGAGGATCCAGGGGATAGAGTGAGATGGAAGCAGATGATCTGTTGCTGCCATGACCACAAAAGGGAGAAGCTGAAGAAAGAAGCAGAAGTCTCTTTATTTACTTCATATTTTGCAGTATTTATGTGTATTACTGGGTCATATTGGCCATGACATCAAAAGAGTCGCGTTTTCCTGAATAACAACAGTTAAATGAATAAAAAATTTAAGTACAAATACATTTTTCAAAGATCTGAAAATATATCCATCTTATTAATAATGAGGTAAACATGATCGTGTATTGAAAGTGAACGTCTCAGAGAAGCTGATTTGTGGGTTGGAGTTCAAAATAATGTGACCTGATAAGTTTGCAGCAGTTTCAGAAACACCCCTGAAAACCATCACTGGTGCACACAGTTCTCCCCTGCATCTACAAACTCTGCAAACCCAGCAAATATAAACACGAATAAAATCCAGAAACGCTACTGCCCAGACTGTTTCAGAGGCCGTTAGTGAACAGGATATAGATAATGAAGGATATGTGCGGGTATCACAGGGCTTGCTTACTTTGTGAGATGATGCCAAACCGCTTTGTGCACGTACTCTGACAGCACGGCTCTGGACTGAGAGAGTCCGGGTGCCAAACTGGCCTGTCTCCAGTCCAAACTTGTCCTCCATTAAAGATAATTGGCACGTTATGATACAAACATATAACAAAAGGAGGCCCGAACTGCTGAGCAGCTGAATTTGTTAAAGTAAGACGTGATGCAACACAGTGGGAAGGTGACACTACTCGGCTTCGATCTTTTTATACGTTGGCTTTGCAGAATATTCAGTTTAACGCAGGCTTTAAATGATTTTCAAATCATTTTGTTTTTATTTGCATTTCACACAGCCGCTCCACTTTTTTTTGGAATCGGTCTTGTATACGCAGCTGCTCCAACACCGCTTGCACCTAAAGCACGGCAAAACCCAGAGAGCTGCGACCACATTGGACTTGTTCAAACAAAAAAAGTGGACCGGGAGAGCAGTAGCATGTTATGCTTTGTGGATGGTGGTCAGCGCCTCCTGTCCAAGAAATATAGGAGGCTGATGGACTGGTTTGAAAGAGTGGTGCTCGCTCCTGCTCTGTCACACCGGCGTCGGCGTCCAATATAACCCAGTGTTTAAGCTGACGTTTACGTTGAAATAAAGCTCGTGCATTGAGGTGGAAGCTGAAGTGATCACCTGCCACCCCGAATGATTCACGATCAGTTTAATTACACCAGCACCCGCTGCAGTTGAGCGGCCGTACAACCGCTTTGAAAACTCGCAGGCATTCCTGTGATGGTACAATGAGTCTTTGTTCTACTGCGGGCAGCTGCCAAGTCATCCCGAGTCTTCATCAAGGTCAGGTGAGGCACATCTGCTCCTCTTCCTAAATCCTCACACAACTGCTCAGTTTGAAGCTGAAGATAACCTGAAATGACCTCAGACTTGAGAGCCTCCCTGAGCTTTTCCCGTGCTTACACTTTTCGTGATATGATTCAAGGTCCGCCGTGGATAGTAAGAAAATTCAGAAGCCAAGAGGGAGAGAAAACACCTGTACGAGGACAACGTTGACTGGTGAAGTGTAGAGTTGGCACTCGGACACGTTCCTTTGAACTACGGCTCTCTTGGCAGGACATAACAGACAACTGATGTAAGTCATTCCTCTGAGAAATGAAAAACAAGTTCTCGGCATAAACCAGACAATCCTGCTGTTTATCTGTAGCTGACCTGAAGGGGTGGTCAGAAATGAGAAGAACAAAGCTCGAGCATGCAGCCAATTCCCATCAAATTCCACACAAACTGCACGAATACTTGGAAAAATATTTTATTGAGCACAAACAGAAACAGGACGCAGGTTTCCACAACAGATTTCTACATCTCAGTCATCCAAAAGCAAAGCTTCCTGTCGCCGCCGACCACACAGAGCGGCAGCGTCCGGTGCCAACTGAGGCCTGATCCGACGGTCACCGACCCGATCGCCACCGGCTGTAACGACATGAGGTGTGTGACGTGAGCTGATGGAAAGCACATTAAATTTAATTAAAAACAAAAACAAAACTCATAACAACTATGGAAAGCACACACAGACCTGCGGGTGGCCGAGATGGTGGATGATCAGCTGAGTGTTGATCTTTCCTGGACATCCCGTTGTGGCAAAAAGGTTTTCATTGGCTCGAGACCACCTGGAGAGAAGAACAAAGTCCTGAAAGCCTTCACACAATTGGAGAATTACTGTCTGAAATATAAAATCATCCTCCTGAAACTGACTTGTGTTAAGTTATGAAAGTTTCTTCTGTGATGCCAACCAATTCAGGTCTTTGTAAAAGACCAAAAAGAAAACTCCAAATCTTTCAATTTCAATAAAATTAAAATATTTTTTAGCGAATCACAGACTGACCAGATTTAAAGGAGAAACCTGAGCAGGTATGAACCGAAGCAATAAGGCTTATGGAAGAACTTTCCTCACCTAAACAGCCGTGCTTTATCGATGTGAGCTGGTCTTTTTTCTTGTGGGTAACTGCAAACAACAAAAAACGTGACTTAGACACATCCCAAATCAATACCTCGAGCAATATCAGCACCACACATCCTCTCACCTGGATCGAGTTATATCCCAGATCAGCCAGTCGCTGCCCGACACCCCGCCTACTTTGATCGTGTTGGTAAGGCACCAGTCTGCTGACATGAGCGGTTCGCTCTCCAGTGACAGGATGGCCTGCTGGGTGACCATGTCATAAAAGCGAATCGTCCCCTTCTTCTCTGCCACCATTAACTAGAGAGCACAGGACGTAATGAATGTAGCAAGGATTTCACAACACTTTGTACTTCTGCACCAAATTCATGCTTTATTCTGAAAGTGGTGCTCGTTTTGGTTGCAACAAAGGTAGCAAAGATGACACGGATGCATGGTGGGTCCTGGAGCACAACTAAACCTCTGTACCAAGGTTATATGAACAGAAAACAACTGGTATCAAATATCCTGTCGGTTCATAGAGATTTCCTAAAAATGATGGTACTTATTTTTATCATGGTTACATAAATGCCAGTGGACATATTTTACAGTATGGGCATCAAACACTGAGGCATCAAAACTCATCATTAAGGGTACCGTGAAGGTTGTGAAACGTCTTTATCAGGGAAACAATTAAGATGAGCTTTTTTTCAATTACATCTCTTCAGTGAGGTGAAGGCCAATCTCCTTCAACATGACTTTGAGAGTAATTCTCACCTTTAATACCTCTTGATTAGAGTGTTTTAATTCTTTGTACGTTGGCTTTGTTAAGTCGTTACTTCGTAGCCTGCAGGCTCTACAAAATGGAGCAACTCGCTTTCTGACAATAAAGAAATGGCATGACCACACCACACCTGTATTGGCCTCCCTATACTGGTTTCCAGTCCATCTCGGGATCCAGTTTAAAATTTTATTACTTGTTTTTAAGAGTCTTAGTGTTTTGGCGTAGAAGCTCTACACGCCTACCAAAGCACTGAGGTCTAGGAACCAATTGTTCTTGGATGTTACTACTTCCAGGCTCAAAGGCAGAGGCGATAGGACCTTTTCGGTGGTGGCTCCTAATCTGTGGAACAACCTATTTTTTCGCACAAGAGCTGCCCAATCATTCAGTCGTTTAATCTCACTTGCTTTCAGATCTACTTGAGCAGGACATCCTGGCGTTTGTTTTTGTGCAAACAAAGCTGACTTCTATTATTATGTGAGAGTTCTTCTTTCTAATTCAGATTTATGGTTTTTAGTGTATAATTTATTGTATTTTTATTGTTGACCCTATTAACTTTATGCAGTAGAAACCATAGTTACAGAGACAGTGGTTTAGAGATGTGGAGCTTCAGTGAAATATATACTGATTTATGTATATCATGTGCAATATATCAGTTAAACTACAGATTAGAGCATGTCCCAGCATGCAACAGTATAGAAAGTAGAAATTAAGCATGATTAAACTCTGTTGGACTCTGCAACATTATGAAAGGATTTAAAAACTATATTTTTTTGTTTCTCACCCTCCTCTGTACACTTCAGCAGGCCTTTACCCACATGTGTGCTTTGGGCTCCACATCAAGATATTTCACAACAAAATCTATATTTGAATGTTGGGCAGAATCTTTTATTTGGCTTATCTAACCACCCACGTGAACTTCAAGTGTTTCTGATAACAATGAGGATGTCTCGGAGGAGTGAGGGCATCCATAAAGTTGACCTCACACCTGACCCTCCAACTGTAAACCATCTATACTACTCAGGTGTTTTACCTCAGCTTTAGAGTAGGCAACTCCTACCTTAAAGACTTCCTTTGGGTGCCAGCACACACTGATGCCAGGAGACTGAAGCCGGAAAGTAGCGCTTTCATTCCCATCCAGGTCCCACACCCTGCAGACATGAATTCACGTGGACAACAAAGATTAAAATGGACACCAACAAAATGCAGAGCGATCTCAGAGTGAGGCACCTTGTTTGACCCAGTTTGACTCACTTTGTTTCCAGAGTATTGGAACTGACACTGTGTTCGCAAGTGCTGTGAGAATTAATTGCCAAAACCTGTATAACTGTCTCATTATTGTGTAGGAGGTAAAAAAACACAGGGCTCTAATCATTTCTAATTAGTTGTGCTACGGATTGATTCAGTTTGACACGTGAACTGTTCTTGGCCTAAAATCCAAAAACAAAATCCACTACCTCTTAATTAACAGCAAAGATGGGGCTTTAGAGCAGGCGCCTAAAAATAGCATCGGATTTTGAGCCACCCTTAGCCCTTACATAACATTAGAATGAATTGACCTTCCAAAGGTTTCTTTCTCTGTAGTGCTAAATGCAAAAGCATAATGGCACACACAGCCTTGACCTTTGCAAATATAATGCCCTGAGTTTTCTTATTCCTATTAAGGCATGCAATGATCCAATATTTGGATGAGATATGGTTCTGTGTTTGCTGCAGCTGTGTATGTTTGCAGTAGTTATCAAACTCCCTCAACTTGCACCATCATCTTGTCTTGAGTGACGGGAGGGTGGAGCATGAAACTGCATGCAGATGTTGTGTTAAAGAGAGCCTAAAGGTTAAGCTCTTGATTTATCAGTTGTCTACATTCCAGCCTTCACTTGGTCATTTATCCAGACTCATGAACACAAGTAAACAAGGTCGAAATGGGTTACTGCTGGCTGCAAGCTGTCTGGACTGATCAGAATGCCTCCCTGGAAAGTTCTCTAGACATGCCCCTGGTAGTCCCAGAATTCACTGGAGAGACTATTAGATAAACCTTGCTAGCACTGGGTTGGACTCCCTTTTACCTTAAGAACTGCCTTAATTCTTCATGGCATAGATTCATCACACAGTTGCTGCAGATTTGTCAGCTGTAGATCCATGATGTCATTCTCTCATTCCACAGCATCCCAAAGAAGCTCTTTTGGATGGAAATCTGGTGACTGTGGAGGCTATTAGAGTACAGTGAACTCACTGTCATGGACATGGTGCATTATCCCGCTGGAAGTAGCCATCGGAAGAAAGGCACACTATGGTGTTTAAACAATGCTCAATTGGTAGTAAAGAACCACAAGTGTTCCAAATAGATATACCCCCACACCATTACACAATCACCACTGGCCTGATAAGTTAATATCAGACAGGATAGAATCCAAGTTGGTTGGTTGGTAAAACCAACATGGGTCATGTTGGTTTTACCAAATTCTAACCCTTCCATCTGAATGTCAGAGCAGAATCTGGGACAGACCAACGTTTTTCTAATCTATCGTCTAATGTTGGTGAGCCTATGTGGGTTGCAGCCTCAGTTTCCTGTTTTTCGCTCAGAGGAGGGGTACCCAGTGTGGTCTTCTGCTGCAGGCCACCTGATGCGCGTGCAGTTCGTTCAGATATACTTTTCTGCATTCCATGGTTGTAGTGAGTAGTTATTTGAGTTACTGTCGGTTTTTTGTTTTGTTTTTTTGTCCTATCAGCTTGCAGCAGTCTGGCCATTGTCCTCTGACATCAGCAAGGCCGTTTTGCACAAAGACCTGCTACTTACTCATATATTTTCTCTTTTTCAGACCCATTCTCTGTAAACCCTAGAGATCGCAGATCAGCAGTTTCTTAAATACTCAGACCAACAACCATGACACGTTCCAAATCACCTTCTTCACCATCCTAATGCTTGGTCTGACCATATCTAACTAACTAAATGCACTGAGTTGCCTCCATGTGATTGGTTGATTAGATATTCATGTTAATAAGCAGTGGAACAGATTTAACCAATAAAGTGGCTGATGACCATATATCTCATCTGGGCTGATGGTGTCTCAGAATCTCTCAGAAGACACAGGGAAAAAACATCTGGGCAGAAGGACGTTCAGAATACCTCGGTCTGCCTGCCGCTACTATAACCTCTTTGGAAGTGTGAAAGGAAATGGATGGATGGATATTGTTCCTGTTGATTTGACTCTTGTTGTCTTCTGCAGTGTTGGTCAAGTTACTTGAAAAAAGTAATCAGTAACTAATTACTGATTACTTCCCCCCAAAAGTAATCCCATTACTTTACTGATTACTTATTTTCAAAAGTAATTAGTTACTTAGTTACTTTTTTAAAAAATGATTTACAACCTGAATAGGTAATAAAGCGATCGATCTTTCAGCCCAATTCTATTTTTTTCTGCATAACCCATCATATAAAATGTAATCAAATGAAAAAGTCTCTTTTTAAAACTTGTTTTATTAGTTTTAATCTTTTAACTTTACGCATGAAGCAAACATTAAATTATATGCAACATTCTCTGACTGGAAGAAATTTGTTTAACATTTAAACCTATTTTCTGCATATTCCAGCACATAAAATAAAATTTGTTTTTGTGTTTACACTCACTCTTTCAAATAAATGCAGGTAAAACACAGCAGAAAATAAATAAAATCAAGGACTCAGCGGTCCTGTTGCTCTATTTTCACCTGTATAGCAGGAGTGGGGCAGGCGGAGGTTTGCCCTGGTGCAGGTGTGTCGTAGCGGTCAGTGGAAGGATCTGGGAGTTTCATATTCCCGTGGCAGTGTACTGTCCGTGCTTGCTCGGAAGTTTAGGGTTTTTTTCGCTGTAAAAAGAATTTTTCTTCCCACGCAGTGAACAGCGGACACTAATGTTTTTGTCACTTTTTATGGAATCAAACTTAAAGGTCAGTACTTCCACGCTTTAAACGCTGCACGCTCATACTCTCTCCCGCACTCGATATATTATCCATTGTTGATCTGCACACAGCTGTTGTCACGAACGTCGCACTTGCTTACGTCACTGTCATGAGACACGCAAAAAAAAAATCACGGTTTTAGTAACGCAGTAACGCAGCGTGCTTACGGGAAAGTAACAGTAATCTAATTACCGTTTTTGCAATAGTAATCCCTTACTTTACTCGTTACTTGAAAAAAGTAATCGGATTACAGTAACGCGTTACTGCCCATCTCTGGTCTTCAGCACGAAATTTGGTTAGCTGTATTTGTGAGTTGCTGGTTGTTGTTGCTATAAAGATCACAGCAGCAAAGATACCCACTAAT
Source organism: Diplotaxodon limnothrissa (assembly GCF_057381915.1). Classification (NCBI taxonomy): domain Eukaryota; kingdom Metazoa; phylum Chordata; class Actinopteri; order Cichliformes; family Cichlidae; genus Diplotaxodon; species Diplotaxodon limnothrissa. The sequence goes on from NC_140612.1 coordinate 24,567,268, forward strand.
GCCAGACTGGTGAATCGTGTTGGAGTGCCTTTATTTTTCAATAAATCTGCAGCTTTGTGGAAACATGCCTGGCTTTCACAGTAAAAGGCTGGTGAGTAAATAATGGGTGGCGTCTTTTCACTGAAGTTCATGGTTTCCTCTAATCTGCAGCAGGGTACAGCTGTCTTCATCCTTTTCCAGGGAAAATGGGCTCTTTTCTCAGTTTTGGGCCTTCAAGCTTCGAAGACAGACAGACTTATACTGGACTCTTACAGAAAAAACGCCAGCGTCAAATTACATTGAGCTATGACAGCAGGGGCAGAGGAAGGTGGGTTGGAGTGGAATGGAGGTAGGGGGCTAAGCACCCTCGCCTGAGTTGGTGTTATGCTCCACTTGCATTACAGCAAATGTTTCGCTGTGGGCGGCCCGCTGCCATTCATTTTCTGTGGAATACAGCGTAGGGCGGCGAAACGCACGTCAGCTGGGGAAGCGTGGCGGAGAAAAGTTGAACAGCATCCTACCTTATGCAAATGAAACAGAGAGCTCTGGAGGATTAGGACCAATCTTTAATTAGAGTATGGCTCCAGCAGCTAAATAAGATGTATGATCGCAAAAGCAGCTCAGCAACACCACGGATGTAATGAATCACTTGGACCGAGAGAGCTGCGGTTCCTGAGACCTGGATCTACGGTTAACCACATCTGAACTAGAAGAAAAGGTGGAGATGGGGGCACAGGGAAGGCTGCAAGTGTTTCTGGGAATATAAAACAAAGTCTTGTGAAGCATGGGAAGGCGCTGACTGATGAGGTCATGCAAAAGACATCATGTAATAAAGTACCTCCAAAGACTATCTAAATGTCAAGTGTGTTGTTGGAGAGATCGATGTCCTCAGTGGTGCGGTGTAGGGGAGGATATGCCCCGTCTCAGATGAAGACCACAGTAAACACTCAACTTTTCCTGCCTCGTCTCCCGTGCAGGCAGTAGGATAGGGTGCTGTCAAAACTCTAGGCTTCTCTCCTCTGCCCATGTGCAGCCTGGGCCTCCATTGTGGAGAACGAAGGAGGGGGGGGGGGGGGGGGGGGGGGGGGAAGAAAAGAGAGAGGAAAAACCCCCAGACCACATGAGGAAAACAACGACTAAACCCTATTCTTTTAGACCACTAGCCAAGCAGAGCTCAATTGCACGCTACACCACCAACGGCCAAACTGCGGTCAACCGCTCTCCCCTTCAAATGGAGAACGCCAGCTCCCCAAAAAAACATAACCTCTGCCGAATGAGGTGAAAGACATGAGACACGAAAACACGCGTCACCTCTTCTGATAAAGCACTGTTATTGCATCACACTACATCAAGCAATAACTCTCTGCTTCCATGTACAACAACAGAGATGAAAAGGACATTGAAAGTGATCTGAGTGAGCAAACAATAAGGTTGGAGCGTTGTGGTTTTTTGGGGTTTCGGATAAATGAAGGAAACGGGAAATGCCGTTAGCACTGTGTGACCCGATTTGTTTTAGAGAATAGAATAAATAATCAAAGGTGAGAAATAAGAATCATATCTCAGGTACCTTGAAGGGTCACTACATGAACAGGGAACACAAATATATATGGCTAACAAACTGAAAAGTCAATATTTGGTGTGACCTCCGTTGTTCTTCCACACAACCTGAACTCAGTTACTAAGTAGTCTCCAGGAATAGTTCTCCAGGCTTCTTGAAGGACATTCAGAGCTCTTCTTTGGATGTTTCTGCCTTTTCTTCAGTTGTCTGTTAAGATGATGTTGAGGTTCAGGCTCTGGGGAGGCCGATCCATGACTGATGGTGTTCCCTTGTGTGTTTTTCTATTCAGGTATGTTTTTACTGCATTGGCAGAGTGTTTGAAATCATTCAAGCTGTTGATAACCAGAAGCTTTCCAGGTGGTTTTGTACGGTGGTTAAAAATCTGACAAGATCCCCACCATCACTGGCTGAAATCAAGCCCCAAAACCATGAAAGGGCTTTCACCATGTTCTACAATGGCTCCAGATACTCACTGTTGTACCTCTCTCCTAAAGCCGTACATATTTCAAGTTTGGATCCATTACTTCGTCAGTGCAGTGATTTTCAGTGCAGTTCTTGAATAATTTGGCATACCTCAGCCTTTCTCCCGGTTTTCCTTCCTTTAGAATGGCTTCTTGACATTCATCCTTCCAGTAACACCATTTCTGATGAGGCTAAAAGGACAGCTGGAACCATATACTGTATATAAAAGATGGACATGGCTGTTTTTTGTGTGTTTTGTTTTTGTTTTTGTTTTTTTCATAAAGCCCCCAGGTGGCGATAACTATAATTGCAAAAATATTTCAGTTCCTATATAAATCTATGAGAAAATATCAGTCAGGCACAACGTCTGTAATTTGACAAATCTGTTAGCAGGGAGCAACACTGAATCTTGATAATCTAGAAACATCTAGCTTCTTCTTTATAAGCTAAGACTGATCTAAAAACATGTGGTCCAGATTGTGAAAAGGTGGCAGGAATGCTCTCTTAAGACCCAGAAACAACTGAGAAAGGTGGAAAATGTTGGTTAACGACTTATTTAGTTGTTGACAGAGCGAGAAACAAAAAAAATGTATTAAATGTTTTATAAAACTTACATATCTATACTATTGCTAATATATATTGTAATATATCTATATCACTAAAGCACTTCTGGATGGATGCAAACTGCATTTCGTTGCCCTGTACCTGTGCATGTGCAATGACAATAAAGTTGAATTCTATTCTATTCTATTCTAAAAATAGCATTTCTTACGCTCTACTGACTTTAAAACACATGATCACACAGGATTCACACAATTTTCCCAACTTCCAAGATTACTTATTTTTTTTAAAAAGGCAGTAGTAATGGAAGCTGCCCACATTAACAGAATATCCACCTTAATGTAACTAAAAGTGTTGAATAAGGTCAGGTTTGTAATCCATGACAACAAATTCAGAACATGTTGAGTGGGTGGGGTTACAGAGGGTTATTTGAACTAATCTTATAGGGACCCAATAAGGTTGAGAACCAGTAATCGAGGACAGGCTATCACAGTACTGTAATTTTTTCTCCCCTTACACAAGATGAGGGATTGAGGAAAAAGCAAACGGATTATCAGTGAGAACAGGATATACTGCTTTAAACCATACACATAATGCAGCAGCAGCAGGTGGGCGTTTTCCTGAGTTCAGCGGTGAACTCAGTCAGCCCCAAATCCTCTCAGAACCCTGCAGTGTGCCCTCGTGATCTCTAGGTGGCATAACCCACACCCTTTCCACCTACACTGACACCATGAGTTGTTTAGACTACATGAAGCAAGACTCCATCTCTGAGGAAGTGCAGTCTGGTTCCCCACCTTGCTGCTCCAGCGTCAGGTTGCATACTGGAAACAGCAGAGGTCCCACAGCTGCAGGGGACAGTGATGACAACAAACTTATAGTAGAGGCACTCCAGCCAAAGCTAACAGACTGATGGAGAGGTCATGAGTCTATACATGCAGATAGAAACCTCCCTCCCTTTCTTTCCTGTTCTCATATCGAGGCTCAATTTGTGTGGGCTGACTGGAAGGTCGTCTCCTGTTAACTTGATCTATCCCTTGTTCCTCCTCTGTCTTCCTCCTGCGTCCCATATTTTCTCAACATGACAGAATTTAAATCTTTCAGCAGAGAGAGCGCACTCCTGTTTTCTCTGGACACTTGGCAGAGGGAGCGGAGGAATAGAGTTGAGGAGACTTGTTCAGATGTGAATGGACAGGGGGATCACTATGCTGCTGATAGTCAAAAACGGACCGACTAAAAGCCTGTGAAAAATTATTTGCCCCTTTATCATTTCTTACAGAGAAGCAGGGTACAAAAGAATCACTCAAAAAGTAACACATCATACACAATCTAAAGAAACAGCTGAGAGACAAAGTCATGGTTACAAACCCATTTCTAAAGCGTTGACACTCCAGCGAACCATAGTAAGAGCCATTATGCACAAATTGAGAAAACTCGAAACTAGAGCAGGGCGATATGGCCAAAAATATTTATCACGATATATATTTGAAAATTTGCGATAACGATATAACTGACGATATAATTGATGCGAGACAAAATACAACTCCACATTACTAGCGCAAAAAGACAACCTTCCATTTATTTTCACTTCAACAAGAAGCTGGTTTTTATGTACATTAAAGCTTTATAAAAATGTAACCGTGCAAATGCAAATTCCTTGCTGACAGTTTAACCAAAAGGCATTTCCAGTAGAAATGTGCTGACATATCCTGAGCATAACCATGTATAATATCCACTGAAGTTAAAAAGAGGTGCTTTGCAACATTAAACTGCAGTGTGCAGTACGTATTTTTTGGACCATAAGGTGCACGGGATTATAAGGCACATTAAGCGAAACAAAGCAGTCAGATAAATCAAACTTTATTAAACTCATTCTTCTTGCTTCCTCCACTTCTGTACCATTGATTCATTAATGTTGAATTCTCTGGCAGCTGCTCTATTCCCATGTTGTTGCAGTATATTAATGACTAACCTCGTATTGTGGATGGATTATCTCAGTTGTTCTCCTGACTGAAGATTGGTCCGTTTACAGCATCCTGCCATGCGATTGCATTTGTCTCTAACCATGAGGAACCTTCAAGCTAACTTTTATAAGTGGAAAAGTGTTAGTGTTCGTCCATCAGCTTCACTGTTTATGTTATGTTAACATAGCTGTGTCGCTAGCGATCACGTAGCACATCATTATATACCAGCTAGCCCAACTTCAGTAACCCTACAAACGTCCCTGCTGTTTAGTTTCCTGTCTTCATTTATGTTGGAAGTGATAGCAGAGATGTACGTTTGAATTTTTTCAGAAATCTCTCAGTCAGAACATGCTATATCATGCTTAGGTAACTAGCGAAACTAGCAAGCTAACTTCCGCTAGCTTCCTGCTAACTTCTAACTCCGTTAAATGTAATAAATTTTGTTTTAATGGATGCCTGGAAGCTAAACTTCATAGTTACACCTGGTAAAGCAGCAATGCTGATTGTTTTACTAAAGATGAAAGAATTTAGACAGTTTTTAACTCTAAGTGATGCTGCAGTGTTGTTTGACCTGAAGTATACGGAGTTTAGGACCCAGATTACTCCCAGATTTAAGAGCATCTTAGTCCGACAAATACGACAATAACGATGGCCGCTTGCATGTTCTGCAAAAAAAATGTGCTTTGTTGTGTATCTGATGGACAAACACCAAACCAGTTCCACATCACGGAAGTTGCACCATTTTTACAAACCAATTCTGGTTCATCTGTTTCACTCAACAATCGGCCATGTGCGTATGAAAACAAAGGCACTGCGCATGCGCGTTTTACTCCCATTCTATCGCGATATTTCATTTTCCTATCGTTGCCTAACATTATACCGGTATTACCGTGAACGGTATAATATGGCCCAGCCCTACTCGAAACAGCGGTGAACCTTCCCAGGAGTGGCCAGCCGACAAAAATTACCCCAAGAGTGCATCGATGAGTCATCTAGGAGGTCACAAAAGAACCCAGAACAACAGCTAAAGAACTGCAGGCCTCAGTTGTCTCAGTTAAGGTCAGAGTTCATGATTCAACAATATGAAAGAGACTGGGCAAAAATGGCATCCATGGGAGAGTTCAAGAAGAAAAGCACTGCTGACCAATAAGAACAAAAAGGCTCATCTCAAATTTGCCAAAAAACATGTTGATGATCTCCAAGACTTCTAAGAAAATGTTCTGTGGACTGACGACACAAAAGCTGAACTTTGTGGAAGGTTTGAGTCTCGTTACATCTGACATAAAACTAACACAGCAGTTCATAAAAAGAACATCACAACAACAGTCAAACACGTTGCTGTGAGTGTGCTGGTGAAGGGCTGCTTTGCTGCTAGATTAACTTGATGAAAACATGAATTCTGCTCTCTTCCAGAACATTTCTGACCATCAGTTTATGACCTGAAGCTCAAGAGCACTCAAGTTACACAGAAGGACAATGATCTGAAACACACGAGCCAAGTCAAAGTCCAGACTTAGAACTGATTGAGATGCTTTGGCATGACCTTAAACAGGCCAAAGCATCTGGAAAACCATTCAATGCAGTTGAAAAAAAACCAAACAACTTCTGTTGTAAACTTCTGTAAAGAAAAATCAGCTAAAATTCCTCCACGATGATCTGAAAGACTCTATGATAACTGATGTTTGATAACTAATGCTTAATTGCAGTTCTTGCTGCCAAGAGTGGAACAACCAGTTATTCGGTTTAAGAGGCAATTACTTTTTCCACACAGGGAGGTAGGTTTGGAGATCTAATATTAGTATTTGTTTGATGATGTGTAAGAAGTAAGTGTGACAAATACGGAGAAAATCTAAGAAATTATGCCATAATTATATAAAAAATATATAAATACTTTTTCAAAGCACTGTATATAAAAAAAAAATGCTGGATTATAATGCAGTGTGACTCTCAAGACAAAATCATACAATACTAACGCAAACACACATAGTTTCACAATAAATTTTTGGAAAAATATCCTCCACCTCAGAATCCACATCAACAGATATTAATAGCATTTTTTTATACTTCAGAATATGAGATTAAACTCTCTCTTAATGGCAGCATGATAAAGGACTGTCTGCGATGTGGCAGTAAATGCCAATAAGGTATTGTGGTTAGCTGCATGCCTGGGCTTTCATATCTTCCATTCACCATCCATCCATTCACTTCCGCTTATCCTTTTCAGGGTCGCGGGGGGCGCTGGAGCCTATCCCAGCTGTCATAGGGCGAGAGGCGGGGTACACCCTGGACAGGTCGCCAGTCTGTCGCAGGGCCAACACACAGAGACAGACAACCATTCACACTCACTTTCACTCACACATTCACACCTAGTGGCAATTTGGATTATCCAATTAACCTATCCCCACAAGTTGCATGTCTTTGGACAGTGGAAGGAAGCTGGAGTACCTGGAGGGAACCCACGCAAACACGGGGAGAACATGCAAACTCCACACAGAAAGACCCCGGCCTGATGGTGGAATTGAACTCAGGACCTTCTTGCTGTGCGGCAACAGTGCTAACCACCGTGCCACCGTGCTGCTTTCATATCTTGGTGTTTTGAAACCAGACACGAAAAGCAAGGCATGGCTCTACAACAAGACAGGAAGGACTTAGATAATGCTCTTAAAATTATGATAATCTTCACTTTTTATTTGATAAGGCCTGAAACTAGCAACTGAGATCATAAAGCCATGTGGAAAGTGTTTACTGAGGTCACAGAGCAAGGGAAATGAGTTTCAAATATACTTCTATAACACTTGAAGTCTTTCAGCAACCAGACTAGCCAGTAAAAAAAAAATGCATGTTGAAGGTATTTCTGCTTTGGATTCACTGCCTGGAAGATATCAAAATCTGGATGTCAACCAACTTTCTCTAACTGAACAACAATAAGGTTCCATTGCTCTGGAAAGTTCTTTGCACCAAGTCCTGCTAACCCATCACCCTCACCAGCTCCCAGTCAAGGTAAGTCTCCTGTAAAATCCTTCTTCTCAGCTACAAATCCAGTAATTATCAGAACCTTCTCCTCCCCTACACCCCATCCCGGACACTGGATTCCTCAGTTAAAGGTCTACTCTCCATTCCCACACCAGACTCCCTTCTGAGATCTACAAGGCCTCGCGGAGGTCTTCATAGAGAAACATAGCCACATATGCAGTCTACAGTCAGGTCCGAAAAACGAAACTTTTTCTTCTTTCTATTAGCCAGAAGGTGTCGACTCAATCAGGTCCAACTGTATAAAAAGACAAGCCTACTCCTAACCCAATTTATGACTTGATTGACGTTTCTCATGTGATGTTGTGCGCATATTATATATATAGCTGTATATCTCAGATTTCTGTAAAGTTATTTATTTCGTATAGTTTTTCATATTTATATCCTGTTCATATCCTGTACATAGCTTGTACTCACTACAGCCTGTACATACCTATAGTTATAGAATATTCACAACATACTTCATACCGTGTACATTATAACATACCATAATAGACCCATTTCTGTAATATACTCACATATCTATATTATTGCTAATATATATTGTAATATATCTATATCACTAAAGCACTTCTGGATGGATGCAAACTGCATTTCGTTGCCCTGTACCTGCGCATGTGCAATGACAATAAAGTTGAATTCTATTCTATTCTATTCTATATTATTCAAGATATTCCCCAACTGGTTGACATAAAGAAGAGTATGATTTGGTGCATGAAGTTGTTACTATGTGTCCACAGTCTTGATTTACATAGTCACCCCTTATTCCATGACAGGTGGTGTAAGTGTAGCTATTTTCATCTTTATATCCAGTCCGTTATCTCCAACTACCTGCATTTTTTTGTTTGAATCTAAAAATATTAGAGTTTCTACACTGCTGCTGCCATTTGAAACAAAAAGCAACACTAGCTGAAATAACTAGCTAAAAGTATATGACTTAACTACCTCCAGGACAGCTAATACTAACGGCTATGTGGCTGAAGTGGGCATCCAGAAGTAAAAGCTAAATGACGTGCTTGTAGTTTGCAGCAGAACCAGCCTCACAATGTTACAGGGGTTGTCCCCGTGGTGACCCCAGCTACTGATACACTTTTTCCCCTCCTCTCGCCTTAATTGAAAAGGAAATTTTGGGGACCCTGTTACGGGACACCCACCCCCCTTTAGAGAGAGGAAAATCTTTCTGCAGCTAATTGGATTTCCATATTTAACCAATTAGCTAGAAAAGCTACAAAGCAGCTCTGTGCTTACGCACAGTCACACTGGAGCATGTTGTGCTTAGCATCGTGTTTCACTGTGGAAACACTGTCAGAACTTTCTGCACCATTAACAGAGAACAGAACTGAAAATCAGAAGCTGGGAACACACACACACACGCACACACACACACATGGAAATAAAACGGGTTCGACCTGCAAGTGTGGTCATCACTGACGGAAGCAATTTGTTTCCCCTCCATGGGCTCGAACACCAAATGGTTAATGTAGCTGGTGTGACCCTCCATTACCTAGTGACAGCATTGGAAAAACAAACGTGTGAACAAAAACAGAAAATATACCAATCAATAAGTTGTTAAATGAATGTTTTGTAGCAGTTTAACTACTTCCTCTATCGCTAAGCACTGAACGTCAGCACTAAGCAGCGCAAGTTTGATGCCTAATGACAAGCGCAGTTGTGGCCAATGTGCTCCAGATGTTGCATTACCTTGACTTCATGCCTATCCTGAAGATCAGAAGTCAGCAGGCGTAGCTTTCTGTCAGCTGCAGCCGTGCACAACCTGCAAAGAGAGGACATAAAAACACAGAGTGAGCATCAAAACAGTCAGACCGATGACAAACGACATCATGCAACCACCTACACTGACACCTCTGGATGAGACTGTGTGTGTGTGGTAAAAACTTGGACGCCGATCAGTAGAAACACTGCCAGGGAGATTCTGATTGCAAGCTAAGATAAACATGTAGAAAAATAAGAATCCTCACGCCATTTGTGCACGCTTCTGTTCAAAAAAACCTGTGCAGAGCCAGGCAGAGGACTTTCCCCTCTAATCAGTCCTCGTATACCAGCGCCTGCAATTATTCACACAATTACACTAACTCACTTATGACAAGAAAAACACACACATATCACCAGAATAAACAGACAGCAGTTCACACATTTTCGAGCACAGGCACAGATGGATTTGGCATGATGTCACTACAAACAGCCTTAACGTGCTCCAGGGTTTTACTGCTACAGTAGATTAGATTATATTAGGACAGGCCCTCTCAACCTGCGTATTAGTGTTTGTTGTAAAACATGGAACACACGCTGGCGTTTTGCCTTTTTTAAAATTAAATGTCAAAGCCATTCCCATTGAATAAAAAGGGGAAATTCCAGTGAATTTTTGTTTTGTTGACATAAACTCACTCTACCTCGTGCCATCATTTTAACCCCACAGAGGCTGAAACAGGATAGGTTTTTGAAAGTGAGAACATCTTTGAAAGGTCTGCTTGACCAAAATTAGCAGAATCTTGGCTTAATGTTTTACATTAAAAAAAGAAGCTACATTTAGAGTCTATATACTGTATGCATATGTGAATGTTTTCCCCTTTCATCTTGTAATGACATTTATGAATCCCTGCTTTATTGTGGTGGGGAGGTCTGTGCCCCACTGATCCCAGGAGCTATGTTGAGGGGGCATTTGCTCCTAGTTGGGTTTTGCAAGGCAAATTGGTCCTGGGCAAGAGACCAGACAAAGAGTGATTCAGACGACCCTTATGAACAAGAGAACAAGGAGCCAGTTTGCTTTGCTCAGGATAGGGTTACCAGGGCCCCCTGGAATCAAGCCCGGGGAGAGGGGTCCAAGAAAGAGTGCCTGGTAGCCGGGCCTTAGCCTATGAGGGCCAGTTGGATGCAGCCCAAAGACAAAATATGGACCTGGCCTTCTGTGGGTCTGCAACGCACAAGAAGCACCACATGGGTCCAGTAAGTCAGACAGTAGTTATGGGTGCAAGCCCAGTGGTCTGACCCGAGCGTCCCAGTGATTCCAGGAGCTATGTCGTCAGAGAGAGAGAGAGATCGCATCTCCTGGCTGGCTTGAGAACACCTTGGTGTTCCCCCAGAAGAGCTGAAAGACGTGGTCAGGGACGTCTGGGCTTCTCTGCCTTGGGTGTATTTGATATCCCCCATGTTGGCGTTCTTCCTGAATCATCACAATTAATCTTGGTCAATCACAATGTTATTAGTTCTGTGACATGGAAAAAAAATTGCCAATGTCCACTCAGGAAAAAGAAAATGTAAAAAAAAAACAAAAAAACAAAAAATAAAAACATGGCTGTTAGGGACATGGTTAGGGTTTGGTGTGCGGTGTGATGGTGTGTCAATAACACCAAAACAATACATCGCAAAGTGATAACATCATATCACAATGTTAACCTTGGTGTTCGAGGAACAAAACCAACGCAGGATATCAGACCATGCCTCTTCTTAGACTCCCCCCATTTTAATGCTATTGAGTCTCTTCTTACATTACCAACACTGCAACTTATCCTGCCTAACCTGGTTCAGGTCGTTTGGGCAGCAGCGATGTCCAAACCTCACTCTTCCCAACCACCTCCTCCAACGTTTCCATAGGAACACTGAGCCATTCCAAGATCAGAGATAAAATCTCTCCAGCGTGCCATGTGTCTGCCCCCTGACCACCTCCTGGTAAGATATGTTTGAACCACCTTAGCTGCCTACTTTTGATGTGGAGGAGTAAGAACTGTGGTTTAGTTTTTTTATCTGACAAAGCGAGGCTGAATTAAACCAAACGTAAATAAAATGTCAGGATAAAATACTAATAAAAACCAATCACAAAATACAAAACTATAATAACTCTTTGTGAAACAATGAAAGCTCCTGAGTAGAAGATTACCAGATAGACCCCAAGATAGTAGAGTTGGAATTAGAGCAGGGCAATATGACCAAAAATATCTATCACGATATACATTTGAAAATTTGCGATAACGATATAACTGATGATATAATTGACACTAGATAAAATACTTTACAACTCCTCAACTTTATTAGTGCAAAAAACCCCAAAAAACATCAATGTATTTTGCACTTACACAAGCAGCTTTTTAAATGCATTAAAGTTATATAAAAAATTTAAAGTGCAAATGCAAATCCTTGCTGACAGTTTAACCAAAAGGCATTTCCAGTGGAAATTGGCCGACATATCCTCAGCATAACCATGTATAATATCCACAAAACTTAAAAGAGGTTATAAACACATACAATATGGTAATATTGTATGTGTTTCACTCAGCGAGGCACCTGCCTACTATAGCCATAATGCTCCGACAATACATCAAGCGGTGCGGGTTCGTAGCTTAGCAAAGTCGTACTGAAACATTTGACAGATTTTCGAGCGCCGTGTACCACATAAAATCGTTTCGAGGTCAGTAAACACAACCAGAATTCATACATAAGGCACACGGGATTAAAAGGGACACTGTCGACTTTCAGAAAGATCAAAGGATTGATTTTAAGTGCGCCGTATCTCCCAAAAAACACGGTAATAACGACGGCCCGCTAGCATGCGCTACCAAAAATAGTGCTTTGTTGTATATCTGACGGATGAAAGCTAAACCAGTTCTACACCACTGAAGTTGCAGCATTTTTACAAACCAATTCTGGTTCATCCGTTTCATTTAATGATCCACTTTCGCTCTTCTCATTCTGCGTCGCAGCCATGTGCGTATGCAAACAAAGGCACTGCGCATGCGCGTTTTACCCATATCCTATCGCGATATTTCATTTTCTTATCATTGCCCAACATTACACCGGTATTACCGTGAACGGTATGATATAGCCCAGCCCTAGTTGGAATTATAGGATAATACAATATCCATCAGTTATTTATTTGTCAAAGTACTTCTATTATTTGCTGAAAAGAAATTTAGAAAATACATTTAATAAAAAGAATACATCCTTGCAAATATACCCATGCATGCAGCAAACTAGGATGCCAAGCTGAAGTTTTAAAATATGTTCTGTGCAAACTACAGAATATATTAGCATGTAATTTACTGATGCATGTCTGTTTCTGGTTGCCTAGTGATCCAAGCTGCAATCATCCCTGAGGGCATCTGAGGGTAAAATGCCACAAACATGAACTTTAGCTTCTCTGGTTTGAGCCTGGTTGGGGGTCTTTGTTGTCATGTCATTCTCATGTCCCTCTGCCCATCTTCTCTTTGTGCCTTTAACTCTCTGATAAAGGCCAGCATGTTGTCCACTGTATATAGTAAATGACAGGCAAGGCTGAAAAATGTGTGTGTTCAGTTGAAGTCTGTGGTTTTAATAGTCTCCAGGCTTGTTCTCATTATAAGCTGCTGTGGTGGCAGCTTGAGGCCCCTCTTCTCCCCTCTCTGTTACTCTCTCTGGGCCCCCACTTGAGGCAAACCCGTGAGAACGTTGTACTTTTCCTGGAAGGCACAGCTACGTGCAGCCTGAAGGGAGGGATGGAACCTGAGTGGGTAGTCATCAGCGCAATAACAAGTGCGCACGTCACAGGGCTGGCTCAAGGGTCCTGTGGAGTAAACCACAGAAGGCCAGCTGCTTTTCCTTTTCAATTACAGAAAGGCTAAACACCTCCAGGGGGACCACGAAACCTTCCCATCCACCGCCTCAGGCGAAAACTCTTGCTTTCTAACAATCTTTGCTTGGGCTACTTCCCTCCTGTCCAAAGCCACCTGAAACAACTTTGCTCACATCCTGGCATCTGCAGTGTGACAGCAAGAGGCAGTGATGACTACTTTCACTGGCTGGTGTGCTTTCTCTGCAAATGTCTCTTCTCTGGTCCCAAAAACTGTGTTTACAACAGTGACCCTGTTATGTTAAAAGACGTAAATGTCTAATGTGGAAGTGAAAGTTGGCTGGAGACCTTCTAATCCTGCCTCATCATGACCTCTCACGTAACAAGAGGCCCATGACCTACAGATGAGCTACAAATGTCCAACCAAATGCCTTTTGCTAATAAGGCATCAGTTACATTGGCTTAGACACTGTCAACCATCTGTTGCTTGGGTAAGATTGTGTATATATTCCAACCGGTTAATAAATAACATTGCTGAACTTTTTCTATTTCCAGTTTGCATTACATTTTGTTTAATTTTACAGTCACTCACCTAGTAGTTGGCAAGCATTCGCAGACCTATATGGAAAACTACAGGCAACTGTGGCAACCTAAACAACCTAAGGAACCACTGGAGCTGGTGGTCATATCACATGAAAACCTACAGGCAACTGCAGGAATCTGCTAGCACACCGGTCCCCAACCCCCGGGCCTCGGACCGGTACGTGAGTTGTTTGGTACCGGGCCGCGAAAGTTGAGGCTCAGGTGTGAAATGTATAGTTTTCAGGGTTTTTATCGGTTTTCAGCGTTATTTTGTTATCGTTTGTATCGTTAACTCGGTTTTCCTTGGTGTTTTCACGTGTGTTATGAATAAATCTTCTTTATTTTGGTACCGGTACTAGTTTTATTTTGTTGTATTTATCCGTGACACCTTAAAGGCCGGTCCGTGAAAATATTGTCGGGCATAAACCGGTCCGTGGTGCAAAAAAGGTTGGAGACCGCTGTGCTAGCATACACAGCATACACAAAAAGGGTTACGCTGGGGGTAGGGGTGGGCGATATAAACGATATATGATGGAAACGATATAAATTTGGCTAACGATAGAGATTTTGACTATATGCGCTATTGCGATAGCGCATGATGATGATGTCATCAAGCTGCGCCTGTTTTGGTAGAAAGCATCGTAGCGGCTACAACCATGTCACAGCAAAGAGATGAAGCACTTTTGAAATATGGGGAAAGCCAAAAACTGCCCTTCCTCCACTTCCGTAACATTGATTCATTAATGTTGAATTCGGAAGCAGATTTGTGTCGTGAAAAGGCCAAAACGCCTGAAACGCGCGTCAGTGTAGCGCGTTTCAGGCGTTTGACTTGCGAAAAAAAACACGCGCCTGAGTTTTTGTGTTGCATTTTGTGCATACGCGCGTTTCGCATCTACCGCTGGAGTTGGAAAAATCTGAACTCCAGCGTCAAGTTGCGCCGCGACAACCAATCAGGAGCCTGGTGACGTGGCTGTGACCTAGGTCAAAGGGGCAGATCCAGCCAAAGCCCTTCATTCTTCAGTGGAGGGGAAGGCTAATCAATGCTGTTGCAAACAACCCAGAGCTGTACGACACCAGCTGCTTTCTGTACCGAGACAGGAATATAAAGGACAGAGCTTGGAGGAAGATATGTGAAGAGATCGGGCAACCTGGTAAGTTCATTCATTTCTCTTTTGAAAGTTTTCACTGACCTGGCAAGCTAGCAAGCCACCGCTATTTTCCCATGGACGTACAAATACCGTTCTGCTTTTATGCATGTTGTCATATAGGAATATATTTTGTTTATTAATAAACAGCACACAGTGGTCCCGCTGTTCATCCGTCACTGCCTCGCTTTTTCGCTGATTTTTTTTTTATTGCACAGTACAGCATTGCATTCTGCAGCCTGATTGACAAATCTCCTCCGTGCCGTGTCTCCTGCGCGTGGCAAATTTATCATGTTTGGTTTTGATAACCATCACGTCCAATAGAAAAAAAAAAACCGCACAAAAACACCCATAACTATGACCCTCATTCGGAAATAGACACCTGCACCGCAAGGGAAAAAGGCGCACGAAAGTGGCAGGCAGATGAAGACAAAACGCGGCATAATAATACTTTTACGTTTTGCAATCTACAAAGGTTTGCACTTTGAGAATCAATTGTGAGAACTGTGACCAATGTTCATGTGTGTGGGGAAAACAGTGTACGAAGTGCGTGGCCAGGGCCTAGTGTTTCTGAGAACCCCTGCTGCAATAAATGATGGACCACTGTATATACTTTCTCTGATTATTATATTCAACCTGTTAACATTTAATACTGTATTGATAGAGACAACTGATTCTGCAGCAGAGCATCCCCTGTTGCTTCTCCTGGCTCCCCAGTCCCTGAGCTCCTGCTGCTGCACCCACAGGTATGTACAGCAAGCACTGATAGCTTTTTACTCTGTTGGATTCCCTTGTGATCACCTTTACTAAATATCTACAACTAATCTGATTATATCCTGTTTTTTGTTTTTGTTTTCAATGTTGAAATTAAAATCTAGTAGCAGCCTTCTCATTTCTTTGTGTTTTGTGCTGTTTTACAGGCCCACAGAGGAGGACGGCTCCGAGGCAGATGAGGGATGGTCCATCGGCGGTGGAGCTGGCCATCCTGGAGTCCCTGAAGAGGCCACACCAGTCTCCAATGGAGCATTTCCTCCTCAGCCTTGTTCCTGCTCTGGAGAGCAGCTGGGTCCTTTTTATTCCTGTCTCTCTGTAAATACTTATATTTTATATATTTATGTTTAATGTTTTTCTGTTCGAGAATTTTAATATTGTTTCAAATAAATTTTTATAATGACAAATGTCTCTAGTTCTACTACACAGCAAACGTTGGCACACGACTTGACACATGTAGAATTTATTTCATATTATACTAATGACAAAATATACTAATACAGTGGGATGCAAAAGTTTGGGCAACCTTGTTAATAGCCATTATTTTCCTGTATAAATCGTTGGTTGTTACAATAAAAAATGTCAGTTAAATATCATACAGGAGACTCACACAGTGATATTTGAGAAGTGAAAAGAAGTTTACTGGATTTACAAAAAGTGTGCAATAATTTTTTAAACAAAATCAAGCAGGTGCATAAATTTGGGCACCACAAAAAAGAAATGGAATAAATATTTAGTGTATATCAATGTGTGTGTCTCCTATATGATATATGGGGTGCCTTTGTCTGGACGTGCTTCCCATCCAGAGCTGCACAGCACAGAGGGAAGTTTCAGCACTCCTGGAATCCCTCTGTGATGGACCGCCAGTCTCCAGGTGAAGGCACAGCCATGAAGTTGTCCACTAGACAGTCCCAGATGGCCGTCGCTACCTGGGGGGTGATCTGACACACCGACTCTGTAACTGAACGCTTGGAAGGAGTCCCCGGTGACAAGGAACCTGGACAAAATTGTTCAAAATCAGTATTATGTGTACTGCAGTTACAAAATACATTATTCAAATTCCAAAATACTTTTGTGATGTCAGATTTAAATCACAAAACTTGAATCTTACATAAAACATTTTGTAATTATAAGGATAATTACAAAATGTATATTAGATAATATCTAAAACAGTTGTTTTGTTTTAACTTTAACATATCATAATTTGATTGGTAGCAACTTTCACAACTACAGTGAGCCAATCACTCATAATTCCTAAACATGTCAATCAGGTAGGAATGAAGTAAGACATTAATAGAAATAAAGAGTTTTATGTTGACATGTAGCCCTTTCCTTTCTTATATCATTAATATTTTTGAAAAATAAATCTGTGATAAGACATAGCTTATCAAGATGGAACCATGCAACTAAAGATGAACCAAACTGTTCACAGTTTTATCTAACTCTCAGTTTTAATAAAGGCTGGTGACCCCTGTTATAGAGTCTGACAGCTGCAGGGATTATATACAAATATTCAACTATACCAGAATTAAACCAGGTCTAAATAAAAAAAGGAGTGAGTATCACTACAAAGATTAACCCACAGTGGTCCTAATGCTACAGTTTGATATCAGCAAACACCGAGCGCATACGTATGACACCACAGCCATGCTATCAATGCAAACACTGATAACAGCATAAATTGAATTAAATCAGGACTTGATAAGAACTGAGTATCACTAAAAATATTATAAACAGTCGTCTCCATACCACAGTTTGCTATCAGTAAACACCAACGGCATTCATTGATAGCATAGCACATCCATGTTAGCAGTCTATAAACGATAGTTTAGCATATTAGCACAGGTATCAATAAAGGACTACCGTATTAAACACTTTTACTAACCTCAGGCAGACGGACAGGCGCTCTGCAGGTGGGATTGAGCGCCTGTAGTTGGTGTCTAGGCGGGCGATGCTTGGACCAGCGCGGGCCGCAGGTCCTCAAACTGGGCGAGGGAAAGACGGCGATATCGCTGTCATCGCCTCATCCAGGCGCAGCTCCTGAAGCAAGTGGTGAAACTCACCAAACTGCTCACGCGTCTGGAGGACCTGATGGACCCAGGTACGGCGAGGACGTCCTTAACGCCGCTGCTCTGCTCTCCACAGTAAATAGAGAAGGGAGACTCTCTCTTCAAGCGCTAGCTCGACAGCTGCCATCTAGCAAAGATACCGGTCTGGCACAACTTCCTCCCACATTTCCGGTTCACGCGCGTCAAAGTATGCAATTTTGAGGCGCGATGGATTTTTCTTGGACACGCGTCGAGGTGCGAATGTGCACGCGTCAAATTAGGGGCGTTTGGGGCGTTTTCGTTCGCGTCTATCGCGTTTGGTGTGAACACACCGTTAGTGTTCGTTTGACTTTGGGACCTGAAGTGGATGGAGTTTTGGACCCAGATTACTCCGCGAAGCTCCTCACTACGGCAGCCATAATGCTCTGACAATCCATCAAGCAGTGCGGCTTACCAAAGTTGTACTAAACATTTTTTAACAGATTTCTGCACGCAGAAATCGGTTCGAGGTCAGTAAGCACAACCAGAATTCATACATAAGGCACGCTCTCGATTTTTGAGAAAATTAAAGGATTTTAAGTGTGCCTTATAGTGTGGAAAATACGTTATACAGAAGAAAAGAATATATCGTGATATATATCGTTACCGCACATGCTTGAAATTATATCGCGATATAAATTTTAGGCCATATCGCCCAGCCCTAGCAGGGGGCAGTTGATTTAACCCAGCGAAAACCAGAAACATCAGATGAGAAACTTCAATCAAGCTCAAAAGTGACCACCCATGTTTTGAATGTCTTCAGCTCCCGAAGCTGAACATGGGTGTCTTCATTCATGTTTCAGAAAGCGCTTACATGAAGAGTTTTAAACAAGCCACCGAGCTACAAAGTGAACGATGTTAATAAAAAGACTTGATTTGGATATAAAAAAACAAAACAAAAAAAAAAACAGAAGAAGGCCAAAGCACGTGGAATGCAAGTGGCCTAGTACCTGATAGTGGGTATCCTGTCCAGCCGAGACTCGGGGCTCCAGGCTAGAGCGTCGACACGCAGTTCATGGTGAAAAGCTCGAAGAACATTGAATTCAACTCCCTCGACCTCCACATCCTCCTCCTGTAGGAGCAAAGTTGCATTCAGAGAAGGAAACAGATGTGCACTCAGTGAACCAAAACACGTGAGACTGTATCTCTAACCTGGAAGAGGCAGGTGCCCACCACCACGTACTGGTTTCCACCATAGGCCAGGAGAGATGCCGGGGTACCGGAGCTGAAGGGACTGAACTCCACCACATGAACAAAGTCGTCACATGGCACGGTGTAGCTGGGACTGTGGCTTGAGTCCTCCTGCATGTCGCGCGTACTTCCACTGAAAGAATCAGAAGGATAACCGATAGGAAATGATTAGGATGATCATCAATACCTGTTGTTTAAAACCACTTTTAAACAAGAACATCAGTTCATTGATCAGATTATTATCGGTAAATGTACCAGTAGTCATGATAAATGTGATAATTAAAAGTCTCAACACTACATATATGATGATATTAAGCTATTTTGTTAAAGGTTGTGTTTAACTTGATTTTTAACTGATTAACTAAACAGGTTCCCAACTTTTAGGATAAATAACATTAGGTTTGTCTTAACGCTTAAAGGTAAATCAATGGGCTTCTAATGAAAAGGCACAAAATACTCAGGCACAAAATAAATGTTGTGTTAATTGTAATGTCTTAAAATCAGTCAGTTCTGTTAAGTGTTTGAGCACCTTAGATGTGGTAAATGGAGTTGTTATTATATAGCGTTTTTCTACTCTACTAGAGCAGTCAAAGCTCTTTATACAACATGCATCATTCACCCATTCAAACAAGCACTTGTTTCTACATCTATCTTTCTAACATTCACACACATTCATACATCATACCTACATACTCTACCACCTGAGCTACAACCACTTGTTGTAGCTGTACATCATGGAGGTACAACACACAAATCTGCTGCAACTGATGCCATTATATCAAGAAAATTTCCAGGAACTTATTGAATGTATATTTTTAAAAAGTCTAGACTGGATTTTATTTCAGTCAACTAAAATTGTTTTCAGGCCTACTTTTATCTTAGTTTTTGTTAACTACACTAGTTGGGGATTTATAAACCCTCTTTTGTATCTTGCAGATAAAAAATAAAGTTAAACTTAACTAAACTAAATCAGTATTTTTGCATATGTTCAATAAAAAAAAAGGAAAAAAAGTCTGCAGGGTTACAGTTGCTAAGGATCCTAAAAACCAAACGTCAATCAAAGACTTTCTTGTTTTTCATATCCCAGTAGTTACAGACTCATGCACAGCAAGTAGGACGCAGCTGGACTATGTTTTACCAAACTACATTGATCAACATTAGATTCGGCGCAGTTAATATACACACAGAGTCCCCCCCCCCCCTTTTTAAACTTAGTACAAATGCAGACAGTGCTTAAAATTGTATTACTGCTTATGAGTTAAGTTTTTTCTCGCTAAGTTGCAACAAGGTCGTTTATTTTCATGTTATTTCTGTAAAGGAAAACTAGGTGAATATGATATCTCAGCTAAACTAGTGTGGCTTTTGTGGAAGAATAATAATAATGGTAGCATGTCACCAGTCTAGAAGCAAAACGTGCTGCTGGTTTAAATGCGGAAGCACTGCTTGTCGTTTTTACCAGTCAAACCGCAGCCTGGCAATGTCGTAGCTAACCCTTACTGGTGAGGGTCTATCTAAACTCAGAACACAGCAGTAACTGATAGACTTTACTACCTTATTTTCAATGAATCCCTTGAACGAAACGCTGCCCGCGTTTGAGATGTTTTCAATCTTCTTCCGATTACGACACGGAACGTACCATCGAGTAGAAATGTCAGAGGGTGGTTGGGTATTAGTTATGGCGACAGAAATTTTTGGGGAGAAAGTCTAAACCACTTTAGAAAATCCATAAGCGTTACTGAAAGATTTTATTTGAAACACGTCTAATGACACGAACTTATAGCTAGCTGTCGAGTTTTAGAATTGAATATCTCTACGAAAAGAAAAATCTCACCCCCGCTATTTGCTGAGAGGTGATTGGACAAAAAGGAACAACGTCATCGGCAATTTAAAATTTCAAAACAGCTGCTTTGTGTCGTGGCTGTGTGCTCTTGGAAGACTGCAGCAATTTAAGAGGTTTGCGTTGTTTAATCAGTCTTTTTTAATGTAAAGTGAATAAACGCTGTGTTGTATATATGTATGTAGTTGTAGATGTAAAATGTGGACACATTTTTGCTGTGAAATACTTACAAGTTATCGAAGGTGTTACATGCCACTGAGACCCTGTATGAAAGTTAAGTCTTTAAATTAATTTCAGGTATGTCTTTCTGTATTTAAAGAACTATATGTATAAATTGGTTTTGAGGGTTTCTTTTTTTTTTTTTGCCAGTGACTTTTTCCTTTCTTGAAGGAAGCAATCAGTAACTTAAGGCCTTCGAATTCCCCTCAAGATATTCTTCCTTCTCGCCTTTTCAAGGAAGCTCTGTCGACTAAGGTTGTTCTGTTGCTTTAGTCACTTTACATTTGACTGCCGCCTTTGACACAGTTATTCATAACATTATTTTTATCCGACTTGACCATGTCGTTGGTCTTAAAGGCACAGTTTTATCTTTAAAGAGAGGTCTTTTTCTGTTGCTATTGGGAAATACTCCCCCTATTTGTTGTGGTGTGCCACCAGGGTCTGTTTTGTGTCTGTTTTGGATCCAACTCTCTGCTTTTTTTTATACATGATACCTTTGGGATCCATTTTCAGGAAATACACATTCCCTTTCACTGTTATACTGATGACATCCAAATTTACTTCCCCTTGAAATTGTATGTCTCTGTCCCCCTTCACCTTCTGCTTAACTGCCTACATGATGTTAAAGAGTGGTTAAAACACAATTTTCTCGCCCTAAATGGAAATAGGACTGAAGTTATTGTTTTTGGAAGTCATGGCCCTTTTGGATAACTGATGCCCTTGGTCCTCTTGCTTGTCATCATTTCCACACTGTAAGAAATCTCGGCATGTTTTTAGATGGCTCTTTTAAATTAGAGAAGCAAGTGTCCACAGTTGTGAAATCGGTTTTTAATCAGTTACGTGAAATTGCGAAGCATCATCTTCCTCCTAAAGACCTAGAAAAATTTATTCATGCCTTCATCACCTCTAAACTGGACTACCGCAGTTTTCTCTATTTGGGTCGTCAACACTCATCTCTCCATTGCAGCAGCATTTTAGTCCAAACAGGTGTTAGAATGTAGGTACACATCACTTCACATCACTTGCCATATGATATTCGTACTTCAGAATCTACACAGTCCTTCAAATCACACTTAAAACACATCTTTTATGTTGGCTTTTAAATCAAGTTCAGTTTAACATCAGGCTATGTTTTGTTTTTATGTTAATACATTGTCATTGCCTCATCTTATCTCTCTCTCTCTCTCTCTCTCTCTCTCTCTCTCTCTCTCTCTCTCTCTCTCTCTCTCTCTCTCTCTCAATAAAATTTATTAATGTTTTCTCTTGTTCTTATTTAATTGTGAAGCACGTTGGTCAACTTTGTTGCATTTAAATGTGCGATAGAATTTTTTTGTTGCTTTTGTTTAAGGGAATAATGGAGGGTATAGGAGACCAACTCAAGCTGATGGTGAAAACCTTCAGGAGGGAGCGTCACCGGGTCTTACAGTCTGAGAGGACCACCATTCATGGAGCTGATGGCATGCTTATGGTGCTGCAGGTGGCCATGGCAGAAGTGAATAAAAAGGTAACCCTAACACCCTGAAAATACCACAGATTATTTGTATCTGTCCTCTCTCACCACCTCCATCAACCTCATCTGTGGCATTCCAGTTTCCCCCCTGCCTGCCAGCTCCATCTTTAGCAGCATCCTCTAATTTGCGCAGAGCTCAAAGGATATGAAAAGACAACACCAGGCACAGCCTGTAAGCCAGGCTGCCATCTGGCGAGTGATACAGGAGTATCAGCTGCCGAACTTCCAGGCGTCAGAGCAGTTTATCTCCTCAGGCTGTCATACTTCTGAATTCATCCTCTACACTCTACCACAAATAGTAGCTTTATTTTTATGTGCTTATTATTTATTAATTTGTGTATTTTTGTGAGCAACATAAGAGGCTGGTGTTGGATAATGATTGAAAACATGGAGATCTTAAATAACCCACCTTTCTGCACTCTTCCCTAACAGTCCCACTCAATCACAATCGTAGCATCTTTAACTCAGCTGCATCCAGCTGAGTGACTGTCTAAGCCACATGACATCTTCTAACCCTTCTCCTTATATTCTCATCCATCTCCTCCACCCTGCTGCTGCTTTGAACAGTTGACCACAAATATTCAAATTCATCTTCACCAACTCGTTCTCTGCTGTGCTCCTTTTTCTTTCACCTGCATGCACTTACTCTCAGTCTTACTGATTTGAACGCCTCTTCTCTAGATGAGATCTCCCATCAGCCTGCTCCTTATTTTCACAAGCCACAAAAGTCACGCTTTGACCCAAAGTACCAGTCGAAAGGTTTTCAGACTGCGTAGCTGATGGGCTTTTTTCATGATTGCATCATTTTTGCACAAATAATACACAACATGTATCTTGATTTCTTCCACAGCTTTGTTGTTAGACCACAAGGAATACACAGAAACTACAAAAAAAGATTGGATGTAAAATGCAGTTTAAAATAGGTTTATTAAAATGCTGCAACACCACCTCAAAGTTACTCAGTTTTAAGTAATACGGTTCTGGACTTGATTCATTTATTCATACACTTTAAAATACTTTTACTGATCTGATTCATATCTATAAAGGACAGGTCACACAGATGACCCTTGATGCAGTCTCACCTCTACCTTGAAACCACCTATCCCACCTCATTGCCCTCATGTGTGCCATTTGCTGCTACTTAGTTCCTCATGCAGTAACTCACCTCCTCCCTCGCCACATGCTTTGACTAAATCCACAAAGTCTCAATGGGTCTACGTCTGACTTTCAAAGTGCTCTTTCCTGGCACGAGACCCTACTGCCACTCGCAAATCATCACCTCCATTCTTAATCGAGCTTCCACTACACTTTCCCATAATTTCATGCTGTGGCTGATCAGCTTTATTCCTCTGTAGTTTGGTCCCTTTATGCTTAAAAATGCCTATATATACAGATTTAAAAAAAATCCATCTAAAAGTAAAGTTAAAGTAGCTGAAATGCAGCAATTCTGATAGCCCAAGGTTTTCTGAAGTTATCAAACTTTGTCTAATGGTAAACCAATAACTTGCATTTTAGGCCCTTTATTTAACAAAAGGGTCAGGCTATCCAGTAACACTCTGAGAAATCTTAGAGCCATTTTATAACAGGATATATCCGTCGCTGCACATATTAAACAAATATGTAAGACTGTTTTCTTTAATCTGCACAATATTTGTTAAAAATAGAAACATCCTGTCTCAGACTGACGCTGAAAAATTAGTTCATTTATTGTCAAAGGAGCTTGCAAAGAAAAGCATCTGGACTTCTTTAAGTTGCTTGAAGACATTTCACCTCTCATCCGAGAAGCTTCTTCAGTTCTAAGGTCAAATGGTGCAGAGTCCCAGATTTAAACCTAGTGGGAGTGTCCCCCCACAGAGGGACAAAAGGACCCCCTGATGAGCCAAAGTGTGAAATTGGGTGTGGGTCCCAATCAGCCAGGGTTTCAGGTGAGCTCATTGTGAAACCTGGCCCCACCTTATCATACGAATTCCTGAGGTCAGATGGCCCAGGATGTGAGTCAGGGGGTCCTTTTGTCCCTCTGTGGGGGGACACTCCCACTAGGTTTAAATCTGGGACTCCCCACCATTTGACCTTAGAACTGAAGAAGCTTCTCGGATGAGAGGTGAAACGTCTTCAAGCAACTTAAAGAAGTCCAGACGCTTTTCTTTGCAAGCTCCTTTGACTACGATGACCTGGATGACTGAGAACCTTCACAGACACAGTTCATTTATTTAGTACTTCCAGACTGGAGTGTTGTATTCCTTCAATCTCATGCAGAGCCTTCAGCTTTCAGGCCCCTCCACTATGGAACCAGTTCTCAGTTTGGGTTCAGGAGACGGGCTCTGTTTTAAGAATAGGCTTCAAACTCTTACTTTTGATAATGATTTGGTAAAGCATGGTTATGGCTGCATCAGGTGAACCTGAATCAGTTGTTAGTTGAGCTGGTGTAGGCTCAGGCTTGTGTGGGACTTCCCATGATGCACTCTGCTGCATGGCATTAACTTTTGTCTTCTCTTTTTCTTAATTTTTTTTCTGCCTCCCCAATTCATGGCAGATGGCTGCCCCTGTGTTAGCCTGGCTCAGCTGGAGTTTTCTTCCTGTTAAAAGGGAGTTCTTCCTTCCCACTGTCACAAATGCTTGCTTGCTTACGGGCAATCTCGTCTTTTTGGACGTTTCTGACACTTGCCAATATAAAGAGCTTTGAGTTGATTTATTGTGAGTTGGTGCTGGAAAATTAAAACTGAATTGAAACGTACTGTGACAGCAACCATGTTGTAAACCCAGCCTTTCACGCTTCACTCTCAGTCGCTCTGAGGATACTCTTTTTTTTTTTTTTTTTTAAATGTTAATGTTTCTGGACTCATTTAGGATAAAGTTGAATTTTGAAGGTGAGGCTAACGGCAGTTTCGAGCAACTGATGAATTTCCTCTTTCGCAAAATGGAAAATAAATGGAATTAAGGAGGAAAAATATACAGTGTGTCTGTTATCCGGTGTCGTAAAAGCGAGGCTGTGTGAGCCCATTTCACATCATCATCACGGCATAGTTCAATTGAACCATCAGGCCGACTGTCATCACGTCTATAACTGATGACATTACTGCAGGTTTCCGGGTGAGACCACTCATGGCTTATTTTTGGACGGCTGCAGAAGGTCTCTTTGCTTTTGAACTGATTGTTTCCAGGCTGTTTGTAATTGCACATGCTGCTTTCTCTCTTCCTGTGACAGCATGGCGGAGAGTTCAAAGTGGCTCTGAGTGATGTCCTGATGGCCTGGAAACACTTATTGTTAGACAAACTTCACCTGCTGCCCCCCAGCCCTGCACGCCTGGAGAACTATGATCTCATTGTGGAGGCATACGAGTCGTTCCTGAAACGCTCCAACACCATCGACCTGATTGATCTCCTCTTCATGTACAACCAGCTGAGGCTGGTGGACTCTGATCCAGAGGAGCCTGTGAGCCTGGTGAGCTGGTTGAAATCAGGCTGATGATGTTGATTGTGGATGATCACACTGGCTACACAGTTGGAGATAAGGCCAATCGGTTTATCCCCTCTCTCTCTCTCTGCTTTTGTAAATTCTTTTGCCAAGATCCAGCTGTTTGAGTTCCTATCGGGCAACGTGGAAGTCCCAGAGTTGCCAGTTTCCTCAGTCCCGTCAACCCCATCTGGTAAAGGCAGGTCCTGCAGCTCACAGGTAGGCCCAACTGTGTTTTTTCTGCTTCAGTGAAAGGTGCAACTTGTTTCATAAACTCCCACAAGAAATCCTTTATTTCCACTTTGCCTTCTGCCTTTGAATATTGTGTTTTAGTAATATGAAATGCTTCTCTCCTGCAGGCAGTAATCCATGCTTTTGCTTTCCCAGCCTTCAGTGTAATTTCTGTCTGGAATCCATCCTGCTCTTATTGACAGGAGCTCTATATCACATCACTCAGATTTAAGGGTGCAATGTGAATTCAATTACCAGGCAGATGTTTAAAACACGACACAGGAGCGTCTGTAACACAGTCTCTTTGCTGGTCTCTTCTGCCTCTTGCAAATTTATGGGGTTTTAGAGAGGAGGCTTGCTGTGCTGATGTAATTTTTTACTGGAGCGATGCCAGCTGCTGTTTGTAGCCGTTTTACTCGGGAACTAAAGCTACTTTCCAGTTTGGGCATTTCAGACCGAAGGTTTTTACTGAAGTAAATGTTGTTGCTGGTTTGCTTAGCAGAAGTAAAAACAGACACGGAGAGATTATCTGCTGTTTTAATATAAATAGGGAAATAAAAATAATTTGCCGCTGTCTTGTCTGGTTCCAGTAACTTCCTGGAGTCTCTGCTTTGTTTGGCTGCAGAATGGCAAACTAATACAGCAGATAACTCTCCATCAAATCCGTACATTTTTGTTTCAGTGATATCTCTAGACCCTTACCCCTAAACTAGTCATGGGAGGTGGTCTATTCCTGTTGAAAGAGAGTTCTTTCTCCTCGTTGTTGCCAAAATCATGTTCATAGGAGACCATCTGGTTGTTGGGATTTTCTGTCTATCACCTTACAATATAACTGATGGATGGTTTGTTTGGTCTTAAAACAATAAAAATAAAAAAATAAAAAAACTGAGGTACTAATATAAGTTTTTGTTTTATTTCATTTTGCGTTTAAAATATTTCCTCCAGGTAGGTTTTTTTTTTTTTTGTTTGTTTGTTTTGTTTTTTTCAGCTTTAGTTTTTAATGTTAATTGTAGCCTTTCTTCTTAAACTATTGTAAGGTCAAGACAGGGGAGAGATTTATAAACATGATACCTAGCTGCCATCTATGATGTGGTGATTAACACAGTCACCTTACACCTAGAACATCCCCAGTTTGAAACAATGAGGAGACACAACTCTATGTGGCTCTATCTGGTATGGTCACTAATTGGGGAAACAAGGGAGCTGAAGGTTTAACTGTATCTATTAGGTGCCTGGTTTATTGATCGGGCTTGTTTCCAGTCTCCTTGGCACCAGCAGTCAGTAACCTTTTGAGGTTATTTAATTCAAAGGAAAGGATAAATATACATTGTGTAGTTATGTCTTCCAACAAACTACACTTATAATCTATTATAAATGCATAGGAGCGGGTGTGCAGCCACTGTCTTCCACCACCATATTTAAATACAGTGGCCAAGAAGGACACCTCCCTTCTGACCAATTGAGAAAAGTATGAATATAATATGAAACAGTATTCATATTTGTTCCTGCTGTACCTCTGTTGCTTTTCAATTCTGCTACCAAATCACTAGAATGCGCTGATTTTTCTCTCTTCAAATTGACCCAAACCCTTCCAATCTATTTGAAGTAGAAGTTGCAGGAAATGTACTTGAGGAAACAATGGTACTGAGTTGGCTAATCACAGTTGTTTGAGGAGGGTTGACACAATGTGTAGTTAAATGCATCTCAAACACGTTACCCAGTTTAAGATTTAATAGACTTTCTGTTAGTTTCCCTTATAATCTTGGGGAACCGTTGACAGTTTATTAAAATGTAAAAATCTTTGGTCTTGTGTGTTTTCTATTTGTCTGTAGGTGAAAATGGCTGTGAGACGCGTTTTCTGCTCCTATCTGAATTTGCTGGTAAACACCAAGAACGACATTGCCATGGCGCTAATCCTCGACGTTCCCAGTCGCACTCTTGGACGACAGGCGTTTACTGACATCAAGCATGCTGCGCACAACAGCAACACTTCTCTGTTCTTGGTAAGAACACCCCCAGTCATTATGTGCTCAAGTAAATGAGAGTAATCCTCTCTGGTGCAACATCTGGGTCGTTCTCATGCTTTTGCTTTTTTTTTTTTTTTTTTTTTTTTGCAGGCCGTGACGTCTTTTGTTAGGGCTCTCCAGCTTGGAGGGAAGGGCTATGCTCCAGCTGAATCTGACCCACTGAGAAAGCATGTCAAAGGCCTGTCTGACTTTGTCCAGTTTGTAGACAACCTGGAAGAAATACTGGGGGAGATCCCCGACCCAAGGTACACAGAACTGTTTGATCCAGGCTTCCACTTGCTCCCTGTCTTGCTGCTTAGTTTGACATACGCCTCCACCGTAGAGACAGAACTAAATGTAAATGTCGGGAAGTTGAGATGCACTCTATCACCTGAACTGGAAATTCTTTGTTTTCTAAAGAATTGAAGTCAAATTGCAATAGAAGTTATAAATACATCAGGCATCACTTAGATTTTCAACAACAGAAAAAACTAAATTGTTCGCTTTTTTTTTTCTCAACCATATAACTTTTTTTTCAATTTTTTTTTTAACTTGTAGCTAGCAGCTTCGCTTAGTTTCACATAATATCTAAATACCAACAGAACACGCTACTCTAGCTTTATCAAAACGCTGGAGTCTGAATAACATAGTTTTTAGTGCCTCTTAACCTATAAATTATCACACATTGGCTATCATCTCACACAAGATGAATTATGTTTCCTACTTTATGTTTACAGCTTGTAAGCTTAGCATAAGCATCTGCTTAGTTTAATGTTAATTACATTGTGAGGCTAGCTATATCACTTCATGTCATTCACACATATATAGTATATTTTTATGTAAGTAGCAGTTAATTAATAGTCTTCTTAATCAACATATTAACAACAAATGTTTTTGAAATCTAAATCTTTTGTACAAAGTGGGCATTGAAGTAAATGGGTTTTTTTTTTTTTGTTGTTGTTGTTGTTTTTTTTGTCAAAAAGCTGTCTTTAATTATTTTTTCAGGTAATCATTTCTAGAACACCTTAAAAATCATGTAAAAGAATCTGTCATTTTTTCCTAGTTTACTGTAACACACATACTGTTGCGTGTTACTGTGTTAATGTTTAAGCATGACTAAAAATGTTTGAATCATGCAATATAAGTAACAGATTTCTTTACTTTTATTGACCTGAGGGAACCCCGAAAAGGTTTTCAGTTTCAGATAAATACCTAATAATTTCAAATTGTTCTACAGTATTTAATAGCTTGTGCTTTTATAGTATACACACATGTATTTCATATCCAGAGTCATCCTAAGCTGATGAGGAGAATGCAGAGATTCCAAGAAAAGCTGAGCACCTGGCGGCAGCTGAAGTCAAGCACAGTGAAACTTGTGATTTATAATTGGATTGGATTTTTCTTTGAATTTCTCCACTTCAGTTCAGGTTAAATCCCGCTTCCTTTCTGGAGGAGCTGACTCAGTTCTTGTGAATTCAAGGATTTGGCAGTGCGCTGCTACGACTGGTGGGAATATTTGTAGCAGGGCGGATCAGACTGTGCTGAAATCACACCTGTGATCATAAAATCCACCTGTCCCCCCACTGCTTCTTATTATTTCCTCCCAAATCCCTGTAATGACTCCCATCTAAGCATGATAACATTTGGATTGCTAAAGCATGTTCATCTTTGCTACATCAAAGCCCATCTTTGTTAAATAACTTGTTCCCCGTGTGTTTGCTTCGCTCACTTTGATGAACTATCATCAAACCTAGAGCTCCACAGATCACTCTCTATACTGTTACAGATTATTTTAGATGTCAAAGCATCTGGCACCACAACAGAAGTGGCTATCACAAATAATTTAGCAGTTCAATCATGTGAGCTTTGAGCTGAAGCTGCAGAAGGAGCCTTTTGTAAGCAGTCCCAGTAGCAACGGCGGATTCGCTCGAGCCATAACAACACATGATGTTTGTGCAGTGCCGTGTTCAACTCTCGCTGCTCTTCTGAGGGTTCTCAGTTCACGCGGGTCGTTGAGAACTCCCGTCTGATGAGATGCTGATGAGCATGGCCAACGTGTCTTTCAGCAGGCAGTGCCTTTACGCTCTCAGTGGAGTACCGTATTTCCTCATACAAACACCTTCTGTGGCGAGTTCAGGGCCCCTTGTTCAGCGAACATCTGTTTTCCCAAATGATTCTGTTACTGAGGCGCGCTCGCTCCCTCGCATCAGAGCCGGGTCAGGTTTGGACCACCGCCTCGCCACCAAAACATTTTGGTGCACTTGACTGTTTGAAACTTACATAAGTGATATGTTGCTATGATTTTTGGACATACTGTGGAGACAAACACGGATCAACACCCCCCCTCCCAACTGCGACATAAAGAGGAAAATCAGACCGGAGTGCAGTGACCATGTAACTGTTATAACTGTTAACATTGGCAAAACTCTGCTATAGTGAAATAAAGCTCTACTGGATATTAATGCTGAAACAATTACTCTGAGCCCTGAAATTCAGTGTCCAATTAATTGAAAGTGAAGAAGCAGTATATCTTTTAAAGACATTCAGACTAAAGCCCCGGCTTTTCTGCGAGAGCGTTATTCATGCTGGCAAATGTTGGCTGAACTCTTGAAGACTGTTTACTCCATCCAGATGAAAACCACTGTGTGTCCCGCATAAGAAAGAATCTGCTCCTTTCCAAAGTTATTCAGCGTTTCTTCTCTTCCTGTAGCTCATTTCTTGTTCCCTTGTCACTTTGTTGACTTCCCAGTGTATGTGGAGCCAGGCTGGTGACCGCCATCAGGGCGGTGTTGGTGAAGGGTCGCAGCAGCGGAGATGCCGTGTACGCTGCTGCTGAGGAGACTGCACAGGAGCTAAAGGAGAGGATCTGCCAGCTACACCAGATCCAGAAGCAGTCTGCTAATGGAAGCGGGACA
This sequence comes from Diplotaxodon limnothrissa, assembly GCF_057381915.1. Taxonomy (NCBI): domain Eukaryota; kingdom Metazoa; phylum Chordata; class Actinopteri; order Cichliformes; family Cichlidae; genus Diplotaxodon; species Diplotaxodon limnothrissa. Next base: position 24,598,327 of record NC_140612.1, read on the forward strand.
GGGATAAGTCCTGCAAGGGTAATGTATAACCTCTGCTTTCAGCCAGCTGGCTCCACTCTGGGCTTTTCCTTCTCGCCACAAGTCCATACATTGAACCCACTTCATGTTTCACTGTCTGTTCACCATCTGGCAGAGCTGTGACTGTAGTTATGTTGGTCTTCACCCCCAGCCAAAAGTGTATGCAGTCAATCACGCTACAGCATACGGAGGTCGTGACACTGTGAAGGTGCTGATGGCGCTGCTGGATGAAGAAGCCCTGACTCCTCCGTGTCAAAGCAAAGCCGACCTGCTGTCCGAGGATCAGCCCGTCCTCGGTGGAGCAGAGGGGACCTGCGTCCTCACGCTGTTCAGGTTGGTTCCTGTTAATTCTGCAGTTCACTCAAAATCTGATATCTGCATTTTCAGTTGGTTAAAATAAATATTAAGGCTACATTTGGCAAAATTAAGAATTAAAGCAGGCCTGACTTACTGCATTATGTGATGACCTCTAGAAGAAAGGTTATAATAGTAAAATAAAAGTAAATTTAGGGGAGTTTGACTAATAGTGGGTTTTAAGGTCAACCAAAAAATTGCTTTTAAAGAAGTGAAACAAAAATACAATATCAATTTATCTAGTTTTAATTTTTAATATTTGATTGTCTTATCCAAATATTAGATTTCTAGTGGTGCAGTACCCAAATTTCATGAAGTGACTGTTACCATTTCCTTCAGTGCCATGTGCAAACACAGTAAAGAGCGCTTACATTATATAACACTGTAATAGAGCAAAATCACTACTTTGTATTTATTAATTTTTCTATGTTAAACTGGAACTTCATCGTGTTCACAGCCTCGTCGGATTAATTCGAGTTAAATGAACTTGTAGTTTACTGTCTGCCTTAATATGATGGGCAAGTTCTTGAAAGATGTTGCTGGTCTTCTTATAATATTTTGTATGGGTTATTGATCCCAAGAGTCCAAATATGTGAGTTTCTTTCCAAAGCAATACCATCACTTGAGTTCTTTTTCCTCAGTTCTTTGTCAGTGACACAATAATGCCAAAGGAGAGAATAATTATATTTGTGATTAGTTTGTTGCAGTAAACTCTGAATCTGAGTCTGAAACCAGTAAAGACTTTTTTCACTACCACAGGGTTCAGTGAGAGTGGGAATCCCCCTGAAATATAAAATAGGCCAACATGGATCTGTGCGACTTTCCTCTGAAACCGTATGGAGGAAAATCCTCCCACATCACAATGGAACAATTTATCTGCTCTGAAATAAAAATAATACAGCCACTGGTTGTGTTTGTGGCTACAGGGGCGGGTGACACTGTACGGCTAATGCTAGTGAAAACATCTTTACATGGTGAGAGTTTTAAAGGGAGAACGTTGTTTGAAGAAATAGCAGGCAGATTTCTCGGTTACTGTGGCCATGTAAGCTTGTAGCTTTTTTAATTTATTGAAAAATTTTCTTTGCTTCTCGCTGTGGCTCTCTCTCCTCAGATCCCCTGAAGTGTCTACTGGATGTTCTCCAGAACCCCTAAAGAACAGAGTCCAGAGCCGACTAGACCTGCTCAAACCCAAGGTAACGTGGGCCCCTTTGTCCAAGAGCCCCAAATCCTAAATATGAACCTCTCCAAACTGAATCAGATGTCCAAACATTGAAAATAATGTCTTTATATCCTGTAATTTCTTCCTGGTTTTATATTATTTATTTGCTTAGCTGAAGCTCTCATCTTAACTGACTTCCACTCTTCCCGTTTGCACAGCTGGGTTTTAGCTCTTAGTGTTGGTTCGAGCGTGCTGAAAAAGTTATGTATGGGGCATTCAAACCAGTAACCTGTTAACAGTGCCTGTTTTCTTGGAAAATCCTCTTTTCTGGCACCTACCTAGCATCACTAAAATTTACAAAAATTTTTATCCCGTATAAACTGAAACGGGTCAGTGAGACCATAAATTCACAAGGAAAGTGTTTAGAGACTTTGGCAAAGGGCAGTTGTCCCACAGAATGTCCCATCTGAAGTCTTTTATGGCGATAAGAGTCGAATTTGAGTGTTTACGTTAAACGTTTCTCTGGTTCACTCGCTTCAGTCACACAAGCATTACATTATGACCACCTGCCTAATATCGCGTTGGCCCCTTTTTGCTGCCAAAACGGCCCTGAACTGTCAAGGTATGGACTCCACTAGACTCCTGAAGGTGTGCTCTGGTATCTAGCATGGATGGCAAGATGTTGTACGTTAGCTGTTAACTACAGATCCTTTAAGTCCTGTAAGTTGGATCAGGTGGTGGGGGAGGACGCTGGACAGACCCGGTGCACCTAAACGCGTAGTGACGGTGTGCTGGGAACGTCTAGCAGAGGCCCCAGTCCATGAGATCTTCAACGCACACCTCCGGCAGAGCTTCATTGCATTCCGAGGCAGACTGGGGACATTGAGTCTGAATGGACCATGTTCAGCATCTCCATTGCCGAAGCTGCTGCATTGAGCTGCGGCCGCAAGGTGGTTGGTGTGTGTCATGGTGGTAACCCCCGAACCAAATGGTGGACACCAGAGGTGAAGGGAGCCACCAGGCTCAAGAAGGAGTCCTATCGGGCTTGGTTAGCCTGTGGGACTTCGGAGGCAGCTGACAGGTACCGACAGGCCAAGCAGAATGCAGCTCGGACAGTGGCTGAAGCAAAAACTCGGGTGTGGGAGGAGTTCGGAGAGGCCATGGAAAAAGACTTTCGGACTTCCTCGAAGAGATTCTGGCAAACTGTCAGGCGTCTCAGGAGGGGAAAGCGGTGCTCTACCTGCACTGTGTATAGTGCTGGCGGAGCGCTGCTGACTTCGACTGAGAAAATTGTCAGGTGGTGGAAGGAATACTTCGAGGACTTCCTTAATCCCACTGACACGTCTTCCGAGGAGGAAGCAGAGTCTGGGGATGAGGGGAATGACCCGCCAATTTCCGGGGGCGAGGTCAGTAAGGCAGTTAAACAACTCCTTGGTGGCAGAGCCCCTGGTGTGGATGAGGTCCGCCCAGAGTTCCTGAAGGCTCTGGACGTTGTAGGGCTGTTCTGGTTGACACGGCTCTACAATGCTGCGTGGAGATCAGGGGCAGTACCTGTGGACTGGCAGACCGGGGTGGTGGTCCCCATCTTTAAGAAGGGGGACCAGAGGGTGTGTTCCAACTACAGGGGGATCACACTCCTCAGCCTCCCTGGGAACGTCTATGCCAGGGTGCTGGAAAGGAGAGTTCGTCCGCTAGTCGAACCTCTGATACAGGAGGAACAATGCGGTTTTTGTCCTGATTCGCGGAACACTGGACCAGCTCTTTATCCTCTCCAGGATACTTGAGGGTGCATGGGAGTTTGCCCAACCAGTCTACATGTGTTTTGTGGACTTGGAGAAGGCATTCGACCGTGTCCCTCGGGGTGTCCTGTGGGAGGTGCGCCGGGAGTATGGGGTGTCTGGCCCATTGCTACGGGCCATTCGATCACTATACAACTGTTGCAAGAGCTTGGTTCACACGCCGGTTCGATCCCCGGGCTCTCTGTCCTGATTGTTGTGTCCTTGGGCAAGACACTTTACCTACCGCCTACTGGCGTTGGCCAGAGGGGCCGATGGCGCGATATGGCAGCCTCACTTCTGTCAGTCTGCCCCAGGGCAGCTGTGGCTACAACTGTAGCTGCCTCCACCAGTGTGTGAATGTGAGAGTGAATGAATAGTAGCATTGTAAAGCGCTTTGGGTGCCTTGAAAAGCGCTATATAAATCCAATCCATTATTATTATTATTATTATTATTATTATTGCCGGCAATAAGTCTGACTCATTCCCGGTGGGTGATGGGCTCCGCCAGGGCTGCCCTTTGTCACAGATTCTGTTCATAATTTTTATGGACAGGATTTCTAGGTGCAGCCAAGTGGCGGAGGGCTTTCACTTCGGTGCCCTCAGAATCTCATCTCTGCTTTTCGTGGATGATGTGGTTCTGTTGGCTTCATCGGGTGATGGCCTCCAGCTCGCACTGGAACGGTTCGCAGCCGAGTGTGAAGCAGCGAGAATGAGGATCAGCACCTCCAAATCTGAGGCCATGGTTCTCAACCGGAAAAGGGTGGATTGCCCACTCCGGGTCAGGGATGAGTTCCTGCCCCAAGTAGAGGAGTTCAAGTATCTCGAGGTCTTGTTCGCCAGTGATGAGAGATGCAGATGCTGCACCAGTCTGTCTTGGTGAAGAGAGAGCTGAGTGTAAAAGCAAAGCTCTCAATTTACCGGTCGATCTACGTCCCTACCCTCACCTATGGCCACGAGCTGTGGGTAGTGACTGAAAGAACGAGATTGTGGATACAAGCGGCAGAAATGAGCTGGTCTCTCCCTTAGAGATAGGACACTTTACATCTTAAATTCTAGTGTGTTGTTTGTCCTTCTTTCTGGTCTCAATTAGGGCTGCACCTCCATGAGCCTGATTCTGCCTGAGGTTTCTTCCTGTCAAAAGGGAGTTTTTCCTTCCCACTGTGGCCAAAGTGCTTGCTCATAGGGAATCAAGATTGTTGGTGGTTTTCTGTTTTGTTTGTATTATTGTCTTTCCCTTAAAATATTGCTTTATATTTTAAGGGTAAAGAGTGTGACTGTTGTTATGAGTTACACTGAATGAAATGTAATACTTGGATCAAATTGCTAAGATATGCTATTTTCTGAAACTGAAAATTAATTGTAGCAACAAAAAAAAGACAACTTATTTCTCAGAATATACCGGTAATGCCATTTTATTTTTCTTGTGGTGGTAAGAGGTATTTTTAGGGTAGTGCTGCTGCATCACCCAGCTCTAGATTGCAAGCTATTATCCTTTAAGCAAACATGAAGTGTGAAGCACTTATTAGAAGATGTATGCTAGACACATTTTGTGAAATAGCTCCTTTATTTGATTGTGCTACCAGATGTCATTTTAGCTCCCCACAATCTGGCTGCCTTCCTGTTTGAGTGCGCTGTAATGGTCCCTGGGCAGCTCACCGCTTCCTGAACTCGGTGAGCGGAAGCTTTCTGCATCAATTTCACTTTGAAGATGCCATATCAGTCGCGTAACTCGACTAGCAAGGGAAACTTGAAAGGTTATTGTTTCCTGTTGTCTGCTAAATGACTTTATCCTAGACTTCTCCAGCGGTTTCATCATGCACTGACGTCAACCGGCACACACAGAGATGGACAGATTTAGTTTCTGCTTTTGGGTTGTTTCCAGGTCTTTTTCTTTTCTTTTCCTCCTCTTTCTTCCTTCCACTATTACCACAGATGATCAAAACATTGAAAAACACGAGAAAAACTCCTGCTTCCTCTGTGACACAAGTAACGATGTTCAAATGAGGTGCATTCACCTTTAGCTATATATTCATTTTATTTTATATATAGCTCTGGTTCCGCTGCACCTGCTACTGCTTTGTTCTCACTTCTACAAAAGCAGATGTCAGAACACAAAGCTGCAGAAATGGCTTGCACCTGCTTTTTAAAATGCTATCAGGAATGTCTCGGTCAGGTGTCGGGTCAGACGTAGGTTATTTCAGGACAGTTGTGTTCGGAGGAATGAGGGCTATGTGACCACAAGGTGCCATGTCAGGCTTCCACCTGTTGTAATTGGATTAGTTGTTCTCTGTGGGTCATAGTTTGGCCGTGCAGCTCTTCCATCCCCTTCCATCTTCTTTAGGTTTTATTAGCATGCAACCAGTAGCTCCGTTACTGAAGTGTGCCTCGGTGCTGGGGTTTCTGTTGTTTTAGGTCCTCTTTAAAGAAGTTCTTTTGAGAAGCACAAAGGCTTTGATCCCCTTTGTGCTCCGCGGACCCACCAAGCTTTGCTCTCTCACATTTCTTCTCCTTACTGTGGCCCATTGGCCTGAAGGGTGAAATCCCTGGATTGTGATAATCCCAAGCAGGCGTACATCAAACAGTGGATGAAAAGCTGTGGATCTGTGTGTGCCCCTGGGCTGGGATTGTAGGCTTCAATATCATTCACTTTGTTATAGAAACTTGGCTGTTGGGTTTTTTGTTTTGTTTTTTTGTTTTTTAAAGGATGTGGTAATTGATAGGAGCAATGCACAGTATATCAGTTGGCTAGAAAAGAAAATCTCATCTTTCTCATTTCTGGGATTTCAGCAACATATTAAACTTTTAGTTGTTCAAAAAAACCCAACATAAAACATGCTTTAAAAGCCAGGAATCTTATCCCCTAATTAAAAACCATACCCTTTTATTGTTTTTGTTATTGAAAGATCTGAGCAACTATTGGATGGATTACAATGACCTAATAATGGTAATTGATGCTAATGACTTTAGTGATCCCCATACTTTTCACACATTGTGTTTTTTCTGGCTCTGAGTCACGTTTTTCGGGGCTACTTCAGACGTAAGCATGACTGTTTTGTGGTACCTTATTTGACAGAAATTGACGCATTTTCTTGATGATAAAAAGAAAAGTCTATTACACTTGAGTACATGAAACCCCACTCAACAAAAGTGGTTTAAAAAAATAAAACTTTATTGCAGCGCTGGTAATTTTCCTTTAGCTCCAGAGAAAACCTTTTTGAGATGTGCCAAAAATTCTTCTGATTTAACACCACAGAAGTTGTGCTTTCTGTGAAATGTCTTGACTGCCGTTGGTTGGATTTCCACGAATTTTAGTGCAGATATGCATGTTCCCTTTTAGGTTTGGCCTATAATACATTTGATTACAATATCAGAGCAAGGAAAGAAAGTAGTTTGTGTACTTCAGTGCTAATTAGCAGATCCAGCTGCTGAAACTGGCTGAGCAGGAGTGGAAAAGTACTTAAAAGGGTCTTTGTTTCAAAACGCCAAAAGAAAGAGCCAGAAAAATCTCGGCCACCTGCCCTCAGTTGTTGATACTGATCACCAGTCGCCATATCAGCTGGATTTCAGTTGTTTTGCATTTATTCCAGGTCCGAGAGAGAGTCATCCGATCCCAGTTCGCCTGCACTTACAATGACGAAGAGCTCCCTCTCAACCGTGTGCTGGACTTCCCGAGCACTAGCCAGGTTCCCACTTGCGTGCACCCACCCAAAGCTAAAACCACCACATCTGTGAATGATGGGTGCAGCTCTGATGTGGAAGACTCAACAAAAGGTAAAAGTTTATGTTATTTTTCTTTACAAGCTACACCCCCTACCCCACCACCATCTTTTATTTTTTTGTACTCAGCAACATGTCAAATGTCAGAACAAGACGTGCTGCATTTTATCTGCTGGAACAGACTTCTGTTTCCTCTGACGGCACACAGCTGGACCGAGGCCCAGGCTCACCTTCTCAGCTCCGGCCTTGGAGCCTTCTCAGTCCCAGTTGTGGGACTGGTACTTACAACTTGCTGTCAAATTAATTCCCATTCTATAAAACCTCCTCACCCCCACATCTGTCGTAAAAAAACAAAACACACACACACACACAGTCTTGTACAGACTTTTTGCCCATTTCCCCCTTCTGCTTTTTGTTCCGTGGGAATTCAGGCTCTGCTCCATCAGGTTAACATGACAAATGTTGAAATTCAGGTTCAGAGAATAAACACACAGCCTGCTTCAACTAGCAGCTAACGTAAGCAATTTCGTCACAACATTTTTCCCTTTCCCCCCTACCAACTTGTCACACTTACTTTTGCTTTTTAATTATTTATTTCATTTTTGTTTTTCTTTTACATTTGCAGCCAAGTCCTCTGAATGTACAAATAAGGCACGGGGTGAGATACAGCGGGGGGCTGCTCTCGAGCAAAGAAGTGGAAATGCCCCAAAACAAGGTGCAAGCCTGGTTAATGGAAAGGGAACTGGCTTTCAGATGCAAAGCAGGGGTAACAAGAGAAAGCAGCTGGACCAACACGGTGGATCTGAAAATGAGCCTCCGGAGAAGAAACAGCCAACTCGCACATCAGTCAAAATGCCTGGCAAAGATGGCAGCAAGGCCTTGAGTAAGAAGAAGCTCATAGCTGGACAAGGGAAGCTGACCAGTTTCTTCAGAGTCTAACCAGTGTTTGCACTAACGATGACACAATAAGGACTTTTCTATCAGATATTTATATGAAGCAGCTGAAGCTTGTGTACTACGAGTATACTCCAGCTTGGGCTGCCATTTAGAATCATTTGTCATCTTGTTTAACCTCGAGTATTTTATATATACACACACGGTAAAATATCACGTGATCTTTAGTGACTTAGTGATTGCTGTTAAGAGTTAAATATTTTTATGCTAAGCTACACTGAGGCTTCGTATGAAATGTGCACAACAGTGTTATTTAACTCTTTCTGAAAATGTCACTAAAATGTCCAACATTGTTAGGCGAAAAGCAAGCTGGTCATTGCACTTTATCACTAATCAATTTTAAAATGAGTCTAATAACGCCTTCTTGGAAATAAAATGTATATCGTCACTGCTAGTATGTAAATTTTACCTTTCAATTATTTTCAAGATTCTACCATCCACTCTTTAAACACACAGCTTGCAATTGTTAATAAACTTTTATTTTGTTTTCCATGTTTGTCTGCTTTATTTCCTACAAGTAAATTAATCTTCTTATACCATACAGGAGGAAACATTCATTGACGTCGCTCATGCTTCCCAGCAGGGCCGGTACACTCTTCCAATCATACATCGCAGCACTAGGTTAGGAAAGGAAACCACATAGAGCAGTTGAGTTTATATGGCATTTTTTTTTTTTTTTTTTAAGTTTATTTTCCAAGAAATGCTGGTTTTCCATATGCTTACCGTCAAGGTCGGTATCTCTGCGATCTATCTTCACGCTGTACTCGGCAGGAGTGTGGCTCAGGCTTCGATCTGCGAGGAGAGGAAGGCTCCGAGTGAAGGCCGGGTTCAGCCCTCGAACACTGTGCCCTTTCAGCCTTGCATCCTGAAAAACATCATATTGATCAGTGATTACATGTGACACCCGGAGCCCACACACACACATTCCCGTACTGTAGGATGTGAACTCTGGATGGTCAGGTTGCAGGAACAGCTTTTAAAGATTATCCTTTTTACTTGTAGTACAGGTGTTGGATCTGCTTTTACCAGCTGATCCAAGCCACAAGAACCCCAAATGGAAGAAATGTGTTCCCTCATTTTTTACTATATCACAGTGGCCCGTTTTCTTCCACAGCTCCGGTTCGCCCAGATGTCTTTGTCTCCATCATGGCTGCCTGTTTCCCATTACCACAGAGATAACCACCCTGTTCATAACACACAAGACGCAGTCTGCAGATAAACCTTTTACACATCGCAGCTAAACATTTGGGGGAAACACTGATATATCGTCATTCTTCCCACTGAGAGTCCAATAAATCTTTATAGGCTTGTGATCATTTGACCTTTTCGCTTAATAGTATTTCCCAGTTTTCCAGCGTTGCCGTAAAATATTTTTATAGATTTATGTGAAGTATTGACTTAACAGTAGAAGCGAGGACGGTGGCCAATTGAAAGGGGTCAAGTATTCAGTCACAGGATGGAGATAATGTGCTCTTTGTTGTTGAACTATGGTTGTTATGAAAAAAAATCTCATACAATGAAGATTTATGAGGCATGACCATCACTGGCAGAACAGTGTTAGGCTGAATGACAGTGGATAGTTTGCCGTTAAGTTAATTTGATCCAAAAAAGAATCAAAATCGCTGGTTATAATTTTCTTTAAGCACTAATTATAGTGCTTACCCTAGGGGTGTCAAACATAAGGCCTGGGCGCCAGAATATATCCAGCCCACTGTGAATGAATGAAAACGTTATATTTTCTATTTACAGGACAGTCTGTGCAATGAACTTCCATAACTTTTTTTTTGTCATTTTACACATTTAGCACAGTTTCACAGGTCCACTCTACTTTATATCAAAGTGGGCTCGGTATGTGGCCCCCAATGTCAAGTGAGCTTGACATCCCTGTTCAGGAGAGTGTAAGACTATGTTTAGGTGGGGATTCGAAGCAGGGTTGGTCTTTGGTTAAATAGCCTTTTAGTATTGTGAAAAGTGGACCTTTAATTGTTTTTTCCATATTTTCTGTGGGTGTTTGTAAAAAAATAAAATAAAATAAAAATGAGGGGCAGCAATCAAAAGAAAGCTAGCTTAAACAGTTGGGGAAAAGGGCTGCAATGGGTGTACATAGTATGTACATGGGTATTTTGGCCTTTTGTCAACAACGAAAATTTAGATTTTTTTCTTGCAACATCAATGGTGTGGAACTTTACCTCCTTTTCTAATGTCAGACAGTGTAGTGCATTATTTATTGACTTTTGACTGGCCAACTTTTCTTCTCGGTTAGTGTTATATGCCTACCTCTTGCTTTTCCATATTCTTGACAGACCTTGAGGTAATATTTTTCATTTTCATTTCAAAGGAGCTATTCCCTTGTGTGGATATAGCCTCACGTGCACAGCTTTTTAAGCAGTATTTTGAACTGTGAGCAACTCTAGTCAACTTCAAGAATAAAAATGAACTATACCTAATAATAATAATAATACGTTATATTTGAGGGCGCCTTTCTAATACCCAAGGTCACCTTACAAAGAGAAGAAAATATCAATTCATTATTTCCAAACCAAAAATCAGCATATATCAGTCTCTTGTCCATAGATTCACTCAGAAATACTGTCTCAGATGAACATAAAACAACACTGATTTTGCAATATTAGTAATTACATTCCAGGAAGAGTGTGTTTTTGTTACAAGCTCCTTTGTTTTGTGGGGACTTTTGGGAAAATTAGAATCCTTTATGGGAACAGTGTGGAAGCAGGGGTGTCAAACTTTTTTTTTTTTTTTTTTAATAGGACAGGGGGAAAGAATGAAAGAAAGAGGGGGAGAGGAAGAAAGAAAACCAAAGGGGAGAAGAGACGGTGAGAAGGGGGGGAAGAGAGAGAGAGAAAAAAAAAAAACTCCTGGGTCACCTGTATGGAGAGAAAGAAAAACAAAAAAAACAGGGGAGACAGCAAACAACAAAGAGCAACATAATAAAAAAAAAAAAAAAAGCACCATCACAATAAACTAGCTAGTCATAGATATCAATAGTTACTAAATAATAAACGATATTGTGCAGCACGCAAGATAGATAGCACACAGTGTGCTTTGAGGCAGCAGCCAAGAAATATATATATATATATATATATATATATATATATATATAGTGAGAGAGAGATAAGATTTTAAGTTTTAAAGCATTTCTTATTCAACAGGGCCACCTGTACAGGCTTTTATTCTACATCAAAGTACTTGACAATTACCTACACAGTTATAGTTTTATATAAGTTTTTTCATAATCCAATATAAAAATTTCTGGATATTTTTTACAAGAATTAATGAACGCTTTCTCCTTTATAATTACAGAACAGTCTGGTAATTTTAGCTACCAGAACTTTTGCTGTAATTTTACACATTTATTTTTTACAATACAAGCACAAAGAGTCAGGCTGCCACAACAGCTTTTATTTTCCATGTAGAAAAACTAAGACGTGTAGTTGAAATTGCACTTCTTTTCCTTAAATTAAGGTATCTCGGGCATAAAACATGTAGTTAAAACTATATGAAATTTCACTGGTCTCCCCCACTTCAGATCAAACTGGACTGTATTTGGCCCACACTGTAAAATTAGTTTGTTACTTCAAAGGCGCATGGACATCTGCTCAGGTTTAAGTTCCAGCAACACTTGTACTACAAAGAACTACTTTAATACTTCTTAATAAGAGTTACTGGACCTTCAACCAATTCAGAATCCTTTATAACATAACCATAATGACTGACACCTGATTATTATCAGGATCAGCGTAGTAAAAATTATTGTATATATTGTATATTGAGTACAATTCAAATATATTACTGTAAGAAAAATGTTCTTTCTTCAGTTTAAATCAATTTTGTTTATATAGTGCAAAATCCCTTCAAGGCATTATATACTTTATATTCAAAGGCATAGACCCCTACAATAATACAATCAAACGAACCCCTTTGAAGCCAAGCAGTTGACAACAATGAGGAGGAAAAACACTCTTTTCATACAGAAAGAAGCCTCCAGTAGAACCAGGTTCTGGGAGGGGCAGCCATCCGCCCACACCATTTGGGGTTCAGGGGAAAAGGAAAAGAAATGGGAGATCTTGTCTCCACTGTGCGATAACAATAAAGGCTAAAAAGTCGCAACAAAAAGGAATAACGTTAATGCATGATGAAAGTTGCAACACTTACCGAGATGATGATTGTTGGGTTCCCATCTTCATCCCTGATTCGGCGCTGCCTGAACACCGGTGGGATCACAGCGGGCTCAGAGATCGACTCGTCACCCAGTATCAAACCCAGGCTGTCTTCTTCTGTTGTACCATCCTCTGCATTAGTTGCAGGCATGGCTACGGTGACTGAGTGGCTGCTCAGCTCAGTGAAAAGCAGCAGAGTTAAGAAGACAGAGTAGACAGAGATCATGGTATCTACAATGTTTATTTCTTAAGACTTTCGCCAGTTGAGCCTTGCCTTAACAACTGGTATGATTGGACTTTAAGCTGCTTTATATATTGAGGGAGAGAGCATTTTGCTGCCAGCTCACAATTGTTTAATGTACAAAATCATCATCATGTCTCCCACAGGGACACATCAACGTATAAGATCAAAGGTCACAGGAGATGTGGTATAAGTCCATTAACAGGGAAGCAAAAGGTGACAAACTTCATTTAGTACATTTAAAGATTTGGCGAATTAAGGTTATTAAAGATGGGGAAACATGGTGTGCTATAATTTTAACCACATTAAAGAACTCGGGGAAAGAAGGCTCATAGAGGGTCAAAGGGTAGGAACTGATTCAAATCTGTCCCTTCAAAATCCGCATGTTGAAATTAACCCAGCAGGTGATAAGATGGAGACTTGCTGCAGTAAGAAACACAACTCACACAGGGAGTCTTTCAGAGGTATCAGTGACTTAACAAGATCCCCATCAACAAGGTGCTGTCGCCTCCAGACTCAGGTAAAAAGGCACCTACTTAGATTATTTGTCTGGTATCGCCAATCACTATTATACCTTCTTGCCAAGACTTTGAATAGAAGAAGTCTGTTAGTTGAACTTGGCTCAAAGACGGAAAATAGGCTGAAATGGCTAGCATATTCTGTTTGATGAAAACAAAAGTCATGTCAGCTTATCTAAAAGTCACAAATTTAACAATATATCTCTTTTGTAAATTCTGGAGGAGGGGTTCATCTTATTTATAAGGAGACTAAACCCACAGGTTGCTTGTGCAAGCTCTTATTACAAGTTTTATTTAAAGTTATGTTTTTGTGGCCTCGTTAACTGGTGCGAGTACAGTGTGTTCTGATGTGGTCACTTTTACATGGTTTTGAGCCAGGTTGGTCATTTTATCTTACAATTTAAAAGGAGAACATTTTTAGGCAAACCACATAGTTTATGTTCCTTAATCTAACCAAAAAAGTCCAATTAAATGGCAAGTGAAAGTTTATCTTAAAAGAGGTTGAGCTCAAGCCTCCTAGTTAACCTGGGTTAGGGTTAGCATTCTTCTTCTGTTGCCTCTATATCACCAGCCAAGTGAAAGCAATTCTCTTTGTTGTTTAAAGAATGTTTATATTGGTTGTTTTGAAGCTATATTTAAAAAAAAAACCCCACCCCAATCTGATTGTTTTGCTTGAAGACGGGTTTTTTAATCAATGCTTTTCCAGTAGTTCTGGGAATCGGGAGTACACCTCTTAAATCAAGATTGCAAGTGCCTCAAGAACTATTTGCTGGGTTTCCATGTAATCTTGTGCAGGCATGTGGCTTCTGGAAAACTGATTCTTCTGATTTTGGTGACATTTGACAGAGCAAGCATGCAAACAGCTCTCTGCGACCGTGGCTCAGGGGGTTGGGAAGCGTATCTGTAACTGGAAGGTCGCCGGTTCGGTCCCTGGGCTCTCTGTCCTGGTCGTTGTGTCCTTGGGCAAGACACTTCACTTACCGCCTACTGGTGTTGGCCAGAGGGGCCGATGGCACGATATGGCAGCCTCGCTTCTGTCAGTCTGCCCCAGGGCAGCTGTGGCTACAACCGTAGCTTGCCTCCACCAGTGTGTGAATGCGAGAGTGAATGAATAGTGGCATTGTAAAGCGCTTTGGGTGCCTTGAAAAGCGCTATATAAATCCAATCCATTATTATTATTATTATTGTAGAAGTCACTAAAGGGGTCCTTTCACACCTTATTGTTTACTTGTTGCCTTCAAGGTTTCCAGTTGATGCAAACCAAAATTACAGATGTGAGGCACCCCTACGAACAAAGACCTTAACCTTGGTCCAACAAAAAATGGTGGTTGTGGTATAAAATATGGTGTTGAGAAGGTTTTGATGTTCACACAAATCAGAGAAAGTTAAAATAGTTAAAGTAGTCTGTGGTTTGAAAATGTTGTCATGGTCCTGTACTGTTCAGGGGATTTTCCCCATGCTTTTTACTGACTTAGCTCTTTAGGTAAAGGATGGGTTTAACCTGTAGATGGAGTCTCCTGTTCATGCCCATTCCTTGACCTGTTCCTCATCTCCTATCTTGAACTTAAAGACCAACTAAAACATCCGATCTCTGCCATATTTTTGTCAATAGTAGAGCAGCATTCAGGCTTCTCTATGGCTCCTGTAATTTCCAAAGTTCCCCCCTGTGCTAACGTCTTTGATATCTTGTTCCGTAGTTGCCCCTGAAAAGCTGAAGAGTTCACTTTCTGCCTGTATCACTTACCTCTTTCTTTCATGCTGATCTGGCTCATTTGGAAAGTCTTAGTTAAGTACTCACCTCTCAAACCCACCTGCTCGTCCATCCTCCAGTCGTTCCACCCTGTTGCTCTCACTTTGGACTCTTGAAGTAAAAACTCACTCTTCCAAAGTCATAAAAATCATTAACTGTTGTGTTTTGGGTCATGCTTTATAATCCGCCAGTTACTGTTGCCTATAAAGATCATGGTACATGTAAATAGTCCATCCATCCATCCATCCATTTTCTTTACCTTATCTGTACTGTAGTTAGTGACAGCTGGCTAAGTAGTGTCCTTTTGACAAACAACATTTTCCAGTCTTCTGGTAGTTCCCAAAGGAAATCCCAGACTTTTTTAAGATATATAACTCCATGGAGTTCTGTGTCTGCCCTGGATGTCCCCCTATGTGGGTGAAACAACTCAACCTATTTTAATTAATGCTAGGTTTTCTCCAGGGTAAAAAAGGAGCCAAGGTATTAAAATACATTCCTACAATATGATAAAAAGTAAGCCGAATGATAAAGAAAGAACAGTGCTATACAAAAGGCCAAGAAAAGGAATCCTTTGCTTCACTTGTTGCCGTTCATTCAAACGCCAATCCGGTCGTTAAGTCTGACGTCACTAGCCGTGTCTGGGCCTAAACTCCGCTGCAGGTCCATATATCAAACGATCACTATGGCATTACTGAGAGTTGAAACACTGTCTAAAGTCTTTCATCTTTAATAAAATGATCAGCGTTCTGCTCTACCAGGTGTAACAATTGTGTTTAACATCCAGGCATCCACGAAAACGGAATTTATGACATTTAACGGAGTTAGAAGTTAGCAGGAAGTTAGCTCGCTAGCTTCTATCGAAATACAATATAGCATGTCCTGACTGCGGGGTTTTGGAAACAAATTAAAACAGCTGTTATCACTTCCAACATAAATGAAGACAGAAAACTAAACAGCAGTGACGTTTGTAGGTTTACTGAAGTTTGGCTAGCTGGTATATAATGATGTGCTACGTGACCGCTAGCGACACAGCTATGTTAGCATAATATAAACAAGCTAACTTTTTTCCACTCGATAAAAGTTAACATGAGTGTTCTCGGTGGTCAGGAACAAATGTAATCGCATGGCAGGATGCTGTAAAAGGACCAAACTTCAGCCAGGAGACCAACTGAGATAATCCATCCACAATACAAGGTTAGTCATTCATATACTGCTGCATGGGCTGGGCTGTAGTTACATCCTAAGGTTTTAAATACTGAGCTTAAATAAATGATTAGCGGTAATAAAAGCCGAGGGAGGTCAACAGTGATCACTGACTGTTTTAGGAGCTTTTTGAGATTAAATAGAAGAAAATACAAAACATTAAACATGTTAACAACACAAAAGCCATATTAAACACAGGCTACTTTAGGCCCGGAAGTAGGATTCGTCATGTCATCACTTAACGACCGGATAGAAGGCAAGTGGCCAAATTGACAAAACGCTGATGTCATACTTTAAGGTGTAAATAGGTCATTTGTGAGAATGAAAACAGCTGGGTTAGCTGTTTTCACTCTTTATGCTAAGCTAAGCTAACCAGCTGCTGGCGGTAGCTTTGTATTTACCATACTAATCAGAGTAGTGTCAGGTGTTAGTGGGGTCTTCTCATCTAACTCTCATCAAGAACGCAAATAAGCGACCTGTCAAACTTTTTGTTTAAAGGAGAATTTGATCTGCAATAGCCCTGTGATCAAGCCTCCAGGCCGTTTGATCACGAGCTCTCACACCAAGGTGCTGACCATCAGCTGACAATAAAGGCGGAGGCAAGCAAAAATGTTGACATAACGCCTGGTAGGCTTCTTCTCAGCTCAAAGGGCTTACCTTATTAATATCACAGGAGCCGTGGAGCAGGGAATGGAGAACCAGGACATGAATAATAGCGATTGAACTCAGCTGAAGTGATTTTACTTGGAGCGGTCAGCCTTTATTTTGTAAGTATTATTGTTGGAGGGCGAGGACTTCTACTGAAGGACTGAACTTGTCCACAGGGGCACGGCCGTTCCAGCAGAAGCACAACTGAACTTGTGAGCTTCGTGCTCTGTTGTTGTAACCTTTCCCGCTCTTTCTTTCTGATAATGTATCCCTCCCTTTTCCCATATTTATTCTTATAGAGGGTGCATTCATGGACAGGGGATGGACTGGGAATTCAAAGCAAGTCCACCTGATTCATGAGCCTCTGGGCTCTGTCAGCTCCCCTGGCACTTGCCGAGAGGAATCAACGAACTCTGAGCTGTGGTGAAGGTCTCTCTATCTGGTAACTGCGTTTTTCACCCAGTCCGAATTTCTAAGAAATCATTACCATAATTCTGTAACAAAGAACATTAGTAGAAAAGCCAAGAGTCAAATAATCTTATGAAGACCAGATGTGATTCAGTGGGTATCCATGAACATTATTTACTAAATCTTTATGTTTCCACAACACCGCTTGTCAAATCTTCAACTCATGCCAACAAAGTTTATTCAACTACTGACTGCAGTTGGTCTTGTTTGTATGCGCTTGTAATTGCATCCAGATCTGATTCGGTCTGTGCGTCTTTTAAATTTTGAGCTCGGTTAAGCTGCAGAGTGTTTTTATCAACGGCTTTGTCAGCTGCTTGCATCACCTGTCAGTTGCCGGTGCTGTATTTCAATCACACCACCTACATCTTTGTGCGTAAACGAGACCTCATAATAAGACTGGGCTCTATGACATCAGTAGCAGCATTGTTTAATAGTCCTTCAGGGTACAGCATGTTATTTCCTCGTCCTGTATTAACACGCTGCCTTTCATCACCGACACTCATCTTCTAATGAAAAACAAAAAAGAAAGTAAAAGGCAAACACTGTTGCAGTGCAGGGGAAGCTCTGGTTCCAAGGAAATGTGATGCTTCGTCCAGGATGCTTCACATCTATGTGTGTGTCTTGAGCTGTGCCAGAGGCCGGCGTGCTGCATTCAGCAGAGATGCGGGTGCAGAAGAGGGGGGATCGCATTTTGGGCAGGATTTTTTTTTTTTTTTTTTGCCCAGAGAACAGACCATGGTTTCCTGGAACAATGCAGCTGATGAGAGCCTCTCCAAGGAAAATAAGGCTCTGACATCATGGGTTCTTAAAGCACACAGCTGAGCCAACACTCTCCTGCTATAATCAAGTCTCAGTGAATTTCCACTGTTGACTGAAATTGAGAGAAAGAGAATCTCCAATTCTGAAGCTTTACATGGTTTTTTTGAATACATTCTTTAATCTAGCTGCTAATATTCTTGAGTTAGCACCGTGCTCTTGCACTTTGCACTGCATTTGGCTTGCAGTAGCAATCAAATTACACACAGGGCTACTTGTAAATTTCTCATAGTAAACTCATCATTTTCCAAGACTGGATTTTTACCTCCAAAATGTAAAAACATTTAAGATTAAAGACAAAAAATGCTGACAACAGCAAGGAGCAAAAGTTAGAACTCGGTGAAGTGAAATCCTGGGTGTCCTTTTGGAAAAAAATGGATGGTGGGAGACTGATGAGGCCTTACAACTTCTTTTTCTTTTCTTTTTTGTAAAACAACCAGCAGAATAAGTAGTAAAATTGGTGAGGGTAGTAAAACAGACCACAAGGTCATTCAAAAGACAATTGTGTGCTTAAGATGAGGAGTTGAAGAGTGTGGAGAGATTGTGTTTCAGAGCCCAGTCCAAAATCTGTGTCCTCAGATGCACTGGATCCCGAGTGCACGTAGATCAATGGGAAGAGATTGTTCTTTCCACAACCATCCTGGTTCCTGAGGTTATTCAAACATGTTTGTGTGTTGCACTCTTTTGACTCACCATGTAATGCAAAATTAGCCCATATAAGAGTATAAAATGAGCATTTTAAAGACATCCTAACCTTGATATTCACTCCGATAACTGGCTTTCTTTCTCTCCACTGCACACGATCTCTCCAATTTATTTGAACTCTAAATCTTGCAAGCTTGCAACCTGCAATTGTCCCATTAGGGTAAGATAATTGATTCAGTATTAGTCATGGAGAGGGATGAAATAACATCCAGGATGGTCAGGATGACCGGGACCTTGCCGGCGTTCCTGCTGTTTCACATTTTGATCTCCGCTGTCTGCTGAGCGTCAGCCAGAGAGTCAGTTTATCAGGGTTTTGTTGTTGCCCCATATACATCAGTTCTTTAAAAAAAAATAAAAAATAAAAATTTAAGTGCTGACAACGAGCAGAGCTCAGCGCTGTCACTGTTAGCATCCCCCAATAGAGCTGAGACATGCAGGAAGCACCACGCCCCTTCTCTGTTTGCTTTGGCAGATCCTGCTGCCTCTTAGGAAGTATTACTTTGTCATTTAGCCCAACCAGATTCATATGCATGGTGCACAAAGCCTCAGCTTGAGTTATGGCTTTATCCATGACCAAAATGTCTTTAAAGATTTAAGAGGGACGAACTTCTACTTTGTAATTATCTGCTGTTTATGTGTCTGACTCCACTGGGTTCCTAATAAAAGCCATATAGATGCTACCAGTGTGATGTTATGTGGCAGGGAGAGTAATGTCTTTACAGGGTTATGTTTCCCCAGAGATTTTTATAAGTTAATACACATGCAGTATGAAAGAACGCTCCAGCCATTTCTGTGATGTTGACAAGTGGTTTATTCAGCAGGAATGGTGAACAGTTTGTCAGTATTTTTTTTTTTTTTTGTCTACAGAAGGCAATCAAGCACCATGAATAACAGCGCTCCAATCAGACAGTTGTTTTGGACAGTGACCTTCAGGAAATTGTATCATCTCGTATAACACCTCATATAATCATTAATGACTCACACGCTCCCATGATCCAGGCTTTATTGATCATTGCATACCACTGACAAACTGGAATGTTTCATTCATTGTGTGAAGATGGTTGCTGCAGCTTCTGTTTTTTAATGCACAAACTGTATTTCAGGTACCAGAAACATAGTGTGACGGGTGTACTGTTGTTGTAGTGAAATTGAGACAGTGATACCATCATTTGATATTTAATGAACAGCTCATTGGTTTCATTCATGATACAATAATGGTGAGTGAGGCTTCACTTTAATCAAAAAGTCTTTGGTTTATACCATTTATCTGAAGATCTGGGAGGACCAGAGCTGTTCTCCAGCCAGCTTCCTATTTCATTTCTGCTGCCAGGTTGACTAATAAGACAGTTTGCTTAGAATAAACACTAAAGAATATAGCAAATCCACATTATACAACCTTTTTAGAAACAAAAACACACTTTTAAATTAATCTGTGAAAATAAGTTTTAATTGAGAATTGATAACGAATGTTTTGGACAAGATAAATTAAACTCCTGGGTTACTCTTAAAGCCAGACAATGCAATCTTAGTTCAGTTCTCAACATGGGCTAATTTCATTTTTAACTGTAGCTTAAATATGAAGCCAGGTTCAGTAGCCCGTTAAGCTGGGCTTACACTGTGCGATTTTTGGCCCATTTTGAGACGATTTTTGAGTCGTGCGCCCGTTTTGGTGATCGGCCCGATTTTGGCCTTTATCGTCCGTCGTGGATCGTGTAGTATACGTTGGGTAACGAGAAGCGATTAACACCTCACGACCAGCTCCCGATCATCAATCGCTTGGTCGTGAGGATTTCAAACCGATTTGAAATCCTCCCGACCGTCGTGAGGGTATCACCGCAGCCGCTCACACTGCGCACACGCAAACACATAAATGTCGGTGAAAAAGACGGAGCAGCACGGCAGTGCAGCGTGTGAGCTGAACACAAGCGATGGAGGCACTTGTAGAACTTTGGAAAGCTCATCCGAGCCTTTTTGATGTGGCCTCACAAAATTATCACGACCACAACAACCGTGAAAATAGTTGGCTCTACACTGCTGCTCAATCACAGCTGATCAATGTTTTTCATTAGCAATTTAGCAAAGTTGATGGTGGTGGTGCATGTCTGTGTGAGTGAAAGACAGAGGGAGAGCGAGCGACAGAATTTCTGTTATAACCTTCATTTTATGGACGCACAGTGTGAGCACTCAGGTCGCATCAGAGCATCGGGCCGTATAGTGTGAGACCCTGCATCGTGACCGACGAACTTCTAACCTCTACGAGTCAATCGTGCAGTTTGAGCAGGAGCTGAATAACGCGACTGAAAAAAATCGCACAACGTAAGCCCAGTTTTAGTTTAGCTTAGCAATGTTAGCTAGGAACAGGGAACAGCTGCCTTGGCTCTGCCCAGAGGGTTTTATTTATTTATTTTTTAAAGCTCCTCTAAAGCTCAGAATCTTGTTTATCTAATCTTTAAAAATTGAGGTGAAATAACACACAGGATTCACTTCCTGTGTTAATCTGTGAGCTTTAGGATTGCTAGTGGGCGGATTACATTGAGTACACGTAGTCAGCAAGCTAAGCTAACTGGCTAAATAAAAAATGTAGAGACAAAGCACAAGTAATAATTCAGCCCTACATTTATTTTGTGGGAAGATCACTTCTTTTCTGTCGCGACTGTTAGCACCAACAGACTAAATAATGGAGAAGTGTGTTAAAGGCAATTAGCCAGGAGTGGGAACGGGAAGAATGGGAAAACTGCAATTATGGCTGTATTTTTCTAAGCTCTGCTGAACCACTGTGTTAAAGTTATAAAGTTAATATATCTGCAAATGGCTTTGCTAGTTTTCTAATAGCTAAAAAAAACAAAAAACAAAAAAACAGAGATAAAAATAATCCTCTGGGGTTTTTTAAAAAATCTGGAGTTTTGAGATAGCAGCAGGAATTTTATTAACATTTCAAGTACAACTTGTGATTGTTTCCCCATGCCAATGGAGTAGTTTTCAGAAGAGCTCACAATCTCTGTGAAGCAGCTCTTTAATTTTAGTTAAATAGAATAAAATATTGAACTTTATGCCATTATATTCCATGTTGACAGGCACAGGTCCGACTCAAAGATATTTTTTTTCAATGACCCTAATCCTTCACTGTATGTCATACCCATTTTAGTCTTATCTGCTGAAGCCAGTGAAGCTGTATCTGGATAAATCTGCAGGTGTAAGTTATTATCAGAAAAAAAAAATTTAAATATACTAAGGCAGACATGTTGTCTTACAATTTTTAGATGATGTGGTTTGTTGGTAGTTGAACTGTGATTTTCAAAATGCTGCGAACTTTAAATGTTGTCAGTTACTTTGGAACTGACTCTGAGTAATAGTTAATTAAATCTATAAATAATAATTACATTGGCTAACCAACACTCATAGGCATAGGCAACCAGATGCCAAAGCAGAAGAGGTTTAAACCTGCATTCTTTTCAAATGCTACCAGAGGGTGACTCCTGCAGATTCAAAATTACTTT
Source organism: Diplotaxodon limnothrissa (assembly GCF_057381915.1). Classification (NCBI taxonomy): domain Eukaryota; kingdom Metazoa; phylum Chordata; class Actinopteri; order Cichliformes; family Cichlidae; genus Diplotaxodon; species Diplotaxodon limnothrissa. The sequence goes on from NC_140612.1 coordinate 24,620,331, forward strand.
CTGTTCTATATAAATTTGTGTGGTTTCAAAGTTCATCTTTTCTGGTTTCAAAGCATCAAGAATGGTAGTAAAAAAAAAAAAAAAAAAAAAAAGAAAGAAAAGGGGAAAAAAAGGAATAAATAAATCAGCTCAAGACCTCAACAGGATTTCTCAAACTAGTGGCTGACTTCACAGTGCCCATCTTATATACTGTCAATGTACTCAGGTTTGGGTGAGTCCTTAGTTGTGAGCCCAGTAAGACTGAGGACCATATAATCAATAAAAATGTTATTAGGTAAGAGCGTGTCAACTAAACTATCGACCAGTCAACTCTGAGTCCACAGCCCTACTTTCGTAGGGTTCGTCACCCCGTCTCTATGAGAGTAGCAACGACCTCTTTTTATTTATGTCATTAAATTAAAGATCCAGATTCTAAATATGTTACTGAAATGGGTACATTTGGGATTTTTGTTGGATGTATGCTGATTGTCTACTGTTTGACAAAGGTTGCATTGTCTTGTTTTAAGTAATTTCAATAGCTGGTACTTTGACTTCCAGTTAGGTGAATTATCACCAACACACACATCTGGACAGACAAAAGTACACGATGACTTTTTACAATCTTAATACAATTGGAAGAATCATTGTTCACAGTTATTTTGTCAAGTTATTTGGCATAAGGGATCTATATTGAGAAAATAATTTAAAACAGTAGAAAAAATAGCATTTTGCCTTCTTGGGAACACAACATGGTATATTCATTTCCTTTTTTTTTTTTTTTTTTTTAAATTCTTCATGCATTCACAGATTTCACACAGATACATTTACTCGCTTAGACTACTACCTTATTGAAACAGCTTACAAATAAAAACACTATTAAAATGGTGGCCACAAGGCTGTGCAAAAGGGAAGACCTCCAATGTAAGCCCTGCCATCAGTCTCTTAGCCATCTCTTGCAAGTAACAAACTACAAAATAGCACCATTATACAGTGGATAGGATTCTTAATACAGTTTTGTTATATGAAACCATCATGTACAATGAATGATAGTAATGCATAGGTTAACATAATGGGAATACTGTTTGATTATACACAGGCAGAGGAGACAGAGCCAGAGATGAGTCGTCTTGGGCAATTATTATTTTTTTCTTATCGTTTTTTTTTTTTTTTATCTGTTTTTTTTTTTTTTTTTTTTTTTTTTTTTTTTGGAGGCTTAAACAAACAGCCGTTTTTGTTAGTCCTCATGCAAGGACTTCTCAGAACTGGCTTTTCATCAAAGTTGGTGTATGTCTGCATGACCTTTGCTTGTAGTTGCATAACTCTAATTTACCTTGTGAGTGCTTTTGTATGTGTATTTGTATTCTGATATGCGAACATCACATCACCAGAAAGATTTGTCCTTGTGGTTTTGCCAACGTTCACCAAATATGTGTGTTTCTTGGGTGCACTCTGCAATGAATGCAGTGGAGGTTTATTCTACTCTTGCCATCAGATAAAGTTGCAAAATTCTCAGCCTTCCTAAGCTAATAAAATATCCAGGTCAAGATCAATCACTTAAATTCATACGTGTGAAGGCTCTGCTTTTTTTTTTAGAGCACTTGCTTTGACTAAACTGGGGTGGGTGGCTGTAGCTCAGGTGGCAGAGCAGGTCAGCCACTAATCAGAAGGTCGGTGGTTCGATCCCAGGCTGCATCCTGGCTGCATGCCAAATATCCTTGGGCAAGATACTAACCCCATGTTTGCCTACTGGTGGTGGTCAGAGGGCCCGGTGGCGCCAGTGTCCGGCAGCCTCGCCTCTGTCAGTGCGCCCCAGGGCAGCTGTGGCTACAATGTAGCTTGCCATCGCCAGTGTGTGAATGTGTGTGTGAATGGGTGGATGACTGAATGTAGTGTAAAGCGCTTTGGGGTCCTACGGACTAGAAAAGCGCTATACAAATGCAGGCCATTTACCATTTAAACTTTCATAACATCGTGTTTACCCTTGAACACGGGTTGTGAGTGGAAACCTGTGTTCAAGGTTAAACACAAGTTTCCACTCAAACGGAAATGTTGACTGAACTGTTGTCAAAAATCAAATTTGGCTGGGGTGTTGACACGTGAAAGGATGCAGACGACAAACATTTTGCCTGATTGTCATTATTTGACTTTTTCCGCTTCAGTTTGCCAAATGCACTTTGACTTCACCGAAGGACACGCTTCTGAGGGCCAAACGAGAACTCAGTTTTAGCTTCTGGTTAATTTGTTTTTCTGTTTTGGAAAATGTGAAAAATCCCAGTCTTGTTTTTGTAGTACCTTCTGTACTACCTACTTTCTTTAAAATCCCCTCTAATAGTGCTTGAGCTCTTTTTATAATGTTTGGATTGTAGACTCAGTCCTCAGGTTTTGAACACTTCCTGGGGCTTAAGAGAGATTTGGACTGATCTCAAACCTTCCAGCGACTCCTCGTAGTAAGGTTTAGACTTAGGCTCAAGTTAACATACCTACAACAATGTTCAAACTCTGATGAACCACCTGGTCTTTGTCCTTAAAGCAAACCTTTTTTATTTATTTATTTTACATAATAAAAATATCCACAGTAATGGATGGTGCATAAAAACAAACTCTGAAGGTAATATATCAGCTTTGAACTGGGGTACTAACTGTTAAATGTGACCGAGCCACAGTCATGCTGCTCTCTGATTGGCTGAGGCCCAGATACGTTCCCATCTTTCCTGGAGCCTGGGGAGGCTGCAGCTCCCACATGGAGGTATAATAAGCTCTTGTTCGTGTCTTAGCAGCTAAACTAGTCTGTTACATTGCATTAACAAAGAATTCCTCCCAGTATGGAATGGTGCAGTGTATAAAATAATCACAACTTTCCACATCAGACCCTTACACACCACCTAGCTCTCTGTTTTCAATCATTTTGAAGAGCTTTTCAGGTCATTATTAGCATCTTCTTTCTTTTGTTTTACAGTGAACCATTCCACAGGGGTACCAGGTAAGGCCACTCCCTTCTCTCCTCCCAAGTTGCTGGGCATTTGTCCATTTGCTCCTTCCCTACATTCTGTAATTCCTGCCCCCCGAACTTCCTCGACTTGAGTTTTTCTGGTGGACTTCCTGCAACAAAAAAGAAACACATTTTTTTTTTTTTTTTAGATGTACAGCAGAGATATAGAAGATACCGGATGGCCTGGTCTTCTGTACTTATTTGGTCAAAATTCATCTACCCGGCAGTTTTCATATTGCTTTATCCAACTTGGGGGTCACAAGGGGTTGGAACACATCCCAACTGATATTAGGTAAAAAGTGCAATACACTCTGTGTGGTTACCCATGCATCTTGGGGCTAATTTAGAGAAACTTAGAAATACACACTTTCACATCTATGGCCAGTTCAGAATGACCACTTTACTTAACAACCGCATCTTTGGTCAGTGGAAAGAAATGAAATCAGATATGTAACCTCCAAACAGAAAGACCCTAGCCAACCAGGATGCTCAAACTTAGAACCTAAAACAGCTGCTAACCACAGCAACATGATGGTGATGGTGATAAACAATAATGAAACAAAACAAATTTTTCATTTTTTATTTCTGGTAACTTCAAATAGGAATCAATTTTAGTACCTAACTTCCAAATCCCAAAAAGTTGTTTTCATTCATCTGTACATTACAGTTTCAGTGGGAGAAAGGTTTTGTTAATGATCCAACTGTCCTTTTCAGTCCACAATGAACCGAATCAACGTTCTGGTATGATGGAACATGCATCAAGACATTCCAACATCCAAATGTTGGTCTAAAAGTGATCTTGTCTAAGGTCAGTCATATGCCATAAGGATTCTTACACTGGTTAGGGTAACACTAGAGCAGATGGGGTATCCTGGTCTTGTATTCAAGCAACTGACAGCAAGGGGAAATCAGGGGGAAATTGCTTTGGACTGTGCTCTGGAAGAGTCCAGAATCTAGTAATAGTAAAAGCCCTTAAAATTACCTGACCTGACTGCTGATCACTTTCTTCACTCTGTGTTTAAATAACTTCTTCTTCCACTAACATCTGCACATCCTAGCCTCTAAACAGGGTTTTTATGTGCCTGAGCCATGCAAGACCTAAGTAAGGGAAAGTACATAAGTAGTTCTGCCTGTACTTATTACAGTACTTATTCTAGTAGATTCTAGGAGTAGTTATCTACTTAGTTCTTAACTCCTTACCTCCCTGCCAAGGAGGTCTGCATATTTTAAATCAACGATATGTTCTTTATATAATTGATTTTTGGACTCTAAATGAATTCAAACAAATGCAGCTCACTGAATTTTTCTTCAACATCCTTCCCTCTACAATGCTTGATTTTACACTCTGCCTCTTCTGAGTGTGGTTATTCTGATCAGACGTGGGCACTCGGATTTCAAATGCATTCAGTCAGAAAACATGCTATATTCGGACAGAGTATGATCTCAACCTTCGAACAGATCTAAAATTGTTCACCACCAACTGCCAGTGATGTACGAACAGCTGCAAACATAAAATCACTAAACGTGATATGTATGCTTTGGCTCCTTCCCTTGCATGTGTTGTATTGTAAGCTATCTGAATTTTAGGACATAATGTAAAGTAGCAGAGTGGAGATTGTGCCTGGGGAGTGCCACTGCAGGTCTACCACAAAAACCACTTAGTTTCTTCTTCCGATTCTAATGGTGTTCTTTTTTTGAGAAAAGAGTAAAAAGCACATGGTTGAATTTTAAAATGCTCACACTATGACACCGAATCCATATTTAGAAATTACACGTTCTTTAGTTGCCCCCTGATGTTCTAGAACTAGGATTTATATAAAGTTTTCATTTCTTGTAAAAAGATTGCCCTGCTTTTGAAACTCTTACGTCATTGGCGAGATTGCGTATTTGATAAAGCTTAGATGACAAAAGGACAATGAAACATGAGATCATTTTGCATGCATACCTTGAAGGATGAACTATGTCCAGGTGAAGGTCTCTGTGGAAGAAAAAATAGGTCACTTTAGTTTCTGCTAATTAAGCTATATTACCTTAATTAATCAGGATATTATGCACGTATGTTCTGAGTATGTAACAAAATGTAAATTCAATCCAATCAACAATTTTTAAAATTTATCTGTTTTGATGCTTTGCTCACCTTCTTGTTTTTTGTCTTGTCTGGCTGAGGCGCTGTCCTACGCTCTGTCCCCTTGCTCGCTCTGCTACTAACCTTGGGTGTTCTTGGCATGTCTGTGTGCCGCTGTGAACGCACAGAGCGAGAAATCTTGGGAGTCTTGACAGGTGCACAGTACATCTCAAGGCGCTGCAGCTCACAGCTTTGGAAGCAGCACTCATCCACGATGCCACGTGACCGCCTTGCACTGGGGCCATAGCCTGTTGGTTTATCTGTTTGAGAAGAACGGCAGCAGGTTTTAGACAATGGAGAGACAGAACCAGTTCCATTGCTTAGTTCTAATTTTCTACCCAACAAAATTGGTGGCTAGTGCGCTGAAATAAAGGACTCATTGATCCAAACTTTACTACTTCAGAAAGAAATCTGCACTTGTTTACACGAGCTGGTATAAAAAGGCTAGGTAGCAATATTTTGGCTCTTGAGTGGACTTGAAGAAAAACCATAGATTTGTTTAATGATTTCATATGACTGGATATATTCTAAAAGTATATTTATATAAAAAGTCAGCCAGAGACAACATTTTAAATCGGTTAACAAAACTATTGCTAGCTTAATTTGCTATCATCCTATAGGAAAAAAAAAAATCTGTTAATGGTAAATGTCCGTTCAGCCAGTAAAATCAGTGTTGTCCGCATTTGTTTACCTGCTTCTAAATTAAGGGAACTTTGATTTGAAATTTAGTACATAATTTAAGTGGTAAATTTGTCCTCATGGTTATGGCCAGTACAGGTTTAGCTGAACCAGCCAAACTCAACAACAAAAATATTGATGTTAGCTAGGAAGCAAAAAGGAACAATGTTGTTTCATGATTTCCGTGCTTTCTACATATAATTGCATATATTTTTTAATTTGTACAAATATAAAGCATAGGCCAGAAAAAACACTTTACATGTGTACAGCTGACAAAACATTTTTATATTAGCCAACAAAATCCGTGCCTTTGTCTATTTTTTCCCAAAATACCCATTGATTTAAAGTTTACTACGCATTTTCAGTTGAAATTGTCACTTTTGAGTCTTTAAATTATGACATTATTATTTTCCCTTTCCTATGCTTCTTATTTTTTTAATAGAATTAATCAAAGACATTCTGGCGATGGCTGGACGCCGACGCCACGCTCGTAATAAAGCTGTGATAACAGCCGTACGGTCTCAGTGACACTGATTTCTTACATGTAAAATTTACAACATATCACATTGCACACTGTGGACTCATTTTGGCAGCTGCATCAATGTAAAAAAAAAAAACTTTAAAAAAAAGGAGGGAAAGGGGTGGGGGAAGGGGGGCAGTCACCCAAATGGTGAGAATATCCTGCTCAGCCATTTTGGCCCAGGTGTCTTTTACATAGTCCAGCGAGGCCAAGCCACAAGTCCCCTGGGCCCGATCCACCTGCAGAAACATCCAGGCAGGCTTTTAGGACCACACCACCATTGGCTATGTCCCACTGTTCATTCACATTTTTATTTGGCAGAAGCACCCTGGAGGCTCGTTCAAATAACACAGATTTTGAGGATGGAGACATGATGCATGCTCACTGCATGAAGTAAAGAAGCAAAGCCAGCTAGCAAAGGTGTTTTGGGTATTTTGCTTTTTGGGGGAGGTTTTTGAGTCCAAATAATACATCTCAGGGCGTGACAGATTTTTGACTCAATGATCACATTTAGTTACAGTGACGCCAGTACTCACTTCCTCTTTTAACTCCCTAACCCCCCAGAACCCACCCTCTTTGGTGGCTTTTAGAAAAACCCAGACTTCCCATTTACAATTCCCTGCTCACCTTGAACAATATAGTCCTGATGGGCTTTTCCCTGTTACCAAATGAAATAATAATAATTTAATATGGCATTTACAAGGAGGAAATGCCTTTCCCTCTCAGAGTTAATAGCTCTTGGCTCAGAAGACTGCCAGTGCTGACAAAGTGCATTAACTTCTGCTCTCTGTCTGCCTTGTCCTGACAACGTTATTTTGAACAGAGAGCAGCTTTCATTCAGAAACAGAAGCATCTTTCTCCTCAGACCCCCAGACACAAAGCAGAGTGGAGGCTAACAGAGGTGTGAATGAAGAGGAGGAGATGGGGGGTGATAGGGAGGCTTTCATGTTGCTCATCAGGTAGCTGGATGCTAAAAATACCTTGTGCACCTGCATTATTTAGGAAACAGAAGAACTGGATTTACCCAGATCTCAGACTTCTAAACTAGATGTGTGCAAACTAGAAAACTGAAATATTTAAATGGCTGAAAAAAAATCTTGATTTGGATATTTAAACTATTTATTATATACAGTTCAAACGATTGTATTCATTTTGTTTTTCTAAGAAATTCTTTCAGTGCTTGTCCCACTGAGTAACAGTGGGCCAAGCATTGGCTGTTCTATTAACACCTGACGTGAAGACATTTAAAATGAGAAAATTGCGACACTGAGCCCTGGCTGGTGATTATATAATGGTTTCTGAAAGCCAAAAGAGGGGCTGTGCTTCAATGCCTGGCCTGTTTTTCAATCCCCCAACCCCCCCACCCCCCCAATAAAGCCTTACAAATTAACATCCGCTATTATTCTGAAAATAGTTTGCCACCCTGCTGCACAAACAGCTGGAAGGGACAGGGTAATCAGCTGGTGCCGGTTGTAACATGTAGGATAATCAGCTCAGGCAGGTTAGGGGAAAACACGCATATAATAATCAGGTCTAAAAGCTTTGGATAACTGCTGTAATCCCCCATCAACAAAGAATTGTTTTCTGTGACTGTTAAATAAGGGTAAATAAAGAAGATGCAAAAAAGGTTTTGCCGATTTTGCAAAAGTCAGTCTGAAGGAAAACTTAAAGAAAGAACGTTTCTTTTGATTATTAAATACCAACTGTCTTTAGGAAGGACCTTTAACAACTTACTTCTTTGCAGATGATGCCAGCCTGTACAAATATTTCTAACCAGAGCAGCACATACCGTACTTGGTTGTGAATTCGAGAAAATAAAGAGAAAAAAGCCAGAGGTTTATTTAGGAGGGCCTGATACACTGGATAGCTATGCATGTCGCACAACCGGTGAGTCAAGGAACCACAACTAACACACACATCTCTGAGAAACCCTGGACATTGAAAAAGCTATTCTTTTCAGAAGTTTTATGAACATTTTGATGTGTTCTGAGGTATTTTCCTTTGTCCATAAGTGTGTTAACTTTGGAATAAGTTCTACCGGTTGTAAACTGAAAACAACCACAGTCTTTGTCCACTACGAATTAGCCACTTAGACATTTACAGAACCTTCTTTTAAGTGCTTTTTAAAGGCCAAATCATAACTTTTGTCTCATTGTATCACTGATATGCACATTAGCACTCAACCCAAAATCTGAAGCCGTGTGGACTAGCACCACTGCAGTCACACCAATTAAAAGTCAAGTGAAAGCTTGTTTCATACGCCATGTGTAGTTTAGTGATGTCTTGCACAACCTTGATCTTGTTCTTGTTTTGAATTTGCACACACTGTTTTCTCTTTTTGACTTTTTCCTGTTGTTCAGCCAAACACAGCAAACTAAGCAGCTCTTCTTCCTCCATCAGGAGGTCCACACGATTTCTAGTGAGCATGTGTGGAACGCGTCTGCGTAGACTTGACCCCGGTTAAATATGTATAGAAGCACTGTTTGAAGTTTAAGTCTACAGCTGGCTGCACAAAAACCACAAATTGGTCTTTGGGGTGGAGTACTTCTTCACCTTGGATGTCACTCTGACAGCATCCTTCTTAACAGAAGCTATGCTATAGTTTTGACTAGCCACAATCTATGTTAGTTTTTCGTAAAGTCTTTCATCTGATGTCACCGCACGGTTCCCTGAAACATCTTTGGTTTGGTATTTGACAGGCTCAGCATGCATAGTGCTCATTCCTCCAAGGAACAGCACCGGAGAGAGATGGCTCGATTTCCCCATTCCAGAGTGGCACAGAAAGCATCTGAGTTTTACAGCTTGGTCATGGTCAATAAAAAGCAGTGGATTCTTGGAGCCAGTGCACTGCTCCTCCTGTGAAGTGTCAGGGAGTTTACGGCTGGGCAGGGACTAGAAAAGCTGCTTTAAGTACTAGAAACTATCCCTTTATCATTGGTACCATGTTTTACGGCTTGTGAGAATTTGAACCTTATCCAAATGCATTATGAATATTTAAAGATGGATTTTTCAGGGTATGTGTTCTTGAAAAAGTTTTGCAACAACTTTTGGAATTTACAAATGTAACGTAATTTTTTCTCATGATCGGTAGTTGGGAGACAAGTTAAGTTATCATTACATGGTTAGTGGTCATGTGTCTGCAAAGCCTCGACACTGGAAGTCTTTATCACCAGTTGGTGGCCATTAAAAAAGATCGCAGGGGAAAGAACTTTGCCTGGAAGCTGCATCCATCTTTTAGATTGTCTGCGGTTAATGCCTGTGTTTGATCATGTATTTCTTCTGCTTATCGTGGAGATAAATGTCATTATTTATTATAGCCTTGAGTATTTGAATAGTTATCGAATTTAGGAAGGCTACATTTCTGCATTACAGACAAATGTAATGTGATCACTGCTGTGCATGAGTCTTTGGTTACACCTAACAAGCGAAACCAAGCCATTTTATGAGATCTATAAAGACAAAAGAACGCCATGAAGAAGATATCTATAAATCTAACTAATGTTCCCCTGTTTTCTTTGTAGAAGGCCTGCATAATGTGAATGAATGAAAAGGTTAAGTATTTTTTAGTGTCCTCAAATCCCTCGAGTCTCAACTTCACCTAATGTACAGATTTAAATCTGGACGACGCCTGCCTGTCCTTTTCATGAGAAGCCTCTTTGTTCCAGTATTTCGCAGCGGGGGTCAGAGATGTTTAGTTTCAGGTCTTCATGGGAAATCGACACCTTTTCATAGCGATGGAGAAGACACAGGAGGGCTTTCTTCGGGCCTTGGTGCCTTCCGCTGTGTGCCCAGGTCCAGTGCAAAACTATGGCGGGAGGGGATGGTGGAGGGTGTCCTGATCATCCTGTAATCCACATAATCCCCTGCTGCTGAGGGACCAGGCCTCGCCATGCGTGAGTCTAAGTGCGTGCATGTGACGTGCTGTTTACACATTCTCCCTCTTTCTCCAGCTCAAGTGGCTCTGAATAAAACTGGCAGGGACAGACACTGAAAAGGAAGTCATATCTCATCCTCCACTCTCCTTTCCACCTTCAACTCACCTGAGCACACTGCATTTTATATTTGGTTGCCTTCTTATTGGGTATTTGTGTAGCGACGATGAGCTTTTGGCTGAAAAAAGGATGGATTATTTCATCTTCTTTGCAGACACTATGCAGAAGTCTTACAGAGTAAGATTAAATATCTCGTGCTCACTCTAAAACAGCTGAATATTTCAGCATGAACTAAAAGTGACTTAGAGCGCGGAGCTACTTAGCACTCACACTTCAGCCAAAAAACATCCCATAACAGATCTGATTCATGGAATGAACATCCCAGTGAAATCACCCCGCAGTCCTGCCTGCTAAAGCATTACAAAGACAACTAAGGATTTTTTTAGGTCGGGCTAATAATTGGAAAAACTGACTGCAGGTTTTTTTTTCTCTGTTTCATTGACCGCAGTTTGTTTAATTACCCTTTAAAAAAATGAATTTCCACCAACTAATGTTTTCTGTCAGGGTAGGAAATCTGCAGTTGTGAAATACAAGTGTGCTTCACTTTACTGGTGGCATGGCAAAAAGCACTGTGAGCACATAAAGCCCGCTGTTGTTGCAACACTGTCTCTGCACACATTATCAATCAGAGGGCTGCCAAGTTCAACACGGCCAGACTGGAGGGGAAGAGTTCAGGGAAAGGATCACGCTTCCTTTGGCCAAGCCGTTACTCTGCCGCGTCCTATGGACGACAGAGCCCAAATGGATTCTCCAGATATTTTACTGACTAGAAGCAAAGGAAAAGGGATGACAGCGAGAATATGAGAGAGCGAGAGAAACCGAGGACGACGGCGAGAAGCATATTTTCCAAGGCACAGCACCCTGCTGCTCAAACCTCGTCATCTTTTTCAGAGAATGGCTGGAGTGTTCATGAAATACGTCTCTTTTTAACAGGAAAAAGTAGCATTGATAGATGGATGCTGTGTAGTCCACTGACAGCTCAGTGTAAGGTAATGTGGGAAAGACAAATACGTTCCACCAACCACCACAAAAAGGTCTGTTCCTGTTTAAGAAGTATATTCTACATGAGGATTCATGAGTTGCATTGGCTTCTGTTCAACACTTTCCCATTTAATAAACTGCAGTTAAACTCCGGTATCAGTATCCAACCCTTTGTCACATTCCCACATCACCCGGCTCTGAACACTCTCATACCTTGTCAAAATCCTAAACATATCAAAAACTTTTAAGCTACAGCTGCAGACAGGTCACGGGACCATTTCAAAATCGGAGAAATGAAATGTTCAGAGTTGGGGTTTAAAAAAAAAAAAAAAAGACTGCTAAGGAAAAAAAGATGCCAAAGTTCAAACCTGTTTACTCAGAATCCAAGGCCTGCACTTATTAAAATGTTATGTTTGATCATTTAAAGAAGAAGACGCTGAAGCCGAGGGAATCCAAAGACCAAAAAGTCTTAACAGGCAGAATACTGGCAATCGGACTGGCTGTCAAGACCACTTCACAGCATGTGGGTATTTCCAGGAGCATCTGGACGAACACGGCTCGCAGCTTTGCAGTAGCTTGGTGGCTCTCCAAAAAACTTTCTGGCAAATGCCATACAGAGGCCCTGACGCAGAGAATGATGTGGACTGGTCCTGGAAAAGCTGCAAGGAGCAGGATTCGGGGAGAGGAGCAGCAAGGTGCATGCTGACACTGCTATCTGTAAAGAAATCTATTTACATTCAGAAGACGCAATTCCATAGAATTTAAATTATTTAATTTGTAGAATCTCTTAGCATAACAGCCAGAAACATGGTTTAGGTTATGCAACTCAGACCCTTTGTTAAGGTTAGAGAAGGGGTAAGAGAGAGATTTTACAGTGATGTGTGAATTGTATTGTGCCTATTTAATTTCCAATCTCTCCGAAACAAAGTCATACATAAACAAGCTGGTAGAAAGCAGGAAATTGATCTGAGAGTAGCTTCTGGCTTTTAAAAGAGAAGCCAACATGGAAGTGCTTTAAACCTGCATTTTTTTCCAGGCCACTAGAGGGTGATAGCTGTAGTTTGAAAAAGACTTCTGGTCCTATAGAAGTCTTTGGGAAAATTACCTTCTGACTTGAGTTCTGTAAACACTTTCCTGCATAATGCACTTTGTATGCAGTGTCAGACGTTTTTCATGACAGGTGTAGCTAGTCCCATCAAAGCACAGTTCAGATGATTCTCAGTGCCAAACGAGAACAGTTGATAGCTGAGCTGATGAACTTGTACAAATCCAGTTGACCAACTCTTATATTTAAGCTGCATGAAGAGTCTATTATATTCTGATACAGCGACAGATAGCTGAAGAGACACCATGGCCAAGCAATGGTTCTTGTTATGTCTCTGTAGTCCGACTGAAGGGCGCAAGTGTAGTTGGTGCAGGGTAATGTAAAATCTTTGTGTTCGTGTAAATTACCAGGCACACAGACGCCTCCTCAGAGCCTCATACTCGCATCACATGACACAAATGGACTCGAGCCTAAAGCATATCCCATCTATTAGTCTGTCCCCAGTTGCTATACACATCTATATACATCTGCACGCCACTTTAGAACCCACTTCCATCCATGGCACACCTTTCCATGTATATTGAAAGGTGGAAAGGTCCCAGAACAGAGCCATGCCACCACATGCAGAGATCTGCAGATGGAAATAACCCTTCAACAATAAGAACCTTTAGAGGGTTGGCTGTAGCTCAGGAAGAGCAGGTCACCTACTGATCGGAAGGTTGGTGGTTTGGTCCCTGGCTCCTCTAGTTTGCATGCCAAGTGTCCTTGGGCAAGATACTAACCCCAAGTTGCTCTCCAATGCATCCATCGGAGTATGCATGTGTGTGAATGTAGTTAGAAAGCACTATGAATAGAGAAGGTTCTTGTGGAATGGGTGTGATTGGGTGAATGTGGCATGTTGTATAGAGCCTTTTGAGTACTCCGAAAGAGTAGAAAAGCGCTATATAAGAATCAATCAGTCCACTTGTATACGTTATGTTATGTTCTTACTAACTGCAGTGCTAACCATGACCTAGTGTGTTGCCGTAATTTTTTCACAAATACTTTAGATTAGTAGAAGTAGCTCTGTGGTCCAAACCTATAATTGCAACTTTGTTCATCACATGAACTGAAGATGAGGTATTTCCTAGTTTGAGGTTGTGGGCCCTGCAGTACCCTTAAAAGCTGGCCCACACGTTGTGGAATCACAGCACCACAGTACTTGGTTTAGGTCAGTTAAGGATTTAAACCCAGCTGTTAAGCATTGTTTCAACACCAGAGTGTATAGACAATATTTGTATTGAAGTCCCTTAAACCTGCATTTTTTTTCTTCTAATGGCCAGCAGGGGGCGACTCCTCTGGTGCAAAAATGGGAAAAGTCGGACTACGTAGAATTCTATTAGGAGATGACCAGATCATCTCCTGCGATCTGTGATTTCAGTAAACACTTTGCTGATTATTGGTTTTTAGCTAATGCAACATGATGATTACGTAGTAAATTATGGTCAAATAGGACCATAAAGCAGGGTAGGTTTTATCATAGGGTGAAGTCTATGCTGCTTGCATTTAGACTAAGCTTGTGAATGCCATCCATTCTCTTCTGCTTATCCAATTCATTTCAATCAGCTACATTTTAGTGATAATTAGGAAAAAAATAATGGGTTATCAAGCCAAACTAAGTTATTGAACGCAGTAAAGTTATCTGCTAAACCTGAGCATGGCTTTAGACCACTACTGCCCACTTCTTCTGGCCTCTAATTGTCCTACACGATAGAAAAGGTATATTTTCAAACTATTCAGGTTCAAGCGAAGGTGAAAGAAATCAATTACTGGAAAAGAGAAGAACTGCAAATGCATTATAGATGCTGCTGATCTCCAAGAGAAATCTTATATCTTCTTCTTCTGTTTTTCGAACTGGCAGCTGACAAAGTCTACCACATGTGGAAAATCTTTCATAACTTTGGGACCAAACCAAACCATTTAAAATGGATTGTTATGACAAAACTGCACAGGAGTCAGAGGGAGAACTAATAATTTTATGAATAAGAAATGACTGTTGGTGGAGATGTGATGCTCGTTGAGGACATTTGCTGAAACTGGCTTAATTGATGGATGCCAGCCAGAGAAAAGTGAATAATAAGCTTCTAACCTTCAGCTCTGTGGGAGCCAACTATACTGTTAATGTACAGTCGTGCTGCTCGTCTCTGACAGACAAAGCAGGATACATGTCCTGAGAAACTCTGGCTGCCGGTGGAACATTGCACCTAACCTTCATAGCTCCATATATCCTGTGCTGCTCTGGGCTAGGTTGTACCCTTAATGGAAAAATTGGAGATTTAAATCCTGGTTTCTTGGTCGAGGGTTTTCTTTGGGTGGCTCTCCCTTCTCTGGTGGAAAAAAGAAAAAACTTCACTGCAACATTTACTTTCTACCCCTCCTTTTTCTTGGAGATAGCCAAATTCCACTTAAAGCCCTTTCCCTCTGGTCACAGCTGCGATTTGCCACCAATAAGAGTTACTTATCATTATTCCATATTTCATCTAACTTTTCTCATTCAGAATTTGACCTCGGTGATGAGAGTAGCATTAAAACAAATGTACAGGGAATTTAAATATAAGATGTAAGAGTGGATGAGGAATGAATGAAGTAAAAAAAAAAAAAAACATTAAGGGAAAGCCAAGACGAGATGTCAAACTGGCTGTTCTTTTATTTATGAGCTCGCAGGAGGTGGAGAGCTCTGGGACATATACAGCCAACCTTTATGAATAAATAAAAAGGTGCACTTACTGAAATAAAAGCCTCGCTCTCCACAGACAAACTGCAGCGTGTCGACCAGCTCCGCCCCGCACAGGGTCTCAGGGCCCGCCCCTGTTGCCGTCGGAGTCAGGGTGAGGACGCACAGCAGTAGTGAGAGGGTGTGGCTACAGGAGATACAGCACATCGCACTCTGCGCACAGGGAGAGAGCAAGAACATTTTCACAGCATCATCGGAAAAAGAGTTTCATTTAACCACAACTCAAAGCTTCATGCACTCTTCTCCATTTAGCGCATCTGCTGTGACAGTTTGTTGCACAGTGTCTTGCTCAAAGGCACGTCAGTAAGTGGCAGTATTACACTCGCACTGTCAAACACAGGGTTGAAAAAAAAAAAGGCAGCCAGCTTAAAGTTGGGCATCCAGGATGTTCCATCTGCTAAAAAGGGGAAAGAAACAGATGGTAACTTTACAGGAGTTTGGAGATGTGGAGGAAAATGTATTAAATCCAGACTCGCACTCGGTGCCAGAGTCAGTCAAACAGGAGGCTGAGCAGCTCTGATGCTCCGGAGCGCCTGTGCGTAACCGAGCGGAGCGCGTCCAAATTGAAAACACACTATACCCCCCTCCTCTCCTTCTCGTCCATCCGCCCGGCTTCTGTGTAGTGGGTCTTAGCAAGTTAACAACAATCTGCATTAATCACATTAATTAAATGCAGGCTATCTATCATTAACAACCAGTTTAACATTTAAAATGTGCCAAAGCCTAGCTGTCAGCGCATTATAAGGCGCAAAAGTGCTTCGACACTCAGAAAGGAGAATAAATGAGCTGCCAAGAGATCTTTCCGATCCAAAATGTGAGATGGAAAAAGGCTCTCCCGCCAAAGCCCGCGGAGGAAGCTGACTGGGCCAAATGTACATAATAAAGAGAATAAACACGGAACGTTATCCATCTACATCACAACCGCAAAGTCCCGACGCCCGCCAAGTGTTTCTTGATAATCTCTCCTCTCTCCCGCTCTCTGTCTTTCAACCCCGCAGAGGAATCAGGTTAGATATTTACCACGTAAATTATGCAGACTCAGCAGTAATTACTTTGAAAGTTGCACAGCTGCATTAGGGCTTTCTGGTGGAAAAAAGCGCCGGGCGCACGGAAAATGTCCAAATTCATACCTGCGCTGAAAGTCATGCACGATCCATGTCAATGATTTTTTGATTGCAAAAAAAAAAAGAAAAAAGAAGAAAAAAGAATCAAAGCAAAATGTAGAAAATATAATTATCTCTGGAAAAAAATAAAATAGATTACCAGGACATGCGGGAGAGTTGTTCCATAAGTGGATGAAAAGGAGAAAAATGTGAATAAATCCGCACCAATGCATGCGTTCAAAAGCTGTGAAATACAAGCAAGCGATAAGAATCCCCTTTTATTGTTTCTTTTTAAAGTAGGCGAAGATGCTCTGTGCAAATAGTGAGCAAGTGAAGAATCAAGGTGATAATGTATAGTGTCAAAGGAAATCAGGTAAGTTACCTTGAAGACATCACATAAATGCCACTGAAAGGAAAAAGCGCTAGACATCCCCACGGGTCTCCACAAGACAAAGCCCGACGAAAATGAACTTGTTTAAAGTCATTAAAAACAGGGAGAAAGAGGATGAGATGCGGGCAATGTCACATCTCAATATTCCGACTTTGTTCCATTGCGCAGGCTCGTTTTGGAGAAGTGAGATTTAGCGAACAGGAGACGGATTTAGAGAGAAAATCCCTCACATTTATCTACATTACACAGACATTTTCAACAGGAAACAGCTGGGGCAGCATTTGCCTCCTACTCGTCCTAAGTTATTCATTAAGGATTTTGGGCACATATTCAAATAACGTCATTTCTGTTTTTTCTCAGAACGGGATTGAATTTTGATCTCTCTAAGACTTGGTTAGTAGTTCAGATCAGCCCCACCACCACCAGCAGCAGTAGCAGCAGCGGCTCACACTCTTACAAACGCATTATTTTGTGCCCTGAAAGCTCATGAAGGAGAAGTTAAAGACGAGCTGGCGGTTGTGATATGGCTCTTTGCTGTTGTGCGTAATTTGGCACCGCGTAACTGAACAGCAAGTCTCTCCACTAGTGGTTTGATTAAATAAATCATTAAAAACACTTTCCCACTTGGTCACCGCAGTGCTCCCAACTCGAAAACCTCACAAGGAAAAGCTAAATAAATGTGAACCGGAGTGAAAATGTAAAAATGTGACATTTTTATTACAGTAAGGAGCAAACTTGAGCCAGAAAGCCACATGTGAAGCCCTGTTTCCTCTAAATGAGAGCCACTGTGCAGGGTTTGCTGCCTTTCTGCACACTGTCACTGCATAATCCTGGTGTATGTCTCTGGTTTTCTCTCCCTTCTTGCTGATTTTCACTTAATAGAAGTGGGTTCGCCTGTAAATAACATCTGATGCTCCTGTGAACTAGAGTGGAAAAATAAAAAAAGGAGGAAAAAAAAAGAAAAACACATGGGGTTTTATGATGAAGAAGACATTTATTTCATACCCTTGGAGCAATCGTCTGCACTGACAGACTCTTGATGCAGGTCCACCCACTGTCATCATGTTGAAGATGGGGCCCCGCAGTTCCCACTGTGTCACAGGAAGGGACGAAAGCAAGGGCTTAAAGAGGGTTGTTCTCAGCAGGGACGGGATATCAACACTGATCCAGTCACTAAACATGAGATCACTGCTGTGACCCAATCATAAAACAGGACACCAGCACGTATCCAGGCATGCTCCCTCCGTGTTTGTGTGTGTGCATCACAAGCATGGTTGGTTCCAAAGGGGACTTAAGACACGCAACAGTTAGAGTTGTTTGGGTAAAGTGGGTCAAAACACGATCATCATCAAATGTCCCAATCTGACACAGGCAGCAGCACTGACACACACTTCTGATACAGGAGCTCAACTCACAGATAAAGTGAGGGGCGTCTGAGCTGAGGGTCCTTGATGGCGTAAATGAAGCCGATTAAGGCAGTATTTTTGTCTGGTTTTGCTCTTAGTGCAGGATTACAGCTCAGTCGTCCAAACTTTTAAAACAGGTGCAGCCTAAAGTGTCACATGCAAAATGAGGAATGCTGCTTAATTAGAGCTTAATCTGCTGTTAATAAAGTTGTTTTCTTTAAGCAAAAAAAACACCCCAAAATGTGTCCCAATGCCACACAAATCATTTCTTTTGTGGTTTTTTTTTGTTGTTTTTTTTTTTTTACTTTTCATTGTTTGAATTTTTATTTAACAAACAGTAGATTGATTCATAATCTCAATAAACAGATACCTGCAGATTATCTGAGAGGGTCATGAGCTGGTGTTTATTCGGTTTAATGGGTGAAGACGAGCCAAAATTGTCTATTTATTGTTCTCCGTATTTCGTTGTTGACTACATCTGTAGTTGTTCAGCAGACATGAGCTGTATTCCTTAAGATCTCAGTCTGGGTTGATGTGGTTTCTCCTTCACTAACGGGTGCACTTTACTACAGCAAACACTATCTTTTACAAACATCTGCATATGTGTTTAGAGCGCAGCCAAACAAGCACATTGATCTGATTTAATGCTGCACAGGGAGTGCATAAGTGCCGTAAACCTGCACTCTTTCTAACAGCCAGAAGGTGGTGATGCTTCAGGAGTCGAACAGAAGTCTTTAAGAAACTATTAAACATTTTCCTGATGATCTTAATGTCTCAGTTTTTAGTTTTGGTAGTTGTTTGTAATTTAGGGTCCTAAATCCTTCCTTTTCTCACTACGTACACTTTGAAAACACCAAAACAGACCAACAAAAATGTTCAAGTTGATGCTCCAGTGACTCCATAAACCAGTGCCAATGTCCATCTCTGATATACAGTCTATGATAGCTACTTTGTTACTTTGCTGAGAAGATGTATTTTCTTGTTGCCTAAAGCTCCAGAGGGATCCAAGTGGGACAGTTGATCTTTGTTTTACCCCTTATGCCTCTTTTCCACTAATAACTGCTCGGCTCTACTCGATTCAACTCTATTCCACTCATTTTTGGTCATTTTCCATTACAATTGAGTACCTTTTTAAAGTGTTTGGGGTCGTTATAGCAATCTAGCCAAAAGTCCTGTCTTGTCATTTGTATGTAACTCAAAAACACAACAATGGAGGACATTAGGGCGATGCTATACCTGCTGCTAAACCAATAAGTGTCTGCACCTTAAATGGCCAGTTTAATTTTTGTGAAGGAGACGGTCTTATGACTTGTCACTGTGATGCCACAGACTGGCCAATCAGTGGCGTGCAGTCTGTAGATGTCAAATGTTCGACTCAGAACACCTGAAACCCCTTCTGAGTAGGTATTAAATAAAGTACCTGCTACCAGGTTTTATCACTTAATGGAACCCCCTAAAAACCGAGTTGAGTAGCAGAAAAGGAGTTTTAATGTCATAAAAACAGGAGATCAGTTGCCATTAGCATTAAGATAATAAGACAGACATGTGTGACACATGTAGGCAAATTGATTCAGCGTGACACAAACCCTTCAAACATCCAGAAGTGGACTTTAAAAGTGGACAATTTCATCCACAGACACACAAATCAGTACGTATGACAGAAATAAAATCACATACAAGGGAATAAAAACAATGGTGGCGAATTAGACTATGCAGTTTCTGTGGAAGTTGCAGTGGGATTGATCGTATGATTCCGTTGGGATTTATTTTAAATGTATTCCACAACTGTTCAGAAGCATACGCTGCACAATTGAGGCGGTAATTTATAAGTTTTAATGGATGCTGGAGAGTATGAGTTAAGTAGGCCTGCTCTGAATGTTGAGTACAGTTTAGAGCCCCTTGTTACTCGTTAATGAGCATCATTTTCAAAATGAAAATCATGATGCATTTAGTAAGACTAAGATGTGAGACCCAAAACAAGATAGCTAGCAGGCAGGAGCTCAAGGATCATTGTCTGTAAGACTTCTGTACAGAGACTTGCTTTTGAAAACAGAGGAGTCACCACCTACTGGCTGTTAGAAGGAATCTAGACTTGCTTTACTTTCCACACCATGAAACTTCTTTTATATACAGTTTTTGTCTGTTACCATAGAGAATATAAAAGATGGCTGTAGCTATTGTGACATCACCACCTTCACAAACCCCAAAGCACAACCATCTTTTATATACAGTCTTTGTTTAGTACAACTCCCATACAGTGTAAGGAGAGTGAATAGCAAACATTTACGGAGGACATCGGTATATTATTATATAATGTTTGAGTTTATCATATGATAGAAAATTGCACCATAAAGTAAAAACCATGTAAAATTCTGAAAAGTTAAGTCCTACTACAAAATTTTCTTTATTTTTCCTCTAAAAAGAAAGGTCTTTATTGGTACTGGCTTCTAAAATGTGAAATATGACTGTAAATTTAGATGTGACAGCTTGGATTCTGGTGGACTTAGGATGGCAATTTTTCTTGGTTGATTAATGGCTAAAGATATTAAACTTAATTGCAGCTCTACTTTACACCATCCCAGTCCAGCTAAATGCACATTCAAGGACACTTGGTGAATTAAATAACACATTTGCACTGCCAAACTTTAGCTTGATGAACTATCTTTGATTGCCCTACCTAACTTTAGGTTAATGCACGACATGACTTTTCTTCCTTTCAGGACAGCAGCTTGGAGATATAAACCGAGCGCCATTTGCAGGAGATGCTGATTTAGTTTAGAATGTGATGGTGATGATGATGATGATGAGGGTGATGCTTCTCTTCTTAGAAGGACAAAGCTGCTTTCAAGCCAGAGGACAGCCTTGTTAGCATCAGTTCATTCGCCGATGCCCGTAAGCCTCTCTGCTGATAGCTGATCTTAGATGTAAAATCTCATCTTTCACTGCCTGCTGACATAAAAAGCACACACACAATCTAGCGTGTAAATGCTTCATCACAGACTTTCCTGTTATCACTGTGGCTGTGGTCTGGCAGTATTGATGACGGGCTTGTGCAGTACATCTGCTGATGCAGTAGTAGGAGGAAGAAGAGGAAGGGGGAGTGGGCAGGCTGACCTTCCCTTGCTCTCTGTTTCTAATGCCCAGGTCTCTGAGCTGCCTCGGTGCCAGGTTTCCCTCCCTCTCCTTCACTCCTTCTCTTTTCTCTTTGGTTGCAAGACTTTTGAATCCCCTCATCCAACACCTCCCCCCCACAGCCTTGTCTAAGGAGACGTCCGCCCCAGTGAACTCATTGACCAGGGAAAGGCTTGTTTTTACTCCCTTCTGGTGTAGGAAGGGAGACAGCGCTCGCTGCAAAGAGTGTCCATCTGTGCAAGTTTTTTTGATCAAACGTGCATCTTAGACATATATATATATATATATATATATATATATATATATATATATATATATATATATATATATATATATATATATATATAAAATTCCACTTATTAATTCCCACTTATTTCCCCATCCTCAGTTTGTAAATAAAACCTGCACTTTTTGCTTAAAAAAAAAAAGAAAAAGGAGAGACTCACACAGGAGAAAGCTCTTGGTTACAAATGGAGTTATAATCACCTCATTTGGAACAGCTTTAAGATGTTAACACAGGAAGGCTTGTAAAGATGGACACTTTTTGCAGTGTTAACAGCATCCCGTCGGGTACCTCCTGCCAAACAAACGTCCGAGTCAGAGGATACGGAGCGCGGTACAGAATGCAAATGAATGCGAGTGGATGAAAGCGAGAGGAAGATTTAGAGTGGATGAAAAAGAAGATAAAAGCTTTTTGGTTTTGCATAACCTGCATGCAAGGGAGGATGGAGGGCTCTGTGTGTGTGTGTGTGTGTGTGTGTGTGTGTGTGTGTGTGTGTGTGTGTGTGTGTGTGTGTGTGTGTATTGCAGGGCTGGTACCCAAGATGGGAGGGAAAGTGTGAGGCTGGGGATATGTCTGGGCACACACACAAGTTCACTTGAGGACACGCACACATGCATGCACTTACACACACTTGATTAGGAGAGCAATCCTGCTCTATTTTGTTGATTAGTCTGAGGGTTTTTCCAGCTCAATGGTTTCTCTGTGTTATATTTCCTCTGCTACCATTGAGTAAAACAAAAAAGCTTTGCAAAAACAATGAAACAAGGGTATCTATTGCAAGTGATTGTAGGGGTAATTTCAGTTTTTTCCTTCTTCTTCTTCTTTCTCCAAGTCGGGTAGTTAAACAGGGTGTGGTGCTACATGAATTTGTGTGTGGCACTCGGAGCAGATATTGTTATCAAAGCCCTCCGCTGTGCCATACGCTGTTCATATGGAAGAAATAAAGGTGCGTCATGGAGAGAAACGCAAGAAATGGGGGTGCTTGTTTTGATACGCTATGTTTCCACGGTAACACAGAGGGGTCACAGTATTCTGGCAAAAAGGCCGGGAAACTCTATGGTGCCTGTTGATGATCAAAACCTACTTTTTCACAAAGATCTCTGGGACGGTTTAACTGTTTGTTGTGGGATTTTAAGCAAACTAAACTAGGAACATGTTAATAAACAATATTTTTTGTTGTCATTTTCAGTAGAAATCACAGATAACCCTACCATACACCAGTGGTTAGTAGCCAGACTGTGGGGTGGGCCCCCTTGGTGGGTCATCGAGCTGCTGGAGGAGAAAAACATGCGATGAATCAAAGCTGAAAGGTTAGGATTCGCGTAGTAAATATGCCAAATCGAGTGCTGATGCTGATATTGACCTTAATTTCACTAAAATTCAACTTGGATGTTTTTTTAATCGTTAATGATTGATAAAAATGTGGTGTGCGTGGCTTGAATTTGGCTTTGCAGGAGAGGCGTGCTAGAAAATGTTTGCAAACCTCTGCTGTAGTTACCTGAAAACAGGAGATTATTACATGACAAATAAACAATAATAAAATAAATATTTGTGCTGCCACAACACGTACTGGTGTCATTCAACAGCTGTACAGAGTTCTTCCTGCAAAATAGATTGGATTACATAGAAGTCTATTTTAAAATGAGCAGAGTTTGCTTTCAGGCCTGGCTACATTGTTATTGACTTCAGCTTCAGAATCATAACTTCAAGTTTGAAGAAAACCAAGATGACAACAGCCAAAGCACTCCACAGTTTCAAAACAAGTCTGCAAATCGATGCAGTCTTTTATATTTAATCTATCTATAAAACCAAGAAATTGAACTCAAAACTATTTGAGCAATTTGAGGCCAAAAACTAATGAAGAATTTGTTGAGGTTATAAATCAAATAAGCAATAGAGTCATTTTTCCATGGACTTCTTTTGCAAAAAGATGAAGCTCTCTGGTGGCTTTTCAGATTGTCTTTTAGACACAGTCTATCCAGTAATGGGATCATTATTTAATTTCAGTTCATTTTATTTATCTGGAAGTTGGTTCCACAGAAGATGGGTCTGAAACCTGAGGGGTCTGCCTCCCATTCTACTTTTAAATACTCGAGGAACTACAAGCAAACCTGCAGTGAAGAGCTCCGGGTGATATGGTACTATGAGGTCATTAAGATAAGATTGGGCCTGATTTTTCAAGACCTTGTATAAGAGAAGCAGGATTTTAACTCCAATGCTGGATTTAACAGGGAGCCAGTGTCTTTAAGACATTCTGCAGTTTATCTGTGTCATCTAAGGGAAGCATGTATAATGTAAACAGAATTGGTCCTAGCACTGAACCCTGTGGAACTCCATAATTAACCTCAGCGTGTGAAGAAGACTCTTCATTTACATGAACAAAATGGAGTCTATTACATAGATATGATTCAAACCACCGCAGTGCAGTACCTGTAAAATCTACAGCATGCTCTAATTGTTCTAATATGATATCATTGTCGACAGTATCGAACGCTGCACTGAAGTCTAGCAGGACAAGCACAGAGATGAGTCCACTGTCAGAGGCCACAAGAAGATCATTTGTAACCTTCACTAAAGATGTTTCTGTGCTGTGATGAGCTCTGAAACCTGACTGAAACTCTTCAAATAAGCCATTCCTCTGATCTGTTAGCTTTGTGACAACTACTCATTCAAGAATTTTTGGGATAAACTGGGTCAAGTGATGGCTTTTTAAGTAGCAGTTTACTTAAAAAGACGGCCAGCTTGCAGGCCCTTGGAATATAGCGCATTAATATAGATTGATCACCTTTAAGACTGAAGCATTAATTAATGGTAGGACTTCTTTGAGCAGTCTTGTAGGAATGGGAACATCCACATTAATGGTTTGAAAGGAGTAATTAAAGCTAAAGTTAACCCAGAAAGATCAAAGTTCTAATTAAATATCAGTGGTATTAAAAGTAGCTGTAGTAGAAGAAATTCATTAAATCATTACTAGTTAATGTCAAAAAGCAGTTTCTCAACAGCTCAGTTACTTCTTAAAACAGAATAATTGCTACGATGCCTTCCAGTCAGGTTTTAGACAGAACCACAGCACTGAAACCGCTCTGACCAAAGTGTTTAATGACATATGTCTGAATACAGACAGTGGAAAAATGTCAGTCCTAGTTTTACTGGATCTCAGTGCAGCATTTGATACAGTTGACCACAACATATTACTCAAACGACTGGAGAACTGGACAGGTCTTTCAGGAACTGTACTAAACTGGTTCAAAACATACGTAGAAAACAGGAAATACTTTGTATCAATAGGTAACTTCACATCTGAGCAGACAAGTATCACATGTGGAGTTCCCCAAGGTTCCATCTTGGGACCCCTTCTGTTTAACATCTACATGCTCCCACTGGCACAGATTATAAACAACAACAAAATAAACTATCACAGCTATGCAGATGACACACAAATATATATCACAATGTCACCAGGAGACCGAGGCCCTGTACAGGCTCTTGGTAAATGCATTGAGGAAATCAATGACTGGTTGTGCCACAATTTTCTCCAGCTAAACAAAAACAAAACTGAGGTAATAGTCTTTGGCGCCAAAGAAAAACGATTACAGGTCACCAGAGAACTTCAATCTATACATCTAAAAACCACAAACCAGGCGAGAAATTTGGGTGTAGTGATGGATGCAGACCTAAACTTAGAAAAACACATTAAGACAATAACAAAGTCAGCTTACTATCACCTCAAGAATATATCAAGGATAAAAGATCTGATGTCTCAACAGGACCTGGAAAAACTAGTCCATGCATTCATCTTTAGTAGGCTTGATTACTGTAACAGCATCTTTACAGGTCTACCTAAAAAATCAGTCAGACAACTACAGCTCATTCAGAACTCTGCTGCTCGAGTCCTCACTAAGACCAAAAAAGTGGACCACATCAGTCCAGCTCTGAGGTTCTTACACTGGCTGCCTGTCCGTCAGAGGATAGACTTTAAAGTTCTGATGCTGGCCTATAAAGCTCTGAATGGTTTAGGACCAAAATACATCAATGACCTCCTGACCCAGTATGAACCATCCAGATCCCTCAGGTCATCTGGATCCGGTCTTTTATCAGTTCCCAGAGTCAGAACCAGACACGGAGAAGCTGCATTCAGCTTTTATGCTCCTTATATCTGGAACAAACTCCCAGAAAGCCTCAGATCAGCTGAAACACTCAGTTTATTTAAATCCAGGTTGAAGACTCACCTGTTCTCAGCTGCATTTGAATAAAGCACCAAATCCACACTTTAAGCTTAAATTTCAAAACTTACATTTAACTACTGATTTTATCTACTGTTCTGATTTTATCTGTTTTGATTTTATATACTGTTTTGTTTGTTTGTTTGTTTGTTTGTTTGTTAATTAGTTAGTTAGGTTATTTGCTTGTTTTAATCAATTTTAAATCATGCTTTTTATTTGTTCTTGTTTCTAATGTCTCTGTAAAGCACTTTGAATCACCTTGTTGTTGAATTGTGCTATACAAATAAACTTGCCTTGCCTTGCCTTGCCTTAAAGGAAACAAGATCATTACTTGGTTGCTGTGCTTATTACTAAATGTTTAGAGTTTCTAGTAGATGTTATTATCTCTGCTAGTCTTTATGCAGAGCCAACTTAATCAGCTGTCGGTGATAGTTTCATACTTTGCATACAGACATGATATTCGTTAAGGAATTTTACAAATTTATTTTCAAATATCCCAACAGGGGACAGCATAAAGAAAAACTCCACTCAGATTTAAAAATCACTGCAACATAGTGGCACACCCTGCAGCATCTTAGACTGTGAGTGTTTGCTTTAAAAAGTGTCTACCTCATATATTTATGGCACGGCATTCACCCCGAGACCTGTTCGAGCGTGCGAGCGTTTCCATCCATTACGAAATCCCGGACTGTTCCACTGAGTCAGAAACAAAAACACAAAACAAACAGCTGAACAATAGCATGTACAGCAATTACAGTCTTAATATGTGGTTTCAGTAAACACAACAAATCCTGGAGACACAAGCTGAGAGCCAAAAATCTAAAACAATGCACAGATTCAGGACTTTGTGTCAGTGATTGAAGCTGGCTGTCTGTCCCATCCAGCTTTCCCTGCAATGTGCTATCTCATACTGCAATTAGAGCTGGACGAAGACTTGCAAGAGATACCTCAAAGCATGCATGGAAGTGTACTGTTTGTACTGTTTGCTTATCCCATGTAGAACAGTGACTGTGGGGGTAAAGGCCGCAGCTCCCTGGTTCTCTCCAGCTGGCTGGGCAGTGGGTGCGGTGCTTCTCTCTCTACCCACCACCTGGCACTGGGGAGGCTATGTCTAGGAAAGAGACCTGTGCCAGGCCTCAATTATGGGGGGAATAATCCAGGACACACTGAAGCAATTACAGGCCCATATAAATCAATATACTTTGGGTTAAAAAGTGATCTGCTCCCAACACTCTGGAGAGCCTCTGACTCAGCTGGCCTTTGATTTTGCAGAGAGAGAGAGAGAGGAGGAGTTTCTCTTGAGTACAGGAATGATGCTGTTGAGGTTTCAACTGTCACTCAAGAAGTCAGGTGAAACACACCGTAAAGCAGAGAAGAACAATACAGCTTATTTGAAACCATGGTGCATGTAGTAACAGTTGTTGTGATTTTTATGTGACATGAAATAAATGGAAAGAACGGCATAAACAAACGCGCTTGCTGTATTCTCAATGAGGATAGTAGCAAGGTTGTCAGTGAGGGAGAAATACTGGGTTGTGTTAAGGCTGAGGAAACTTACAGAATCAAAATCCTCCAACAGAAGCTGTGGCAGCAGAGCACAAACACAAGGGAGTCCTGAGCCTCATTAGCACTACCATGCTGCCATCTACTGGCTGAAGAAGACCATTGACAGCATACTGGAAAACATATTTCTGATTTAGAGTAAGAATAAACTGAAAGCTAGACTACACAATTTCTGGAGAAATTACAGCGGGATTGTTGCTGTGCTCAAAAGCAAGATTTGGTAATGCCGACAGAGCTCAAAGGAAACTTTCTAGAATGCTGCTTTGGTCAAAGACAAGCTTCTCCATTCTAACTTTGCATGTTCTGCCACTAGAATGAATTAAATCCTTTTTTTTCCCTGTTTTGTAACAAACTGTGAAAATAATTTTTAAAAAAATAGTCAAACAAACGTGTATAAAACTGTACATAATGCAATCAAGCACTTCAGAATTTGAACAGAGACTAAAGGTGTTGGACCAGTTAGGTAGTGATGTTACTCCACACCATCATGATGATCCAACTGCCACAGGCAGAATTTGGAGTCATCGCTGAACATAATGTTCCTCCATATGTTCAGGCTCCAGAGCACATTTTGCCAACACAAACGCAAACAAGCCTGATGGTGAAAGGACAGTTATGGCAGGCCTCCTAGCAGCTCTATAGATTGGCTATGTACACTCTGTTCCTGATTGTGTAGGTAGAGAGGCGCTGGCTCCATTCAAATAATCCTGCAACTGGGTTTTTCAGAACACCTGTTTGTTTGTTGGTTAACACACAACAAGCATCTTTATTTGTAATGTTAAAGCACAACTTGGGAAACCCATATAACACCACCGATAATTACAAACTCATTATCTTTCAACATTATCATTTTTAAATATTTCTCCTTCTCCTCTAAGATTTCTCCAAACATTTTTAAAGGAAGGCTGCCATTAACTTTGTGACCGGGTTTCGTGCTAACTTTACTGAACAATCAACTGTAGTCGTAAGAGAGAAAGACAAAATTAGTCTATATGAGAGTGAAATTTGGCTATCCTAATGGTGTGACTCTCAGCTTATTTTAAATTGCTGCAGCAACAAGGGTTGCTTGGTTTTGCTAACCTCAAGACCTTTTTTAAAAATAGTATAGATTAGCCTGCCAGTTATTTATCAACAGTTAGTATATACATTATTTATAGCGACAACCACTTGAAGTTTCACCCTGTTGCTTGAGAGGCTTTACAAAACATTTCAAATAAAAATTTAAGGTAATATGTGTACAAGAATGCTAAAGTTAAGAGTAGGATATGTTAGCATTGACTGTCCCATTAACGTTAGCTAGCTAGTTAGCAATACTTAAGTGTAAAATCTCCTTATATAATGATATTTTTTCTAAAAACTGCAAGTTTCACATTGTTTTACAAAGCTGACATATTTTCATTACATTAAACTACACTAGTAACAGCTACTGAAGGGCCCGACAGCATTCCAGGAGACGCAGCCTCCATCTTTGGCACGACTGCCCCTTTCCCACCACTGTATATCATATTGCTTGGGAGAATTTGGTCATTTTTCAAAAATTTTATTTAACATTAAAATAGAGGTTTTGAACACATAGGACCCCTTACCACATGACATTAACTAGCTAGCCATTTTTGATGTCTAATAATCCTGAAATATAGTGGGAAAACCTACTAAACATGATAAATTATGGCAACTATGTGCAAACAAACAAATGTATACTGTCTCAGAGGAAGTAAAATACTTTCTTGAAAGGCATCTTGCTGGTTATGTGGAGAAACTTGGCAAGGGAGGGCTGAAGATGGATGTTAACTTACAGCCTCCGAGTATTTACTGATGCTGTGAAGTGTAACCCTGGCATTCTCCCTGTCATCATGCCACACAATGTATATCATTATGTTATCAACAACCACTCAAGGCCTCCAAAAGTTTGAATGCTTATCAGAGTCTTGTGTCAAGATGGACAACAAACCCCTGTCACTGGATTTTTATAATATATTTGATATTGACACGTCTCTATGCATTATCCCTCACATTGTCAATGTCAACGTAGGTCATTTGTGATATATGACAGCAATACCGAGGTGAAATGTTGAGCATATCCATAACTTTCCATCAGTAAGTGCTGCTGCTAGCTTCTGTTCACTGCTGTTATTTAAACTTTTTTTGAAGTGGATCTAATGGGAGCAGTCTCGGGGAGCAAATAAACTCTTGTGATGTGAAAATGTATTCAAACTGTTGATCAGAGGGAAATTAGTTTAAATGTTTTAGAATGCTGTGGACTAACGTTACTGGCATAAGGTTAGCCTGTTACGTTATGCTGTGGTTTAGCAATCTCCTGTTGGCTGTCCAGAGATGGGAGGGTTGCATGTCTGATCTGCTGAAAATAACTAAGTGCAATAATATCGAGATTAAATAAGCATGTTCATGTAAGATTTCTTATCTTAGAACCCTAACTTCATTTCAGGAGGGAGGTTTCAGGAAAGGAGGGAGAGGATGAGATAGAGATGAGAAGGCGAGAGTTGTGTCAGAGGAGGCAGATGAAAAAGATGAGAAAGAAAAAAAACTAGAAAGAGATAATGAGAATATAAATTTAAACATTTTAAATGATCAAATGTTGCTTGAAAGAGATACGTGCATGGCGCTAATGCACTAACAAGCTAACCGCACTAACGCATTGACGCTGTGCAGCCCCACGCATGGGGCGATCTGTGCTAACTCGCTAACGGAGATTTGCCGCGTTAAGGCGATTATGGCGTTAACGTTGTTTTAACGAGATTAATGCTGACAGCACTAGTTTTTTCGTATTCTTCTATCTGAATCAACAGGGAAGCGATTAAAAAAAAGGTTAGCTTTGTGTCCTTGATGATTACTGCACCCAGCTGCGCAGCAGAATAAAGGGATTGAAGAGGAAAAAGGAGTAATGATATCTATGCAAACAATGTATTAGCCAGTGTATGTGATCGCTTCTGCTTATCACGTCCAATAATAATATCAAATTCTATTAATTAAAATATTATTTCATGTAATTTAAAAGCATTTATTTATTTCACTGTTTAAGTGTATAATGGTTTAATATGGCATGCCAAGAGTGACCAAATAAAAAAGACAAGCAATTCAATAAATAATTTAGTAAACGTGTCATTTATTAATCACAATTGAAAATAAATATAATAATAAATAATTTAGTCAATATATTGTTAATCCATTAAAACTTAATTTCCTTTAAATTAAAGCCATATTTTATTATTTCAATTAAGTATATCATGTTTCCCGTATGGGCATCAATAATGCCAAAATGAAAATAGCTAAAAATACATTATTAAATAATTAACTATGTTTGTCAATAGTTTATTAATTTTGGAAACGCATATATAAATCAACTATGAACAACGAACAAGGTATCAAAAGAAAATTATGCTTGAAGCTATATAGATACATCATCAGATGACACCAACACTAAAATCAGTTTTCTCTGGATGACTCAAGAGAAAGAAAAAGCCTTTCTTTACAAAATAATTAGTAATAAGTATTTTTTTCTGTTGTAGCTATAAGGTAGAGAACCATTTCTTCATATTGGGCTCATTAGCCATTTTCTACATTACAGGAAAATGGCTAATGTGTTAGTCCCCATAGGGAAATTACTTCTCTGCATTTAACCCATTCACCCATTGAATGGGTGGGCAGCCACCAATGCAGCGCCCGGGGAGCAGCGTGTAGGGACGGTACCTTGCTCAGGGGCACCTCAGGGTAACCGTTCAGTGACCGACCTTCCGATCATGGGGCAACCACTCTACCTACTGAGCTATCCCTGCCCTTGCCAATAACAAACATATTTATAAAAACTTTGTTTGATTCAGTGAGATAATATAATTAACTGGGTACAAACCTAATATAAAACGTTTAGGGTCAGAAAATATTTGTATTAAAATTATATCCTGAATGAAAACTATGATTTTTTTAATGTCTTTAATGAAGGTAGGCTATTATAGACAAGTACGACCCATCTGGGCCATTTATCATTATGCTGTCATATCATTTGGATCAACAGTTTTCGTCTATAGCCTAGGGAGGGGGGGTTACAAAAAACATCTTGATAAAAAATCTAGTCTATATGGGAAATAAAAGTTAGAACACCCATAGGGAATTGGGGACTTCTAGTCCTCATGCACCAGCCATAGAATAGGAGTCCCAGCTTACATCGTACTTCCTAATGCTATGTCTTGGATAGTCTCCGGGCACCTTTGCAGAGCTTGCAGCTTGTGCCCTGATGGCTGTGGTAGACTCCTGCCTCTATGGATCTGGCGATTAGGTTCTGTTCTTGTGCTGCCATGATCAGAGCCTCCGTGTTGTCCTTTACTGTACTTATAGGATTTCTTGATGTCAGCTACTTCCCCTATCTGTTAATAGTACATCCCATGCATGGATGAGGGTCGACTGTGTCTCTCAGTACCGGTACAGTGAGATTAAATAAACAAGGAAAAACTAAAGAATTCCTCGTATTTGCTCCTGAGAATCACATACTGTTTGGACATAGTTCCTTAAAACGCCTCTAGAGGGCAGCGATCATGCATCGTGTGATCCTGACATGCACAGGAGAAGAAGACGGACATGTTAGCTTTGTAAGAAGCAGAAGAAGAAAATCACAAGTTTTGTAGATTTATCATACATGTGCTTCCGTCACCGAACGTAACAGAAGATGTGCCCTAGCAGGTCGTATGAGAAGACACAAAACAGCAACAGACTGACGCTACTGAGTAATAACCAGCAAAACTTAATGTGTTGAGTACGCCTGCGCGTTTCTACCAGATCGTCGAGCCGCCCTTCCTCCCCGGCAACTTGCACCGCAGGGTCCGGCGGACTGCAACTCACAACAACCCCGAGTTGATTTGCTTATTCGCTTGAGCGCTTTTTGAGACAACATGGAGAGCCCACGACATGTTAATAACGGTAAGCTAACGTGTATGTAAAGATTTCTATGTCGCAACGAGTTATTGGCTTTTCTTTTTGTGTGTGTGCGCCCGATTTTGAACATGGCGTACCCCGCTCTGACATGGCGGTATCGTTGTGCTACGTTACAGCGCCAGGGAGCTGCTGCGTGCGGTGGTTAGTGGAAGGAGCTCAGCGTCAGCAAAGATAGTTATCTAAGAACGCTTTCGGTTATTTTATGACTGCATGCTTTAATGTAGCGGGCAGGGGTGGTTAACTAGCAGCAGGGGGTTGGCATCAGTTAGCAACCGAAATTAGCACTAACTGTAACAGCCACAGATGCTGCCTTCGGGGGCTTTAACCAGAGTAGCGAAGCGTTATGACACCTAATGTATGAAAGTCGAATAAACATTAAATATATAACGAGCAACGCCGTTTATATATTGTTATTCAAACGAAAAAGTGTGTTGATGTGTACATGTACTTTTACAGTCCCTAAGTTTTCCTCATTAGAGAGCCCGGGCTTTCACAGCCGAGTTTACTATCTGGGTAGAGACGCTCATGTCTGGTGCATCATAATTACGACGCTCTTGTTAGCCTGTGAATGTATATGGGGGTAGCCGTATCAGTCACCCTAAACTCCCAGTGCCTAGACCCACCTGAGGGCCCTGTTGTGCCAAAGTGTGGCAGATATTTCTGTTTCGTCGTTGTTGTTTTGTTTATTTATTCTCTGATATCTTTACTTAAAATAATTATATATAAAACAAAGAAATTATCTCTGTCTGCTTTATTGTATCTATATTTATAATGCTCTTGATCCTGATATTATTGCGAATTACAGACCTATTTCCAAACTGCCTTTTATCTCAAAGATTCTTGAAAAGGTAGTTTACAAGCAATTAATGTCCTTCCTAGAAGAACACGGTATTTTAGAAGTTTTCCAATCTGGTTTTAAAGCTTTACATAGTACCGAATCTGCCCTTTTAAGAGTTTTTAATGATGTGTTTTTGGCAAATGACTCAGGTGACTGTGTTATTATTGTGCTGTTAGATTTAACTGCTGCTTTTGATACAGTGGATCATAATATTTTAATTTCCCGTTTAGAGCAGTTGGTGGGTATGCAGAGTACCGCACTGCAGTGGCTCAGATCCTATTTGGCAGAGCGAACTTTCTCTGTGAAACTCGGGGAGTTTGTATCCTCTGTTGCTTCTCTTCAATGTGGGGTCCCACAGGGTTCAGTTTTAGGCCCGCTTCTTTTCTCTCTATATCTCCTACCCCTTGGGTCTATTTTCAGGAAACATGGGATTTCTTTCCACTGCTACGCCGATGACTCCCAGATTTATTTCCCACTTAAAAAGATAAATGGCTTCTCAGTAGACCCGCTGCTCAGATGCCTTGATGATATAAGGGCCTGGATGGCTTTGAACTTTTTACATTTTAATGAACAGAAAACAGAAGTGATGGTTTTTGGTGGCGCTTCTGAGGCCACTATTATAGATCTTGGTTCACTGGCACAGTATGTTAAACCAGTCATCACTAATCTGGGAGTTAAAATAGAGGCAAATCTTAAACTTGAAAGCCAGGTCAGAGCTGTTGTAAGATCTAGCTTTTTTCATTTGAGGGAATTAGCCAAAATAAAGCCCATCTTATCGAAACAGCATTTTGAGACAGTAATCCATGCCTTTGTTACTTCTAGGCTGGATTATTGTAACGCACTTTATTTTGGGGTTAGTGATGCGTCCATTAGGCGCCTGCAGGTTGTGCAAAATGCTGCAGCACGTCTTTTAACTGGAACAAAAAAGTTTGAGCACATTACCCCAATTTTAATTTCACTCCACTGGCTACCTGTACATTTTAGGATTGTTTTTAAAATTCTCTTATTTGCTTTTAAATCTCTTAATGGCCTGGCCCCCCCCCCACCTCTCGGAGCTACTACAACCATATACACCTGCCCGTTCCCTTAGGTCCGCCAATCAGCAGCTCCTTAAGGTACCAAAAACTAAGTATAAATCTAAAGGTGATCGTGCTTTTGCTGTAGTTGCTCCAAAGTTGTGGAATGATCTACCCTTGCATGTTAGGCAGGCCTCTTCTCTCTCTGAATTTAAAAGTCTTCTTAAAACATATTTATTCGCTGAAGCCTTTGGCATTGATTAGAGGGGTTGACTCAATTTGTTTTGACATGTTTCAATTTATTTTAGTTTTTTAGTTATTTATTTTATCTTATCTCATTTTAATTTTCTTTACTTATGCTTTTAGCATGTACAGCACTTTGTGAACTCTGGTTTTATGTTAAAGTGCTTTATAAATAAAGGTGGTATGGTATGGTATGGTATAATAAATCTAGTTCTTTCGGTTTGTTTATACAACTGTAATGTTAAACCTGTTGAAATTTCTGCTGTCCTCCTGGCCAGATCTCTCTTGAAAGAGATTTTTAATATTAATGAGACATTTAACCTGGATCTACCTTGCAACAGGAAAATTCTTACAGGCTCTCAGTGACTTCACATCATTACTGAGCAATATGTTTGACATATGTTGACAGACTATAACAACATTTTAAATTCCCATGCTCGTTTTTTGGCACATACCCCAAATCACTTTTTGGAAGACGATCGCTTTTGACACAACACACCGAAGCTCTCAATTGCAAACTTAGTGAGGTTCACTTCAGCTGTAAGTCACTGTGTAAAAGTTTTGAGCCACCTCTCATTACTTTGTATATTTCTCCCAAAGCTAGACTTTCTTGTAATTCTTTGTGATAGTTTGAACTATTTGAGCTATTATGAATTATTTGAGCACAAGAAAGGCTTCTAACTCAAGGGATGAAGCAGTGTTTCATCTATACTTAAGCGGCAATTTAGCAAAGAACTCATTTTAAATCGTATCTTTAGTCACTTTTACTAGCAGCCAGTGACATAAACACTAAATCACAGTAATAACACAGTGTGACAACATAAAATAGTAAGTCCTGAAGAAACGGGAAGAAAATCCTGCAAAGGCCTGACAATAGAAGCACCTTGCTCATCAGTTGAGTCATCTGCTCTTCACCTCAGTGGAAGGTTGGTTGTTGAGAAGTCATTCTTAATGAAGGGAAAGGCTGAAGTATGCTAAATCACCATGTAATGCCATCTAGCAGACATCTGATTAGGAGGTGCCTCATTTTTTTCACTGTTTCATTTCACTGTGTGTTATACTTGTATAACTATGCATGTGACAAATAAAGAACCTTGAACCTTTTAATCATGAAAAATGATTAAACACACTGCCAGTGCACACTATCGGTCATGGATTGGCCTCAGACAGGTCGTGAGTCTGGATTTCAACTTTATTGGAGCAGTGTGGGATCATCTAAAGATGGCTGACATCCAAAGAAGAGCTTTGAACGTCCTCCCAAAAGCCTGGAGAACTAATCCTGAAGACTAAAAAAATGACAAGGAATCTTCTGTGAGACAGTTCAGGATGTGTTGAACAATAAAGGCGATACCGGTGTACCAAATGCTCACGTTCAGGCTTGTTGTACAAACTTTTTTTTGTCATATATCCCTTTTTCCTGGCGAAATGTAAGCAAATGAGATGTGACTTGACTTTTTTTTGTTTGGTTTTTACAGCACTGTATATAATGCGTTACTTCATGTAAATGCAGTTGACCTTAAATCAGTGATCTTCAGCATTTATGAGCTTTCATTCATGTGGAAAGTTTGAAATAGACTCCACTGTCTCTCTTTCTCTCTGTGTTTGCATAACAGCAGTGGAGTTGCACCTCGTCTGATCTGTTTTTGTCAAACAATTAGTGTAACGGCCAGTGGAGAGCACATTAATCTAGTGCTACATTACGCCTCCAACCTGCTGTAAGCACTAATCCACAGGAAGTGTTCAGCATCATCGTGCTTTACTTCACTTTAAGAGTTCCCTTCACAGGTGGAAAGCTATTCTGGCTATGCTCCTAAGCTTCTAACTTAATTTCTTTGTAACGGAGCATGATTTCTATCTGGGACTATTTAACCACAGCCTTCAACATCTGCTCCTTCATCCACTCCGGGACTTAATCCATTTTCAATCTTGAGCACCTAATGCAGAGATATTTTGTCATAAAGTCAAAGCAGTTGCTTCTTCACATTCTCTTGATAGTTTCCGTTTATTTTGCAAGGCTCCAGATTAATTTAATCTACAGTGAGTAACTTTTTAAATATTGTACAAATATTTTCCAGATCCACCTCTCCTGTTGCCATCTCTTCGCCTCTTCATACCTCCTCTGCGCCTGGTATCTGCGGCCATGTGGCACGTCGTGCAGGGGGGAAGCGTGCACGACTATGGGATGGTGGAGGAGTTCATCAGCACGGTCACAGAAATCGTCCCTGAGATGCTAAATGCAGATCAGAAAGCTCAGCTCCTCCTGGGACTCAGAGCACGGGTAAGTCCCTCTTGTGGAAGAGTGGCTGCCATAGGCGAGGTTTAGAGAAATCTTTGGGGCCCTTGATTGAAATCACTGGAGGCTAACGGCTCTTTAGAGATCGACGCCGTCACCCATCTTTCTGAATTGCATTCTTTCTAAGAAGAGCAGAAACAGTGTTACTTGTGCTGTGCTGTACTAATGTACAGTAAAAAAAACTATTGCTTGTGTAACATTAAAGCATGCAGACCAGTTCTAGTAGCTTCCCTAAATAAAACTGAGTGAGTTCACCAGATGATAAAGTGCTGCATGGTGAGAGAACTGGAAATTTTTTGGGGTTAGGGACTCTAAAATGTATCTCTTTAACTGTTATGTAGTTGTACAGCTGTTTATTTTTACCCTATAGTCATGTATAATACTGATAACGGATCATTTTTTGAAATCCTTCCCAAACATGGACAACAGGCCAATCCTGTGTGGCTGTGTTGTTTTTAGTAATGGTTACAGTAATCAGGGAAATGTGGTGTGCTGACTGTTTGCTGCCTTGTTTAATCAGGCCTGTTTCTAAGCCAGGAGAGTCCCTGCTGTAGTTGGACTTTGTTAATGTTTTTTTTAATTAATAAAATCTTGTTTCAGGTTGTTCTTGAATTGTGTCGGACCGAGCAGATAACGGACAGAGAAACCATCGAGATGCACCTGAACAGGATCAAGGCCCTCGTGTCGACTTGGGCAGCACAGGTTAGATCCTTTAGAAGAAAAACAAGTGCCCTGTAGGCCAGCAGCCTGGTCATAGTTTCCCTCCGATTATTTTTTTTTTTTTCTTCCTAAATTGCAGCTTGTGATTTTTAGTTTTTTTTTTTTTCCAGCCGTCTTTTGCAGATGTTGAGTTTCCAGAGTCCAACTTTGTGGATCAGGTTGAATTGTTGTTGAAGGATCCTGAAGAGAAGGACAGGTTCTTCCAGGTTTGTAACATCATGTGCTGTCAAACTCATGTATCCTATCTAATAATAGAGAAACAGAATATATAATACACATTTCTTTTCCACCCTCAGCATGTTTTCCCTACTGACTTTGGGCCTGAATATGACAGTGCTATTCAGGTTTTAATGCTGGACTTCCTGTCCAGATTGGAGAAGCTTCTTCCAGTTCCAGATATTCAACAGGTACTAGAATAAGTGTGGCAAAGCGGCCTTTCCAGCACTATTCTACTTCCCTAAATAAGTCCAGTTTGCATTTAAAAAATTACAAATTTTCCAAGTAATCTTTCAAGTCAGAAGAGGGTTTATGGTGAAATTTTGGCCTTGGCTACCTTTTTATTTCCTTTTATTTGTATTTTTTGCATTTCTTCTCTAGACTGCTTCCATGCTCAGTGCCGTCCCTTCAGCTCTGGAGGAGTGTACACACTCGGTTCCTGACCTGCAGCACCTAAAAACTGTACTGCAATATCACACAACACTGGGACATTTCGACTGGAGCGGTGAGTCTCGTCTTGGGTCACGAGCACATTGTTGCTAATGTAGTCTGAATGGATGATGGACTTGTCTACAAACACTGTCCAGCTGTTCTCTGAGCTGTATTGATCTCTGGCATGATCTGCTCATCTCAGTTGGCATACAATACAGCAGCAAAGTGTATTTAGACAGAACGCAGACATGTGGAAAAGGTTAGAAGAGTTTATTTGCAGTTTATTTTCAGTTAGGTTATTTGTAGAAAAAGTAACCTGATGAACATTAATGTTTCACTTTGAGAGAAGATTAAAATGTCCTCAACCTGTTACTAAAACAATTAAAGTTTAAATGGTCCACATTCTACTCTCTTTTACTTCTGTGGAAGAAATGTAACAAAAACTACATTTATCTCTGCTTTGCAGCATACCAACTAGGGCTGCAAAAATTAGTCGACTAGTCACGATCGTCGACGACTGATTTAATAGTCGATGCGTCGTTTGAAGCTTTGTAAGATCCCAAAAGACGCAGGAATAAGTGGTAGGATTTAAGAGTGTAATAACGGACTGAAACAGAAGATGGCAGCACTGCATGTACAAGGATGCCAGCTGCCGTTAAACCCCGAAGAAGAACTAGCTCTGTCCCAGTTGTCAACAATGGCGGCAGCTAGTTAGTTTTAATATTACTCTTAGTATTCTTTCTGGGTCACAAAATAAACGTTTGGCGAGAATGTAGCTGTGTAAACCTCAAATATCTGCTCAGTTTATCAAGACACCACATATTTTCAAAAGTGCTCCGACGTTTTCGGAGACGTCTGTTACCCACCAGCTCAATAGTTAGCCGGGGTTCAAGGCTCACTAGAGCCCGTGAGAACACCGGACTCCCAGCAAATCGTTTTCAAACCCACCGCTGTCTTTCGTTACTCAGGTTAAACATATATAAGTCACTTAGATAACTTAAATGTTATTGTTTGGCTTTTTTTAGTACTTTATTTGTTCCTGAGTAAATCGGTTTGGCTAAGATTAAAGTTATAGTTTTTACACAGCTGAATAAACGTCAAGCAGACAACTGATTATCAGAAGTGTGAGATGGTTGAGAATATACTCCGGTGTCCTGTTATATTTTAGATAACAAGGAGCAGACGGCTGAGTTTATTAAACTTCACTGAAACAATCTGCAAATTTCATTAAAATTTAATAAACTATCATCTTGTCTTTATTTTTAGTTAGCACATAATGATAGTTATATAAGAGCAGATGTGTGCTGGTGCAATAAGCTGTACGTTTTAAGTCCAATCGTTGCATGATCTGATTAGTCGACTAATCGCAGAAATAATCGGTGACTAGTCGACTATCAAAATAATTGTTTGTGGCAGCCCTAATACCAACCGATAATTGGTGGTCAGAACATTTTTCTTCTTTGATGGTTAACTAGTCTCATAACATTTGTCATAAACAGACCATTCATACCTAAAAACATCCAGCTCTTAAAATTAGGTGGTAGCACTTATTTTATTTTTTATTTTTTAAGCACCATCTTGACCGGGGTTCCAAGAGATCTGAAAATGTGATGTGAACCGATCGATGAGAGCAACTCATCACGAAAATGAAAGCTTTTACATAGTTTTATAAACCTGACAATAAAGGAAATGGCTACGCAAAAAACAACACCACAATCACACAGTCTGACACAAAGTCATACACCAAGCAGGAGGTATACCATCACTTAAAAAACAAAAAGTAATTGAGGAGTCTAGTTATGTGTGCAGTCAATTATATTTTTCAGGGGATTTTTTTGTTTCTTTGTTTCGTACATACAGCGTAGTGGCTTCTTTGTCATATTAACAATCTTCCAATTATATTTTGTGAATCTTTGTGTTAATCTGTGGAAAGTCCTCTTGCTCTTATATTGAAAGTTCAGAAGCTGCTAACCAGTTAGCTTGAGGTCTTCTTAATTCACATTTTTGCACTGGTTGGTGAACCATTTCAGTGCTGTGGTGGCCCACATAGTTTCTCCTCGTGTGGTCAAACAGCATTCAACTCCACCATCTTGGACTCCAGCAGGCAATGGTAGTTCATTTTTGGGCAGCTAGAGGGCAGCTCTAACCAGAACATCCAGCAGGTGAAGAGCTGCTTTATGACTGCAGAGCAAATGAGGACTACAGAAGCTTCCTGAAGTCCAAGATGGGCGAGTTGTGGTCCCTTCATGGGATTTTTATAATATCACAAGCACACTACTCACAACATTACAGGAATATTTGGACTAACACAGAATAACACCAATTCACAACCCCCAAGAGGGACTGGTTTAGCACTTGGTGGTCACTCTATTTTTTTTCTAGTTTTGGTGTTTGTTTGTGTCCTTGCCACTGCTAGGAGCATGGAATGGTACATGTAGGCCACTCAGGCTGCAGGAACCTTTTACCAGCAAACTGATATTATGCACAACACTACCACGAACACACTTTTGCTTTTTCTTTGAGCTTTGACACTCTAACAAAACTAATGCATTCTTCTTTCTCCTTCAGATGAAACTCAGGCCATTCCATCTTCATTTGGGAATTGCATCCTGTCCTCGCTGTCCCTTCCTCAGCTGGAGAAGGTTGTGATCGATCCAGACCAAATACAGTTACAGCACGCACCAGAGCAGCTGGAAAGCTGCATGACCGTCCAGGTGGAGGGTGAAACTGTGACGCTGCTGGACTACATCCAGATCGAACAGGCGCCCAGTTTGGTCGATGACCAAGAAGAAAATGTAATAAATGAGGAGGAAACGGAAGAAGACGGAACGCAAGAGGAAGCAGGCGATGCCTTAAAGCCGGCCGCTTTTCAACCACTTAAACAAAGCAAAAGACTTGAGTTGAAGAGAAGAGCCTTAAAAGAGGATCAAGACTCAGCGACGGCTAAGAGACAAAGGAAAAAATACCCTAACAATAAAACATGTCCTGTGTGCAATAAGACTTTCCTGCGGGCGGCGGCCATGAGACGGCACCAGGAGATTCACGATGCAAACCGGGACCTTAAGTACAAGTGCACCAGCTGCGACAAACGATTCAGGGACCATTACGACATGAACAGACACACCATGCGCGTCCACGAAAGGGGGGAGATGTACAACAGCGGTAAAGAGGAAGACTCAGGGGATCCAAGCACCTCAGAGATGTCAGAAGACAGAAACTGCTCTTTTTGTGGGAAGTATTTTGCTCGCCGAGTGGATATGGAGCGGCACATGAAGTCTCACTCAGAGGATCGCCCATACAAGTGCTCTTTCTGTGAGAAGAAATTCAAGAATCCTTATGTTTTAAAGAGACACCAGAAGGAGATCTGTAAAAGCAGAGAGCAGAAGAAGGTAAGGAGGAAAGAGGCTCAGCGCTCAAATACGCAGCCAGCTTCGGAGGTGTCGATGGAGGGTAAAGTCTGTCCCATCTGCAGCAGGATCCTCCCCTGCACTGCAGACATTGCAAAGCATTTACGATCTCACTCCGAAGAGCGTCCCTTTATTTGCGTCACATGTGAGAAAGGCTTCAAGTACAAAGACACGTTAAAGAAGCATCAGATTATTCACGGTCATGAGGGCATCAGAGAGGAGCAGACCAAGACGGTGGAGCAGATTTTGGCTGAAGCCGAAACTTTTACGCAGAACTGCGTGGAGACTGGAGACGCTGATAAGCAGGAAAGTAATCTGGACACTCCTGCAGACACATGTGAGGAGCCCCCCGCTGTGCCTATGCGAAAAGTGGCCAAAAAAGGCCTGAAAGTATGCCCGGTGTGCTCTCGAGCGTTTGACAGCGTCAAAACCCTGAACAGACACATACAGTGTCACACGGACGATCGGCCGTATCACTGCGTCCACTGCAAGAAGCGCTTCAAACACATGCACGGCCTCAAGAGACACCAGATTTACGCCATCTGTCACAAGAAAACCAGTCGATTCTTGTGGAAGAAGGAGCATAGGGCGGGGCCGAGCCAAAGCGACGCGAGCAGCGCTGACCTCCAGCAAGGGGCCCCTCTGAAGATCCCAGTGTGGTGTTCCAACTGTGGCAAGAACTTCGAATACCTGTCCGCTTTGAAGGACCACCAGGAGAACGTTTGCAAGCTGGAAATGAGGGATATTATGAAATGTGACGACTGCGGGAAAGAGTTCAAGAGCATGACCATGCTCAAAGTGCACCAGAGGATCCACGACCCCCTGTACTGCAAAGAGTGTGGGAAGATCCTGGCAAACGAGGCTGCCTTTGAGAGGCACAAGCTAATGCACAGACCTATGCAGTGCACAATGTGCGACAAGACTTTCACTTTACTGAGACGCTTGAGGGAACACTACGAGAAACAGCACAACTTCTCCGGGCCGTATCCCTGCCCGCAGTGTGACAAAAGCTTCATCCAGCTGTCCTACCTCGCCATTCATCAGAGAATCCATAAAGGAGAGTTCCCTTATGTTTGTAACTTGTGCCCGGAGAAGTTCAGGTCCTCCAACTGTCTGACGGTGCATCAGCGGAAACACACTGGGGAGAAACCCTTCCTCTGCTGGCAGTGCGGGAAGTGCTACCGCTCGGCCTCGGAGCTCACGGTCCACATGGGAACGCACTCGGAGGAGAGGCCGTGGGCCTGCACACAGTGCAACATGGCGTATCGTACCAAGCTGCAGCTCACAAACCACGTGGAGCAAGTCCACATCGGGGTCCGGTATCCCTGCAACAGCTGCGGCAAGCAGTTCATGAAGGAGACGTCACTGAAGAGGCACGAGCTCATCCACACAGGAGAGAGGCCGCACCAGTGCACCGTGTGCGGGAAGACCTTCCTGACCGCCAACGAGCTCAGGCTCCACAACAGGTACCACACCGGGGAGCGGCCATACAAGTGCGAAGTGTGCGGCAAAGCCTTCATCCAGTCGGGCTATTTGAAGTCGCACATGCGGATCCACACGGGAGAGAAGCCATTTAAATGTGACATATGTGACAAAGGTTTCAGGTTGTCTTACCACATGAAGAAACACAGGCGGACTCACGCCGGGAAGCCAAAGAGCTACGTATGCGAGGAGTGTGGGTTAGCGTTCCTCCAAAAAAAATCCCTTTGTGAACACTCGCTCACTCACGAATTTAAAGTGGAGTCATCTTTCACAGAGGAAGTGAGAATAGAGTTTCAGTAGAAATCCAAATCTCTCTTAATGAGATGGTTCACCAAAAACACTCTGACCGGTTTAAACGTTGGTGCTTTTGTTGCTTTCCATTCATTCTGATGTTCTGAAGAACATATCATTGATCTCTAAGACGTGTGTATCTAAAACCAGTGAACATTTTCAGCTTGCAAATCTTTCTGCAATAAAAAAAACTTGAATTTTACCATCTCTTCTTTGTTTTTGAATGAGAAAATTGCTTATGTTGTCTAGTAATTTGGGGTTTATCCTAGTAGTGTGAAACGTGGCCCTGCACCTAAGCCAACCGAAGGATCTGAAACTCCATAAAGCACCCCTCCAATAGCCAAACCCACCTGTTCTCTGATTGGATAGTTAAATTTGTGATTGACATGACATTGGCCAATCAGATGAAAGAAAGAAAAACTGGGTCAAAATTCGTACTTGTAACTTGAAACTTGAGTGCAGAGTTTCACAGGTATTTTTTTTGGCTAAGTCCACACACAAATCTTTTTACGCACACACAAATTCTTTTTACACATACAAAACTGATTTACGACCACAATTTGAGCCCATAGCAAAACTACAAAAAAAAAGTTCTGTCCAAATAAAATATAAGCAGCTGAAAGATGGGGAAATCTCGGCTTGTTCTATTTTTCGTGAATAAACGCACCATCATGGAGAAAAACATTCCAGAGACGAAGCGAAATAAAATCAGAGACCTTTAATATGATTTAACCTGTGGTCTTTTATTAGCTGTCCACAAAAGCATGTCATGGAACGACAGAAACTGTAGCACGAGTGTAACATTCCTTTTTGTTGTTATACTCCACCACATCCCTGCTCCTCACACCATGTATAATTTATATTTCATATATATATATATTTTGTACAATATACATGTTCTCATCAAAGGAAAAGAAAAAAAAATGCAAAAGTTCATCCCTCCCCCTCGGTTGGGTGTGAAATCTAGTGAATATCCCATGCACGTTTTCACTGCATCTAGGAGAAGTGTCGTTTATTAGGAACAAGTATGCAGGCAAATAAAGGGGAGGGTCTCGGTGGACGAAGCTGGTGTATAGAGCACATTCTCAACAACATTAAACAAGAAGAGCCATGCGAACCGACACTTACTCTACAGCTTGGACCCAGTTTGGAATCAAAAGCGCCAGTACAGGGGCTAAAGTTAGTCTTTTGCTAATGGCGTAACATTAAGACAGATTTTAAAAAAGGATTGTTTTTTCCTCTCTATTCTAATGTCAAAGCCATATATGTTTCTTTGAAAAAAAAAAAAAATCACAATAAGACTGAAACTTAAGCTCACAGTTGAAATACTAATGCTTTTCGATTGAGAGAGAGAGAGGCTACAGTAACACTGGCACAGAAAGTGCTTGACATCATTGTGAACCTTTTCACCTCTGCGGAGACAAAAACGGCTTGCATCTTTTAAAGTTACGTTTCACATTTAAGAAGCGAGTGTGGTGAGTCGACATCGTGACTGTCAGCTTCCTCAAAGGGTTCACGGTAAAAATGAACACCACGGTGGCAAAACAGTACATGAAGGGGCGTCACAAAAGAGACAGAAATAATATTCATATATATTCAACCTTCTGTTTCAGTCTCAGTCACTCGTATATAATCGTCTTTCAGCTCATTATACTCCATCTCCTGTGGCATATTGCACATCATACCACTGAAAGTAATACAATTTAATGGAAATATTGCTTAATTTTTAAAACTTTAAAGTTTATATTTATATAT
This sequence comes from Diplotaxodon limnothrissa, assembly GCF_057381915.1. Lineage (NCBI taxonomy): Eukaryota > Metazoa > Chordata > Actinopteri > Cichliformes > Cichlidae > Diplotaxodon > Diplotaxodon limnothrissa. The sequence continues at coordinate 24,665,151 of NC_140612.1, forward strand.
CTCTATATATTCTTTTCCCTTTTGTAAAACAAAATAGCGGAATGTAAAATAAAATATATCATGCCGTGTATGTAGGTAAGAAAATAAAGCTGTAGGATAACATCTGTACTTTCTTTTCTGTAGCTATTTACAGCTTTGTGTCAATGTGTGTGTGCGTATATGCCCAAATCTCTCTCTCTTAAAATGATTTGCAGGAACCAAAACAAATAATATCATTATTTTTGGAACGTGCTACAGTTTTTTAAATGATACCTTCCAATTACAGGAGGAACAACCACCACAGAGTATGAGGACACTTGAACGATGTTTGCATTGTTTAGCCAAAGTGAAGCATCTGGTTTCCTTTTTTTTTTGGTTTCTCGCTGGATTGGAAAACTTTGCACGTTTGCTGCACTGTTACATTCATGAAATACACTGTGTGGTGTGCGATTTCCTTAGAGGGAGAGAGGTACCGGTTACATCGGATGGGTTCGATTAAAACGTTCTTTTGAGCAGCAGAGCTGACAGTTGTTTACATTTGGTCCTTTAAGGAGTGAGACGCGTTATTTGATGCAATCACAGGGATAAAAAGGTTGAATTATTGCACACTTTGAGCACTGAGTTTAAATTCCCACTTTTTTGGATGCGAATTAAGAAAATTCACTTTTACATAAAAACCACCAGTCAACCAAGTCCTCCAACCCCCAAACCATCTTCTGACCTTTTGAACATTTTTTGGGTATTGATAAAAATTGGTAGATATGCGTACTTGTTTTCCAGTTAAACTGTCCTCAGATTTGGTTGAACTTCTGTTTTTAATCTAAAAATTTGGCGCTTTCCTGAACCGAAGTTGACATTCATGCGAAATAAAACGGCAGCGGCAACTTTTTTTTAAAAATGTTTTGATTAATCTCTGAGAAAAATAATAAACAAATTTAATTTCGGAGTTACTGTTTGTTTAAAACATATCAGAACGGGAAAGTTTATTTTCCTCCTCACCTTAAATTGAGCTTTTAACCGCTTTCATCTGCACACTGCGCTCATTTTTCTTGGTAGTCATAGTTATCATCTCCCGTTTTTTTTTTTTAATATATAGGCTTGTTTTTTCTTCACACAGTTTTTAAATCTATCATGATGATTAAATTAAACTAAATTAAAACAATTGTTTAGTATTTCAAAGATGTGTCACTTTCATTTGCTTTTTAAACTAATTTCCAGAAAGGAAGGAGAGGAAAATACAAAGCAGTTGGTGTCCATAATTATGAACGCACATTGAAAGCTGTGGAAAGATATCCCACGTGCCTACTTGGAGGATGTGTGCATAGCGACTGCAGAAGTCCGAGTATCTTCCACAGGACTGCCCACACAAATTCTTGAGTGGGTGCTCTGATCATGAAATTTATGAGGTTTATGCTGCCATCCTTCTGGATCACTGCTGTAACTCTAAAAGTGCTTGTTTCATTTTCTTTTAGTTTGAGCAACTTCACACATCAGATGCATCAGGTTGTTTTATGGAATCTACTATTTTAGTTTGGATTTACTAAATTTATTTGAAGCTAATTTTACACCTCAGCACTCACAGATTTACCCTCACCAGCCATACACCTTTCTAATATCGGGGTGAACACCTGCTTTCACAGATTCAACAAGGTGCTGTTGTTTACTCCAAATTCTGACCCTTTCGCCTGAATGTTGCAGCAGAAATCGAGACTCATCAGACATTTAACGAGCAGTTGAACTGGATAAAGTGGCTGTGTAAGTCAAATAACATCGTCTAAATTTACCCCATTTAGACTTGCAATTAACATATGTCCAAACCACACAACATTTGGAGGTCTTATTTTACCGAGCTGCTTCATGGAGCAGCTCAGTCAAATAAACAGAACCCTGACGTGGGACGTGCCATGTTTTTTGACAAGTCCAACTAATTTCCATACTGATTACAAGCAGAGTGGAGAGACCGAGGATGCATTTTTATACCGGTTGTAAATATAAAGACCCATAAATCAGATATGCATTGAGAGAACGTGTCCAGATACAGATGGCTGGTATAAATAGGGTAATTGTGCCTCTAATAAACTCAGTGCTCTGTGCAGGATTCAGCCTCTCCTTCGAAGAATTCATGTGGGGGTGAAGCCTTAAACAAAGAGTGACTTTAACATGCATCTCATGGTCTACCCCGATGGCTTAGAATATTATCTGAAAGAGCTCAAGTAATTTGAGGCAAAACCTCTTCAACACCTCACTCAGCCTACTCAGTCTACACAGAAAGCACACCTAAAGCAAAAACAGAGGAGTCATACGAACAGAGTAAACATGCAACTTTGCATAAACAAGACGCACAGCAGGGAGCACATTCAATGAGACTGGTGTCAGCAGCCAAGCGGGTGTGTGTAGGGGAGGTGGGGATACTGTACATCAGCTTACAAAAAACAAAACAAAAAAAACAATAACAAAAAAACTAACACTATGACTTTCAGAATGTATTAACATGCTTACTTTAAGCATCTTTAAAGAGAAAGTCCCTGCCAATTGAAACCCCCCCTCTCCAAATCCCACTTTTGATCAGTTTTGCAGTGGATACAAAGTTAACAAGCAGCGTTTTCCCCTTACTTCCCCTTGCGAAAGTGGTCCGTGAAGTAATATCTGCATAAAAAGCAACACCAGGGGTCAGCTCAGTTGACAAGATGTCATGCAAAAAAAAATACCAATAATAGTAACAATAATTTTTTTTTTTTTAAAAAGAGTCGTCCGTGGGCGTTATCGCAAGTTAATTTCCCAGTTGGGCATCCATGTTTCAAGCATAAGTCAGCATAGATTTCACTGAGTGGGCCGTCTTTAGTCGAATGAGTGCCGGCCGCAGTGTCAGCCACGGTGGAAGTTCCTGTGATCAGTTTGGCCTCTGCACACAGTAGATATAACACAGTGAATCCAACATAGAAGAGACAGAATGAGATGTAAATAAGAGCCACCTAAAAGTCCGCCTGCTGGCTTTGCTACTAATCACTTTTATTGGTTGTATAGAAGGGTTATATCTAGATTTTGGCATGTGTAATGGCATCCACTTCCATAAAGTATTATTGTTTGTAAACCACAGTCTCATTTCGCAGATGATAACGAAGCTGCATTTATTGAGTTAAAATTCTACTCTACCTTTTTGAGTGAAAAACAGTGTACAGTAGCCTATGTATTTCATGCACGTATCCTATATGAAATACAATAGAAATTTTTTAGAATCATGGTTAGAGCTAAATGATACTGTTGGGTCAAGGCAGTTCTGTTTTTTTTGTTTTTTCTTGTAGGTTTTTATTACTCTTCAGGGTGTGGAGTGACCGATGGGAGCCACAGGGCAAAAGAGTTCAAGGTCAGGAAGTCGCAACATGAACCCCCATTGAGCTGCAACAGGCAGAATTAAAGGGAATTCCTGACTTAAAAACATCCGACAGCTCCTCTTCATCAGCAGGGTGGGTGCTTGGTCAGGGGAAAACGGGGAAGTAAAGCGGGACGCTGGATGCTAAAAGTGGCATTACATGGATGCTGTGGTTGGATCGAAGGGCTCCGGTGAGGATGACGTCACACCACGGAGCCCTTGGAGGTGGAGAGGTGGATGGAGTGGATGCGTGCGGCCAGAGTCTTCTCCAGGTCGTGGAGGATGTCGGAGCAGATGCCGGGGCTGGACACGGGGCTCTCGGCGGGGGAAGGTTCGTACAGGAGCTGCTTGAAGCCATCGAGTTCGATCAGCAGCACCATGTTCTTCAGGAAGTAGCCCTCGATGAAAGCCGTCAGCTCCGTGGCACCAAGGAACTACAATGAAAATGAAAGATGAAAGGAATGTGTGACATTAGCAGCTTTCAAATTCTGATTATATATAATTTTGCCAATATTCCAGTCATATTCCAGCCCAAAATTGGTAATTGCTTTTTAAGAACAGTCATCATTATTATCCCAGTGTTTGAACCTTACAATAGCAGCTATTAATCTGTCAATCTAGCACTTTCTTTAAATATCTTTAATTAGTTTACTTTGAACAACTAACAGGGTATTTTTATTCCAGTACTCAGGCGGGAAGATGGAAATAAAGGTGGAATTTTCAGCTCGAATTTCCCCACTTGGAAAGTTGTAGAAACCCCACAAACACCAACTTCACAAAACTGTAAAACCGGTACTCTGTACTACCACTTTTAGCTTCTGAGCTAAAAGCAACACAGCTTCTAATTAGGTATTCACTTTAAAATAAAACTATTATCCTGTTTTACAAGTTAATTTGTCAATGCACCTTTTCTGCAATGTAACTTAATAAAAAATATACAGCAAATGTTAACAAACTGAGCAACATTAACACAATATAAGCAAGACAAACCCTGAGACTGGAAAATAAAGCCAGTGTATATAAGGGCCATTTCTTTAATGTCCATGTGAGGTTCCCTTAAAAGTCAGTCAGTTGCCATTGACTCCCATGTTTTAATGCTGTTATAGCAAATTTTACGTTTTACAAACGTATACGTTATTAATGGTTTAATCACACTGCCATCTAGGCTTCATCACAGAGTCCTGGAGATTAGCTGGAGACCGCCTGGCAACCTCTGATTGCTGAGGAAAAAACATGTATTTCCTGTTCGGTTGGTCAGTGATTGCTCACAGATTAAATCTGTTACCTTCTTGTGATTGTGTTGATTACCTGCCGGTTACCTTGGTTCCCTGTTGTTTCCATGGATGATGCCAACGTGTCTGCAAACAGTGGCAAACTACTTCTACTACCACCAAGTGGTAGTAAAGTCTGAAATGCTACGTCTCACTACTGCAATCAATACATTTAAAAATCGCAACTTTTCCTTTGAAGACAAGTGGGTATGCTTTTCTGGTACGCATTGCACTTTCCACAGTTTCACTACTGCTCTGCAAGTAGTTGGCAAGTGTTTGCAGACAAGTCTGTGTCTTCCATGCACCAAAGCATTATTATTATTCCCTATTCTCAGTTGAGCCTAGCATGACTGCGGCTCAACTGAACATCTTGATCGTGTCTGGTGTGTCAGCCCATGCATAAAGTTTTTGTTCCACTTTGTTCCATTTGTCATTTGAGTCACTGCTAATACAAAAATATGAGAGCAGCTTGAAAAATAGTGTGTGTGGTGGTTGTATTGCCAGTCTGCAATTGTTAATTAATGGCATGTTTGCACCTTATGTAAAAATTCATTACACAAACCCCTCCCAGTATGTAAATCAGCTGCTAGAGACCGTAAGCCTCCCACCTTAGCGTGTTTGTAGAGGTCCACACAGGTTTCGGTGGTGATGTTCTTGGAGCAGATGATCTCACAGTGTCTCTGAAGGGCCTCTAGTTGAAAGAATTTGGCTGCAGACAGGAGCTACAGGGAACAGTACAGCCACACAGAATGAGGCACAGGACTCGGGATTAGAAATGTTAATACTCATGCTGTCACTCCACAGGCTTTGGTTAAGTCTTTCTTACCTCCATTACTTCAGTGTTGCGTATGTGCAGGGACTCGGTGCCTCCACAGTACAAATACTGCATCACCAACTGTAACAGAGAACAGTACAGGCTTCAGGTTATGAAGCTGATGAAGAGTACAAGAGGGACCCTTTTTTCTGTTGCTTTTTTTGTGCCTCTTTTTTGGCTCCATTCTGTCACCTGGAAAGTAATCCAGATTTGAATTACATATGTAAATTTAAGCATTTACATATTTTCACTGCTATCAAATACCTTCCCTGCATCCAGTGATATTTACTCTCATGTTTTCTTTTTATCGCCATTTAAAAAGGAACAAGCATTCAATCAGTAAAAATAAAGAGCAGACCAGAGATAAACAAGTCCCCAGCAGGACTGGAGAGAAATTGAAAGAGACAAGGGGAAAGAAATGGGAGGGGGAAGCTCTGGGGCCGCAGTTTAATTGTGTCTTCTGTAGCCTCATGGATACACCCAGTGGAAAGCTAAAAGATAAAGAACATCCAGAAAGCGAGCAGGAACAACATTTCCAACATTTTAGCAGCCGCCAAGCCGGTTCAAGCTCACGTTTCTGGGCTCTGGGTTTACAGCTAATGTGAATCATTTAAAATCAGAAATGTGCAATACTGCTGACAGACTTCATTTAACCCTTTTCCAAAAAGATTCATGCCATTCCCACAGATGTGCACAAATTGGGTCAGCCTTAAGCTTCATACGGTAAAGTTGGAGTTATATACTTTCTGTGTTTGAGAATTAAATGGATTTCTTAATCTCGATTGTTTAACTATGTACCTAACACCATTCCTTCAGAATAAAACAATCAAACGTGGAGCCTGTTCTTATACTCATAGGGGACGATGAGTGTTGTGGGTCTGGTTGAGAGTGGGAATAGGTTTTGTATGCACTGAAATCTTTCTTCTCTCACCCCAGAGAAGAACGGCAGACGGCTGCCTTCTCCCTGAGCCTGGATCTGCTGGAGGTTTCATTTCCGTTAAGAGGTAGTTTTTCCTTCCCACATACATTCTACCGTACAATATAAAGTGACTTGAGGCAACTGTTGTTGTGATTTGGTGCTGTAAAAATAAAACGGAATTAAATTGAACTGAAATAAACGTCTTACATGGAAAATATTGTACTTGACATGGCTGATCTCAATGCAGGTGTTTTCTGCTGCTGGTCGGTTTTGCAGCAGCGACTTGAACCTAAAAACAACAACAACAACAAAAAACAGATAAATTCTACATTATTTTTCCCATCGGTGCGCTTTTGTTTTACAAAATAAAATAGGAGCAAAGTTTCAGGTTACCTGGGTGAAGCTGTAAACAGCAAAACTTTATGTGCATAAAATGGTTTCCCCTCCACCAGGAAGGTAACATCAGACATCTCCTTGTTGTTCAGGAAGTGGGGGTCTAAAAAAAACAAAAGAAAAAAAAAAGAGAGATTTATTCACGTCTCCCACACAATGCATGCAGAGCAGCAAACAGCAGAAGATTAAGCTAATGTGGCCATTAATTACCGCAAGGCTGATTCATCACGCGCCTATCAGTGCTGAATTATCAAATCGCGTTAGCATTCCTAAACGGCAGGGGATTTGCATTTGATATCCGGTGTTTGCATCCTCGAGTGCATTTCATTCACTGCACACAAATCAAGCGATTTAAAGCACTTTATTTAAACCCTGCCAGTAAATGATCAGCAGGTGGCGCTGCAGCGCCGTCACTGAATGTTTCTCTTCTTCCTCGTTTCTCTCAAAGAAATGTCTAAAATAAAGTTTGAGGTGTTAATGGACGATTTGGTTCATTACAGACAAGTGGACCCATTTTATCTGCACATAGAGAAGGGTCATTCCTACTATTCGGTGCCATTTCAGTGTGATCACTCTTCATCAAAAAATACAAAATTTTGAATTATTTTAACATTTCATCTAAAAGAGGGATTTTCAACCTATAAGAAAAATGTATTGGTCCAGCTAAGGATATTATATTATAATATTTTTTTAAAATCAAAGTCTTTACCCATGACGTGCCAAATGTCCACCCTGTTACAGGACATTCAATTTTCTATTAATAACTGTTTTGAATACACAGTTATAGTAATATTTACATTTTCTAAAAGCTACAATGTCCCTTTTTAAAATCTGCAAGAAAATTTCAAGGAAGTATTTTAAACAAGCATTATATTGAAAGAAGACAGGTTCAGTTTTAAGACAGTGTAATTTCAAAAGATTGTTTTTAGATTCAAAGGGAATATAAAAAAAAATTGGCTCCATTTTTAAGTAACTTAATTTTGCTGATTCATTCCCTCCCAATAACCAAAGAGACATGCATTATGTTTGTTGATTTGATTTAATTAACAAAAGAAACACACAGGTAACAGGGTGGACAGAGGAGAAACAGGGTGGACAGGAGGTAACAGGGTGGACATAACATCAGTGACAAAAAATACCACCTTAAAGAAACTTTGAACACCTTCACCATGCCCGTCCAACCAACACAGGTAGATACATGTCCACATTAAACAAGCAAATTTTCACTGTACACCCAACATAATGAACATTTTTCTCACACATTTTACCTATGCAACAGACCAGCAACTCCAGTTTTTTTCAAGGAAATCCCACACTTTCCTCTCCAGCTGAACTGACCTCTTATTCAAAGGTGTTGGTTCTTTCATCAGACACACAACCTGGTCATCCCTATACCAGGTTATGTCCTCACGTGGACTTGGCCAGTGGAACTTGTTGGTCCCGTTCTTGTGCATGCATTTCACTTTAACATCCTCTTCAACCTCCAGAATGATTCCTGGGTAGGGTTCACCATCGTAGTTGATAATGCACCACTGACCAATATGATCTTTTGTGATGTTCTCAGGCCGGGTTGGTCCCTCAGTGCAATGTGGACTTGCCTCTTGACTAAGGCTTATCTCCTTCAGGCCATAGCATTCACAGTCCAGTACACCTTTGTCTGCCTGGCAAAGGCAGGTTATGTCCCTGTATTTTATTGTTCCTGGAGAGAAACTGAGTACTTGGTGGATTTTCATGGTTCCTTTGACCCTCTGCTTTCTTTTCCTTTCTCGCCACTGCTTTCTCTGTGCTCTCTTCTGTCGTTCACTGAGATCTGCCACTTTCTTTTTTTCCCCTTCCTCTCTGTCCTTTCTCCACTTCTCTTTTGAGATATATCTGTCTTCTCTCAGGGTCAGCATCACGATGTGCTCGGTAGCGCCGCTGCTTCTCCGCAGCAGACATTGGTGCCATTCCCTGAAAAATGTATACTATTCAAAATCTTCTAAAAGTATATATATACAGGTTAATAATAATTACCAATACACACTTTTATAAATAACCCTAAACACTAAACTTCTATCATCTTACGTCCCCCCTGTTACCATGTGTCCCCCCTGTTACAGTGCATAGCAATAACAGGGGTGACGGTAACAGGGGGGAGATTTTATGCTAAACTTAGCCATTACTACTAGTATGATGAACAACAAGCTAGTACATGGTGACCACTAAGAACCATTTTTAACATGTTTATTAGCCATATTATAAAAATGACAAAAAAAAAATTGTTTCCACTATTAATAAGCGTAACAGGTTGGACGTGTTATGCTTTGCCACATTACAAAATCTTGCTAAAACATTGAAAAAAGGGTTGATTAAAGAGTGGTACTTACTCGTCTTCTTCTTGAAAGTTTTCCCTCCAAAATATGTTACATCCGGGAGTGTCATGTGACTAAAAGAATAATCAGGTGATGTGTTCTATGGAATTCTTATCAGAATAACAGGGGTGACAGTTGATTCAGGGACACATTTTTTTAAAAGATTTTAAGTATTAAACATGCATTAATAATAAAAAAGAACATTTGATGAGGAACATTAGAAATAAGCCAATCCAGAAATGATGAAAAATCTAGATTTTTTTTTTTTTTTTAAGTTATATTTGTAACTGAAGTCGAGCAAGCATGACTGGGGACATAGTACTTTAGTGACTTGTGCTAAAATAAAAGTAATTTACTTTTAATGTATTTATCCTGTGTATATATCAATGTGTTCTATGGTAGAGGGGGGTTAAACATACAAGAAAATGGTTTAGAAATAAGCATTAGACAAGTTTTACACTAAATATACCATATTATGTCATTAGGACTCAAATGGCACCGAATAGTAAGAATGACCCAGAAAATACTGCACGTCGAAATAAAAAAAAAAAAATATATCAGATTACTTTTAAAATGAAACTCACTTTACAGTTTTGGACAGAAGTTTACATGCACCTCCTTATGGGCATGCACATCACGGTAATTCAGGGGTTTTAATTAGTTCTTTGAACTTAATATTTTCTTTTTCCAGGGTGAAATAATTGTACAGCATACATCTTTAATGACTTTAAATAAAAAACAAAAACAAAAATGAAAACACATTTTAATAAGAGTGTACCATCAAGTCAGTCAGACTCGTGGGATATTGATCTGGTCCGGTACCTCGCAGAGGGGGTTGTCGATCACTTTCAGCTGCTTTGGGGTAAATCAAATTAGGAAGAGGAGCCCTAGAGGGGCAAAAACGAGACAACCCCCCGTCTATTTTTTCACTAGTTTTTGGCTAGGGTCAGTGTCACTACTAGAAGCCTGAGGTGATACCTGGACCCTACAGAGGCTACAGAACAACTCCAGGATGGCACATCAATTCGTGCCATGGCCAGAAGGTTTGCTGTGTCTCCCGGCACAGTCTCATGAGCACGGAGGAGATTCTAGGAGACATGCAGTTGCTCGAGGAGAGGTCCTTAAACATCGATAAGACAACTATCTGCTCCTTTGTGCAAGGAGGAACAGGGTGACCTTCAGCACTGGTGTGAATGTCTCTGATGAAACAATCGGAAACAACTCATGAGGGTAGCCTGATATTCCGGTGCTCACTGCCCAGCACCAGTGAGCCCAATTGGCATTTAAAATAGAATACCAGTCCACCACTGGCACTGTAGCTTTTCACAGATGAAAGCAGGTTCACCCTGAGCACATGTGACAAACATGAAAGGGTTTGGAGAAGATGCAGAGAGCATTATGCTGTTTGTAACATCGTTCAGCGTGACCGGTTTGGTGGTGGGTAGTGATGGTCTGGGGAGGCATATCCACTGTGGGACACACAGACCTCTTCAGGCCAGGCAACGGCACCCTGAGTGCCATCAGGTATCAGGATGAAATCCTTGGACTCCCTTTCAGACTCTATGCTGGTGCACGGCAATGCCCGGCCTCGTGTAGCGATAGTATGCAGGCAGTTCCTGGAGAATGAAGGAACTGATACGATTGATTGGCCCCCACATCTGCCTGACCTAACGATAGATTACCTCTGAGACATTATGTTTCATCCATCTCACGCTGGCAAGTTGCACCTCAGACTATCCAGGAGCTCCGTAATGCCGCAGGACACCATCCATTAACCCTTGAGCATCCCTCAAAATTTATACCCATCTGTGCCCCTTCGTACCCACACGGGTCCCCTGACAAAAGGTGATATAGCAATATCATATATGAATTTTTTTTCTGATTTTTTTCACATCAGATCTTTTAAACAACTTCAGACCTAACCACAGATATAAAGTTTTTCATTATTTTTTAAATATTTTTTAGGTTTTTATGGCCTTATTGTCATAAAAAACCCTGTTTTTTGGGGGGGAAAAACCCATAATATGCAATATTTTCAAAAAATGACTTGCAAATGGAAGTATTTGGCATGAAGTTATTACAGCCTTGAATAGGTAAATAATTCATAACAACATTGATTTGAATGCATTATTATTTTTGGAGTAATAAGAGTTTTTCAAATTTACACCCATCTGTGCCCCTTCGTACCCACACGGGTCCCCTGACAAAAGGTGATATAGCAATATCATATATGAATTTTTTTTCTGATTTTTTTCACATCAGATCTTTTAAACAACTTCAGACCTAACCACAGATATAAAGTTTTTCATTATTTTTTAAATATTTTTTAGGTTTTTATGGCTTTATTGTCATAAAAAACCCTGTTTTTTGGGGGGGAAAAACCCATAATATGCAATATTTTCAAAAAATGACTTGCAAATGGAAGTATTTGGCATGAAGTTATTACAGCCTTGAATAGGTAAATAATTCATAACAACATTGATTTGAATGCATTATTATTTTTGGAGTAATAAGAGTTTTTCAAATTTACACCCATCTGTGCCCCTTCGTACCCACACGGGTCCCCTGACAAAAGGTGATATAGCAATATCATATATGAATTTTTTTTCTGATTTTTTTCACATCAGATCTTTTAAACAACTTCAGACCTAACCACAGATATAAAGTTTTTCATTATTTTTTAAATATTTTTTAGGTTTTTATGGCTTTATTGTCATAAAAAACCCTGTTTTTTTGGGGGGAAAAACCCATAATATGCAATATTTTCAAAAAATGACTTGCAAATGGAAGCATTTGGCATGAAGTTATTACAGCCTTGAATAGGTAAATAATTCATAACAACATTGATTTGAATGCATTATTATTTTTGGAGTAATAAGAGTTTTTAAAATTTACACCCATTAGTTCCCCTTCGTACCCACACGGGTCCCCTGACAAAAGGTGATATAGCAATATCATATATGAATTTTTTTTCTGATTTTTTTCACATCAGATCTTTTAAACAACTTCAGACCTAACCACAGATATAAAGTTTTTCATTATTTTTTAAATATTTTTTAGGTTTTTATGGCTTTATTGTCATAAAAAAAACCCTGTTTTTTGGGGGGGAAACCCATAATATGCAATATTTTCAAAAAATGACTTGCAAATGGAAGTATTTGGCATGAGGTTATTACAGCCTTGAATAGGTAAATAATTCATAACAACATTGATTTGAATGCATTATTATTTTTGGAACAATAACACTTTATTGCAAAAAAACAAACTGAACTGACCTGAACAAACTCAACAACAAACTAAACAAAGATGTAATTTACATTATCATACATAGCATGAACCATAAGATGGTTAGATTTTGCAGACAGGACATATCTTATATATATCTTTGCAGCAGTTACGATAATAATGTGCTGTTTGCACAATGAGCACTGCTTCAGCTTTTTGGAACGCTGCGCTTTCTCAGCAAAAGCCTCCCCTAAATTGACCGTGCGCTTTGTGTTGTGCATGCGCGCATCTGTTCATTTCGTGGCATCTGTGCAGAAATGACTAGTAAGACAAGTCTGCAAACTATTCTCACAGACTTCAAAGGTGCACCTGAATTAAAAAATGATCATCCTCTATCTTATTGGATAGAGGATGATCATTTTCTGTCTCTCCCTCCTGTTCCATTCCTGTGACACTGGGAAACTGAACTGACCTTAGCAAACTCAACAACAAACTGAACAAAGATGTAATTTACATTTTATAGCACGAACCTCTAGATGGATGGATGTTGCAGACAGGACATATCCTAACTTTTGCAGCCGTTACGATAATAATGCGCTGTTTGCAGGATGATCACTGCTTCCAAGCTCCCCTAAATTGACCGTGCGCTTCGTGTTGTGGTGCGCGCATCTGTACATTTCGTGGCGACTGTGCAGAAATGACTAGTAAGACAAGGCTGCAAACTATTCCCACAGACTTCAAATGTGCACTTGAATCCAAGAAGATAGAAAAGGATCTCTCTCTGTCTCTCTCCCTCCGCTCTGCTGACTTGCCTGGGAGAGTAACGACTGCCCCTCCCCCTCTGCTCAGCAAGCAGGTGGCTGTTTTCACACCCCTCCCCCCCTCTGGCTCAACAAAGAAGTGGCTGCTTTCACACCCCTCCCTTCTCTGCACAATGAGCCTTGTTTTTGCCCTCAGCCAAGTCAGAAAAATAACATTGACAGAGGTTCAAAGAAAAGAGAAAAAAAACGAAGCAGGCTGCCGTTGTTCACTTCAAGGAGGCGGCTCTACGGGCTGTTTTGTTTGCGACCGACACACACACACAGTATAAATATATTCTCAATCACATTCACACCACTCTCTTATATCAGTTCCACTACATCAAGACTATTTTATGGTGGTCAGCTGTTTTATTGTCATGTATTTTGCATAATAAGATAACCATGTCCTGCATTCAAAACCACTGAAAATGTCTATGGTGGTGCTGTACCTAATATTGTGCTCATTGGATCCAAAACATATTTTTCCTTTATTTTGAAGGCAGAGGCTTAGATCCATTAGGTATTCACGAGAAAAAAATTATCACATGTCAGGATTACAGTATATCGAAAATATGTGATTATAATGGGAGTCAATGGGGCCCAAGCGGGTACAAGGGTGACTGCAGGGGGTACATATGTGAATCTCCTTTACTATACACCACACCATAGAGGGGATCATTGAATTTAAAAAATAATCCTAAAACACACATCCTGGCCAAGTTTCATGCAACTAGTCTTTAAAATGACTGATATATTGAGAATCAAAAATCCAAAAGTACCCAAGCGGGTCCCATTTTTCCCTAGGGGAGCTCAAGGGTTAATGGATTATTTAAGCCTGCCTAATGTTGCTTCACATCCTCATCTTCTCCTTTTTTTCTGACATATTCACTGTCACGTTTTGTTATCACTGATGTTCGATGTATGTTTTATGTGTCTGCTCTCCCAATATTTTGCTGTGAACGCACACAGAAAGGCGGCGACGTCCCAGAACAGAGCCAAGCCGCTAAATATGAATTACTGTGATTCAAAACTATCCTTATTTGACCACAGTAGTTCAATGAGTTTGTGCCAAAAAATGAAATGCAACTTGGATTAAAACTAATTACATTTAGGTCCATAATTTGTTGGGCAGTGACACAATCTTTTGTAATTTTGCCTTTGTACTCCACAACAGTGGGGTTTAAAATCAAACAATCAAGATGCGATTGAAGCGCACACTCAGATGTAATTCAAAGGTTTTAACAAAAAGTGTCTCATTAACTGTTTAGGATTCACTGCCACAGTTATAGTCAGTCTTTGTTTGTGGGTCTCTCTGCATTCAGTGTTTACATCACTAACTGGAAAGTACGATGTAATGGACTGAGATCAGGTGACTGACTTAGCTATTGAAGAATTTATATTTCTTTACCTTGAGAAACTGAGATAAATTCATTTTCGGTAAACAGCAGTTTGCACCTTGTATTTCCATTCACTGAGGTGGTGCATTGAGGTGAGGCCTAAGTGTCCAATTAATCTAGTAAAAATGGCTGTAATCCTGCACTTCACTCACATCTCGATTGTTCGATTTTACACTTTTTTGACATACAAAAGCAAAATAACTAAAATTGTATCTTTGCACAACAAAATTATGGACTTTACTGTAATTTTACTTTGAACAAATATTGACAATCAGCTGCAGTAGTGACAGGTGATGACTCAAGCACCACAAGTAGGACTGAATACCACACACGCAATTCACTTTCACTTTGTCTCTGCAGCCGGACACAAAAACCTTTTTAAGAAGAGCAAACATTAAAGACCTTTGCATGTGAAATTTAAGGTTTTATTTAATCTCCCAAAGCTTCCTTTGAGGAAACTAAGGCTATGTTCACACTGCAGGCGAAAGCGCATCAAATCCGATTTTTTTTGACCCTATGCGACCCATATCCGATCATGGTATGACAGTGTGAACGGCACAAATCCGATATTTTCAAATCCAACCTGGGTCACTTTCGTATGTGGTACTGAATCCGATACATATCTGATGTTTTAGAAAGCGACTGCTCTTTGAACGGTCATGTCGCATTAAATCCGTTTTTTACGTCACTGACACAAGACAGACGCCAGTTATCAGCTCCGGAGAAGATATCGCGAACGCTTCCTGGCCATCCAGTATAGATGTCAGTGAAACTGTTGGGAAGACAACGTTGGAGAAACGTGAACATTTTATTTGTACTGTATAATCTGCAGATTCTGACAGAAATCTGCAACTATCCTTTGAAGCACCGCTCCTCTCTAAAACAGCAATAAGGATCATCATTAGGCCATATGTAAATAACAAAATAACTTTATAACTTAAAGCAAAATTGGGGAACGTAAAGTCTGAAACAAGTCTTTATATTAACAGCCATCAGTCAAACAATATTGTTTGCTCTGGGTCTAAACAGAGCGTGTTGTGTGTGACGTCTTCTTTTGCGCATGCGGGCCGCTTTGAGGGTTCACGCTAGAGCGCGTTTGCTGTCACATTTTATTTGTAGTGTGAACAAGCAGACAAAAAAACCCGGATTTGATCAAAAAATCGGAATTGAGCATTAAGACCTGCAGGTGTGAACGTAGCCTAAGAAACCTTCAAATATATTGAATACATTTCTACTACTAGATAATGTTCATACAGCTCCTTAGAACACAAATAAAATCATTTTCTAGATAGATTTCCCCCAAAGTGGTGTTTTTCCAACAAACAGACAAAAAACAAACAAATTATTTGTGAAAATATTTTGAAAACATCAAGAAGATCTTGTTTCATTATGAGTTAATCTGATACTTCTTTGTCTATATGTGGCTTCTTCTGAAGCACAGAAGGATGCACTGTAAATAGGATTAAATCCATTTGTAAACCTTTATTTAATCACCTGCTGCAAATGTCAAAGGAACCTACAGATGTGACGAGGAGAAAAAGCGCGCTCTCTGAGCTTGAGGTAACTCCTCGCTCTAACCCCCCCAAAACACAACAAAAAATAGAGAGAATCTTCACCGCAGTCACATCCTCATCACACAGCAAATGTTAAGCATTAATAACTCGCTCTCTTACCTAAGCGCGAGGTCTGCTTCTTCTTGATCTCCGTCAGCTTAGGGATGGGGAAGGGCCCGTAGCACTGCGTAAAAATGACTGACAGCTGCTGACTTATCACCTCATTCTGCAGACACACACAAACACCAGTGAGGACAGAAACTTTACACATATTACAGTTTTGTGGCCTCGTTTTTTTCCATGAGCAATCCGGGACAAGAAATTATGCAAATGTATGATAATATGGTTTGAAGTGCACTAAATTTATGCAAACATGAGTGTTATTAATGTCGACCCAGCACATGGGCACAGGGCGGTTTGTATTCCCAGAAAGCGTGCCTTACGTTGTCTGATGTTCCTCTAATAAGCGTTTTGTTTACGTGGACATGAAAGAAAGCTCCAGTGACCTTGCTGGATCGGAGGATCTGGAACATGAGTGGCAGGCCGTGCGTGATCAGCTCCTCAGTGTACTCCTCCTCCTGGATGCAGCAGAAGTCTTTGAGCAGGCCCTGGATCAGCGGTCGGCGGTGCTGGATGAAGCAGGTACGCAGGGACTCGAGCCAGGTGTGCAGCGTCCAGGGAACACCTGGGAACACCAGCACACGGAGCGTGAATACACACAACATCCGAGAGCGAGCGGTTTCAAGGGCAACAGAACCGACCATGTTTCCATCACGTGATGGCGTTGTGGGAGGTGGAGGACGATGGCATGGTGGGTGTTTGGATTAAGGGTTTCAGTGAGAATAGAAAAGCAGCACCTGAATGTAATTAAAGAATGCTCTGTTAAATGTGTTGGACGTGAATGAAGTTTAACTGACGAGATGAGCGGAAAATTTATCATCCAGGTATTTTCATACATGTATGTTTTATGGCTTTGAAAATGGCTCATTTTTAAAAAGATTTTTTAAAAACTTAAAATATTGAAAAAAAAAAAGTCAACAGGGAAATGGTGGGACTGAAAAGCCCAGTCTGGAGGTGGCAGGTTTATATTTCTGGTAGAGGTGTGGTCCCTTGCTCAGGGGCAGGGGAGCGGTGGTGCAGTGAGCTCAAGGGCAGTGCCAAGGAGGTTGGTGGGACAGGTGTGCGGCATTAACTAACGAGGTCTCTCCCTAGATAGATAGATAGAAGCCGGAGGAGGGGTGTGTGCTGTACACCAGCTGAAAAGCTACAGGATGTAGGTGCCAAACCTCACAGAACTGCCAGCAGTGTGTTCTCCTAATAAAAAACTGACAAATAAACACGGACGGTGTGTCAAGTCGTCCTCCTTTTCTACAATATTGTTCAGCAAAAAGTTGTATTTTAAAACATATGGCACAACTTCTCAGTTGTTCAGGTCTGTCTGTCTGTGTGTTGTTTCAGGACAGGATTGCTCCTGCTAGCAAAGCTGGAAAAGCAGCATGAGTGGTTGTAATTACTGTCCAGACAAGAACCTTTACAACAGAAAAATAAAGCCAATTGGCAAAAACTACATTTCCTCTAATCCACTGTGTTAAAATGTGCAACCTAAAAGCACAAATTAATGACGTTTACAGCCTGATACAGGTGGGTTTTATTTGGATTTTATGCTTTGTGAGGGTAACTTTGTTTTTAAACTAGCTCATTAAGCCATAAAGTTTAGTATAAATTATGTCATTATTCCACTTTGAGGGATCTCTGTGAAGTTTTGTCTTCTTCAACACATGACATGAGTTGACTCTTCAGCTTCTCCGGCTGATTTAACCCCTCAAATACAGTCACATCCATAAGATCCTGGACAATGAAGACATTTAAGTAATTCTGCCTCTGTACACAGAGCATGTCAAAGGAGGATACAGACTTCAGGCAATCATTAACGCCAAGGGATTTTCATCCAGTTATTAAAAGCAATCCTTTTATTTCAGATTAATGCAAGTTACACTCCACTTTTGAGCCTCTGAAAACGGGGGACTGTGTGTAAAAAAAGCTGTCAGTGTGACATCGTAGGGCATCGTATTGAAAAAATAAATGTACGGCATGCCCTTCTATA
The DNA here is from genome assembly GCF_057381915.1 of Diplotaxodon limnothrissa. NCBI lineage: Eukaryota > Metazoa > Chordata > Actinopteri > Cichliformes > Cichlidae > Diplotaxodon > Diplotaxodon limnothrissa. Next base: position 24,683,327 of record NC_140612.1, read on the forward strand.
CGATATTACTCGGTATGGTTTTCTGAAATTTTTTTCAAGGTTAACTTCGACCTTGGCAATAAAGGTCAAGGTCAAATGCTTAGCCAGCCGGGTACTACATTATTGTTGGGAAGTTTTATAACGATCCATAAAAAATTGTTTGTTATGTAAAGATTTTACTTTTTACTTCTTCACATTTAGTGTGACCTTGACCCAATTTTCACCTAAATTAAATCAGCTGATATTGTTATTCACCGTCACACAAAATTTGAACACAATATCTTGAAAACTTGACGCTGGACTGCTAACAAACAGACAAACAGACAAACAAACAGAACCGATCACATAAAAAAACAAGATCACAATGGGAGAGGTTGAAGTTTGCACCTTTGTTTTTCTTTACAGGGGACAAATTTAAAAAAGGGAGAACTAATTTTTTTTTTTTTTTTACCACAGACGTTGTGATCACGACTGGATCACAAACTAAAATTTTAACTATCAACATAGCGCTCACCACGCAACCACGCTTTAATGAAACATAAACGATGTGAGAAAATACTCCGGACGTTTGCATCCAGAGTTTGATTACATCTCTGCGCAATGGCCAAAACAGCAGCTCGTGTCCATCTTTTATGTACAGTTTGTAATTTTGATGTCAATTTCTCAGTTTTCCACACTTTAATATTTTTTAAAAAGAGTATCCCGGCTAAATAATCCAGCCACAGAAAATGATCTTAATCGTTACCATCATCTGCAAATTTTAAACCAATGTGGATAAGAAAGTTTTAAAAGCTCATCACTCACAGATTAGCTTAAATCCTGGAAACATTGTGCCCACAGTTGTAGAAGCTGTGTACCAACACCCCTAAAGCTCGCTAATTAGCAGCTTATATCTCATGTGTAGTTTAACACTTTGGTTTTTTAACTGGTTTAACAAATGGCATATAAGGTGCTAATTGGTGACTTTTAGATGGTGCTGGTAAGTGGGTATGTTTTTACATTTGGACAGCTTACTACTTTCATCTGAAAATTCTTAAATCTATCCTTAAAAACCAACAATTGCAAAGTATCACCTGATAACCTGACAGTACAGAACAGCTACTAAATCGACTGTGAGGTTGTTTTGCTGACTAAAATCAATGAATCCTCATCAAAACCTAATCAGCAGACCACATAAGGTCTTGTGCTCAATGAGCTGGGGTGCAAGCTGATGATTGCCACATTTACAAAATGAGCACTGCCCGAGGACACAGTTCCGTCATCGTGCTCACACCTTCGACCGAGTTATTATCACCTCGGATATAAAAAGTCCTACTTGTGCGAGCGTTTCATGGTTGGATGAGCAGTTGGGATTTCTGAGGACGCGAGCACAGGACAGCACAGGACAGGACAGCACAAGCACATCTTCATGACAGCTGGAGGCAGCGGAGAGCGATGCATTTGTGCCAGTGAAGCATGCATTAGTAAATCTGACCTAAGCTGCGGATGTCTATGGTGATGTCCACATGGCCGTGCTCTGCGCTATGGTACATGGCCTCTCTCAGGGCCCTCAGTCTGGCCTTTCCTGTTCGCAGGGTCCCTCCACCATTGGCCTGGGGAGCCAACCTCTTCTCCCCTGGATCTGAACCCTCAGCTAGAATCTCCTCCAGGGACAGCACATCCCCCTTTTCTTTGTCTGAATGGGACAGGAGCTTCCGAAAAACATTCCTAGATGAGAGAAGAGAGATGAGACAAAATGACAGGGTCAGGGCGAGAGGTAAACATCTGGCCTGGGGTCGAATAATATGAAGGAAAGCTGTGAAGTCAATGGTTCCAAGTTAGACACCCACAAGCTGCATTAAATCCACATTAAGCCCATTTGGCTCTGTAGCTCTCACTGGTGCTCACTCTTAATTGACTACAAATGTCCCATTGTACTCTGAACCTGCATCACCAGCGTGTAGGAGTGATAATATATGACTCTTACAGGGATCAGGCTGAAAAGAAAAACTGTTCCAAATCTCCAAATTTATTGTACTCCATCAACATTGCATTGGATCTGAGCAACACAACGGCGCAGCAGTAACAGACGCCCTTCTTTGAGAAGAATGGACTCCAGCATGTAACATAAACAGCGTGACTGCGGCCTGATAATGCATCACTGCACCATCTGCTTCAGCGAGGAGGGTCTCGTTTGGAGTCCAAGTGCAGCAAATCATCATGTCCTGTTAGGGGAGGCTGTTTGATCATAAAATGTTGTTTTATTGGTACTAAAATGCTGCTGGTTTTGTCAGGTTTGAGCAGAATTACAATGCATGCATGCATAAACCCAAACACTGCATATTCTCAGCTGCAGTAACCACCTCGATCCTTCTGGTTTCAGGCTTTTCACACAGTCTTAAACCTGCAGAGATTTGCTTCCACTCAGCAACAAGAGCATTACTGATGCAGATAAGATGTGGCTCACTGCCACCCAGAGGTGTTGGGTGGGACTGAGGTCAGGGCTCTGTGCAGACAAGTTCTTTAACAGAAACCTCTTCCTGGACAGAACTGTGCACAGGAGCTTTGTATGCAACAATTGTTTAAAAAAAAAAAAGAAAAAAAAATGAATGGGTGCTTGCTTATGGGTCATATTTAAACTTTTAACTTAAGGCTTTTTTTTTTTTATATGTATCTGTCCCAAATTATACATCCTGGCCCACTTTTTCACACCACAATTTTGTGGGTTCAAACATGGCCTCAGATTTAAAGTGCCCCAGCAAAAAAACCCCAAAACAAAAACATGCAAGTGAGTTGACGAAACGTTTTTCATGTGAAGCTAAAATTTCACACCAATCTTTATATGTGTCCGCACTTTTTAGTGAAGCTCAAAGTACACAGTGATTTGGGATGGAATGACCCAATGTTATGATGACCAGAGACAGAAATATCTTTAAAATTTGTCAACTTTTAACATGAGAAATACTAGTTGCAAAAGCAAAGTAGACCGGCACGAATACCAGTACCGCTGGTCTTCTTAGATCTTCACTAAGTTCTTTGGACTTTCCTGTTGTTCTGAGAGTTGGTCAATCCAGCAAGTGCTGTCAAACAAATCCTTTAAGCTGGAAAACAAGCTTAATGTTAGCTTACTTTATCCAATGAAAAACCAGTTCTAATGTATGTTGGGGGTTGTTGTCCTGCTGGAACACCCAGACCTGTCCAAGTTTCAAACGTCTAGCTGTTGATTTTAGGTGACAGTGAAGAATTTGGTAATTCCATCCACTTTGTGTAATGGAGCAGTACCATTGGCAGCAAACTAACACCAGAGCATGATGCTACCACCAGTGTGCTTTAAAGCTGGTATTTTTCGGTTTGAAAGACTCACCTTTACTCTTCCAAACATTGCTCCTGTCATTGTGGCCAAAAGGCTCAATCTTTGTCTCGTCTGACCATAAAACCTTGCTCCAGAAGACATATGGCTTGTCCAGGTGGGCAGCAGAAAGTTTCAGTTGAGCTTGAAGGTGTCCATTCTGAAGCAGGGGTTTATTTCTTGGTCACCTGCCTCTCAGTCCATGGAGATGTGAAACTCTCTTCACTGTGGACAGTGATGCTGATGTTCCAGCAGGTTTCCAGTTGATGGCAGGCTTGAGCCTTGATGGTTCCTGAACATCCTAATCAGTTACCTATCAGAGGTGACAGTTTGGGTCTCCTTCCAGAATTGGTGGTGACACATCCATATAACAATTGCTTGGACTGATGATCTTGGAATCTGCAGCTATTTACAAATGACTCCAAGAGACCTTCACAACTTAAATCTACAATCCTCCTTCTTAGATCTTCAGTGAGTTCCTTGGACAATGAGCGCCGTCAAACAAATTTGTTTCATGTTGGCAAAGAGAAACTACCAGAAGTCAATCATAATCACTAACAAGAACTTAATAGAGCTTGGCTTTGTCAAGTTAAAAAAACAACAACTGCAGAACCTTCATTTCCACTTATTAAAATATTTAGGTGACTGTATGTATACACTTTAATCCGTATGCATATTTTTATACTCTGTGTGGATCAAAGAAAATCCACAGTAAATGCACCCAACTCATGAACTTTTGAAGTCATTAAAGATGTTTACTTTACAATCATTCAACCCTGGGAAAAGAAAAGTTCAAAGAAGTAATTAAATCCCCAAAATACCATGAAATTCATGCCCATGAGGAGGGGATACAAACTTCTGCCCACAACTGTATTGTCTCTGAAATCCTACCTTCACCGTTTCCACCCTCACTAGAAACAAATATCTTGGATATTTTGATGAGTAGATTGCATTCATTAAACTTGTCAGCTAAGGCACAAAGAGGCTTAGTAAAAGCCCAGAATCCAAATAATTAGTCAGAAGATAGGCAGAAAGAAAAAAATACAGCAGTGAAGCACACGAACCACATGGGGAACAGGCAAAAGGCAAAAGTCCATTAAACATATAGATGAAAGACAGCAAGGAGTCCAAGGCAATAAAATACACAGGGAGGGAAAACTAGAAACAAGAAACCAGACTTGAAAGTGCCGAACCACTTGGCAGTGAGAACAAGACCATCTGGCGAAGAACAAAGGGAAGCTGGAGTCTAAACACGTACACTGGAGTGGGTGGTTAACGGACACAGGAGGGCAATTGGTGGATAGGGAACAGGTGTGGAAGACAAGGCAGGTGAAATTAAACTGGGTGAGGCGGACAGGTAACAAGGATGGAAAAAAAAAAATCCCCAAAAAGAGGAAGTAAAACTGACTGGAAAACATAAGAACTAGTGATTAAGGAAGGAAGTGCCAACAATGGATCACCATCCAGTCGATACGACATTCAGGAAACATTATTATTATCAAACCATTTTTTTTTATTAGATTCAGTTTATTTCTAAAAATAAATATATTTTTAAAAGTACAAAACCAAGATACGTCAATGCTCCAGATGGTTTAAAAAATGTTTTAAATCTGAAAGATACTCAAGACCTACACCCTTATGTAAAAAAAACCAAGCTACAAACTAAACTTTATACAGGCCCGCCTCAATTTTCACACCTATGGATATGTGCACATAACAATAAAAACGAACACTAGTAATATCCAGATGACCAGAGTGAGAACCGAACAAAATGACTCATTTAGCGAATAAGTTCTTCCTCATATTCCTCATATACAGTTTTTTTTATACTGTAATCAAAGTCAGAAAAAGGAATATTTTGTTTTCCTTTCCAAAGATATGAACATTATCTTTATAGCTACACGGCCAGGATCCAGTTTATGTTTTTTAAAATGCGTCAAGTTTACAAGTTTACATCCAAGATGCTTTTTAATATAATCCACCAAACCACTTACGGACGCTGTCTTGGACATACTTGTAGCGTACACTCACATCTTCCTGTGCTCTTCTGCATGACTGCTTATGCTTTACATACATTCTCAAAGCCTTGTTTAATAACTCTGGCAACTGATAGACAAAATACCACAGGTAGAAATACTTGTGTGCTGGGGTCTTGGAACCTTCACTGTTAGCAACTAGCTACATTAATCCTTTTATTGTTTGCTTCTTGATGCTCGTATATGAACTTTATCTGATGTTAAATAAGAACGTCTAGTGTCTCACAGCCCTAATGCAGCTTTAACCTGCTCACATCACACTGCAGCATGACCATCACACTATAATTGATTGTCCTAATAATGCTGCATTGTGTTGTTGGCTTTCCACTCCACTCCATTTCCTGACAGCCCTCGCTGCTCTGAATGTTAATGGGCTCTGTCTTACTCAGCTGCAGGGAAATTATGTCAAACCGAAGCCACGAGAGCGGCCGAATAGACTGCGGCGCTTATCGCTGCCTGCTGTCCGACAGGGAAACTGAGATATCTGCCTCTCGTGTGCTGCAGGATTTTGTGAGAGGCAGATGGACCGGGGCAGAGTGTGTAAATGGATCAATACTGTGGTAATGGATATGTCTTGGCTGGCTGGAACTTGAGAGTGCATGTGTGTGTGTGTCTGTGCGATTGTCTGTGTCACCTGTGGCCATGTGCTGCTGCCAGGCTGAATGAGTTCATGTCTCCCAGCGGGGTGGAGGAGATGCCGTTTCGACACATGGTTCCAATCATGGGGTCAGCCCCTCTTTCCAAAAGCAAACTCACCAGCTCGAAGTTACCTAACGAGGATGACAGAGGGAAGAGATTAAAAAAGGGAGGACACACACACCCGCATTTGAAAGGTACAGCTTCAGTCCTGTGCATATATTAGAGGGCAAGAGCAGAGATGGGCAGTAACGCGTTACTTTAATCTGATTACTTTTTTCAAGTAACGAGTAAAGTAAGGGATTACTATTGCAAAATCGGTAATTAGATTACCGTTACTTTCCCGTAGGAACGCTGCGTTACTGCGTTACTAAAACCGTGATTTTTTTGCGAGAATGTCTCATGACAGTGACGTAAGCGAGTGCGCCGTTAGTGACAGCAGCTGTGTGCAGATCAACAATGGATCACATATCGATTGTGGGAGAGAGTATGAGCGTGCAGCGTTTAAAGCGTGGAAGTACTGACCTTACTTTGAGTTTGATTCCATAAAAAGTGACAAAAACATTAGTGTCCGTTGTGCGTAGGAAGAAAACTTTTTACAGCGAAAAAAACCCCTAAACTTCCAAGCAAGCACCGAGTGCGCAACGACGTAATGGGAAACTCACAGAGAAACTCGCGGATTCATCAACTGACCGCGGCACACCTGCACCAGGTTAAACCTCCGCCTACCCCCAGTCCTGCTTTACAGGTGAAAATAGAGCAACAGGACCGCTGAGTCTTTGACTTTATTTATTTTCTGCTGTGTTTTACTTGCATCTATTTGAAAGAGTGAGTGTAAACATAAAAAATATTTTATTTTATGTGCTGGAATGTGCAGAAAATAGGTTTAAATGTTAAACTAATTTATTCAAGTCAGAGAATGTTGCAGATAATTACATTTTTGCTTGATGCATAAAGTTAAAAGATTAAAACTGATAAAACAAGTTTTAAAAAGAGACTTTTCCATTTGATTACATTTTGTATGATGGATTATGCAGAAAAAGTAGAATTGGGCTGAAAGATCTATCGCTTTATCACCTCTTCAGGTTGTAAATCGTGTTTTTAAAAAGTAACTAAGTAATTAATTACTTTTGAAAATAAGTAATCAGTAAAGTAACGGGATTACTTTTTTGGGGAAGTAATCAGTAATTAGTTACTGATTACTTTTTTCAAATAACTTGACCAACACTGGGCAAGAGTTACTATTTACTCCGAGGACACGAGCAGCAAATAATAAATGTAGGTAACGTTTGCTAATCAAAGCAGAAATTCAGCCACTATCCTCTTCAAAGTTTTACTTTACTCTATAGATTACTCCCTGAAGTCTCCGTCTGTCCCACTGCACTTGTCTATCTGTGATGTGATCACCTTAAATCCCTTAAACTATGTATTTGCTCATAGGCATGGTCAGTTTTACGGGTTACTAACAAAAGTTGTGCACAGTCACTGTGCTCTCTTTATAAATAGAAACAGTATTTTTTTCTCTTTACTCACTGGTGCAATGCCTTAGTAAATTTGGCCCAATATGGAAAAAAGTACTGGGAGTTGCTGCGATTCCTATCTATGTTTCGGAAATATATATATTATCAATATTGTGTTGTGTCTAAATCCAGTTTTGTTAAAAAGTTGTCTATGTATCAGAATTTTCAAAGTAGTATTTATTTTAGTTTCTTTTCATTGCTTGAAATTTGCACATTTTAGTCTTTTTAATTATTGTTTATAAAAGGCACAGGTCAGAAGTAAGATTTAGAAAAAAATCACTGCTGTTGACTCACAGTGTTGTAGATATCCAAAGTCTCAAGAAAAACAAGTTGTAATGACATTTTTTATCAAACAATACAGATATTGTCTATATGTTTTTTAAATATATATGCACATAGTATTTAGTTTCAGTTAACTACAATAAACTTGTTATGTTTATATCTACATCTGATATAGTAGATGTATGTAAATACTCATTTTTTAAGGTATAAATTATTATTTATTTGTGCACATTTTATAGTCCAAGCTGGGTTTATGTCTCGGAGAGTTTTCTACTTAGCAGACCAGAACTTGACATTATCAGACTGGACACAGCATCAAACAAAACACCATAACCATGATGATCCAATTGGGGATCAAGACATCAAAACACGAGCCTGGACCTGCATAAAGTTATTCTGGGTCTTAGAAAGCCTCTCGCTCATTGCTGTTCATTAACAATATTAGCTTTGGAGCTGATCTTGATTTCATCCACATTTACTATTTAATGAAAAGGATGTGAAAAACATTTACTATCTGTGGTTGTATGTTTTAATCCCTTGTTACCATGGCAGTGTGACTTCCTACACCTCACCAAGCCACCCTTGGTAACACTTGTGAACGGATTTCAACTTGTTAGCAGGTCTGAATGTAGAGTAATGCAAATAAACTGGACAAATTCTATATGTGAGGTTTGCCACTTTAGAAGCTGAAAAGATGACCGTGTTTCCAAACTCTGACTGGTGCTGCAAAGGATTTAAACTGGCATCTTTAAAGCTTACTAATTAAAATAGTGTATCTTGCTTAATTGGTGTAGAAAACGAGCAGAAATCCCCAGAGCTGAAAATAAAGTCAGTGTCACAGCCTCTTTAGGCTTGCACCAAAAAACATAAAAATAAGCAGCCATTTACAACTCCTGCCCCCAGAAAACAAACAAACAAAACACACAGTCAAAAAATGTTGATTTACAAAACACTGAAAACGTAAAATACTGACAATGCCAAACTGAAGGTGTGCAGATTCATCTTGTTCACCAAGTAGGTGTACTAAAAGCCATTTGTCATTTTCTATGATAAAAAAAATAACACATAAAATTACATATACCAACATCTAGATTAGCCTTGCTAGCAAGTGTTACAGTGGGTTTATATTTTAAAATGAAGCCAATAAAAAAAAGTGGAACTGCATTTCCTCCAGCAGCCTCCAGAACTGACTATTTTTGACTAAACTGTCCAACTTTTATAAAGCAGACTTGATCTTACAAGATCCAGTGACTTGTTCGTAAAGTTAGCTAATAGTTTGATAAACTTCAAATTACCTCGTTAAACCTCATAGTGATCAGTGTTAAAGGTCTTTACCAGGTTTGAAAATCATCAGTACCAAAAAACTGAGCCCTTTAATGACCTTTAATGATGAGCTCTTTATTGTAATAGTTCAGTAATACTGAAATATACTAAAATAAGTCTTCTCAAGTAAGTTACTTTTGTTTTTTTCATGTCTTTTCCTAGCTAAAAATGGCAATTTAGTATAACAGTAAAGTAAATAGACTCAATACTTGAAATGTGCAATTCACTTGTATTTTTATTTTTATTCCTATTTATTCTATTTATCCCCTTCGTATATTTTATTTATATTGTCTCTGTATTTATATATATGTGTGTGTGTATAACTCTGTAACTTCTGTCGGTGCTGTGCTTTTTTGGAAATCGAATTTCCCAGAGGAACCCACCCGAGGGATTAATAAAGTTCTATCTAATCTAATCTAATCTAATCTAATCTAAAGGTACACCTTGCTAACAAAGTAAGCTACCACTTGCTAGCAAGGAGCTAGTCTCCCATCCAGACTTCTGTCCAGGAATGGTCACAATCACATAAAAAAAGAAAAGAAACAAAAAAAGAAACAAAAAATCTGAATGAGAAATTTTTTTTAAAAGCCCATAAACAAATGGCTGATGTCGCAGTAGCTATGTCCATCTTTTATTTACAGTTTGTGGATTTTTATATGGCCAGAGGGGCCGATGGCGCGATATGGCAGCCTCGCTTCTGTCAGTCTTCCCCAGGGCAGCTGTGGCTACAACTGTAGCTTGCCTCCACCAGTGTGTGAATGTGAGAGTGAATGAATAGTGGAATTGTAAAGCGCTTTGAGGGTCTTGAAAAGTGCTATATTAATGCAATCCATTATTATTATTCATATATTGGATTATATCTGGAAAAGGTACAATTATTTCTTTGAGCCAGCCAACCTCAGTTTATATAAATAAATCCTCAGATCTTAGAAAAATAAAACATGAGTTTGAAGCTCGTTTTTACTGAGTAAAATACCTTCTGTACATTCTGCCATACAGCAGCACAGTGATGAAAACTAAAATTTAAAATTCCCTACACTCTGGAATCCCAGATAGTAATTGAACGTGATGCATTAATTACAACTGTGTGAGAACGCCTTCTGGTGCGCTTGGAGTCAAACATGTCGTGACTAATCCCATATACGGGGCATCGGTCGGGAATAAGAATACTTGGGTTAAGTGTGCACATCCATCGGAAGCCCAAATTAAAGATGAGCCTTTGCTGCTTGTGTGCGATTACCTGCAGCGGCGGCCAGCTGAAGTGGGGTCTCTGTGTAGTTCTCCGCCCCATCCTGCAGGGCGCCCTCCACATTCGCTCTATTATCCAGCAACAACTGTGGCAGAGATGAGAGGCAGAGGAGGTGGAGGCAAGAGGGGAGGGAGGAAGAGGAAAACAAACCAAAAAAAGGGGGGAGAGCAGGGAGAAAGAAAATACAGGTAGAGGGAGAAGAGGGGATGTTACAGTCAGGCTTGGCAAGAGGAAAAAACCTCAACTGGTGGAAACCTAAACCAGCTCAGAAAGTCACTGACATTCTAGCTATGCTTGATCATTATGCTGTGTGGGGGTCTTATTCGTCTGTGTTGAGCTGAAGACGAAGAATTTATATCTCCAAAACTCTGATTTGCGCTGATGCAGATTAATAACTGAAAAAATCCTGGAGGCGCTGGTGTTCATCAGGCTTTCAGCCCGTGTCAGCTCACACAGTAATGACTGCAACAAAATGTGTTTTATATATTAAAACTGAACAAAACACTCAAATTTTGGCATCCCTGGGGGCTGTGCATCAGTGCTGCGCTTCAAGCTTCTTACTACTTCTTACTTCAGGATCAGTCTTCAGATTAGGGTGGAAACAGGGGCCTGGGTCAGACCTACACTTAATTTTAGGAGCATACATAATCCTGAGCCAAGCCCTCTCCACATAACTGAGATACACACTGCACAGAAAGGACCAAGAAGGAGAAAGAAAGGTCATTTGGCATCATCATTATTATGATGCACCATCATAATAATCACCATCATCATTATTATCCTCATTTTGGTACAAAGGATTGGGCAAGGGCCACAGGTTAATGGTTACAGGTCATAAACATCACTACCTGCACGACAGGGACGTGTCCGTGTAACACGGCGAAAGTGAGTGGCGTCCCCTGGCGCGTTTCAGGATAAACTGAGGGGTGCTTGTTTACTGTGCTTGGCACCTGGGAAGTCATAGGTGAAGTTCAGGGAGAGAGATATATATATATTTATATATACAGCCATTAACATTCACAGCTCAGGGCGGGGGATGGGGGGAAAGAGGGGGAGTGAGAAGCAGTATGCAGAAGGGAGAAGTGTAAGCAAAGGAGGGCAGGATGGCACAGGGAGATTTTCCTCTTGAGTTTCATAGAAAATCTTTAGCAGCTTGAATCCTGCCTCTCATCTCAATCGTCACTCTAAACGTCAAAGAGCATCTGTCTGGACGAGGCTCTCTCACCACACTTTGTTGTATCTACAGCTCCACCCCTTATTAGCGTTTCATTTCAAAGGGGAATGAAACTAAGAGAGAAAAAGCGCAACACTGACAGCAAACACCGACGACAAACACCGACAACTAACGCCGAGGAGAGGGGCGGTGCTGACTCACGAGCGAAGCAGCGAGTGAATAAAATCAAACAGCCGTACCAGCCTTATGCTGTTCTGTGGTTTCTAAAGCTGCTTTATCACTGAGTAAATTAAGGAAATTATTTCTAAATGTTGCCTGGAGGACAAACAGGTGTTAAATAATACGTCACGTTTCATTTGAGGTTTGATGCTAAACAACAGCAGGACTGTTAGAGCTTATGTTTTTACAGGAATGAATTATTTATGACGTTATAATAAGAGGCAGTTCCAGCAGAAACAGAGCCAGTCACAGGCTGTCACTGCAGAGAAGAAGTTAACTCATTTTTACTTTACTTAGAAAGCTTAGGTCTACTTTTCTGTGCATGTATTTATCCACACAGACAGATTTGGTCTTGATTACGGTTACAGTTTAAAAGCGGCAGAGGTGAATTTAACTGTGTAGCTTTGAAGCGCTCAAAGCAAAATGTCAACGTCTACCTCGGGATTATCGGGGTTATCCAGGTCACTGTTTTTTCAACTTTTTACCTCCACAGGGAGGTTATGTGATTGGCTCAGTCTGTCTGTTTGTTAGGAGGATTACTCACAGAGTTACAGATGGATTCGCATGTAAATTTTTACCACAGGTGAGATTTTGGTGGGATGTTTTTGGAGTCACTGCTGTGAGCTTTTCTTCAGTCTCTCTGGTGTGAGTACACTTTTCTCTGTTTGTAACTGGTGTGATGGTGCCAACACCACAACTACAGTGATAAAACCTGGGTTGATGCAGCAGTTGATAACCACCTTCTTGGGGGCACTTATCCAGATTTCTGATGAACCTGCTTCATAGTACAGGGCCTCATTGTCTCCATACTGTAAGACATGCATGTTGATTTGTGAACCTTTGTATTTTTTCTATCCAATGGTCATCATTTGATTTAACGTGTACCGCTGGCTGATGAAGAGCTGCGCTGCTCGTAAACTCATGTCTGAGGCTCTAAATCAGAACCTAAACACTAGTTTTCAATGGAAATTCAATTCGCCCCTTATGCCAGTTTTATCAGTGGTTTTTGTATTCTAAGCTTTTAGCTCCTGAAAAAGAAAACAAACTAAACCATTATTTTTGCAACCCATAAGCCAAAATTTGGGGTTATTATGTCGAAATGAGACTTGTTGAATGAAAGTTCTGGGAAAAATAGCTCAAAATTTTGGCAAAACATAAAATCTGGACATATGGATGATAGAAATGTTACTTTTGAGTCTGTTTTAGATTCTTTTGGGTTGCAGGTACAAGTGATCTGTATTACAAGACAAAAAGGACAAAATATCTGAAAAACTGAACTTTTTTGACAGAAAATTGCCCTTTCTTATACCTGTGAAAATTTCACAGCTGTATTCACACCAAAATTCCTCCCGAGCCGCTTTGTGGGGGCAGTTGCTCTAGTTAAAGCAGGATATGGTTTTTGGAGAGCAAACAGCATTCAGCTCGCCTCTGTTTATTGGTGTTATAGCTGAAATGTCAGACAGATAAAATATCTCAAAGCCTCTGCATAAAACTTTACAGCGAGGCTCCAGTAGGAGCAAATGAGGTGTTTTCACTTTGTTTGAATTTATGTTAGCTTCATCTTTCTTATTCTATAAACCACCGGTTGATTTTACAGGTACTGCTTTGCTTCTGAGTCAATACTGCACTTAACACAAGCATCAAAGCAATGGAGCAATCACAGTGATCAATAATGAGGTCACTACGGTGAAGGAGAGCCCATAAATGGTGTTACTTTTGCATTTTCTAACTGAAAATTAAAGCGATTACACACATACAAGCACACACTACAGAGAGAAAAACAGGAATTCTAACAGTGCACTGTTAAGTACAACAGATAGGTGCAATGATTTTCAAGCTTCATGCAGAGTCTGTGGTAGCAAGTTACACTAAGTGCACACAATTATAAAAGAAATGTATTATTGATGTGGTATAAGCAAATTGCTGCTGGATTTACAGTGTAAAACGTAATGAAATAACTGCCTGCAAAGTGGATCATTTTCCTGTATCGGTGTTAAAACAGTGATACTCGCTTATTGCTTATTGGTGCACTTCGTGTAATGAGCTGCCGGGGGAACAGAGAGCATGCTGAGAGCAGGTGAGACAATGACGATAGGGGGAGGGGGAAGGAAGAGCAACACAAAGTGGGTTCATAGTTTCACTGTTTACAGAAACAAATGTGAACAAACATGTTAGACCAGAACAAAAAAAAAAGTGCAATCATTGTGACACTGCTGCATTTGACTAGCGGACAGTTGACACTGACCTCGCTGTTGATGTCCGCTCCGGCGTCAAGAAGCATCTGGACCATGGCCTCATCACCACGAACGCAGGCATACATGAGAGGGGTCATTCCCTGCAGGATGAGACGGGGAAGAAAGGGGGGAGGATGACATATTTCTACATAGTACCAAAATGGGAAGCTGTTGAATGGTAGCAGAGATTCCACCCAGCAAAAAGGCGTTGGAAAGAGATGGGAGAGATGATTTTTCCAGATGTCTAAACAAGGTGGAGATTTGTTTAAAGAGTGAAAGGTGAAAAGGAATCGTTGGTGGTCGCTGAAAAGACGTCCTGCTATGTCTAAATTTAGTTGAACAGTGGGCATTCTTTCCTCTCAACACATCTGTAGATTCAGACAGTAATTTCCTTCTATGAGGAACCAATGCTGACTGGTGCACCACCCTCCTACATTAACCTCCTAGGACCTGGCGTCCACATATGTTGACATCACTTTTTGGGTTATTTAGACCAAAATACAAAATTTTGCTCTACAAGGGCCTGATGTCCACTTACGAGGACATTATACTGCCACTGTTCCATCAAAATTTAAAACAAATATCCTCATACATGGCTCTCATTTTTCTTAGGAACAAAAATCGGGTAAAAAAAAATAAATCTGGTGATTCTTTGTTTTTACATTCATCGGGTCCCAATGCACGGTGGCACGGTGGTTAGCACTGTTGCCGCACAGCAAGAAGGTCCTGAGTTCAATTCCACCATCAGGCCGGGGTCTTTCTGTGTGGAGTTTGCATGTTCTCCCCGTGTTTGCGTGGGTTCCCTCCGGGTACTCCGGCTTCCTCCCACCGCCCAAAGACATTCAGCTTGTGGGGATAGGTTAATTGGATAATCCAAATTGCCACTAGGTGTGAATGTGCGAGTGAATGTGAGTGCGAATGGTTGTCTGTCCCTGTGTGTTGGCCCTGCGACAGACTGGCAACCTGTCCAGGGTGTACCCCGCCTCTCGCCCTATGACAGCTGGGATAGGCTCCAGCGCCCCCCCCGCGACCCTGAAAAGGATAAGCGGAAGTGAATGGATGGATGGACGGACGGGTCCCAATGTGCCCAAATATCAAAGATAAATTAAAAATGCTTGCCATGGAAAAGTTCGGGTCTTAGGAGGTTAAGGAACAATAAGCTTTGGCTCTCTGGATGTCCCCCCCAAATAGGCTGACCATTTAATAATTACTGTGACACATGACCCTATGAGTTATGGTGTTGAAGGTTCAATAATGCATTTTAACCAGCCAAGGCCTATTAAGGCCTCTTTGCTACCATAAACAGGATTTATTTGACAGCACTCACTGAACTGACCCATACTCACAACAAGTGACCAAGTCCAAGAAACTCAATGAAGGTCTAAGAAGGCCAGTGTAACAGTGGTACCAGTACATTAAACAAAGTGGATGGAAAAATCTAAGAAAGAGAACTATATTTACACAAGTTGGAGAGGTCTCTTGGGGGCATTTCGAAACAACTGCAGATTCCTGAATCATCAGAAACTAAAGTTATTCTGATGTGTCACAACTTTACCAAGGTCTGGAAAAAAAAAACCCTAAAAAGTCACCATCTGTTAGATAATTGGTTTAGATGTTTAGGAACAATCTGGGAAACACCAAGGTTCAAGCCTAGCATGTACTGGAAACTGCTGGAACACCAGCATCACTGTTCACAGTGAACCTCAGGTCAGCTGTTCTACAAAGTGGATGGAATAATGAAGAAGGAAGACTACTTCCAAATTCTTCAACTTCACTTTAACTCAACAACTAGATAGCTGAAACGTTGATACTTTGTCACTAAAATGCTAATTAAATGTTGCATTAAGAAAACCCAAAGGCACAGAATTAGAAGTTTGACAATGAGCTGACAGGTGGTTGAAAACAGATTAAGTTAAAGTCTTAGAAGTGAAGGCATCTGCCTTCTTGAAGCCTACGACTGGGTGACCCACTTTACTCACTGTTAGAAAAAAAAAAAAAACTTCAACCCTTTTTTGGCTACATAGTACCTCAAATACTATTGTAACAATAGTTAAATGGGATTTAATAATAAACACCATCTCTAATGATCAAAGTAACTGTAATGAGCTAAAGGATGCTAACAGCGATTACTTTCTCTCAACAAGAATGAGGATTTCAATGCCATAGCGATATATGAATCTGACTACGTGTCAGCGGTGTTTGTGAAGAAACTTGCTAGCCTCCTTTTTTTTGGTAAGCAAACTTGTTAAAAACATACAAAGCCAAATTAAATCAAAGTACAAAAAAACCCACAATAACAAAGGATCTGAATGGCAACAAAGACTAAGCAGAAATTTGACTGGACCATTTATTACTGGGTCAGTTTGCTTTAATACTTTACATGCACTGAATAATCAGGCTGGATCTTTGAAATGAGCTCTGCATCATTTCACTTTTTTATTATCTAAAGGCCAACTTCTCACACAAATGTGATATTCATCTTACATTAGATTTTGCTTCAAGGGAAATTTCTAAGGATGTGTTCAAGGATTACAATCAAATCACTCGATTGGAGTCCTTTTTCTGATTTGCTGCTCATCATCCAGTAAGTGTACTCCTGCTGGAGGTTAGGACCTCTACCAAACAGAGAAGGAATTGCATTGAAAACACACTTTTGTTATTTCTCATGCAAAAGTGTTGATTTCACTGCTATTAACAAAATGCCTTGAGAAATAATTCCAGGTTATTTCAATCTGGTGTTATTCCTGTAAATGTAGATATTGCAGCTGTGTGGGTTGTGCATATTTTAATAGGAGGCGAGAGGTTTGCTGTTCAACAAGAGACCACTTCAGACGACTAACTGCTGTACTTGGTTTCAGTCAAACTCAAAAACAAACATTTAAACGTATTCATGTACACCACCTTATACGTACTGCTCTATACTTTGTAAGGATTCACGTGGTGTCTGGTACCAAGACCTTAGTAGGGGATCTTTTCGTTTGCTGGTGTGCACATCTTGGAGATTCTAGCTTCGATTGGGATTCAGTGATGTTTGAAAGGCGGATCAAATTTTGGCTCTTTGTCCTGTTTTTCAATCAATTTCCGAGGTAGAGCACAGAGCAAAATCCTGTGGTGGCCACTGAGTGCAATTGCTACTGTTTCATGTGCAGCAATGTTTATGTGGCACATGAATGCCACAAGCAGCATGACTCTTTGGGAGTCAACAAATGTGCAAAATTAAAGAAAAAGTTCTGGTGCCTCATTGTCAAGACTGCTCTGAGATTATAACAGAAAGTTTTTGTTAACTTTTCTTATCTTTTTATTTAACTATTGACCCACCATAAAATTCTAAATAACCAGGATTTTTTCTGCTATTTAAATGTTTATCTATTACTTTGTAACCTTGGTTTCTAGTATGAACATTCTTGGGGAAATTCTTTGTAAGTAGGAAAAGCTGTAAAGCTTAGTTAAAAGTCCAAAATCTATACCTTCCTTTACATTCTCCAAAGCCATCCAGTGTCAGACTGGAGTCTTTGGTGAGCTAATTCTGGTCCCAGGGCCATATGTTTGACACCCTTGCTCTAGCGCAGTGATTCCAAACCTTTTGGAGCCACTATTTCACATTAGAAAAATTACAGGGCACACCACCAAGCAAAAACGTCACAAAAAGCATATTGATTATTTTTCCCCGCACACCAGGCATAGCAAAATTGGCTCGGTTTGTCCCCAGTATACCTTTTTTTGCTTCCTTCTGACCACTACTCATGCTAGGGCCTTCATCTGGGTGGGAATTTTCTCTTGGACCCAGGTCTGACTGACTACTTTTTCTTTTCAAATATTTATTCATTCCTATGACTAATATGTAATTTCTTCTTCATCTTCTTGTGTTTTACCAGCAGTTGGTAACCCAGTTAGTTAGAGCAAGGAGTTGTAATGCCCTCTAGTGGAAGAGAATGTATTTGTTATGTCCGTTACTCAAGCAGGTCACTTAGAGCACTAATCAGCTTACAGCCATACGACCCTGAGCACACCCAATCTCGACTGATCTCAGAAACTAAGCAGGGTTGGGCTTGGTTAGTACTTGGATGGAAGAGTATTAATCAGGTGGAACCAGGTAGTCTTCCACAGCACACCTGATCATTTCTCACAGCACACCTATGTGCTGCAGCACAGTGGTTGGTTTTTATCTGCTGGTCTGCTGGTTTCTTTCTGTGCTCAGTCCAAGATCATCATTGCTGGGTTACCTGGAAACGGTTTCCAGGTAAAGCTCTTAAAGTGCACAGAATAAGTAAAGTATGAATCTGTGTGTGAATCAGTGAAAGTGACTCTCGGTGTTAAGAGCCTTGAATGGTCAGACCAGAAAGGCACAATAAAAATGACTCTTCCTATAATAACATGATGACGACCATTTACATCCACACCGTTTTGTTACACAGTCAGGCTAAAAGCACCAGCCAGTCATCTTTGAGTTACATCAATGCAGGAGCAAAGGGATTCCCAGATGACACGGAAACAGTTTGCTGCAGCAGTTGCAAAAACATTCTGCAGAAAACTGTGGAAAAACTTCCGCAATCACTTCACTTCCGGTTTTTACTTTGTCTATACCTGTTCCTGAAGGCTTTTACGTAGCTTACCTAGCTAAATCCTACAATCACTGACAATCGTGTTGACCGTAACCACAACATTAGCTCGTTTTTTAGAAGTCTTCACATAATTTTCTTTAAATCACCATTTTATGTACATGCTATAACTTCACTGCTGCCTACCAATCGATCCCGTTCTGTAAAATGCAGTGAGATATAATAAGTATACACACACAGCACACAACTCAGAGAAATATCCGGCAGTTTCTCGCAGCATCTTATGTACTGGACCTTTTCATTACTCCCTTAAAATAACCGTGTCTTCCCAACAAGGGCAAAAGCACAAAGGTGGGCTGTGAAACTCCTAACATAACTTCTTCTATCTCTGCGTGTCTCCATATGCACAGAGTATTCTGACACGCCCACACACATTATGCTGCAGGATGAAGCTGCTTCATCTAAGTGCTACTGCAAAGAATTGCATAAGATCAGCAACAGCAACAACTTAAAAATGACCTTTATTGTAAACGAGGCACCGAGATCTTCACATTTATCAGACTTTTCTAACTGTTTTAAATGAGCTTCCATAAAACAGACTTCAATCATATATCTGATCTGGGCCATTATGCTCAACAGAGGCCTTTTAAGGCTCACTCATAACACACCACAGCGCTTTATGTTGAAGACTGATCTCCCTTAGTGGTGATTCATTCTTAAACATTTCCTGGACAGCAATCTACTTAATCAGCAGACGGCTAAAGGGCGAGAGACGACGGACCGCGATGAGCACCGTGATGAGGTCTAAATGTCTCTTAGCCGTTATGACAGACTCCAGCTTTTACTTTATTGCTCCTGTAACGCTGTCTGGTCTTTTGCTCCATTTAGCCTCCTTTACAAGGAGATAAAAGCCTGCATGTCACAGGCTCGTATTTATGTGAGGGGAGAGGAAGGAAAGCACAAGTCAATACAATCTGTCAATTTAACAAGCATCTGTTTTTCAAATTTTTTTGTAATATATTATAAACAATATATAATGTGTTTAAGCAAACATTAATCAACCAGACCTGGACTTTATTTTTAGAGTCTGAGTGAAGAATTGCCAAGCAAATCTTAATTAAACCTAACTAGGCGCAGCTTATTGACCGCGGAAAGTCAGATTGCACAATTAACTTCCACTTAGCAGCACTGGGAATAGCCAATATTTCTACGAACTGTCAAAGGTGAAGATTCCCAAGTGACACTTGGCTGTAGTGGGACTGAGATACTGACCTGACCTGTCAGTGCTCAGAGCAGGAAAAGTGTTGCAGTAGCAGGCAACAAAAGAAAAATCCTTTCCCCTTCCACTTTCAGGATGAACAGGAAGGTCATGGCACAATCTGTAGCTGGATGCCGCTCTGCTACAGCCCTGAGTTGCTCCTCTCCTCCCTGCTTGAGTAATTTAAGCGATCAGTATGCTGGGTGGTGTGTGCAAGCCCCCGCATCTGCTTCTTTGCTCTTCTTCACCTGACTGCTCCTCCTGCATCCCGCCTACTGCCACCTTTGATTAATCCGGTTCTCCAGCCCCCGGCTCCATCCACAGCACCATGAAAACTGTTAAAAGGACTCATACCTCCTGTTTGCACACTGCAAAGTTCAAGGTGACTTGATATTGGGTGTTGCCTCTTCTTAGCTGAGGCATTTCTCATTCATACATATCCCTGGCACTAGGCTGAGAGGTGCTACTGCCTCCTGTCTTTTTTCTTTTTAGGTAGGCGGCAATGAGTGTACGACCATTGGCCAGGGACATCAGGTAAACTCGGGTATTTATTTATTGTATTGTTTGAAGTTTTGGTTCTTATATTTTCCAGAGTGAGTTTTGGATACTTGTTTGGTCACGACCTGACCTCTGGGTAGTGACTGGAAAAATGAGGATCTGAAGGGTGTCTCTCTTAGGGACAAATGGTGAGGAGATCAGGAACGTTTCAGAGTACAGATTCTACTCCTCCACATTGAAAGGAGGCACCCAAAACACCTAGGGATGTTCCACTGGTAGCAGACCCTAGACACTCCCTTCGCTGGCTTGGGAACATCTTGGTGTCCCCCAGAAGAGTTGGTGCATGTGGCTGAGCAAAGGGGGGTCTGGGTGTCTCTGCTCAAAGTGGAAGAATGAATTTCTGGTTCACTTTTGGAGACATTTTATGATTGTTCTAGTGTAAATTTTGATTTCTTAGTTTGTCTTCCTGTTCATTCCTTTTTCCTCAATTCTTCCCACGTTTCTGTCTTTATGACGAGTGTTAATCTTGTGTCTGTGTTTAGTATTTCCTGCACTAGTTTTACTTCCCGTGTCTTCTCCAACTCTCTGGTTGTTCTCTCTTCCAGTAATTATGTTCCCATCAGCCTTCAGTGTATGCTTATATATGCTGTCTTTCCTTTGTTACCCCTCTACCTTTTTGGATTCACTTTCATGTGTTTTTGTTGTACTTTTGTTACCTTTTAGACTTATTTGTGAGCACATATATTTGCCCTGAATAGCTGGTCCTCAACTAAAACTCCACAAACAATAACTGCGACACACTTCTGCTTTTCTTCTTCTTCGTTTTGTGATTGCTTTGCTTCTAAAATTTCGTTGCCGGTGGAAAAATCTATAAAATGAACTAATTAACTCCCATTTAACCTCTTCCATCTGGTTAATTAATGCTCCTCCCCCTTACCCCAGTGAGCTGGAGTCGTAACAGGTTTATTTGTTACTTCACTGCCGCAATGTTACTAGATTCCATTTGGTCGAGGTCCACTGATTATTATATTTGTATTTTCTTTGTTATCCATGCGGTTACATTCATGTCCCCGCTGGGCCACTGCCAGCATGTTGTGGTGTTTAATGAGCAATTAATAGCAGCACATGAGGCAGGGGCTGTGGGGATGAGACCACTCCTTTGCAGACCTGTGAAATATGCATTTTTGTGCTGAAAGGATTAAGAGGAAAAAAAAATGTTTTTTTCATTGCCAAGAGGAGTTGGTGCGAGTTTTAAGAAATGTGTGTCGAATTAAGTCAAGTTAAGGATCCTACTATGACTTCATCTTAATTATATGTTAAAAAAAATGTAGAAAATAACAATAATTTCATGTATTTTTGAGACAGTTCTCAGCTGCTGAAGTCAGAGTGAGTCAGAGGTTACAGCATCTTTAGCTTTAGTCACGCAAGTAAAACTGAGGGATTTTAATCAGATCCTTGAGGTCTTAAAGAGGGCGAGGCTTAGTCACACTGCATGACGTGGAGATGCAAAGGACTTGATGTCTTCACCTCGCTCACCTGATATATTAGATCTGGAGGAGGATGAGGGAGAAATAAATTAATAAAACCCCTGCTATTCTTTTCTGTTTTAAACATACTTTGCTCTGCCAGCTGTTATAACCTGAAATATTGTGGTTTTATATGATGAGCAGGTTTAGTTAACCATTCCGTTTTCTTTTATTCAATATTATCCCTTTGCTGTCCTCAAGTGAAAGTTGTTGCAGGCAGCGTGTTTAGGCATGAAGGGCAAGTACATTTTTGTAAAAGTGAAAAAGAAAGCAAAAATACACAAAAAATGAGGATTATTGCAAGAACCACATATCTGTGATACATCAGCAGCTTAGAGAAGCAGCTTTCGCGGTCCTTTTACTGCCAAGAACTAACACATCTACGTTGCCAACAAATAACAAACCACCATGTAAGATGTAGCTCTCCATCACAGACAAATGCTCACATGCGTTATTAAAACTAAAAATAATAAGGAACTTATATATGAAGCTGTTTTTGTGATATTTCAAGGGCTGATTGAAATTACTGCATCACTGGGATCCACTCGATGGTGCTTAAGGGTGCACAACTGAACCAAATACACAGATTCCAGTTTAATCCCCAGTTAAAACCACTGGTGGACCAAGTGCAAAACATTTATCATCTACGTTCTGCTGCGCAACCCTGCACCCTGGCATTCACGTAGACGTTACTTGATGTTAACGTCTAAACGTTGCTTCAGACTGACCCACCATCCGGTCGCAACCGTCTGCAATCTTTGTTGGATAGAAGTGGATCAAAACACCAAGGTGTTTAATCTGTCATGGACTCCAGACACTGATCAGAGCGAGAACGTGTCAGATATCCCAGAAACAAGCCCAACGAACCACTGCCTGTGTCCAAGTGCCAAATCACTTGGACTGTTGTTTGCACACAGTTGGCGAATTGCCGTTCAAATACTAATTGTTTCCTACACGAATAATCAGTCTGTTGATTGACAGAAAAACAATCAGCAATCTACAATTGATTTTTTAGGCAACTAGGCGGTGGTTAATCGCAGCTCGCTGAGATATGTGATAAAATGTATGATTTTTTTAACTGAAATATAATGATCTGGCTTAAAACCTGTGGCAAGGTTCTGACTTACTATAGGTTTTATATAGAATTTAGACGAGTGAAGGTTAATCAATAAAGCAAATTATCACTAGGTGCAAGCTCATTTTAAGCTAAGACCTGAGGATCTAAGAAATGTCATGGTCCTGGGCCAGTATTCTTAGTTTTTGTGTGTTTTGTATTTCGTTCTTTATTTATGCCGTGGTTCCTAGGTTCTGTTAAGATGTTCCTTATTTGATTACCCCCTGTGTATCTGTGAGCCCTCGTTTCCCCTCCTTGTGTTTTATTCCATGTTTTCCCCAGCCCGTTTGTGTCTGTGCTCTCCCCGTGCTCTCTCTCCTCCTGTCTGAACCTCAGTGTACTTCCTGTTTTACTTTGACAGTCTCCCGTCAGTGTTGCGTTTACTCCTGCCGTGTCTTGTTATGATCATCAGTGTCACCTGTGTTCCCCGTGTGCTCCCACTTCCCTCGTTAACCCTCTGTGTATTTATGTCTGCGTCTCCCTCAGTTCTGTGTCGCGTTCTCCCTCATTCATGGCTGTGTGTTTCTCCGTCTATTACGTTATAGTTTCCCAGTTTAGTTTGTATGGTTTTGCTCTCCAGCAATAAAGCTGTGAATTTTGAGTTCATTCCTGCCTCCGTGAGTTTGCGATTGGGTCCTCATCCAGCCTGCACACAGCCGAAGCATGACAAGAAATGCCTTTGAGACTGGATGGATAATTGAGATCTTTGCACTTCTGTAAAGTGTAGGTTCATCTGATTGTTGTTGGATGAGTGTTTCGAGCCTGGTCTCACTCCCAAATCATCACAAATGAATGCTTGGTCATTACGCCTTTATTACTGTCATAAGCTGTTTTCTTAACCCAAAAACTCCAAACCACGAGTAAAAGTGAAAGTAAACATCGAGAAAATGAAGCTCCCATTGGGGGCAGTGATGATTTACCACTCCTGCCCTCATTGGCGGACACCTTGTAAGTATCCCAGAGGCAGCATCTGCTTTGACAAAACTGCAGTGTGTGAAATTTGAAAGGTTGGAGTTTGAAATTGAGTTATTACTTTGAGAAGAAGCGGCAGGACATTTGTGCAGGGTTAGTGCAGTACACACAAACAGACACAAAGAAAAACTCTCTTAAAAATGTGAATTATTTTCCTTCTGTATTAAAAAAAAAGAAAGATGCATGAAAACTGTATCGTGAATTTAGCACGCTGCATTACTCAGTGAGAGAGCAGCCTGTGCTCAGCATGTGTGCATGAACTGCACTGGGTTGCCAGGTACTTGCTAGAAATCCACATTTTATTGTATCTCCAACCCCTGAGCTGTGCAAATGTGGGATTTTAAAGTTGTTATATATATGTGAGTGTGTGTGCAGGAGAGCGTGGGTGTGTTAGGTGCCAGACCTGCTCGCTCATGCTGTTAATGCCATCGGGCCCCAGCAGGTTCACGGCCTGCTTGACCAGGTCCGTCCGACCGCAGTTGAGCATCCTGAAGCCCAGATCCTGCAGGAACTTGGCCTCTGTGGAGGCTGCGTCCAGCTTTCTAGTGGCACAGAAGCAATCCTCGGCTCTGCAGACAGAAACAGCAGATCTATTACTTTGATTAAGACGAAGCTTATGTCAGAAATGGATTTTGAGATCCGAGCACATACATCTCCACGGCATGCTGAGGGAAGCTGAAAACGATTGCTGATCAGGCTTTCATAACTCAAATTCTCCTTATCAGGAAACAAACTTGCAACTTTATAAGTACTGATCTGCTTCAATTTGAAAGTCAGTTCCTTAATATCTGAGTTTGTCAACACTCACTTCTCTTTGATTGCTTCTGGTTCAGTACTTTTCTTAAGCAGCTTCTCTCCAGGTAAGGCTTCTGCTGTGACTCATTATTACCCACTCACGTCCCCCGTAAAGCCTCTTAATCCAAGCATCTGTCACAACTGCAGTTTCCACAGAGAAACCTTTGCCGGATGTTGGTCTACATATACATGACAGTTAAATCTGACATATGCAAAGAGATGCATTAATTGGCACCTCGAAGTAGTTCATTTATTAGTTCTTTACAAATACATGAAAAGTGAAAAGACTCTTAACCCGGTGACTCTGTGACAAATTACAGAAAGATTACAGAGTAAGCGGCGACGAGGTAAATATGGTGCACGGCTTTGTAACCGCTGTGGAGTGTTTGCAAATGAGGGAAGAAAGAGAGGGCGAGCGAGGCGAGACTGTGAGTGAGTCAGAAACAAATACAGAGAGAAGATTTATAGGTTACTGCTGTCCAAGAAAGAAGGACAAACACAGTTCGTTTAGCAACTGACAAGCCTCATGAAAAAGCTTTTAAATTTTACAGTGCGAGGCGAAATTCAGTTCACTGTGGGGCTACGATGAAATGTTAACATGTTGTTAATGTTGTCATTAATAATAAAACAATACAGGGTGTGCTCCTGTGAACTAAAGGCCGGCGCACACTTTTTGTCTATAATCCCCACATTATTCCATTAATCACACTCATTTGTTTAGTTTGGCTCCATATTTTCTCCCGGCTGTCCTTGCCATCCCTAGTCAGTCTTTACGCTCCACTCAGCAACAACCGCAGTGGGTGAAAACAATGAAGCCAATGCAAAAGTGTCAAAAACTGCAGCCCAGCTTTAAATGTATGACGATCCCCACAGATTCCCATTTTAAGATTAAATAAAAAATAAACTTAATGAATAAACTCACACAAATTAAATTGTATTAAAGGGCTAAAGTCATGTATAATTGGGGTGTGGCTGGTTGCTATTCATCACAGAGGTCCTCTAATCTATGTTTGTGCCCCTTAAACCATTTAATTGTAATTATCTAAAAAATATGGTTTAAAACCGAATCCAAGAATCTGTGCTCCAGTTTTGGTTAACATTTAATGAGCAAGCTTCTTTCCACTGATTAGTAACTTTCCTTGTAAGATAGTTCAGCCACATCTGGTTACCCCCCACCCAAAAAACAACAACAATAACAAAAAAACATGATTATGATGGTCAAAATGCTTGTGCTGAGGTTTCATAATCATAGTCTACAATGACCAATTAGTGATGAATATCTATTTCCATCTTTTATACGCAGTCTGTGGAGTTACGATCGTATGTGTCCTATAATTTTTATGGGAAGCCATCAAACAGCTGCTGAAGGACTTCACTAAATTTGCCACTCGTGTAAACCTGCAGGTAATGGTGGAAAAGTCAAGGGATGATAAAAGTCAGTTAGATATCCCTAAATGCTGCTTATTTATATAAAGCTGTAGACAAAATGGCTTCATTGCACAATATAAGAGTTAAAATGAATTTACGTGTGGGGATTTATCCATTAATTGCTGTATTGTCATAGATAAAGTGCATGTATTTGCCAGCCAAACTGACAGACCTACAGCAGACTGAGTTGTTTTGAAGTTGCCAACTGACGTCAGGTAGTTGCAAAGCGGGTCCACGTCTTCAAAGCAACCATTTCATGGGCAACAGGACTGCAGTGTCATTGCACACGGTTGTAATAATGTTTTGTCCGTGTGGTGATATAGAACCAGTGTTTCCCCTGTCTGTAGCAAAGCAGCACATTCCTGCTTTCCAAAGGAGACAGCAAAAGGTGGAAAGACACAGCATGAAAAAGAAAAGGTAAACAGCACCGTGCTTATGAAACTCTGCCCCCTGGTGGTGACAGTTTTTGTTAAATTCCGTAGAGGGTGATCGCAAAACACACCTTTCAATAATGAAAAATAAAATAATCGCAACTATTCTACTGAAAAGCTGTTCGATATACAAAGATGGACACTGAGGAGGATGAATGGATGATGACATATTGATCAGGTCTGTTCAAGTCAAACTGCTCTCTTAAAATGTTTTGTCTGATGTAAACACCATGTAATAAGTCAGGTTACATGTAAACAGCTGACCTCAAATCTGTAATCAGAAAGCAAATGTGCAAGTAACTGCTGATCATGTCTCCATATTCATCTACATGTTCTAACACTGTGGATGAGATTCTGTTAAAATAAAGTGTGAGTGATTGTTGCAAGTCATTCTTGTGTTTGGTATACGAGACTTGGTTGAAGTTTATGCTAATGCAGCATCTGCTGACTGAACGTGCATGTGCAGGCTTACAGGTTTCATAAATGGATGACACTGAGCTTCATTCTCCAGCAGGTTTGTGCAGTAAATGTTATTGACATCGTATTCTTACTTGATTTGTCGGGGTTCACAGTCCACGCCGGGCAACAGCAGCCTGGCAGCCTGCCTCACATCGTCACTGTCCACAGAGAAGCTCCGTCGATGTTCAGTGTGAGCAACCGCCACCCGGATCCACTCCATCAGCGGGGGCAGCACCAGGAACGGCCTGCGGAGAAAACAGGTTCATGTGCTACTGTTTAATATCTTAATTAAGTCAGAATGAAGACTCACATTTAGTTTTAATTATTTATGAGAAAAACAAAAGAGTCTTTTGGGGAAATTCCATAAATGCTTATTTTTCCTAGATGGCTGGAGGGGCAGTTATGTGTGTGACAGAAAGAAAAGTCAAATCTGTGCAGCTGTAAGTGAAGGATAAACTCTGTGCTGTTAATGGAACAGAAGAGCATGAATCACACTGCCGTCTAACTGGACCGAAGTGACTACTGCAGCTTCCTTACGTGCATGGGTTGTTTTTCTGACACTGAGTCAGCAGGCAGTCTGGCACTAGTTTAAAGCAGATTAAGCCAAGTTATAAAAAAAGTGTGTGCTGCTCCACTTTTGTTTGATTGTGTGTGCATAAATGGACAGCTATTTGCACTTTTTGTAGGAGCTTTTTAGCTGAAGCGATGTTCAGAGCTCTCCTTTCAGCTGTCTGTGGCCACAGGAGCTAAATCCCAATGTCTGGAATGGGGGATGTGAACCTGTGAGACCTTTTGGCCTCCAGCTAACTTAAATTTGACAGCCTTTGAATTTCAAATGATGACATAAAGAGTAAAACCTCTGAAATTGTTTTAAAAGTCACAAACCTAGCACACTGCACAAATAGTTTGACGAGAACCAGGGAGCTGATATTCCATTGGAAAAAATGATCTGCTTCAGGTCTAAATGTAAGGATTAATATGTTATAGCTGAAGAGAAATGATCTACCTAACCTGGAAAACGATGTTAGCTGATGAAGGTTTGTTTGGAGGTTCATTCTACAAACTAAGGTGGCTGTAAGTCTGATAAGACGGAGACTTAAACAGGGAAAGTAATTTGGGTTGTTGTTAAGAGTCTAGCAGCTGGCGTCTGCTCTGTGTGTGATACAACATGACATTATTGTTTTTTTGTTTGTTTGTTTACACAGGTGTTTTGTGTTAGAGTTCTCTGTCTACACAGCATTTCGTCAAATTAATTCAACACAGAAGGAGATACCATCAAGAAAATATGTAAACATAAAATTGTAATTTCTAGCACGCACGCACACACACGCGCACGCACGCACGCACACACACACATACATGCTGGTAAAAGGCTGACAAAAAAATACTTAGTTTAGCTTTAAATTGTTTTTCTTTTCAACTTTTTGACATATTTGTAGAAACGATGGGAGATTTTTATATTAAATACAGCCAAAATTTCAAATAATGAAACTTAGGCCCAACAAACCAGTCAGAGCAGGTGGCTGCTCCTCCTTGAGCCTACCTCTGCTGGAGTTTTTCTTTCCCACTGTTGACACTTGCTTGCTCACGGGGGTCTTGTGCTCACTGGGGTTTACTTTCTATGATTTTATGGTCTTTACCTTACAATATAAAATGCCCTGAGTGGACTGCTGTTGCAAACTGGTGTGATATAAATAAAATTAAAACTAAAAGTCTATTTAATTTCTGTCCAGGCAAAAGATCAGGTTTCTTTTTTTTCCACTTGTGGTTCAGTGCAAATACAGCATTTTACTGATATATCAGTGCGTTAGCATAAAGATTCTCATATAACAGAGCAGAAGAAGACAGCATGGAAATCAGTGAGTATAAATGGTGACAGGCAGAGCCAGAAGTTTTTCTCTTTTGTCATATTTAAAGTGTAGCACCTTAAATACACATCTGAAGACACTAGGTCCTTGAGATCCAGTACAATCAAAACCCATAAAAGACTTTACATTTGTACACTTCTTTCTTCTACAGGAGTGACTGTGTATAAAGAAATGTGAAAGTTGAGAGTTGTGAGTGTATAAAACAATCAAATAAAGCAAAACGCCAAATAAAGACTTTTTTTTTAAAGTTGAATTTAAAATAACACACAAAGTAACTAAATGACTCTGGTCTTAATGTTGCTCTGAGTCACTACTTGTGCCCAAACCAACCCATTATCATTTCTCATGAGTCACGCATCAGCCTAACTTCCTAAACACAACCCAATAAGAGGCAGTGTGAAAGCCATCTGGAGCATCACACAGGCATTCGAGACATTTTTACTGACTCATTTTGAAAAAGGTCTAAACCTCTGTGACTTCAAAGCCGGTCACAGCCCTGGTGACGGTTCCTGTTGACGTCACAGTTCACTAGGGTTGCCAACCGTCCCTTAAAATACGGAATCGTCCCGTATTTAGAAACAAAAGTACACGTCCCGTATTGAGCTAATAAGGGACGCACTTTGTCCCGTAATACAGTGAGAATCAAAAGTAGTCTATAAATGTTTATGGAATTAACGCTTTGTTTGAAAACATAATTCCCAGCCCCTCTCCTGCTTTGTGACCAATGAGCTGACAGCACACTTATGACAATTCGAGTATGACAATTCAGATTACCGCTCATCTCATTGGTCGAGGAAAGGTCGCTTGCGGAGAAAATACCGGAAGCGACAGATGACCACAACAAGAAGCATGGCCAACAGGGGAACAAACGCCGACTCTGCGGTGCAAGTCTCGGATGACAGTACACCTAAAGCTGGGCAGACACTGTGCGATTTTTTCAGTCGCGTTATTCAGCTCCTGCTCAAACTGCACGATTGACTCGCAGGGGTTAGAAGTTCGTATGTCACGATGTACTCTCACACTATACCGCCCGATGCTCTGATGCGACCTGAGTGCTCACACTGTGCCTCCATAACATGAAGGTTATAACAGAAAATCTGTCGCTCGCTCTCTCTGTCTTTCACTCACACAGACACACCACCACCATCAACTTTGCTAAATTGCTAATGAAAAACATTGATCAGGCAGCTGTGATTGAGCAGCAATGTAAATCCAACTATTTTCACGGTTGTTGTGGTCGTGATAATTTTGTGATGCCACATCGAAAAGGCTCGGATGAGCTTTCCAAAGTTCTACAAGTTGTGCCTCCATCGCTTGTGTCCAGATCACACGCTGCACAGCCGTGCTGCTCCGTCTTTTTCACCAACGTTTACGTTTGCGCGCGAGCAGTGTGAGCGCCTGTGGTGAGACCCTCACGAGCGATTGATGATCGGGAGCTGGTCGTGAGGTGTTAATCACTTCTCGTTACCCCACGTATACTACACGACGCACGATGAAGGCCAAAATCGGTCCGATCACTCAAAAATCGGCTCAAAATGGGCCAAAAATCGCACAGTGTGAGCCCAGCATTAGAGCAGCAATGTTTGTTCCCCTCAGAGAAAGGGAAGAATGGGAAAAGGAAAACACCTGGCTGGAAAACGTTAATATGGGCATGTGCAGTGAATATCAGCGCTATGTGGCCAGAAGTGTGATAATATAATTTATTTTGTGTAATAAACAACTGCAAGGATAGATGATTACAAATAGATGACTAATACATAAAAGTAATACATAGATGAATAATGATGATGAGTTATGATGCGTAATCATGGGAACAAGCGGGTTTACAAACAGGAGCAGCTGATTAGCATTAGAAAAGCTGAAATAATACCTCAACTGAAGCCAATTGTACTAAATGCACTAAATGTGCACTGTTACAAGAATATTTTTCTTTCTATTGTTTTCTATTATTTTAAGTTAAGCAGGACAGAGTGCTTTTAAAGAAAGATTTACTTATATTCTCAAAAGTTAAGCATGACAGGCTTCTGTTTAAGAAAGAGACCTGTTTTACTGTGTTAATGTTGTCATTTTGAGCTAAAAATAAATGGCTAAATGATCATTTGTTTCACATGTGTTCATATCACAAAGAATAGAATAAACATCTACTTAAATCAACTTCAAGTCAAATGGTTAAAAAAATAATTTCACACACAAAAAAAGAGCTAGAAAATTCACCACACTGGGAAGGGTGAAGACAACTGGGTCGCCCGGCCCTGGCCACGAGGTGTCCCTTATTTATTTTTCAGGGAGTTGGCAACCCTACAGTTCACGCAAGCGATGACCGACGAGTCAACCATAATCAAAGGCTCTGACTGCGAGCACAGAAACTCCTCCCTCCAGCTGTTCAAACCTGTTCAAGCCATTCCATAGAAAATGAGTTTAGAGGAAGGGGGAGAAGCTGAAACAGCTTGTTTCACAAATGCCTAGGAAATAAGTATAACAGAAAAAGGATTATTATGAACTGTAAATCATGCAAAGCTACTCTAGCTCAAAAATAATAAATATGGAAATATGGATAAGGAAATAAAAAAAAAACCACTAAAAAAATAAATATATAAACTCTAAATCTTCTAACTCAATCATAATTTATTTATATATCAAAAATGTAAAAGTTACATTTGTTATTACTAACATTTCCAAAATAAATCATATAAAAATTAAATAATATTGCTAATGTGATCTTCTCAGGTGAAAATTAACTCTTCAAACTGATAATATCAGCACGTTGTCAGGTTCATCATGTGCAGTTTGCTTTGGTCATCTTTCAAATTTAAAAAAGAAAATCACTTACCGTATTTCCCGGACTACAAAGCGCACCTGAATATTAGCCGCACAAGCTAAAATCAGGGGAAAATCCTGTTTTGTACATACATTAGCCGCAAAAAAACAAAAAAAAACAAAAACAAAACAAAAAAAAAACATACATTAGCCGCACCTGACTAAAAGCCGCAGGTGTTTCAATGTTGACTTATCATATATAAGAGAATATGCACAAAAGGAATTGGGGCGGTAGTTACACTCAGTAGCACAGGAACAGAGCCAGAGAGAGAGAAAGAGAGGCAGGGACAACAACATTAGAAAGGTATAGTAATCATCCACAACTATTTTCGGTTGCAGATGATAAAGGATTGAGAAAGTTTATTCATGCAGGTCCATATGACAGAGAATATGCATGTTCTTTTAGTTTTCATATTATAATTTATATTTAATTGTGTTGTGGTTTGCAGTGTTTTGTGTTCTTTTCACTTTAAATTTGTGAAAGGAAAAAGCTGAAAATTTAAATAGTTAAAACTTGAAATGTGAATAGTTGATTTTTGTATTATATGATTTATTTATTATGGCCCCTAGAGACAAAGCACATACAAACTTCAAATCACGTACGAACTCTGAAGCATGTACAAACTCCAAAACACGTAAAAACACGTACAAACTCCAAAACACGTAAAAACTCCAAAACACGTAAAAACACGTACAAACTCCGAAGCACGTAAAAACTCAGAAGCATATAAAAGCTCAGAAGCACATAAAAACTCAAAACACGTACAAAAGACAACAGAAGTGCTCCAGGATGCTGGGCACAGTGTTGAGCCTTTGTTATCTTGTGGCTACACAAGCCAGCAAGTACCAACGACCGGATTTGGTGTGTGGTAATAACAGGTAAATGAACTTTTTTTTAAATTATTTGAATATATATATGAGTGCCTGTGTATAAATACACAAACAATACACACATGCTTTCAATTGTGTGATTTAAGTGATCTAGTAGCTCTGCTTTGGAAGTTCAGTTCATGCTAGAAATGTGTTTTGGAGTTTATACGTGTTTTGTCTCTAGGGGCCACCGCATATATTTATGTATAAACATATATAAATAAAACCACTTGTTTTTACGTTAGTAATTCCTTTTGTGCATAATTTTATATTATTGTTAATAATAAATTAATTAAAGCAACAAAACAACCTGAAGAGCCGGTTCGGAGCCGAAAGAGCCGGCTCTTTTTAGTGAGCCGAACCGAAAGAGCCGGATCTCTAAAAAGAGCCGGAAATCCCATCACTAGTGACCAACATACCACTCTTGAACCCCGATACTGTGTGTCTGATCACATGCCCTTCCGCCAGGCAACGTAGTGCCGTACAACAGCGGAACAAACAAAACATATGACGATATGACAAAATCATGGACAATCCATAGAAAAGCCGCACCTGACTAAAAGCCGC
Organism: Diplotaxodon limnothrissa; assembly: GCF_057381915.1. Taxonomy (NCBI): domain Eukaryota; kingdom Metazoa; phylum Chordata; class Actinopteri; order Cichliformes; family Cichlidae; genus Diplotaxodon; species Diplotaxodon limnothrissa. The sequence continues at coordinate 24,716,469 of NC_140612.1, forward strand.
AGGGTTCAAAGCTTGTGCAAAAAGTAGCGGCTTATAGCCCGACAATTACGGTAATAAAGACTCCAGCTGAACACTGAGAGCCACAAACTTTCTAATTAAAGATGCCCTTACTGATATGTGAAAAGGCAGCAAGTCAATGTTCATAAGTTATAACTCTAAGAGTGGAGAACAGAAAGAGATCTAGATGCTACAACCTCCCTAAATTCTCTTATTACCCTCTTTAATCAACATCAGTAATGGGTCTCGCCTGTCTGACAAGTTCATATTTCATCATTTGTTTCCTGTACAAGTATGTGTGTATGTGTGTGTGCTTGTGTGTTTTTATTATCTCTCCCTCATAAACACAGACTTGTGTTGTTGTGTCCGTTATTAATCATTTCTCCTGTCCAACAGCAGCTAAATTCAGGTCAGGCATTCATCAGATATTTTCAGTTTTACCACAATGATGTTTTACTGAGTAAAAATGGACAGGATTGAAAACAAATCTGTTCTCGTGACCTTCTCAGATCTTCATAGCCTTGAACTAAAACTAAACCATAACTGTAATTTACTTTCTTCTTAAAGTTGTTACATGAGCAATTCCACTCTCATGGTATTAGCCCAATTAGCAATTAGCATAGCTTAGTATACAGACTCAAGGCAGGGAGTAGTTCCCATGTTCCTCTGGGCTTACATGGCGTATAAGCCAAACTTGAATATGTTTCCTGGTCTGTATAATGTGACATGGGCTTTCATAGAAACACCTTAAAAGTGGTTAATAGGGTTCTTTGTAAAACTGAGAAATACAGACAACCATTCACAGCCACAGCCATCAAATACTTCAAAACACAAGATGTAATGGGAAACTTAAATTTAAAACTTAAACAAAAGTGAACAGTAGCTGTTAGGGGATGACGATATAAAAACGTCCATCGTTTCATTTTACGCTATCGTTTGTTTCGCAGTGTCGCAAAATAAACTGTTTACGGCAATATTTTTTTCATCGTTTTGATGGTCACTGTAGTGGCTATATTAATTTTTTAAGTTCTCTCTTTCTCTTATATTTAATATAACCACACTACAGACGGACAAGCGCCTGTTTTTATGCGTTGTGGTTAGCAACAACGACGGTAACACCATCGCGTGTCCGCTTGTTTATGTTCCACATAAACCTTTCACAATAAAGCTCAAGATCCTGTTGAGACTTTTCAAAATAAACTAAACCACGTGAAAGAGCAGATTATTTACGGATGAGAAGTAAAAAAGAGCCACCAGGTGCTAAAAAATAAACCTTAGACTCAAACGTTAGAACAGGCTTTTCCCCACAGCACGCCATGTAATAAATACTCACAGAGAAAACGACGGCCGTTACAACTTATGTCTAAAAATGTGTAGCTTCATGCATCTTTTAAAACACTCGACTCCAGCTACATGACGCACAGCTGGAAACACTTCCCGCAAGTCGAACTGCCCGAGATTCACAGAATTTACAGAAAATGTTACATTTTTGTGATTTATATCGTTATCAGGACGATAGAATTCTTATATTGGGATATGAGATTTTGGTCATATCGCATAGCCCTAGTAGCTGTACAGTACATTCCCAGGTATTGCACAGTACACCCTCCTGAAACCAATAAGAGTCAGTGCTTCAGTCCACTTGTATTGTGCTGTGCTGTTCAGAGACTTATCGCCTTCTTAAAGGATAGAAATACAAAGCCTCACATCTTCCAGCAATCAGCACAGTGCTCCCCCAGGAGCTGCCTGCCAGTTAAAACTATCAGAAAATTAAGTCAGGTATTCCCGATAAGTGCAAAGTGGAAATTATATCACAAAGCGCTATTCTGGAGAAACATCTGATAGTGAAATGCTCAGTGAGCTGGCAGTGCTCTTGGATATCCAGTCACTTTCACACCACATGTGGACATTCACTGGAGCCAGAGAAGAAAACCTAGATGGAAAAACAGGTAAAAAATGTTTTTTTCTATTCAGCTGCCTCTTTAAAAGAAAAATTCACTCAGGCAAGACGTGAAACCACTTCCTTGTGTCGAAGAGGGCTCAATTTAAAAAAAAAAAAAAAAAAAAAAGCATCTTTGTCGAGCAAAGCTAATACTCATAGTTTTCTCCATGAAAATGGAGCAGAACAGAGGTATTCTGGGCAAGATTTGTTTGAATAATTTTATATATTTATTTTTGTGTATTGTACTAGCTCCAGCAAAGCATTTTGTTCCATCTAATACACAATAATCATAGGTTAGCGTAAATGTTGTTGCTACTTGTTCCTTCAGAAACAGCATTTTATCCAAAAAGTTTAAGATAAAAAATGATTTGTCATTAAATTCCCCCCCCCCACTGTGTTTGTTGTTTTACGTATTGATTGTTCACCATTAGTTTCGTTAGCAGAATTAAATTTGGATACTTTATATTAATAACACTTATGAAATATTTTCCTAAGTGTCAACAGTCCACTTTTATTTAACCTCCTGTGGTGTAAGCTTTTTGTTTTTTTAAGAAAATGAGGGATATGTTTATAATTATGTTATTGTTATATATTTTTGAAGATTCACAATCCTAAAAACAATATGTGTTACAGAGTGTGCTGGGATGATGTATTCTTGTAGGCCAATCCAGAACTTAGAATTCCCCCAGGTGTCTCAACAAAATCCCAATGGGAAATACTTATTAAAAAAACCAAATTCCTCTCTCATCCCTGCGGGCGATTTATCCTTCTAGCTCGGATCCTCTAACTGTCTCTAACAGATCCTCTGAGAGCTTGAGGGTCCTGTATATTTGCTGTTCCTAGGACTGCGCTCTTCTGGACAGAGATCTTGGATGTTGTTCCTGGGATCTGCTGGAGACACTCTCCTCGCTTGGGAGTCACTTCACCGAGTGCTCTGATTACCACTGGGACCACTATTACCTTCACCCTCCACATCTTCGCTCAGCCCTTGGTACTTTTCCAGCTTCTCGTGTTCCTTCTTCCTGATGTTGCTGTCATTGACTATAACTTCCAATCACTATGGCTGTCTTCCTTTGCTTGTCCACTATGTCCGGTTGGTTAGCCATCACCACTTTGTCTGTCTGTATCTCGAAGTCCAATCAGATCTTGGCTCGGTCATTCTTGTTCCTATTGTTAGCCACTTCTTCTGTCTGCTGGTGGTAAATACCAGGCAGGGGCCTGTCATTCCATGATGGCTCTTCTCCTTGCTCCTCTTCTTTCTTGGGTTTCTGCAGCCTGAGCACACGGTCAATTGTGGTTGTAGTTTCCATTCTCTTGTATTTGTTGTCATATCAAGTCTTCTTGTTTCTGTAGATTTTCTTGTGTGTCTTGTTCCAGTCTTTACTTCCCATCTGTCTGATTATCTTCACCTGTGTGGATCACATGCACCTGTGTCTCTATCGCCTCATATTTCTAATCCATAATTACTCCCCAGAGTATATTCATACGTCTCCCTTTGTCAAATCCTACTATTGATTTCCCTGCTTGTGTTCTGTGTTCCCTGGACTCCTGGTTCATGTAACCTTTTGTGATTCAGCCAAAGACTCATTTGTTTCTGCCCACATGTCCTGGTTTGGGTCCTCTCCACTTCAACCTCACAATGATAAATTATTGTAAAAAAGAGATTTGGTTAAAGACTGAACAGACTGGACTGATCTAAAAGACTCTTCTTCTCTTGGCAGCATGTTCCATGTACATCCTACTCATTTCTAATAATTATCCTATCAAGCTTGTAAAGTGGTGCTTTTCTCTACCCTGCATTAGCGAGCAAACAGAATAACCCTGGCTAATATATACTTTTTGGAGTGTCTTACTCTCTGAAGTGGGTAATTTGTAGACAATTACAAAAACATTTCTTTCACATGGTTTTCATTAGCGAGCTTTCTCCTTTTTATAGTTATACACCCTTTTATATCCTCTTTATAAACTAAGCTATTCAGGATACTTGAAATCATTAATACTGATCGAGTTACAAGTAATTTTGACTCACCAGATCCCAGTTTAAATGATAATAACACAGGATATTTTCCTTCAAGGCCTTTAAACCTATGAGGAAGTCTCAGATGGACATTGGGAAACCTTAAAGCATCAAATTAAACAGGCTGATTTCATGTTACAGTCAGTTAAATTATATTGTAGGTCCATCAGTAAAGGTCTGTTCAGAGCTTTTCTCCCTTATGACCCTCTAGCAACTATAATTTCTTAGAGAAAATTTTTTTTTTCCAACACGAGCCCCGTACCCAAGTGAGAGAAACCATCAGTGATGGCTATGCTTGCTGTTTATGCAGGCGTCTGGTAAATCTGCTGTAAGCACATGTTTTATCAAGGCACCAGCTTTCAGATACTGACGTTTTACTACTCAACACTGTGTGTGCATCAGTTTCTCATTCCATAACTCAGTCTTTCCTTGTCTGTACACCAACAGTGTGCCAGGAACTGAACTGCATTTAAAAAAAGGAGGGTTTTCCTTTCTGCTTAGCATTTGGCTGACCAATGCAACAATGCAGAGCTCCTCCCTTTTCACTGAGCTTTTGGAAGATGTATTTTATATTGCAAGGTTTGAAAAAGAGGAGAGACCAAGTCTGGAATGAAAACACTGCGGGAAATGTTATCCATCGATGCAGACAGTTGGCCTGCAGCAACATACAACAGCCAGAACTGCCAGAGTAAAAGAGTAAACGTCTGTTCCAAATTACCAAATACATCAAAGCAGCTCTCTCACTACTTTTACTTACCACTAAACTTAAAAATTGAAGTCTTGCAGAAACATTTCTCTTCTTCTAAAGCAAATTTACATCAGGTAAATATTCAAAGCTCAGGTGTAAAAGTCATTGCAGTAATTTTTCACCTCACTGAAGCTCGTCTGAAGTTCCCCCAAAATAACCCAAAAAGATGATCTTATCTCATTTGATCATATTCTGTCTTCCTCTCATCCTGCTGTGTCTTTCAGGCCCTTTTTGACTTGTCTTCAATCTTTCAGTTGAATGCTAAATAGAGAATTTTCTCTTCGGGGGCCTGAACCTGCTGACATGTCACTCAGCCTGACATTCCTAGTGCTCCCCGGGGTCGTCAGGATTGAGTTTCTATCTCTGCAGAGTGGAAGAAAGATGTTTGAATATCTGTCCATCCAAGAAAAGTCCCTCTGGTTCCCATCAATCTGCTCAAGGCCTAGGGAAGTGTCAGCGCTGAGCAGCACACAGCTTCTTACCAGATCGCTTGTGGTGCGAAAAACTTGTGCGAGGGTCAAGGAACATTTGCACTAACTGGTATAACTGACAGTGGCAATGTGGTTGAAAGGATGAAAATACCTAAATGCCACCAGGAACAGCATTTGCTTCTACACGTAGACACAAAATTTTCTCTAAAATGATCACATATCAGCAGTGTTGGGGAGTAACGGAATACATGTAGAGCCGTTACGTATTTAAAATACAAAATATGAGTAACTGTATTCCGTTACAGTTACCGTTTAAAAAGCTGGTATTCAGAATATAGTTACTTTGTTGAAATAAATGGATTACACTGCGGTACTTTCCTGTTTCATTTTGTCGCGGGTCAGGACTGTTTGGGTTTTGTTTGACAGCTACGTTCTGTAGTTCCAGGCGGCAGCTTTACGGTTGCCATGGTTACATGGCGACACGCTCTCTCTCTCTCTCTCTCTCTCTCTCTGCGACTGTGTGTTTCCTGGGTGAGAGAGCGCCTTTTCGTTGTTGTTGTTGTTGTGCTAAGCTAACAGGCAGAATGCTACAAGCATAGCTCTAAAGAATGTAGCATCATGGGCAGTGTAGTCCGTGTTGCAGGGAGAATGGACTGCCATACACGTAATGGGTCTGTGAGCGCGAAGAGGGAGAAAAAGGGGAGTGGAAAAGTACGAGTTGTCATCGAGCAACAACAGGAGCTGGAAGCATGTAAATATAATAATAACCACTGCAGCCAAGAAGAGTGCCTGACGAGCCCAGTTGTAAGTAAGCTATTAAGACTCGACTGTACACCGTGTTCGTGTTTTCCTCCGAAACAATAAGTTCCGTTGGAGCAGCCTTTCAACGCCTCTCTCTGTCTCTCGCAAGAAAAGTTGACCCACACAACAAAGTAAAGCTATTTTTCGGCTACGAGCCAACAGGGACCCCGCCGTATTAGTCAGAGGTCCCTTTACTACAGTTCGGAGACGCGGACCTTCAGTAATAGTAATACATCACACAGCAATAGTACATTCACGTTGTTGTAAAAAGCATGATAATATATTAAGTAATCCAAAGTATTCAGAATACATTACTGTCATTGAGTAACGTAACGGAATACGTTACAGAATACATTTTGGGGCATGTATTCTGTAATGGAATACATTTTAAAAGTAACCTTCCCAACACTGCATATCAGAGTGTTCTAGGTTTCCTTTAGTTTGTTGCTACCCCACTGGACCTGTCTGGACTAGACTGATGTCATTTTTTGACAAAAGGTACCACCATTAGCTAAGCTATTGTAGTCCATCTTATTAGTTTACTAGTCAACTGTTACTGGTAACACCCTAGTTACACAAGCTTAGAGACTAGTCAGCACCCCCCTGGCAACCACTTGTTGCTAGGTTGCTGGAATTGCTGCCAGATGCTAGGTAGAATTGGTTGCAAAGAGGTATACAATGCAGCAACAAAAATCTCCTTGCAGTTGCTTTGGTCATAGTTTGCATGGAAGTTTCCAACTTGGCTGCAAACACTCACCAACTAAACCAACTACTGTCTAGGTGGTAGTGAAACAGAGAAGGCTCCCTTTCAACTTCCAGGCTTAAGCAGTGAAGCAAATCTTTTACTTTAAGAACAAACCTACTGTTGAACTCTTCACAGTTTTACTACCGCCCTGTATGTAGTTGTCTAACATTTCCATACAAGTTTTTGTCTGCCAGCCAACCAAAACAAAGGCACCTGCCATCCCCTGTGACGCCCAATCAGATGGCTGCCCCTCCCTGAGCCTGTTTCTGGCAAAGATTTCTTCCTGTTAAAAGGAAGTTTTTCTTTTCGACTGTCGCTTGCTCATAGGGGGGTTGTTTGATTGTTGGGGTTTTCTCTATAGGTTCTTTACCTGTTGTTGTGAATTGGCACTATGTAAATAAAATTAAATTGAATTAAACTGAACTGTGGCAATCTGCTAAAGGGCAAAGAGAACACAGTTTTTTTTTTTGGTACACCAAGCTTTTTGCAACCAATTTCACTGAACAACCCCAAGCAACAACTCCCAATTCAATTTGGGAATGCACCTTTTTCCCTAGTGAATAGAAGTTGCCGGGGGATCACTGACTCGTCTTTAGCCCTGCAGGACTGGAGCCTAAACTTTCCATGTTCTTTTTTCTTTTTAAATTCAAAAGTATGAGACATGTAACATTATAGAAATTCTTTTAGATCCAAATAGTAAAACAACACAGATGGGGAAAACGGGAAAAGATAAATAAAATAATGTCAAATCAGACTAAACAATGCAAAATAAAAGTACAACTCTTGGTCCTTTAGCTTAAATCTGACCTAAACGGCTTAATAAACTCAATCCATCGTTTACAACAGTATCTGCTTCAAGTTAATTTTCCCATTGCAGATACACCAGTTTCACATCAAACCAGTGTAATGTTGGTGGTTTTAGACAACATTGTTCCCAGTAAACTTGCAAATATAGAAACGGATATAGAATCATAAAGATGTTAGAAAAAAAGAATAAAGAGCTGGGGAAAGGCCATGACTTTACGTGTTCAGATGATATCCATTCACTTACAGCGGGTAGATTATTCTCTGTATATGACCACAGTTACAAACAACAAAAATACTCCTCAGTCTCTCGTTTTCTTTCCCTCTCCATACACAGAACTGATGAAGCTCCAATTTGCATTTTTAGCAGGTAGATAGCACTGTATTAATCAAGTGCAACAATTGTGCTGTTATGGAATAATTTTGAAATAATAATAGCTATGAATTTTTTTTAAATAGCTGAGCATAGTTAACTGACTGAAGCAGAGGAATAACTATTGCTCATTTTAAGCTCTTTTACTGTGCAAAATTGATCACAAGGCGAGTTCCACTTAAAAGTTTTGACATATTAAGCTTTCTTTTTGCGTTTGTTGCTGACAATCACTGGTTTTCTTGAACCCATAATCAGTTTTTTCCAGGAAATAAACCAGTATATTCTCTGTCTCTGTTCAGATTATCACCAGTCAGTGGTAAATCCTTGTAAACAACTGAGAGCAGAAATAAAAGCCATGTGCTAATCTTGTTATAGCGTAGACAGAGCATTCAAATTCTAAAAAGGAAAGAAAATGGAGGGACAAACCCAAGCCACATTAACTTACCATTTTCCCAGCAAGTTTCTTTAGTGGATTGCCACTTGCACTCTATCCAGCCATCTATTTTCTCAACTGCTTATCCAACTTAAAGTCTCAGGAGAGACTGAAGCCTTATCACAGCTGACACTAGGGCCCTGTGCTTCGTACGTCGCTTACTACATCCAAGATCAAATGAAACATCCAAGACCAAATCATCGCGCTAACTCTGAGCTCGCTATTCCGGTTCCCCGAACACACCTGTTGTTGACGATTAGTATAGCTGGATGAAGTAATGTGAGATCACTGGGTGGCCCAACAGGGGCTACGCATCGATAGTAGAAACATTGATCGGCAACCCTTTGATTGGTCGGCGAAAATGTCGAAGGAGCGCGCTCGGTATTTTTCGGCAGCAGAGCAAGAACTCTTGAGTGAGGGATTTCAGGAGTTTCAGAGTTTAATTAAAACGCAAGGGAACACTGCAAAGGCTGCAAAAGCAAGGAGAGAGGGCTGGCAGGAAGTTGCTGACAAATCAAACTCGTAAGTAATTCAATAATAACAATAATAATGGAGTGGATTTATATAGCGCTTTTCAAGGCACCCAAAGCGCTTTACAATGCCACTATTCATTCACTCTCACATTCACACACTGGTGGAGGCAGCTACGGTTGTAGCCACAGCTGCCCTGGGGCAGACTGACAGAAGCCAGGCTGCCATATTGCGCCATCGGCCCCTCTGGCCAACACCAGTAGGCGGTAGGGTAGATTTATCATATCACACCATATTATCCAATATTATATTACATTATATTATATTATAATATGTTATATTATATCCCCTTTCACATTAGAGCCACAACAGGACCCACTAGAACATGGGAACAAGTAAAAGTGAAATATAAGAATATTCTACAGAATGGTAATATTTATCACTTATATTGCTTGTCGTCTCTTGGAAAGAGACCCTGGAATACTCTGTTTGTTTGTTCATAACAGCAACCAAGAAAAGGGCAGAGCAAAAAAAAGACAGGTGGTGGTCCTGCACCCCCTCGTCAACAAGTTGGTTAAGTGAATAATACCCTCACGGGAAAATCGATATCTCTCTATGAGCACACTGTCGCGCTGAGCTAAAGGATCCTGTCTGTCCCGCAATATACGCTGAATTCTGAGGACTCTCCTTATCAATCTTGCACCTTCCGCAATGGGTTGCTCGCGTAAACGGACAGGACATGGCTGCGACAGACTTCCCAAATCCACCTTCGCTTTTATAGCCGTGGTCTCTCATCTTGATTACACGAAGTAATTTACAATTACTACTCTGAAATATGAATTACATCTGTAATAATCACATACATGTAATAGAATGTTAATAGTACATTTCCCTTTTATAGGGAATGACCTGTATGTATCTGTGTGAAATCAATAAAAGGATCAAGTGCTGCATTATCTTTAGTTACATTGATGTTATTTATTTATGGTGAAACAGTGGTGGAATATCGCTGTTGCTTTCGTATGAATGACGCGGGCATACCTGCGTGGCCGCGATCTAATCCTGTTTACATAAAGTAAACCTGCTCCCCAGCAGGTTTACGCTTACGGCTCTGTTGCTATGACAGCAAGTCCCGGATGGGCTTCGGGGAACCGAACGATCCAGGATCACGCGAAATCGTCAACAATCTCATCCAGCTAACTCACTTAGCGCGGTACGAAGAACAGGCCCAAGGTGAGAGGCTGGATATAACGTGGACGTGTCTAACACATAGAGACAGACAGCCACTCACACTCACATCCACACCTGTGGACAATTTAGAATCACCAAATGACAAGAAACTGGCCCCATGAGATCTAATACCAACTTTTTAGCTATGAATTTTACTTTAATGAGTTGACTTTGAATAACATGCATAGCACTCAAATGCATGAGTGGTTTAGCTGCTGTGAGGATCTAATTTGGGGAGAAACCAACCCTTAGACCTCAGATTTTATCTGCACCTCCTGAGGTCAGGCCGAGTATTTCTGAGAAGCTCTGAGATATATTTATGCATTGCAATCCCAAACTGCTGGTTCAGTAAGGTTAGTCTAGAGCCTTCCCAAGCTCCTTACCTGCCTGCTTCAGCTGTCAGCCCATGTTGCTGACTAAAAGACTCCTGCCCTTTTACATGCACACAGGGAAAGTAAAGTCATTACTGCAGACAGACAGGGTGAGTGGGAGGAGACGTTACTGAAATAATCTCAACGGGCCAGGTTAACAAGTGCAGGATGTTTTGCTTCCAGGACGACATGTTTTGTGCATTATTGCTCATCTTTTAAAAATGCTATCGATTATTCAGTTTTCTCCTGGGATTACAGAATTTAAACTATTAAGCTGAGTCAGCTGGATGGTCTCTTTGAGCTAACCTGAATGTGGTCACAGTACAAAACACCTGATTCCCCGAGTGTCTGAAGCCTCTGTTGGACTCACCTCTCAGTTTGTAAGGTGACTTTGGATGGCTCTACGTTGGGGTTTTCCCACTCCATCTGCGGGCAGTGCATGAAGTAACACAGGGTATAGAGGGCTTCGGGCTCCCAGTGCACTGTGGTGTTGGCCTTCTGGTGGACCGGAGTCCCGTTGCTGGCATTCTTGATGTGCAGCGGCTGGAGGTGGTGCATGGCCCGGGAGACCAAATCACCTGGAGGGAATTTATGAATATATCAGTGGCAGCGTGGTGGGCGATGTAAAAATAACAAACTGTAATTTATCAAGGATGAAATAATAACACTGTGTACTACACTGATAAAAGTCTTACATATCATTCTGAGAGCAAAAACCCATTTCCTACTCCAACCCTCAGACACAAAAGTACTCACGATGACGCACTCCCTCATTCACACACCCTCTGATTCAGCCTACGTGTAGTCATACACATGTGCCCGCACAATCATGAGTGGGGAAATGACTGCCTTGAAATGAATCTTACAGACATCGGGTCTCTCTCAGTGAAAACACACTCAGACATGTGTGCTCTCACTCTGTCTGTCCTCGTTTTATCTGTAGCACTTATTTTTCTCCCATGTTTTCCTGGGTGATGATGCACAGAGTCACAGGGAAGCTGCAGGATCTGTGTCACTGAGCATATGTGTGTGCTAAATTTAAAATGAATGAGTACAGGGTTTTTTAAAACACTGTGAATGCCTTGTTATAAGGAACAGGGTTGAATGAGTGAATGTCAGATTGGTAGATGGGCTCTCGGTTTTGGCTGGACGAAGAGCTACAAGCCTTTTCTATATTTTTAAAATATAGACTTTAAATACATCTACACTTATTAAGTAAACCTAGTGAACTACTCGTTAACGTAAATCTCTGATCAGCCAATCAAAGGTATCTCGTTATGTAGACATAACCAAGACAACCTGATGAGGAAAGGTTATTCAAACTGGGATGTTCCCACACAACCATATGTAGGGTTTACAGAGAATGGTCCAAAGAAGAAAACATCCAGTGAGCGGCGCTTCTCTGGGTGAAAATGTCTTGTTGATTTCAGGTCAAAGGAGAACGCCCAAGCAGTTTCAAGCTGACAGGAAAGCTTGTCACAACCGAGGAACGTTGATGAAGATTCGAGACAAAGCGAGAAATATCAAGTTTCTGTTTTTTAACGCCAACATTTGTTTGATAGCTGCAGACTTTCACCTTCACATACAGAGGCTATTATAACCACGGCTTGTTTTTAAATAACAACACTGATAAACCATTTATGTTCACCAAAGTGTAAATTCTGTCTCATTTGTTGCTCGATGAACAAGCTATCATTAAAGACCTGTGATGCAGACAGGTTTGATGGATGTTTGACGTTCTTACTCCTCTCTCGATCTAGGCTATTCGATTGATTTTATTTTTCTCGAAAGCATGAAAGTATAGTATGCTATAAAATGAGCCTTTAGAGATGAGTCAACAGATTGGTGACTGTTTTTTAAGCCCTTTGTGATGCAAGCTCGAAGGGATTCGTATCTCCTCCTGGAATCAAACTGTGGATATTTGCTTGCTAGGCAAATGTTTAAAACACCACATTATGGAGCCACACGTAATAATAAACTGAAAAACACATGTATCCCCACAGTTAGCTAGCACTGCTGCTGGACTTCAGTTTATCTTGATGTCTCTATTAGTAACATAATGAGAGTTCAACTGTGTTGGCGGTAGCTCACATTATTTTCACAAAAGCCAATACATGACACATATTGAGAATCCAGTCACGGTTTCAGGATCACTGCAGTTTACCCTTTGATGCTTTTATCGGAGGAGTAAAGTGTAAATGAATACCCAAATGTCTTGAATAAAAAAAGGAATGAGAATATTTTGAGAGTAGTTTTTTACTGGCTTGAATGCAGATATATGGTTAATGATGTTCTCTACTTCTGTGTGCACAGCTGTCAGTGGGCACAACACCAGATGTGTTTGAATATCTGCAAATGTGGGCGATAACCAGAGGTCTGCGGGGCTGCAGCCCCAACTCATGTACCATCTTTCTAACGATCCTGAGGAGTTGCGCAAAAAAGCTTACAACTGAACAGCTGTGCGCATTAGAAACCATAACAGCTAGAGAGATTAAGTAAAATACTTTCTTTTTGAGGGCAGCATAGGGTACATTTTATACTAATTTTTTTTCTTCGTCATGAATGCGGTCCGTTCATTTTGGTGTGATCTCTTTCAAGCTGTGTCTGTGCACAGCAGGAACCAGGAGCAAAAGAGAGTCAGAAGAAATTTTACAGTTCTAATAGTTTTGAAGCACTGGAGGAGGTATGAATTTCAAATTCTGAAATTTGTGACGTGTGTTGCAGAAGCAGATATTTAGCACTGACATTTTGGAAGTCATCATTCTCTAATTTAGACAGCGTCGCAGCAGTTTATAGATGAGGTCGTTAGCGATGCATTTAAGAGTAACGATGCAGCTCTGAGAGGGAAAATACTGCAGTGTGAGCCTGAGGGGTTGATTTCTCAGATAAAAAATGATACTCGTATTGATCTAATTACATCTATTTACTCAGTTTACTGGAATACTGGAGGCTCCAGGTTTGTGGAGGAATATGGACGCTGAGGTAAGGTCGATGATGCACGTACTGTATATGTGTGAGAATTGGAAGCCCTGAGCTGCAGTATAGCAGCAAACACATCGCCTTCTGATCTAGTTTGATTGTTTGTTCCAAAAATATCCAGTCTGAGTAAAGTTGCCCTGTCTTGAAATCTCATTCCTCAGACAGACTGACACGGTGAATCTGAGCCTAAGGTTCTCCATCTGTCAAACTAAAGGCCTCTGACAGAGTTCACAGGCAGCCAGACGAAAACAGAGCGCGCTGCTCACAGCACTGTTTACACTCAGGCCCCGGGGAGCCTCATAGACGGCCGAGAAAGAATTAAACACATCAATGAATAATTGAAAACGAGGCAAACATGCTCAGCTTCCGTGATTGTGTTCAAGTGGAGCGGTGCTATAAATCTCCCGTCTTGAGGTTAGACATGATGAGGTACGGTCATTTCTGAGGCAGCTTCTAAAGGAGCTGAGGAAAAGCTGTAGAAATCACAGTTTGACCTGCTGTCAGGCTGATGAATTTCAGGTTGCTCGATGGGTCAGCAAAACATCAGCCTTATACCACTGGTGGTTTCTTTTAACCATGACCACAATCCCAATCCTGCCAAGATGGACATTTACCAAACCCAGCAACTGAGTATTTTTAAGGAAGCCGCCCAAAGAACGAGGAGAAAAATAAGAAGGCTACTTCTACAGCTACTGCAGCTGTTATTACTACAATTTCAACTCCTATTTTCAATTTATTTGAATAATCCAGTTTTCAAGTGCTTTAATTCCGCAGGCATTCAGCGGTAATAATCAAAGAGGATTAGGGCCAATGGGAAAAAAAGTGGACATGTCTTTTTTTCTTCTTTTCCAGAATTCGGATTAAAAAAAATTTAGATTAAGTTCGGAATTCTGAGAAAAAAAAAATCAGAATTCTGAGAAAAAGGAATTCTGACTTTAATCTCATAATTCTGACTTTTTTCTCAGCATTCTGGAAAAAATGTGCCAACTTTTTTTTTTCAGTGGCTGTGGATATCGGTAGTTAGCATAACAACAGCAATAGCTGCTGTGACTTCAGACACGCTCACAACAGTATGAGACAAGTTTCATTATTGTATGGGGGCGGTGACACTGAGGACTTGTGAACATTGGAAGTTTTATATGCAAAACTATATATTCAGCCATGTACTTTAAAAGTTACTGCAAGCTTCTATACCCGTTACTTTAAAAAATATAGCCTTTTGAGAACGGATTTTTTTTTTTTTTGATACAACTTGTAGTGTACAGGTAGTCCAGCTGGGTTTGGTCCAGTTCAGAAATGCTTTTGCAGTCAATGGATGCAGGAATTTTTGTAAGTGTTTTCTACCATTGAATAAATTTTCTACATACTGTGAGGTATGTAGGATGTTCACCCTTGGTAGAGATATGATCTTGGTATTTTATCTACTTATGCCTTTTACGGTATATGGATCTATCATGCTGCAGGTGAAACTCTAGAAGAGGCAACACAATTAAGTCCAGTTACTGTTAACATTTTCTCGACTACTCTCCTGGAACAAGTCTTCCAGTAGGTCAACTCTCTGCTGTCAAGGTCAGCCAGCGATCTAGTGATTTGCATATTATAAATCTAAACAACCCAAATAAATCCCAAAGAGTATAAATATTAGAACAGAGGAAAAGTTAATTTCATTAGAAAACAACAGAACTGATGCTCTGGCCGACCTTAGCATGCTGAGTCACTGCCTGACCACCTGATGGTGACCTTATCTTGGTGCCAGTGGCTGGGGGCAGACACATCACCAGTACCTCCCCACACCCTCCATTATTATTATGGGTCCAGACTGAGCAGTCATACACACTCATATAAAACACGGCATACACAGCACACACAACCACCTGTACACTGATGTTAGTGTTTACACCCCTATGATTGCTCTGTATCCATGTCTTGTCCTATTCTGTGCCCGATCCTGTGATTCCAAAATAAAATGATACAAAAATAAAACTTAAAAGCTTCATTCTGGAAGATCCAGCTAACAGGTCCAACCAGTGGATGTTATAGGCGACTTGCTTGCCTTAAGGCAACAATTGTTGTGATTTGGCACTGTATAAATAAATAAATTGAATTGGATTTATTACTTTTTCTGGGCTTTTTACCTTCTCTTTGAGCCTTCTTTCTGCCGATTGGTCGCCCCTCACAAACAGACTTCATATTCATTGTGTAATATGAGCATCCACTCTTGCAACATTGTATATATACTGTATGAGAGGGGGAAAGGAATGGCATAACAAGGGCTTATTAAAAATAAACTACATATCTTATAAATAAGCACAAAAAACAGTCATTACTTGCAGCTACACAGAAACTCTAGCATTTTTCTGAATGTGGTAATCATCAGTATTCAGATGCTGTTTACTGTATATTTGGATCGCAGTAGCGTTAAACTAGAACCTCAAGCAGGCGGAATAAAGTGAGCATAGAAAACCTTTCCACTCCAGGTCCCTAAGCTACTCTCCGTATGTTAACAAAGTGCAACACTGGCCTGAATATTAAGAGGAGAAGTGAGGCATTAATAAACATTAAAAAAGAGAAAACCGAGATGACTGAAGCATGCATTTACATTGGGAAACACTCTGCACAACAGGAAACAATACAGGAGCAGAGAACTGCTAACTCCTTTAACTGGACGCACTCCCCATGTGTTTGTAGAGCTTGCTGAGCAAAAGCAGATCTCTTTGGCCAATCTACATCCATAAATAGCAATCCACTTCTCTCTTTTTTTAAAGCCACATTTAACATTAGAGTCAGGCACCATGCAAATACTTAAACCACTGCTATCCCTCTGAGCAAAACCCAACGCCCGAGTCGATAATCAAGCTTTCTTTGCCTTCATTAATTGTTCCCGTGACTTTGGTTTTGTCAGCAGGACAACATTTGCTCCCATCTCCTTTGCTGTAATTATCTAAGCAACACTCCTATGAGGTTCATGCTTCATCTGATTTGAATTAATCATAAGGGACAGCTTAGTGTCTTTCTTTCTCCGAGCCAAGTCCTTCCCTTTTGGAAGGACTCATTACTGAGCAAAACTTTGTTCCTTATTACCCGTATTAAAAAAGTGACTCTGCATAAAGGAAAAACTTTCTGCTGTAACAACTTGTCACAAAAACTTTAAATTCTGTTATACAAACAACATGTTTCCCCTCAGAGTCCACAGAAACATAAATGTAGCATCATTAAAAGTTTACAACCTTTCTTATTTTGTGCTCTTTGCTCTGTACGAGTAGCTAACACTAAATGGCTAACAGCAAGAATGGTAAAATTCCTATTGTACCTGAAAGCAGGTTGACAGTGTTGTACAAAGACAACACAATGTCTTCTATTTCACTCTAACCCTCCAGCATGTTTTTGTCACAAGTGTCTTCCTCTTAAAAGGGAGTTCTTCCTCACCACCATCACCAAGTGCTTGCTTGCTGGTAACATGGTGTGATCACTATTCCAGATCCACTTATCAGTTTATTAGCCACTCATTTCATTTAGTTGTGCAGACATGGTCAAGACAACCTGCTGAAAATTAAACCAAGAACCAGAATCAAGAAGAAAGGTTATTTAAGTAACTCTGAACATGGCATCGCTCTCAGTGGTCTGAGCATTTTCAGATACTGTTGGATCGACTGAGATCCCCGCCACACAACCGTCTCTACAGAGAATGGTTTGAACAAGAGAAAATATCCAGTTACCAGCAGTCAGATACCAGAACTGCTTCAAGCTGATCGGAAGGAAACAGTAACTCAACTAACCATTCATTACCACCAAGGTGTGGAAAAGAACATCTCTGAATAACACAGCAGAAAACGACCACCCTGGGCGCCACTCCTGTCATGGTAGGGTCAGATTTTGGTGCAAACAACACGAAAGCATGAATCTATCCTGCTTGTATCAATGGTTCAGGCTTCTGTTAGTGTGATGGTGGGGGGGTTATATGACATTTCATCCAATAGAGGTTGGGTTATATCTCAGGATCAGTGAAAGGTTTGAAGTGATGATGCAAAAAAACAATTCATCTAATTGTTCTTGAGACACTCCAGATCATGCTGAGAGAACTGCAAGGCAGAGAGTCCCCACAATCACTTACCTAGTCTCATTAACCAGTATATAACTAAAGCAAGTTTTGGGTTTGACGTTTTCAACCTCAACTTTTGACAGAGAAAAACCTTCACACCTCTCACTCCAGAAAAAAGTTCAAACATACCACACACTCAGCCGGGCTTCTTTATTAAAAACTACAGAATGCCTGCTGGCATCGACGTATAAAGATTCACAAAGTGTAGCTGTTTCTCCTGAATAACACTTGCTACATGTTGACATCTCAACAACACAGCTTTTTTAAATGTCAAATTTATAGGCTGTTTTCTCAGTTTGACATGAGTATGTGGGCCAGATTAAGTTTTCTCTGTCAAGGTTCAGATTGTTTTTAGAGGATATTTCACTTCGAAGTTTTTTCAGCAGGTACAATAAAGCACAATGCAATTATGTTCTTATAACGAGTAGCCACAGGGAATGTGGTTTGAGTTATTGTACTGGGAACAGTCTGTACTTTGATGCAATTTAACTGTGATACATTTATCTTGTGCAATGTACGAGAACAAAACTTTAAAAAGATTTTTTAAGTTATTAGTGGAATTCAGATAATTTGCTTCACGAAGTGATTAAATGGTGTTATATTTGGTAAAATAATGCCAATCCTACTCTTGATCCGACTCTGTGGTAATGTCAATATGCTTTTGATTTGAGTTTAATGGGTTCTATTTTTTTTCACGAGGAAATTATTTACATTTATATCACAGAGTCTGAATTCTTCATGAGACTTTAACACGAAGGCAGTGCCAGTGTTGTATTGTGTAATAAATAATCCATTCCTTACTCAGTAGCTATTTTTTAAAATAGAGTGCAAACTTCCCTTTCACACTTTTTTTTTTTAATCTTAGAAGTATACTTCTATGTTTAATGATTAATTTGCGTGAATCTGTCTGTAAGCTGTATTTACACTGTAGCTTATATTTATTATCACACAATCAGAAGGGAGGACATTCATGAATTTCATTATGACCTAAAATCCTATAAACGTTCTTCCTAAACTTTTTTTCCCTTCTCGTTGCAGAATTAGGGAGGATGCAGCAGAAATTATTAATGTGAGTTCTGATAGTATTTTGACTGCAAATACACTAGACAGATATCCTGTAGCTACTCAGCATGGAGGCCCCTCTGGGTAGGAACAAGCTTAAATCCATCAAAAGACCCAAAACTTTTTAATGATAATGAGATGGATGAGATGCATGGCTGCCTTTGGAGTCACTTTATCTTTAAACCGGTTCAAAAACAATTTGGAAACAGCATACTGAAGTGTTACATCATGTTTTTGTTTTTTATTAATCTTAACATAATCTTTTGAGTTTGGCTGCCAAACATGGATCAGACAGTTTTTTTTATCCCATCCCACTTGAGGGAGTGGAGTTGAGGCCCCAAGGTAATGAGTTTGTAGCAGTTACAGGTTAAATCAAGTTAGATAGAAATGAAAAGTTATACACAAAGTGCAGTAACTGGTGTAACATCGTCATTTAAATTGTCCATCATAAGGCTTATTTACATGGGACTAATATTACCAAGATGCCTCATGTGATTTGGAAATTAGCTCCATACATCTGGATTTTATGCTGCACATTTGGGAAATGAAAAGTATGTAGTTCAATCAAATTTACAGACTTTATGCCCACATGTGGCAAAAAATGCTGACAGGAAAGTCTCTGGGTGCTTGCCACTGATCTGGCATTACACCACAGACTGTCACATTATATCTACTGCGCCTGTTGATAGAGAAAAATGTCAGCTTGAACATTGCTATATATAAGCTTACTCAAAATCCTTATAAAAGAAAGTCTTGGCACTCTGCAGCCATCTTTGTTGCTACATATTTATCATGTCTCTCTCTTACAGTGTCTGTCTTACTCTTTTACTCTTACTCTACACTCCAAACAAATTTCCAGATTCCTAGTGGACTATTACCACAGGACCTCTGTTTTGGCGAAATATGGCAGGTCAGTGGGCACTCCTAAAGGTAAGCCAAACTGTCAAGGCACATCTATTTTCTAGCTGCTCAAAACAGCCTCCGCCACCTAACATGTTGTCAGTTCTTTCGCATGAAAGCACTTTTTACAGCTCATTTGTGCCATCTTCACCTTATCAGACACTTTTACACAGTCGAACACACGGTCCTGCTGCCTCTGATTCAGATCCAGCGTCTCCTTAAATAGATCAAGTTTTTCTCAGAAGGTATTTGCTTTCCAAGTGCCTCTTTAGCTTGCGTGGCACCATGTTCTCTCAACAGGTAACACAAGCAGAGGGCTGTTGACATCTCCTGATGAGTGTAAGCTATAATCCCAGTAGCTATTAGCAATCAGGCACCCTGAAAACCATAAATTTCACACCCGACCCTCAACTATCGCGGTCTGGTACCAAACGACTCATGGACCTGTACCGGTCCATGGCCCAGGGGTTGGGGACCGCTGATTAAGATCACAGACAGCAGCCACAATTATCACAAATTACTATAAGTCCCCAGAGAACAATAATCTCATTCAAAAAGGGCTTTGCAGAATCATCAATATGGAGTAGCAGTCATTTTAAATTTTGTGTTTGTCCTCCACTAACTGCTAAAGGAAATATCTGGAGGGGGGTTTAGCTTCTGAAAGATATGATACAATCACCAGCTAGTAGCTAACTTTGTCTTTGTGCTGTCCGATGGTGAGCGGGTATTGTTCTACAGAACTTTGACAGCAGTAACCAAAACAGCAACGCTATGAGCCATGAATTCTGAATGTGTATCACAACAAATAGAAAAGACAAAAAAAAAAGATAAGCAAACAAGTGTGTAATTGAAGCAGACAAACTGACATGAGCTAACTTCTTATTAAATGTGACCCAAGTTTATAACAGTGAGATGACTGTTGTGCTCCCTAATGGAAGTCTGAGATGGAAGATTCCTTCACCGTCCTCTGACACACTGTCATGGCCTATCGCTCCCCGGGGGCCAAACCGAGAACATTTAATCATCGCTTGGTAATACGACCGGCTCAGAGCTCTCCCTGTGGGGCACATTAGCAATTCCATGGCACCTATTAATCACTGTTGATTACAGGACATGCCGTCATTAACAGAGAACTAGCAGATACTTTTACCAGCAGAGCTCAAGTGGAAATTTATCACCAGCAGACACATTTAATATGAGTTACGTGAAGAAAGGTCATAGCAGTCCGTATTTGAATAGACAGGGGATCGGTGGACACATGGAGTGCATATATTAATGTTCTCAGCTTGCCGGTTTAATAAAACAAAGTCACAGGTTTTTAGTAGCTTGGCTAGGATGTGATCAGAAGCTGGGTAGCCATCTGGAGGAAAGAAAAAAAATACCTGCTGAGCCTATGGACCTGTGAACCCATGATGAGCCAAATAGGAGTGAAACAAAAGGATAAAGACATATCCAAATGTGTTATTTCTGCAAGCTCCACAGAGGGGAATAGAGTGTGGTTAGTCACAAGGGGAGCACTGATCCATCTTCTAATCTATCTTTTTATAAACTGAACTCATTGTGAAATGAGACTGTTTATGTTGATGAATAAATTGCAACATGGAGAAGCAGCGGGGCACTAACTGGAAAGCTGGGACAGAGGGAATAAAAAAAAAGAGAGAAAAACAAATGAAGTGCCTCGCTGCGAATGCTACACAATGATTCATTCATTTTGAAGCACCAGGCATCAGTACAGCACTTGATATATTACAGATTTTGTGCTTCCTTGAATTGATGCAAAAAAAAAAATATACTGACCAAAGCAGTGAGCATAAAAATGGTACATATTATAAAGCAGCTTTTGTAGAAGTACAAAATGTGCTGGCACACAAAAAGCTTCATATCAGCATCCAACTAATGGCTATTAAATGAGAATGATTTGGAGCTATGGAGCTAAAACTGAATCAAACAGCTAGGTGATTACAAAAGCACATCTTATGATGAACATACAGTGTCAGCACCAAACTCTGCCACAAGCTGTATATGAAAAGTATAAATTTGGCCACTATAGAAAGTATGAACAGTGACCGTATGTACTATGACGTCTTGTTTTGAAACCTTGGGATGAACATTTCTGCTATCCATGCGTCACGGTGAAGAAAAGTAAGGTTGTGCATTATCACAGCTTCCTCTGTTGCTGGTATCCTTTCGATGTGGATGAGCACAATTCGACTCTAAGCCCCACCCAATTGACTGTGCTCTTTACCCTATCACCTACTGAGAGCCCAGTTCACCTTTCAAGTCATTGAACTGGTTCTTTCTGGCATGTTTGTGGTGTTGATTCCTTTTAGAGCTTTTTAATGTGATTTCCGATATGACATCTTGCTGTGCGGTACAGGCCATCTAATAAGTTCATATTGCTAACAAACCTCACTAATGTGGTCACTTTTGATGCCACTAAATTAAAACGAGAGCTGAAAATGCTAAAATTGAGGCAATGGATGATAATACAATTGCCATCTTGTAAATACAGTATAACCACCAGAACATAACAATAGCAATGCAACAAAAAGAAACCTTAAATAAATGCGGAAAAAATTGTGAGCTCATTCTTATTTCCCAGTATGCACAGTGAAAATGGAGGGTGTTACATTTTAAAGGATTTGCCACACAGTAGAGTTTAAGCCCACGTCTTTTACCCATAGGATACAGACTTGTGTTCCTCTGCACCACATCAGCAAGTTCACAGAACCACAAGCAGCAGCCTGTCTGCCCAAAGCAGTACATTACATATCATCCAACCCACAGTTTGTGGTTCAGACATGACTGTAAAATCATCCCCCCTCAAAGCAAAAAATCAATTCATGTAATTTCGGATGTTTCTCCAGTGTTTAGGAGTCTTACATACACTGCAAATTCACTGACAGACTACACAAAACGTACCTAATGTGCAGTTTCTATTCAGTCACTGCACCAAAACGACTTTATATCTGGAGGCAAACACTTTAAAAGAACACTTGAAGGCAGCAGCAGCATGACACCATCTGTTTTACTGCAGGATCCGGTGAGGATGGGGTTGGAAGGACGGATATAGTGAAATATTTAGTTGTGAATTACAATGATTACCCGTTTTTAACAATAGTAAAGTTTGATTTCTAGTGTTTTTGTCAAATGTCCATTTTTGAAGCCCTGGAGGACATTTTGACTAAAAATGAAGAGTGTCTTATGATGCAAGATGCTGCAAAATATTATGAAATCTCTGTTTAGGAAGGTCAAGTGCTTGCCGCTGCACTGTTTCTGTATCTAATAGCACTGGTGCACAGAGACCAACATGATTACTTCTTTCTGTCCATTAAGGCATGAACAGAAGCCCCAGTCTGCTGCAGGCAACTGTCCACTTCTGGACTGATGAGTGAGATCCAAAGCAAAGAAACGCCAACACAAAATCCCCATACGCACACACTAAAAAAGACTACAGCTCCCAGTTATCCCAAGAATAAATCTGTTCATTAACAACTATAAGAAAATCAGGGAAAGTGGTACAAGACAATGACTTATGTCACTCTGAAGGGATCTCTGAAACCAGCTTAATTCTGCCTCATCATCTTATCTTAGTTCTCCCAGATACTTCCAGTCTGTGGAAATGGAGCAGTACATTACACATAGCATCTCTCACTCCCTATTGTCATCATCTTTCCAACTCACAGGAGGGGACTTCTAAATGGATGCCACTTTATTTTTTCTAATGGCTCTTTTAGGGACTTTAATGGCTCTTCTGTGAAGATCTGCAAAAGCACTACTGCAGACTGCGGCACTGTGTAATAAATAACTTTCTTATGTCTTTATTATGCACTGTGTCGAATGAGCTTAAATAGTTCTGCACCATTCATATTTCAGCTGAGGGCTTATTTTTGTTCCTTTTTTTTTTTTTTTTTAAAGTGCTTGACAATTACAGTACAGCTGGAAAAGACTTGTGCAGCTGTTCACCAAAGCACAGCAGCAAATCAAATCAAAAGTACATTTGTGTTTATGTGCACTGCAGCAACAGTTAATGTGATGAAGAGAAAATTGTGTGGGCAATGTAAATAAGCACTGGTAACAAAGAGAAATACATACTGTATATTTAACAAGACAACGGTAATACTGCGAGGCTGCACTTAATCACAGTGATGCTGGGGGAAATGACAAGGTGAAACGGCAAAAGGTTGTGTTGGAGGGAACGTGAGAAGCCCACAGTAATCATTAACGTTTATTCTTTGGCTATGATGGCTATTTTTAAGCGATTTCATGTTAGAATACTGACAGAAACCCACAGTCGTGCAAATGCTACCAGCATTAACTTTCGTATAAATTACTTAATAGATTATAAAGGTTCTAAAGAATGCAACAAACTGAAAGTAAAGTTTATGGGTAAGGCCTTAGTAGAGACCTGCTGCTATTGAGGTTCAAACAAGATAAGAAAAGTTACATTTCAAAATGAAAACATATTCCTATCTGTTTTCCTTTTCTAAAACCACTGTCAAAAAAAGCCAAGAAGCAGGGGTGTCAAACTCATTTGAAATGGTGGGCCTCCTCCCTCGGACAGATTCAACCTCACCACCATGAAGAACGCTTCGGGAAATACAGGGAGTGCAGAATTATTAGGCAAATGAGTATTTTGTCCACATCATCCTCTTCATGCATGTTGTCTTACTCCAAGCTGTACAGGCTCGAAAGCCTACTACCAATTAAGCATATTAGGTGATGTGCATCTCTGTAATGAGAAGGGGTGTGGTCTAATGACATCAACACCCTATACCAGGTGTGCATAATTATTAGGCAACGTCCTTTCCTTTGGCAAAATGGGTCAAAAGAAGGACTTGACAGGCTCAGAAAAGTCAAAAATAGTGAGATATCTTGCAGAGGGATGCAGCAGTCTCAAAATTGCAAAGCTTCTGAAGCGTGATCATCGAAGAATCAAGCGTTTCATTCAAAATAGTCAACAGGGTCGCAAGAAGCGTGTGGAAAAACCAAGGTGCAAAATAACTGCCCATGAACTGAGAAAAGTCAAGCGTGCAGCTGCCAAGATGCCACTTGCCACCAGTTTGGCCATATTTCAGAGCTGCAACATCACTGGAGTGCCCAAAAGCACAAGGTGTGCAATACTCAGAGACATGGCCAAGGTAAGAAAGGCTGAAAGACGACCACCACTGAACAAGACACACAAGCTGAAACGTCAAGACTGGGCCAAGAAATATCTCAAGACTGGTTTTTCTAAGGTTTTATGGACTGATGAAATGAGAGTGAGTATTGATGGGCCAGATGGATGGGCCCGTGGCTGGATTGGTAAAGGGCAGAGAGCTCCAGTCCGACTCAGACGCCAGCAAGGTGGAGGTGGAGTACTGGTTTGGGCTGGTATCATCAAAGATGAGCTTGTGGGGCCTTTTCGGGTTGAGGATGGAGTCAAGCTCAACTCCCAGTCCTACTGCCAGTTCCTGGAAGACACCTTCTTCAAGCAGTGGTACAGGAAGAAGTCTGCATCCTTCAAGAAAAACATGATTTTCATGCAGGACAATGCTCCATCACACGCGTCCAAGTACTCCACAGCGTGGCTGACAAGAAAGGGTATAAAAGAAGAAAAACTAATGACATGGCCACCTTGTTCACCTGATCTGAACCCCATTGAGAACCTGTGGTCCATCATCAAATGTGAGATTTACAAGGAGGGAAAACAGTACACCTCTCTGAACAGTGTCTGGGAGGCTGTGGTTGCTGCTGCACGCAATGTTGATGGTGAACAGATCAAAACACTGACAGAATCCATGGATGGCAGGCTTTTGAGTGTCCTTGCAAAGAAAGGTGGCTATATTGGTCGCTGATTTGTTTTGGTTTTGTTTTTGAATGTCAGAAATGTATATTTGTGAATGTGGAGATGTTATATTGGTTTCACTGGTAAAAATAAATAATTGAAATGGGTAAATATTTGTTTTTTGTTAAGTTGCCTAATAATTATGCACAGTAATAGTCACCTGCACACACAGATATCCCCCTAAAATAGCTAAAACTAAAAACTACTTCCAAAAACATTCAGCTTTGATATTAATGAGTGTTTTGGGTTCATTGAGAACATGGTTGTTGTTCAATAATAAAATTATTCCTCAAAAATACAACTTGCCTAATAATTCTGCACTCCCTGTATATGTCCTGCTGTTCTCTATAAAGCTGTATAATATCTTTTCTGTCTGTGACAGGTGAACACACCTATCAGGCATAAGATCCCAAACATGTTTTATATTGTACCTTCATGCAGCTGTTTACTTAGAATTATAGTGATATTCATGATGTTAGTCTTACTTTTGCTGTTTATAGCAACTTGTCTTTGCTGTACACAACAATTTCCCTAGTGGGATCAATAAAGTATGTATGTAAATATGCTATCTATCTATCTATCTATCTATCTATCTATCTATCTATCTATCTATCTATTAGCTTATTGCACAGACTGTCCTGTAATTATAAAACTGAACACAACTGAATTTTTTTTGTTAATTGACAGAATTACAAAAAGTTAATTGTCTGTTTTTGTGCTTGCTTTTGTTTTAGAAATTTATGTAGCAAACAATGAAAAACAGGTACTTTCTGTCATTTAATGGTTTATCTATTACTTATTTACTTTGGTGTAGTATGAATGGCCATAGAGCAGGTCTTTATCAGTTGAAAAGTTATGAAAATACACTTAAAAGTCTAAAATTTATGCCTTCCTTCACATTTTTCAGAGCTTTGCTGTGGAACAATACTAGCTTCCAGCCTTATGTTTGACACTCCACTCTAAATGCATATTACAGATAGACACAGGCTCCATGCC
Organism: Diplotaxodon limnothrissa; assembly: GCF_057381915.1. NCBI lineage: Eukaryota > Metazoa > Chordata > Actinopteri > Cichliformes > Cichlidae > Diplotaxodon > Diplotaxodon limnothrissa. The sequence goes on from NC_140612.1 coordinate 24,742,695, forward strand.
TCAAAGGTGAAGCCAATGAGCCATTCTTTCTGACATCCAAATTGTGTAAATCAGAAGTTTATGCAACATTTCTTCTACGGTAAAATAAAAGCTGGTAATAATAACCTGTGCCATATAGCTTATAAGCAGAAATAATCATCTAATGTTACTGACTGAGCTAATATATATTTGCCTAGATTAAGACTTAGTAGCACATCACCCCTACACTTAGGTGGATTAGTTCAATATAGTGCCAATTCACAGCAACAATCGCCTCAAGCTGTTTTACATTGCTATGTAATGCCTCTACAATAATCTCTAAGGGTGCTCTAATAGGATAATAGGTTACTGGGAGGTCTTTAAGATACACCACAGCCTGACCATTCAGGAGTTTAAACTCTGTGTTTTTATTTTCTGGAAGGAGTCAGTCAAGCAAATCTAATTTGGGAGAAATATGGTATATTTTAAAGTCTTCATCAGAACTCTCACTGCTGTGTTTGAGATCAGCTTTCCAAACAGCCCAATAATAATGAATTACAGTAATCCAGACTAGACTCAACAAACGCACAAACGGGTATTTTTCAGCATCATTCTGAGACAGGATATTTTTTATTTTAATAATAAAAGGAACAGATGAAAGATGTCAGCCCACGCACACTGAATATCTGGATATTTCCCGCTGCCAAGGCTCCCCGCAGAGTTACGAGAAGTACCTGTAAGTGCGTGATGCTTGTTTTGCTTATTGGATGAGAATTAGCACACCCAATGAAGTTTAAATGAAGTGATATAAAGACCAGTGAGCAGCTCAATAAAAATCCTTCCTGCAGTATATTAAGCATAAGTCATTACTTCACTGGCAGTCTATGAAACTGGAGAATAAAATTTGACTAAAAGAAAAAATCAATCCAAAATACCAACAGCTATTAAAACCTTTTGCCAAGTGTCCTTTCATCAAAGTGTTACTGCACACAGCTGCTGCTGTTTGTCTCTAAGCAGCTTTCCTTTCTTCTTTTTCTGGAAACAGAGAGGTGAGAAACTAAAGGCAGCCTGTTCAATTCACCGCCTTATTACCCCAAAACTTCTATTAGCACTCTGGCAACCTCCAAAACACTCAATTAGTGGGTCTGTATTATCTCTCAGCAGCACAGCTCAGGCAGAGAGTGCGGTGTAATGTCTATCTTCTTGCAGGAGGGCTTCAGTATAAAGTGGATATAACTTCAGCTTGTCTCTCAGCCACTGAAGTAAGTAGTAGACAAAGAGCTGAGAGAGGCAATGTATCCTCAACTCTCACATGTCAGGCTGATGGGTAATAACTATTAATGAAGAACATCTGTGTTGCACATCTCTGGAGAGGTGTTGCACACTCGGATGCTTACACATGCTGGTGGAGTTGTGGGCATACTTACGTTTCATTTGAAATGCAATACTTCTAATAGACTTTAATTGGAGCGAACACTTGGCCTGTGCAGCTGCATAGGATTGGATGTCCACATTGTCAAGAGGCTGCTGACCTTACACAGGAAACAAAGCAATCCCAGCTTAATCTCCAGTACCGGCATGCTTGTGCTTATTAAATTCAAGAGTACTCAGTCGGCATTTGTCTCTTTGTGGAACAAATGTCTGAAAAATACAAATTGGTCTTGTTGTTTAATCTATTCCGTCATTTCCTTTGGGTCTGTAAAGGAGAAAACAATTTGTTTGGGTGTGACAGATCATTCTTCAAGCCTATTTCTCTTTTTTTCTTCTTATTTAAATTCAATGCTGCCAGTTAAGTCGCAAAATGATGCTTCCTTCTTTGTGAAGTAAACTGCTCAGATGCTTATCTACTGTCCACCCTTGTTGGATTTAAGATGGATACTGGCTAACGATAGCGGGCGATCGTGGCTCAGGGGGTTGGGAATCGCATCTGTAACCGGAAGGTCGCCGGTTCGATCCCTGGGCTCTCTGTCCTGGTCGTTGTGTCCCTGAGCAAGACACTTTACCCTACTTGCCTACTGGTGCTGGCCAGAGGGGCCGATGGCGCGATATGGCAGCCTCGCTTCTGTCAGTCTGCCCCAGGGCAGCTGTGGCTACAACTGTAGCTTGCCTCCACCAGTGTATGAATGTGAGAGTGAATGAATAGTGGTATTGTAAAGCGCTTTGGGTGCCTTGAAAAGCGCTATATAAATCCAATCCATTATTATTATTAATTTATTGATTATCATAATAAAAAAGAGCAAACCCTACTATAATTCTGTAAGTGGTTTGTACTCTTAAAATGCCGCTACTCAAGTGTTTATTGTTGCTTAGTTACAAAGTTAGTGTTTGTTCTTCTATGGAGTGGAACAACCTTTGCTTGCTGCAGCCCAAAGAGTGTAGCAGGAGTCGAGCCATCGGACGAGGAACCTGCTGGACATTATTGTGTCACAGAGAGGTAAAAAAATGTATGTAAGGGAACACTTGAGATACATGCTTACTATAACACAAAGTAGGGACGCCAACACATTTAGAAGGCACAAACTATTGTGAATCTATTTCAGCTGCTTCGGTGCAAATGAGAGTGAAAACAGGTGCAGAGACAACAACGAGACAGTTACAAACCACTGTTGTGTCTTTATCGCTCCTTATTGCTCCATATGTGCTATCACAAGAAGGTTGGTTGTGTCTCCCAGCACAATTTCAAGGAGAGTGTTGAGCAGATACCAGGACACTGGACAGGAGTGTAGAAAGTCATTAACCCTCCAGCAGGTCCAGTGCCTGAGGTGGAACAGCTTGTGTATATGTTTCTGGACGCCACAAGGATGAGGATGGCATGAGGGCCCGACATCCTTTAGTAAGACCCGCACACTTGCACTCATGCACACCTCTACTGCCTTTTATTGCGACAATCACAAAATCTCTCTGTAGTATACACTGAGGATTGGGACAAGAGTCCTGTGCCTCTGTTTTGATCCTTTAAAAATCTTTCATGTGGTTGCTAACTTTGGCTAAACACAAGTCGATTTCAGGCCCAAACAGGTGAGCAGCATAAAGAGCAAAACGTCTTCACAGGTTGCAGAAGACAACAAAGCACCAGTCCAACTGGGCATCAAATACTGCTGTTTTGCCCTTTGGTGTCTTTGGTGCAGATTTATAGTGATCTTACTCTGAGCTTGTCACATCTGGAAGCTTGTAAAGAACGACCCTGGTGTCAAATTTAAGTGCGACACATTCTTTCACAAATGTTTGTAGAAGCAGTCTGCTATGTTTAGGTGGTTGATTTTATACACCTGTGACCATTTAAGTGATTGGAATACCTGAATTCAATGATTTGAATGCATGAGTGAATACTTTTGAGCAATGTAGTGTGTAAGAGGCCAGTGCTTTCAGACATGTCTGCCTCTGAAGTGAATATGTTGGAAACGCATGTTCATCGGGTGGGAGGAGCTTAAAACATTTAAACCTAATTTTTCTTTCCCACCTTGAATTGACTAAATGCATATTTTACTCTAGCAAAAAATCCAGACAGAGAAAGATCTCTTTGTTAGACTAATTTAGCCATATCCTTTAAAAAATAAATAGTGGATTTATTCCACAAGCTGCTCTTTCATCTCTGTTTAATCTTTGCAGCAATGAGGTGTGATGAGCGGGCAGAATCCTGTGGCAGGCACCGAGGGACATTAAACCATTATACAGTAATGAATCCAGCCTCATGTAATTATTGCAGGATGCAGCAACAGCCTACAAGATTTTCCAGCATGTGTCTTCAGTCTGAATGAAGACGTGCGCAGCTGTGTGAGTGCGTGTGTGTTTGGTGGGATTGTTTGTGTCAGCATGCGCTCGCTGCCTTCCTAAAGGTGCTGGGAGACAGATAAGGAAAATGGCCGCGCCCTGTGCCGGCGACTGAATGAGCCAGCCTCATCGTTAAAGCCCAGTGAACATTTTCTTTTATTCTTTAAATCATGGTGACTCTTAAGAGGGACAGACACGAGTATGTGGGTAGCACTGCAGACCTCAGAGAAAGAGAAAGTGAAGCGAAGGACAAAAATGATTCCCAGCACGCCTAAAGCCCATTAGAGAGAAAGACATTGAAAAGGACAAGAGGGTAACATTATCATCGGTAGGTAAGCTCCTCCACTAGATCAAAGGTCCTTTTAGAGCTTAAAACAGATATACGACCTCATCTCACACTACATCAAGCTGTTTACCCAACGGATGTTGTTTTTTTATGAGTCTTTTATCAAGTTAAGGGAAGTCTGACTGACGCATTTGTCTATTTTCCCCCTTTACTTTCACCATTGTTGGGAAATGGGTCAGACTGCACGAGATTAGGGACGATGATGTATGGTGAAGTAGAAAAAGGTATTTTAAGTCTGATATGATAAAAAATGAGAATGGCGAGATGGACTCAAGATGAAATGTAACACCTCCTGCGGGTGAACCTTTCCCATTATCCCATAGTGAGTGTGGGATAATGGAGCAGAAAGGATTGGAAGAACGTCTGAGAAGCAGCTTTAAATAGCGGCCCTGTTAATGAAATCTTCCTGAAACATAAAGGAAAGCTATACGTCACTTGCCGCCTGTTTATATGGATAGAAATGTGAAGGATAGGTTTTAATTTTTTGGGTTTTTTTGTAAAAAAGCAAATTCTTATACCAAAATCACTCAGGTATTCAGAAAGCACAGTAATCACTTCCTGGAAAAAAGAGAAATAACATCCCATCACTGTGCAATTTTCTGTAACTCTTGCAGCGTTGCAGGAGGAGAGGGATTCCTCTATTTGAGAAAGCCACTCAGCCCTGAAAAATAAGCACTTTTTCTCTTAGCCTATGCACAGCAGAATACATCATGACTCAATTTTCAAGCTGGGTGCTGACAGCCAAGGAAAATACATAGTGACTGATGCCTCAAATGTTTAAAGCTTACACCACCTATGATAAATGTCAACACATGAAAAACAAACCACTAATAGGGACTATTAGGAATTCAGCTGTCAGACGAAAAGAGACGGCAGATAAGAGGAAAGAATGCATCGCAAATTGTGTATTTTTTTTAAGGTAGCGTATAATCTTGCATTTAATACTGCATGTATTGGCCACTAAATGAGATGTAATTATACACACGCAGGAACACAGCTCAGAAATTTGACACTTTTTTTGATTTATTTAATACCAATAAATTATTTAGTCCATAACAGCAAATGGGATTTTGCTGCTTACTGCAAAAAAACTCCTTGAGCAGCTGCTTTATCAGGATTATAGCAAGGAGGATTTACCTGAGATATCAGGCCAAAAAGGACAGATGTCTAATAGCAGGTTCACATTCAGTGCTAACTTCAGTTTCCTTTAACAGATTTATATAAATTATATAAAAGTGCCAAAATTTGTGAGCTTTCCTCCCGGAGCCATTAATTGGCCATTATTTTCATCTTGTGAAAAATATTTTACTATAGAATTTCAACCACCGAATAAATTACTCTTATGTCTTTAATGCTTTTCACTGTAAATTAAATCTGTAACTTAAAAACGTCTGCAGAGCTCCTGCAGGCACATGTTACATGTTACTCCACTGGTTTGGTGACTAATGCTGCTATTTAGCTCTATACAGGTCAAGGGACTAGCTTTTCAACCCTTTGACAGCACTCGTTCAGAAATCACCCAGTGCCAGCTTATTCAGTTTAGTTAGATAAACGGAAGAGAATGGAAGGATGGATGGATGAACTATTCCATGCATAGGAGCCTATCCCAGACATTAAGTAAGAGGTACACCCTGCATAGGCTAACCATTTACCATCGCACCAGCAGCCACCTTAGAATCACCAGTTAACCTGGCAAGCAGTTGTTTGGACAGGTTCCAATATAGAACTTGGTGAGCTTCTTTCTCTCTTTTTTTGGCTTACTGGCTCACTCATGTAACTAATCTAAATACACAATCAAGTTATTTAGTCTATAATACAGCAGTAATAAACAGTGTCTAACCTTCTGTGAGAACTTATACATTCGTTTTACATACAAGTATTGTGTCCTATTCTCTCCATGTAAATCTGGTAATATATATAGTGCTTTTTTGCTCTTACCTAGCACTCAAATCATTTTTATACAACAAGCTCCATTCATAGACACATACACACAAACTGCACATGCAAACGTTTGATCGGGACTGCATTTACTATTTTTATTGAGATAATATTAGTAAAAAAAAAACAGGATAAGGTGAGCCAGCTGGCTCTGCTCTGCTGGATCACAGAGAGTATTCAAAGATCTAAAGAGGATGAATTAGCTGAAATTATCCACTTGACACTATGTTTTACTGTTAGATTTTTTTTAGCATTTTATTAATGTTAATAATAATAATAATTGGATTTATATAGCGCTTTTCAAGGCACCCAAAGCGCTTTACAATGCCACTATTCATTCACTCTCACATTCACACACTGGTGGAGGCAAGCTACGGTTGTAGCCACAGCTGCCCTGGGGCAGACTGACAGAAGCGAGGCTGCCATATCGCGCCATCGGCCCCTCTGGCCAACACCAGTAGGCAGTAGGGTAACGTGTCTTGCCCAAGGACACAACGACCAGGACAGAGAGCCCGGGGATCGAGCCGGCGACCTTCCGGTTAAGATGCGCTTCCCAACCCCCTGAGCCACGATCGCCCGCTATCGTTAGCCAGTATCCATCTTAAATCCAACAAAATAAAATTCCCTTCATCAACCAAATGACCCTTTTAGATGCCAGTTAATTTTCTTCTACGAAGTAAACTAATGATCACCCTTTAGACATCAAACTTTAGCAAGCTAGCCAAGCAAGCTAGCTGAGGTTAGCCAGGTGGCTGTAACCTGGCTTTACTCTGGAATCTGTTAACTGTAAGGTAAGCTGTTATTTAACTACTACTTACTATTTAACAGTCAGATCAATCAGGAGTTTGGATCAATAAGGTGACATTATTCGAGAAAGCTGCGACCTTAAGTTATGAGCACATGGCGTCTTGGCTACCGTGCTGCCCAGTTCGAGTTTCTGCTCATAATAATCATATGTTATCACTGGAATAAAAACCTGCACTGCTCATAAATTCTTTCTGTCTTCTGCACGCACGTCTCGGAAAGGTGCAAGCTTTAAAAGAACTTTATATTCAGTCTTTATATTCAGTCTTCAGCCTGAGTGCTTCATTTCATAAGAAAACTGGATCTTAACCAGAGGCAGCGAGACAGTTTGTTTGATTAGTTGAAAGTGTCCCATAACATGATGGATGCAAAGTATATTTTAGTGGAGTGGAAACACACAAATCGACTGTCATGATCGCCTTTGTCTGACGGTATAATCAAAAAAGAATTAATGACATGTTGGAAGACAGAGGCTATTTTGTACAGCATATGGAAACAGGTGTGTGTTGAATTTTTGGCGAGCTCTTTCTGTGTGCCTTGGCACAAGTTTAAAAACCACTGGACTGAGTGAAAAATAAATCCAAAGCAGGTTGAAAGCACATAAGAAAGGGAAGGTCTCTTCTTTTTAGTTGCATTGCAATCAATTTACACCTGGGCAATAAAAAAATGTATATTGTTACAGCTTTAATGAAGTTACACTGCTTCGTGGTTATAATTTTGCACCAACTGTAGGACACGTTAAGCTTGGATTCAGTGGAGCTCCAGGGGAGCAAAGCAGGAAGGATGATATTTTTGAGATAAAATTAAACCTGCATCTTCTCCTGTGACTCCCCCACTCCATGTAAGGTAATTTTCCTCCAACACTGAACTAAAGAATTGAAAACGACTTCATAGTGTAAAACCTGCCAAGCACGAATAGCATCAGAAACTAGGTTTGGTTACCTGAAAGGATTATAACTTTAGGTCAATCATGCCTTGACTTTTTGCCACCCTCTGCACTGAAGGGAAACACAGCTTCAGGAATAGAAGCCCCATTGTTAGAGGCCTGCACTGTATTACATTACAGCATTTATTTGTGTAGTGGGTGCTCTCTGACCCACAGGGCAGCTGCTGTGCTGACAGATGAACGGTCTTGCGACTTCACACCTGGTCACAACATGTCAGTTTAGCACCTATGGATCGTATATGCCTCACACAACGTTTCACACGAAGGGAAAATGAAAGAAAATTCTTCTCAGTGTAATTAGAGATGAGGAAAAGTGCAAACGCCCGAGGCGTCCACGGCACATTTCTGCCAGTGGTGATCTCCTCCACTTGCTCAGACAAAGACATGAAATATGAGTGTATAAGATGAGCTGGGAGATAATGGTGACCTATGAAATAAAAGACTTATTTTCACCTCAGGAGAATGGTATTATGGGTATGGTGATGAATGTTGTTCTTTAACAGCCTCTTCTATTATCCATTAATTACCGAACAAGTCGGGTGTGAAATTGCCCTGAGAGCCAGCTCTGTGTGGTTGCTTTACTTTTAAGCAATCTTGTTTATTGTTCAGAAATTGTGCTAATACGTTAAAATTGATTTCAATTTAAACCATTTAGATGTGCTGGTACTAAGCAGATTTTAAATGCTTTCTCTGGGGAAATGGAGGGACCACAAAACACCTGCTTCCTGTCAGCGATTTGTTCCAGATCTTTTCTGCGATGCTAGATGTGTAGAATATTCGCATAATTACCAAATTATTTCACACAACAAACATTAAGTGTGTACGGGACAGCAGCATAATATTACTCACAGAGACTTGGCTGCAGCCATCAATTCCGGACTCAGCTATTGAGCTAGCAGGCCGCACGGTTCACCGTCACGACAGGAACGGCCACTCCGGTAAGATCAAAGGAGGGGGTTTATGCATCTACACCAATGACAGCTGGTGCAAAAACACAAAGACTGTAGACAGCCACTGTTCCCCAGATTTGGAATACTTGACTGTGAAGTGCAGACCCGTCTACATACCTCGCGAGTTTACTGTTGTCATGGTAACGGCCGTGTATGTACCACCCGATGCTAATGCTAACTCTGCCATGGAGGAGCTGCACAAGACAATAAGCAACCAGCAGAACTCCCATCCAAACGCAGTGCACATTATAGCTGGGGACTTCAACCATGCTGATTTAAGGTCAGTATTCCCCAGATTTGAACAGCATATTAAATGTGCAACGAGGGGGAAAAACACATTGGATAAAGCCTACAGCAACATCCAAAAAGGCTACAGAGCAACCCCTCTACCACATCTAGGTTTGTCAGACCACATGTCCATGCTGTTGATGCCTGCATACACTCCCATTAGGAGAAGAGCCCCCCCAGTCACAAAAACTGTGAAAACCTGGCCAGAAGGTGCATCACATCAGCTGCAGGACTGTTTTGAAAACATGGACTGGAGCGTGTTCGAACATCAGGACCTTGAAGAGCACACAACATCAGTGCTCTCATATATTAACTTCTGTGTCAACAGTGTCACTGTGGACAAACGTCTCCGGGTGTATTCCAACCAGAAACCCTGGATGACTAAAGAGGTCCAGGTCCTGCTGAAGCAACGTGACGCCGCTTTTAGATCCGGTGATGGTATGCAGTACAGTGCAGCCAGATCTCAGTTGAAAAGAGGCATCAGAGAGGCCAAGGCAGCGTACAAGAGAAGGATCGAAGACCACTTCACCACCAACAACTCACGACAGGTATGGCAGGGAGTTCAGCACTTAACCAACTACAAACCTGGCAATACCACGTTGACTGAGGGTAACGCGGAGCTTGCAGAGGAGCTGAACCACTTCTTCGCACGCTTTGAGGTGAAGGGACCAGAGGCAGCAGCAGCAAAAACATCGGACAGCAGCAGCCCAAGCCTCATAGTGCAGGAATATCAGAATCAGAATCAGAATGGGTTTATTGCCAGATGTTGAGGTTTACAACATTAGGAAATTGCTGCGGTGCTTCAGTGCAGACAATAAGAATTAAAGTGCTATGTAGAAAGAAAGATATGTGCATGAGATATACATGAGATATATACATGAGAATAAGAATTATGAGTGCTACGTAGAAAGATATATACATGAGTGCAGGTGGTGATCAGTGCCAAACATATATACATGAGAATAAGAATTATGAGTGCTACGTAGAAAGATATATACATGAGTGCAGGTGGTGATCAGTGCCAGACATGAAATGATGCAGTGACACAGCGTAGGGTCATGTGTTAGTGGCGGGGACAGTCATGTGGTTATTGTTCATGTGTCCAACAGCAGAGGGGAAGAAACTGTTCTTGTGGCGAGAGGTTCTGGTGCGAATGGACCGGAGCCTCCTGCCTGAGGGGAGCAGGTCAAACAGACTGTGTCCAGGGTGAGAAGGGTCAGCTGAGATCCGGGCTGCACGCCGCAGTGTCCTGGAGGTGTACAGGTCCTGCAGAGATGGGAGTCTGCAGCCAATCACCTTCTCAGCAGAGCGCACAACACGCTGCAGTCTCTGTTTGTCCCTGATAGTGGCTCCAGCGTACCACACGGTGATGGAGGAGGTGAGGATGGACTCGATGATTGCAGTGTAGAATTGCATCATCGTCCGTGTTGGCAGGTTGAATTTCTTCAGCTGCCTCAGGAAGTACATCCTCTGCTGGGCTTTCTTGATGACGGAGGTGATGGTGGGCTCCCACTTCAGGTCCTGGGTGATGGTGGTACCCAGGAAGCGGAATGAGTCCACAGAGGTGATGGGGGTGTCAGTCAGGATGATGGGGGGGAGTGGGGCTGTGTGCTTCCTGAAGTCCACAATAATCTCCACTGTCTTCTGGGCATTCAGCACCATATGAGGTGAGGCGCACACTGAGGGCAGTGAACCCCAGGAAGGCCACCGGACCAGATGGGGTAACCGCAAAGGTCCTAAAAGAGTGTGCAGACCAGCTGGCTGGGGTCTTCACTAAGATCTTCAACACTTCACTGTCCCAGTCCTGCATCCCGCCGTGCCTAAAGTCAGCCACAATTGTCCCACTGCCAAAGCGTACTAACATTAGCAGCCTCAACGACTACCGACCAGTTGCTCTAACACCTGTTATAATGAAGTGCTTTGAGAAACTGGTCCGACGTCACATCATGTCCTGCCTGCCACCCACACTCGACCCGCTCCAGTTTGCATACAGAGCTAACAGATCAACTGAAGATGCCATTGCTACAACGCTCCACACCACCATCTCTCACCTGGAAGTGCAGGGCCGTTACGCCAGGCTGCTCTTTGTTGACTTTAGCTCTGCTTTCAATACGATACTCCCGGACAGACTAATAGATAAACTGCTGGAAATTGGACTTCCTTCCACCACCTGCCGCTGGATCAGAGACTTCCTCTCAGACCGTGTACAGAGAGTTAGAGTGGGGCCTCATCTTTCCTCAGCCCTCAGCCTCAACACCGGCTCTCCACAAGGCTGTGTACTGAGTCCCCTACTGTACACTCTGTACACACATGACTGTGTTAGTTCCCACCCAGACAACACAGTCATCAAGTTTGCAGATGATACCACTGTGGTGGGGCTCATCTCAGGGGGAGATGAGACTGCATACAGAGCTGAAGTTCAGAGGCTGTCAGATTGGTGTGCAGACAACAACCTGGACCTCAATACCACCAAAACAAAAGAACTGGTAGTTGACTTCAGAAGGAGGAAGTCCGAGCTGCAGCCTGTCAGCATCAACGGGGAGTGCGTGGAAAGGGTCTCCAGTTTCAAGTTTCTGGGTGTGCACATAGACACAGACCTCCAATGGAGCTCTAACACCTCTGCGGTCTTAAAGAAGGCCCAACAGCGTCTCCACTTTCTGAGAATCCTCAGAAAAATGGACCTGAAGAAGGAGCTGCTGACCGTCTTCTACCGCTGCTCCATTGAAAGTGTGCTGACATATTGCATCGGTGTGTGGTTCTCCAGCTGCACCACAGCACACAGAAAGGCACTCCAGAGGGTCATCAACATGGCCCAAAAAATCATTGGACATCCTCTTCCCTCCCTGAAGGACCTGTACAGCACTCGCTGTCTCAAGAGGGCACGCAGCATCCTACGGGACTGCACACACCCAGGACACCGGGTGTTTAAGCTGCTGCCGTCTGGCAGGAGGTTCAGGCTGCTGAGGTCCCGAACAAATAGACTCAAGGACAGCTTTTACAACAGGGCAATAGCCCTGATCAATGTAAATAGCTGACCTGACTGGATACCTCCCTGGACTTTTTAGGGGGAGGTAACAATGTTTAAAACGATAACAATAATATTTATATTTATAACAAGGTGCAATAATAATTAATGTGCAATAATAACAGTGTGCAAAACACATACACTTATTCTTCTTTTTTATACTAAGTTAATATACTGTGTTGTGTTGTTTGTTACGTTGTGATGTGTCATATCGTGTCGTGTTGTGTTATATGTAGTGCCGACGTAGGACAGTTTTTCCAATTTCATTGTACTACTGTACTATGTATGACTGTGCAATGACAATAAAGAGTTATCTTATCTTATCTTATCTTATTAGCTGAATTACAGTAAATCAACAAGACGCAGTCTGAGGCATCACCTGTCAGCGTCTACTCTGCATTATGGATTAAAGTTTAACATACATTTATGAAACCTGCTGCAAACATATGCATTTCTATATCCTTTGGGATGACCTGAGTTATTGTGCTTTTGTGTGGTGCATTATGTGTTAATTTCCCTGTGGTCATGATTTGGAGTTTTATATGTGGTGGCAGTAATGATAGACTCTCCTGCGTCACCACACAAATTCCTAATGTGGGTTTCTGGTTTCAAAAGTCATGACCATTTTCGAACACTGTGAGAACACTGTGTCACCATAGAGTAGTGGACCCCACACATTGCTAATGCAACAAATTTTTAGCTGTTAGAGTTGAGTTTTAAGTTCTTAGATCCTCTCTGGGGAACACTGGCGTAGAGATGTTGTGTTTGACCCTTGTCTGGTTTTGATAGTGTTAGGTTTCGTATTGTTGATTGTCATTTATGCTTAGAAATATCTACTTATATATGCTTAGAGTTTTATAATTAGTTTTAGATTGGTAGAGGTTTGATCCTTAATAGTCTGCAAACTTTGTGTGCACACCTACATCCTGGGAGCATGGGAGAGGTCGTACCTTCTCTTATTGTTTTATGGTAGGATAAACGTATCTATATCTGTTTTAGTCTAAGTGCCTTTTGTTTAGATGAACTGCTGGACTTCCAGACCAGCAGGTTTAGGGAAGTCTTTATGGGGTCACACTCTGACCCCACACACACGCACACACACACACACACAGTATTCTTTGTTCACATGTATACCTATGTAAGATGTTATATGTTAATGACCCTATGCATATTCATGGAACCACAATAAAAGGAGTGCTATGGGGAACCTGGCTGAGAGTCTGACGGAGGTCAAGTGGTGGAACGACACTTGGCTCCAGGCAGGTCTCCCTCATGCATGAGTAACACGAAGAACTTTGCCCACTTGGTGTTCAATGCTTTTGCTGTGTTTTTAAATTGTCTCGTTCCAGCGGTGGGCCTGTGCTAGACAGACCCAACAGATAGTCTCAGAAAAAGAGTTGGAATTTGGCAAAGACCTTGGTTTTGGTAAGAATAAACCTTTTACAATGGTAAATGCATGTTAGAGTTCTTGGTTACCATGGTGCGAAGTTCCCTGCAATAGACAAGTATCCTTTTCAGGGTGTACCGCGCCTTTCGGCATATGACAGTTGGTATAGAATCAAGCCCCCTTGCCAGGTTGGTTGCAAAGCGGCTTGCAGATGTACAGCAAATGTAGCTTTAAGGCATTAACCACTTGGATGTACAGAATGTTATCAGCAGAAAAGCTGGACTGATCTTGACTTCATGCCCTGGCTCAAAGTGCCAAACCTCAATTTAAAAAACAGTAAAAATCTACTGGCACTACTGGTCCACCGGGACCATTTACTTTAGACCATGAAAAAGATTTAATAAGATTGCATTCAGCAATTATCTTAATTAAGTCTGGTCCAAACACTAAACAGAGCATCATTATCATCCAAAGGGCTTCACTGATAGCAATGAAAAATATTATTTTTTTGACTCTGTTGTGTTTTTTAAAGCGTAAATTGCACATTAATTTAACTTAATAAATACAACAGTATTGGTGAGCTGCTGAAGAATTTGCATGTAAATGATGTCTGGTATCCCCATGCTGGTCCAGAGGTAATTGCAGCCTAACGCACACTCTAAATGTCTTCTCAAAACACTGAAATCACTGCAGTGCATTCACACATCAATAACAGGCCCTGCTATGGTGTTGTTAAATGGTCATATCGAGTTCAGTTATTGCTAAATAATTCACTACTGAACATTTTAACAGCACAGTCTGTTGGCTGTCATTGAATTTTATTTTGAAAGCATATTTTCTATCTGGAAACCGTCTTTTTGTACTTTGTGCAAGCTAAGCAGAGGACACATTTCCACATAAAACAGACAACCTCACTACATCTGTCTGAGAGATGTAATAACCCCAGGTATTTATTTATTTAGTGCTCCAGGTGGAAAACTGCCATCCTCTATCTCGTCTTTGCTGCTCTGGCCCTTGCTTCACCCACTCCAGTGGCAGATTGATGTTTCAGAAACCGCAGCAGCAGATCTGAATTGCTCCAGCTTGTTGTAGCAGTCCAAGAGAATCATCTGAAAATCATCCATGTCAGCTCTAAATTAACCGATATATTTTTTTCAGTTATATGTTGACCGTTGACTCTTGTTGTAATTTTGCTTCTATTACTCAGCTGCAGTTGATAATAGGCTGATGGTTAAAAAAAACACATCTGATTAAAAATTAACATCTGAGACTATCGGTCCCTCCTTTTTTCTCTCCATGTTTGACTCAAGTACATAATTAAAAACTGGTCACAAGTATTGATTTTTAATAACTTCTTTTTAGTTTTAACAAACTAACCTGTAATTTTCCCAATGTAAAGTCTTCATTATATTCTTTTATAAATCAATATACTATATATTGATTTTTTTTAAACAGATGTTGAATTTTATCATTTCACACTTTTTTAATGCCGTTCCCACAGTCACACTCTGGTGATGCATCCGGCAATTTAGGGTTCAATTCCGTGCCCATGAACAGGATCCAGGAAGCAAATTACCAACTGTTTGATTAGCAGATGTCCTGCTCTGCCTCTTGTGCCACAACCACCTGAGACTTTAGGCTAAGGTACGCTAAACATGATTTCTGTTAATCCTCACCATCCTAGAGGATCCTATTGATGTGTATAGTTTTCCTTCTTTTACTTGCATTTCAGTTGGGAGTTTGATGACATCAGAGCCAGTGAGCTGTTGCTCTGAGGCCATAATTTACTCTGTAATTTACAGTTTGAGTTCTTCAAATCTCACTCTCTCTCAAGTGATGGAGACACAGAGACTTATTGTACTTCATAATTCTCCCAAGTGCCTCATCCAGGGAGCCCAAGGCACACCATTCTGACTCTATAGCTGTGATGCTGTTACAGAATGAATGTAGAGGTGTTTTTTTTTTTGTTGAAATTTTAAAAGTAGCCTTGGGAGGTTAAAGCTGCAGAAGGCAGAAAATGCACGAGCTGAGAGTGTCTCTTCTAAGCCCCTTCTACCAGATGAGAATAATGGTTTCACACAGGAACTGAATACCACTCTCCCAGGTGAAAGTCCGCCACTCCACCTTACTTCCAAAGTACTTTTTTGCTCTTTGTTCTACTTTATAACATCACACACCTGACCTCATCTTAAAAGACCTGTGATTGGCCAACGTCTCCCATCACTAGATAGATTTTCTAAAGCTGAGAAGAAATGCAGGAGATGAAGTTCCCTCTCATACACCATGAATTACTATATGACGTGCACGTTATTATCCCATGGAACCAAAAACAATTCACCAACCTCAACTTTAACGGCTAATAAAGATTTTTGAGTCGTCACTTGTAAATGTAAACTGGTTTTAAATGTCACAACACAAAAACTGTGATTTAAAGATGATTAAGAAATCTTGCACACGAGGAAAAATTTATCTAGTTTCACTAAAATCTGACTGATACTGAAAATTGAAATTCTATTAAATCTGACCAATAGTAATGATACGTGTGAATTAACCGTCAGTTCTTTGGCCATATGAGGTAAAAATTAATAGTTTGATATACTTCCTCTTGTTTTTACTGGATCCTGGTAAGATGTGACACACTGCTAGTGCCAGAAGATGATGGCAAAGAATATCAAAGCCATATAATAAAGTAAGAAATATTCCAAAAATGTCAAAAAGTCTGGTGTGGAGTCGTTTGATAGCGGGGGAATAGTTTTAAGTCAATATCAAGCAGTATTTTTGCTTGAAATGCAAATGCCTGTAGATCAGCACCACTCTTTTGCAGCTTGGCAGATCATTTGATCAGTAACATCATGATTATGTAACCCTAAAAAATATATTGCACTATGGATGCACACCAGCTTTGCTTGCTCATAGTGTCAGCTCAATTTGAATTTTCATGGGATTTGTTAAGAATAAGGAAAATATAGACTATTACCAGACATATTCTTAAATATATGTATTAATCACACCGGCTGACTGCACACAAGCCTCGATGGTGAGAGAACTGCTCATCCAGGTTGCTGCACCTGTTTTTGATAAAATAAACTTTGAAATGAGATGCAAAAGCCTCCCCTTTAGGTTTCTCGCAGACACAGATGGTAGAACATGCTTAAAGTCGCACTCTTAATGCAATCATCATACACTTGACGAGCAGATTCACACTTATACTACTCAGTGATTCATGAACTGTAAATCAATCTGTTCACATAACACAGCAGGAGGAGGAAATGAGTCCCCGAACTCCACCAAATGACTTCGAGCAGTTGGCATCGACCACGTTACGAGCCACATGTCAACCTCTGGCAGCGCTCACTGGCCAACGCTGGAGGTGAGGAAGCCCAGCTGAGATGGAGTGGTAGAGAAAGCCAGACACATGGTAAATTTAACAGGAATCAAAAAGCTTTTTTTCTGCCTTTTTTTCCCTACAAATATGTTTAAATAAGCAAGAATAAACACAGGAGAGCTGCTTTGTAATGCATATTCCCATTTCTTCTGGCAATTAAAGGAGGAGTGTTTTCTTTTACCCATAATGCAATTTCTGCCAGTTCATTTCCTGCTGGGAATAATTGATTTACCATAAAGTACAGAATACATATAGTTGCAGTGGCATCAGGTCTCTTAACAATTATAATAAGCTGATAATAAAATTATTGGCTTTGCCTTACTGATCCTGTGAGGATGTCATTTCCCAGGAAAACCATCTCACTTCTCTTTTCTTACAAAGTCATGAGATCATAGTTTCACAAAAGTCTTATTTAAACGCAATAATTCTGCCTTTATGGACATGAAGGAGGACAAGAAATTGTATGTCATTAAAGCGATGGTGAGTACTAAGTAGCCAATGAGAGCTAGCTACCTAAAATTGATTCATTAGTTGTTATTTGTTGCTATTTTCAGGATCACTGGTGTAGGTGTTCTGGTGTAGTGAAGACATGGATATGACTGAGGTGTAGTGTCAACGCACGCTTCAGCCACACAGACATAGAGAATGGTCGGCCAGTCCCAAGGGAAAGATGTGTACTCCCTGACAAGCTGGTGAGTGGTTGCTGGAGGTTGGAAGGTAAAATTGTTCACAAAGAGGTACACGGTCTGCACCAAAAACCTCCTTGCGAATGTGCTAGTTGCTTAAAATTATGTGTTTTACAATTGGCTGAAATAGAAATGTTCTCCATCTCCAATTTGCATCACACATTTTCAAATTTTGCTACTGCTCGACTAGAAATTGGTGATTCTTTCAAGTTGTTGTCTTTCATGCAAACTACAGACCACTGCGGCAACCTGCAAGTGACCAAAGTTGGACCAAAGGTTTTTGGTGCAACATCTACTTTGTGACCAGTTTCACCCGGTGACAACAAACTCTGCAACCAGTCTGGCAACCACTTGCCAACCAGTTGGGGAATACAGATTTTTTCCCACTCCTAGGCCTGTGTGATAGAAGGGCTTTAAATCACCCACTACTGAGAACCAGCAGCTGTGTGACTTGTTAGTTCAGTTGATTACAAAAAAAGCAATTCGACATTTTATTTAAAAAAAAGCCTGGTAACCATATCTTTCAGGCTTAATTAATTAGCAGTGCTTTTAGTAACACATGTAAATTTCCCACCAAAGAGTGTAATGGACAAATCTATGTTTTGCATTATGCAGGATTTGAATAGAATCATTCTATTCTGCTTTTAAAACATCCAGTTTTAGACATTTCTCATGGTTTTGTTTGTTATTATACATGCTCTCATCACTTCCTGTTTTATTTTGTAGTAAGTGGTAAGGTCCAGTGCATCCCAGTAGGTTTTCCTTCCACTCTTTGTTCTTTGGTGAATTTCTTAAACTTGACCCAAATGGAGTCAGAGAGCCAGATACTAAAATAATGAAAAAGCAACTTTAATGGGATTTGTGGAGGATAATGGCAGAGGTGTGGACTCGAGTCACATGACTTGGACTCGAGTCAGACTCGAGTCATTAATTTTATGACTTTAGACTTGACTTGAAAAAATGTTGTAAGACTTGTGACTTGACTTAGACTTTTTTAATGACCTGGGACTTGAATTGGACTTGAACCGGTTTACTTGAAAAGACTTGATATTTCACCCCAAATATAAAATGTAACATGCATATAGAGAAAATGTGATGTCATTCTGGGGTAGAACCACAAAGGATTCTGGGAACTCGTGGCAAGAGGTACTAGCGCACGCAGGCTTTTAATTGAAATCAGTTATACAGCGATAAAAAGAAACACAAAAATGTCAAGAAGCTGTTGTATTATTAACTGCAATAGCCGGTCACATGACAGCCACGGGAAGCCGACGGGTAAAGAAATCGGTTGTTATCGGATTACGTCGTTGAAGAGAAATTGTTCGAGCCATGTTTCCGAAGTAACAAAGAGGCGACGGATGGCCTGGATCGCAGCCATTCAAAGACCAAATATAACGTCCCAGAACACTCCAGCTCACATGTTAGTCTGCTCCAAGCATTTCCACAAAGGTCAGTCTTCTGTTGTAGTTAATGCGTCATTTTCATAACATAATTGGTGATATAGGTTACAAGCAAGTCTGACGCTGAACAGAAATTGTCGCGCTATGCTCCTTTGTTTATTGTGCATAAATAGTGAATTGTCCTGACACAATATTGTGTTTCGCTTCTGTTATTATGGTACATTGACAAAAACATACTTTTATTCACAGGATAAAACAGTTGTTTTGTATCACTAATTGCCCAGTACGATTACAGCATACAGTATTATTGTCACTGCTACATTTCTGTAACGCGTACCAGAAATTATTTCCACTACTAATTAATTACCGTTGAGCTCAAAGGTTATATTAATAAACGGTTAAGGAATGTGTATTTATGACGACGATTTGTGAGACTGGTAAACTTATGATACGTACGATGGTCTTTCGTTCTACACGGTGCATTTCAAGGTCCTGCACCCATCCGTCGGTAAACTGTACCTGGGCTTGTTGCAGTGACCTGAAGTTACTAAACTTCATGAGTGTATGCACTCACTCCAAGAACCATATGATTATAAATATGCATATAAATATGCTACGATGAGATAGCTGACTTCATCTAACTAGCAAATGTTGTCCAGGCTACGTTGGTGATGCAGTTTTTTTTAATGTGTATGATATTTTTGTCATGCGATTTTAAAGCCGGTCCTACAAGCGCATCCAAGAATAACATGCAGCTTATCTCAGAACTGTCGGTGAAAATTATTCTTGGAGCTAGGTTTAATTGAGCTGCATTTTAAAGAGGTGCAATTTCACAATTTGTGTATATTTTCTAAGTTCACTATTTTGTCATGTGTTGAGAAAAACACAGATTTAAAAATTACATGGTCTAATATTTACATTTAGCATAACTGCAACATTCTTTTTTCGTTTTTTTTTAAAGACTCGAAAGGACTTGAAATTCAAAATTTCAGACTTGTGACTTTACTTGGACTTTTACACCAGTGACTTGAGACTCGACTCTGACTTGCCTGACATTACTTGAGACTTGACTTGAGACTTGAGGATAAAGACTTGAGACTTACTTGAGACTTGCAAAACAATGACTTGGTCCCACCTCTGCTGGTTAGAGTTGCATGGATCGCAGATTTATCCGTTTTTTGTGAATATAAGCTGCTGACTGGTGAGCAGAATTTTCAGCTTGGTACGTTAGTGTTCATCAGTTAATCATAAAACATATTTAGTGCTTATAACAAATATATTATGCTAAATAAAGACAGATTTTTCCACAATGTATATGATAGTAAGAGTTAGTAAACCTCTATTAAAGTCTCCCTCTGCAGTCTGTTGTTTCTTAGATTCAGCATTGAAACTGAATTTAAAACAAAACATAGATGACATTCTGTCGCCTCATCAACCACCAAGATCTCACTGCCTACAGACATTCAGTAACTCTCATTGGATAATGTTAATAAATATCTTTCACTAAATATGAACGTTTTCTACCTGTCCTTGTTTAAATTATGAAAGAAGTTATTATGCCTGAGAATCTCTAGAATGTCGAATACTTTCCACTAAACAGTTGTCTTCTACTTTGGTTAGTTTTTTTAACAACCATTTAAAAAACATATTTTGCTTTTGTTTTATTTTTTACTGCAATTCCTGTAGAGTAGCTTTTATAGTGTTAATTCAGTATGTGCTACAAAATAAAAGCCTTTCCTTTACATTAGGTTTGTGGGCATTTTATTTTGAATTGTTCCAATCATGGCACTTCAAAGGAACAGCGCATCACAGGAACAGCCTGTGATGTCACAGTGCACATTCTACTGGAAAACCCTATAAATAGGGGAGACGTTCAACCGACTTTAGTGGATCTCGGATGGCAGAAACACAAAGCAACCTGGTTGTTAAAACAAAGACAAGGCGGACGCAGAGAAACGCATACGCACACGCTGACGCATCTATAATGGCAGAAGCAAAAATAGAAATGGTCATCACACCAAAACCTGAGGTTGATAAAGCCGCACAACCAAATACTAAAAAGTCTCCTGTGGCACAATCACCAAAGGAAACGGTTGTGAAACCAAAGAAACAAAAAATGCAAAAACAGAAAAGAGTGGCTGAAGAACCAAGAAGAGCAATTACTCGGGCATATGCCCGGGCTCTTCTTGAAGCTCAAAACAGCACGGGTGATGGAGCAAACCCGAAAAATGAAGAAATGCAAAAAAACACTGGAGCCACTCCTGAAAAAGAAAAGGCTGAATCCCTCCCCATTTCAAATGCAAAGGAGGACATGGAGAGAGAGAGAAATGGGAAGAACCCCAGCAGACCAAACCCTGTGCCTAATGGAGGGACTTGGCAATATCAACCCATTCCCACATTTAGACCCCCGTTTAATCCCTGGCACGAGATTGCTGCTCTCAGACACCAACTGGAAGCCTCCCAATACCATCAGAACGACCTTTACTGTAAAATGGTAGGTGCAAACAAGAGGGCCTCTTATCACCAGTTTCAGGTGAACAAACTTCGTGAAGAAATTCACGAGAACGAGCGAAATCACGAGGAAACGATCAAAGGCCTCATAGAGCAGCTGGAAGAGGCTTCTAGTAATAAGACCTATGACATCAGTGAGACAGACACTCTCGCAAGTGACAATGAAGCTATGGTCATATTGGATGAGGTGATTGCTACCCTGCAGGACCAAATCAGCCACCCTACCACAGAGCAGTGTGTGGAGTCTGCCACTCCAACCACAGAGGCTTCACACACTGACTCTGTAGGACTGAAGTCCTCTAAGGAGGCTGAATTTGAGCTCAAATGTAGGATTCAGCAAGAGCAGATTGAGATGCTCCAGAAACAGCTCCTAGCAGCTCAAAATCAGCTTGAAGAGCAGGCCGTTAAACATAGGCAGGAGCAGGAGACACTCAACCTGGAAATCAGTGACCTGAAATCCCAGCTCTGCCCCAACAAGGCCCTTCATGATTTGAAGCTAGAGTCTCTGGAGCGAGAGCTGAAAGGGGCCAAAGCTTCCTCACTTAAAATCCCACAGCAGCACAAAGAACAAAATTCCACTGCTGCAAATGAAATGCACAAATTTGAGCTTCCGAAAGAAAACGAGACTGGACAACAGGAGAAGATGGAAAAAGAGGACTCACGGCCATCCACTGCAAGGTCTCTGCAGGAGCCTCAGAAAGAAAAAGACACCACAGAACAACAGAAGATAGAAAAAGAAGAGTCAGCTGCATTTTCTGTACAGGAATCTTTGCAAAGTCTACAAGACAAACAGAAAATGCTCAATGTCAAGGTGGCTGAACTCAAGACTGAAGTCAAGAGCCTGCCAGAGATTCCGCCAAGTAAGAAGAAGAACAAGAAGAAGCGGAACTGTGCGCGTCCCCAATTTCACATAATTGGTGTCAACATCAAGTCCTAAAAATCATATTTATATACAACTAAATTGTCAGTGAACATTTGAACCCCTCTCGGTCAAGACAGAAGGCCACCCCTTCCTGAGCCCGGTTCTGTCAGAGGTTTCTCCCTATTAAGAGGGAGTTTTTCCTCTCCACTGTCGCCAAGTGCTTGCTCATAGGGGATTTGGGGGCTTTTTTTTAACACCAACCACTGAAAAGTTCACTGACATCAAATTTAAGACTCAGCAAATATGGAAATGGATCATTCGTCATCAAGTGAGGAATCATCCATTTAAAACATGTTTGCTGAGTCATATTTAGTTGTATATAAATATGATTTCTGTCACACTAAGGCCAATCACAGACTAATTTGGACAATTGGTAAAAAATAAATAAATTGAAAAAATTGAAAAAAAGTAGTTGTGTCATTGTTTCGTGTAGATTTCAAATAACATGCCATTTTATGTCAACATATTTCTGTTACATTTGTAGTGCTCGTGGTTTTATATTCTTATGATCCTGTTTGTTTGATGAGTATATCCTTCTGCCTTGCTTCACATATTTACTGCTGCTTGGCTAGCTTTAGTCATGCTAGCATCAGCACGGGTAGAAACAGATACACATCAGAGACATCACATGTAGCTTGTGTTTATGTTCAGAGTGACATCTGATTTAAAAGCAGGCAGCAAAGCACTGAGCAGCATATCAGTCAGCACAGAAAACAAATGCCATAAATGTCATCAATTAGGCTGGAATAATTTGTTTCTAGTGGCTTCTATCAGAGGTGTGGACTCGAGTCACATGACTTGGACTCGAGTCAGACTCGAGTCATTAATTTTATGACTTTAGACTTGACTTGAAAAAATGTTGTAAGACTTGTGACTTGACTTAGACTTTTACACCAATGACCTGGGACTTGAATTGGACTTGAACCGGTTTACTTGAAAAGACTTGATATTTCACCCCAAATATAAAATGTAACATGCATATAGAGATTGAAAATGTGATGTCATTCTGGGGTAGAACCACAAAGGATTCTGGGAACTCGTGGCAAGAGGTACTAGCGCACGCAGGCTTTTAATTGAAATCAGTTATACAGCGATAAAAAGAAACACAAAAAATGGCAAGAAGCTGTTGTATTATTAACTGCAATAGCCGGTCACATGACAGCCACGGGAAGCCGACGGGTAAAGAAATCGGTTGTTATCGGATTACGTCGTTGAAGAGAAATTGTTCGAGCCATGTTTCCGAAGTAACAAAGAGGCGACGGATGGCCTGGATCGCAGCCATTCAAAGACCAAATATAACGTCCCAGAACACTCCAGCTCACATGTTAGTCTGCTCCAAGCATTTCCACAAAGGTCAGTCTTCTGTTGTAGTTAATGCGTCATTTTCATAACATAATTGGTGATATAGGTTACAAGCAAGTCTGACGCTGAACAGAAATTGTGGCGCTATGCTCCTTTGTTTATTGTGCATAAATAGTGAATTGTCCTGACACAATATTGTGTTTCGCTTCTGTTATTATGGTACATTGACAAAAACATACTTTTATTCACAGGATAAAACAGTTGTTTTGTATCACTAATTGCCCAGTGCGATTACAGCATACAGTATTATTGTCACTGCTACATTTCTGTAACGCGTACCAGAAATTATTTCCACTACTAATTAATTACCGTTGAGCTCAAAGGTTATATTAATAAACGGTTAAGGAATGTGTATTTATGACGACGATTTGTGAGACTGGTAAACTTATGATACGTACGATGGTCTTTCGTTCTACACGGTGCATTTCAAGGTCCTGCACCCATCCGTCGGTAAACTGTACCTGGGCTTGTTGCAGTGACCTGAAGTTACTAAACTTCATGAGTGTGTGCACTCACTCCAAGAACCGTATGATTATAAATATGCATATAAATATGCTACGATGAGATAGCTGACTTCATCTAACTAGCAAATGTTGTCCAGGCTACGTTGGTGATGCAGTTTTTTTTAATGTGTATGATATTTTTGTCATGCGATTTTAAAGCCGGTCCTACAAGCGCATCCAAGAATAACATGCAGCTTATCTCAGAACTGTCGGTGAAAATTATTCTTGGAGCTAGGTTTAATTGAGCTGCATTTTAAAGAGGTGCAATTTCACAATTTGTGTATATTTTCTAAGTTCACTATTTTGTCATGTGTTGAGAAAAACACAGATTTAAAAATTACATGGTCTAATATTTACATTTAGCATAACTGCAACATTCTTTTTTCGTTTTTTTTTAAAGACTCGAAAGGACTTGAAATTCAAAATTTCAGACTTGTGACTTTACTTGGACTTTTACACCAGTGACTTGAGACTCGACTCTGACTTGCCTGACATTACTTGAGACTTGACTTGAGACTTGAGGATAAAGACTTGAGACTTACTTGAGACTTGCAAAACAATGACTTGGTCCCACCTCTGGATAATGGCAACAAAAGAAGCTCCTGAGTTTAGCAAGTCAAATCCAAAAAGTCATCAGAACCCCAACAATTATAAGAGCAAACAAAAGTTATCAGTAATTCACAAGCAAGCAAGAGACAGGCAGGACAGGAGGGCAACATAACAAACAATCAGGGTTACCAATTAAACACATGTGACACTAATGAGGGGGAAACAAGAGTGGGACAAGTCCAAAGATAACAATAATACAACACAGGTTCGTAGAGAGTAAAGTACCTCTTCAGAATAAGGCAGGAAGTACACATAACAAGGTACACAGATTACTAGAGCGAGACACAGACAACAAGGGGACAATTAAAAAAACCAAAAACAACCTAAGACTGCTGAGAGAGTAAAGTTTTAGATCAAAGATCATGACAGATCATGATGGTTCCTGATCAGATGATAAGCTTATTCTTCCCTTCCTTCTCTCTCTCTTTGGTCAAGCAATCAAGTCATTTCCTAGTTTGTTCCCTTCTGGATTCCTACTTTATTATCTATGTATACTCACAGTCTTCTCTGTTTCTTATTTTAGTAAGCATGTTTTTGCAAGTACTTTATTGCTTTTTGGAGTGTTTTTGGACCTTGGCCTGTTTTTGTCCTCCTCTTAGTTTCCTGCAGACTTCATATGGGTCCTCTCCACCCGTATGCCACCACTCGGTGACTATTGAACAGTAGTAGTTATACATATTAATGGTGCTGTTTCCTGACAAAGCCAAAGGTCAGACAAGTGCTGGGAGAAAGTAAACTAAAAGGTCAAACAAGGCCGGTTTGAAAAACAACCCTTACAGTGGTAGAAGAGTGGATTACTTTTGTGTTATTATAACAAGCTGAAGAACATTTTCTTCTCTTGTGTCGATTGTATCCCAGTATAGATGATGATTATGGTGATGATGAAGGACGGCATGTTTTACAAACTGCCTCCAGGCTGAAAACAAGACCTTGAATTCCTGTGTGAAGCGCTGCTGCGCGGTGACTTACTGTTTTTAATGTGCTGCGGGGGTCGAAGCAAACGCTCGCCCGGGACACAAACATACAGCATCACATTGTGCAAACGTCTGCGGGGGACAGGATGATCTAATATGAGACTGTGAAATGGACGAGGACGGGGGAGGAGGCAGGGGAGGTGCCGGAGTTAAAGGTGGAGCTCTTCCTTTCAAGTTGAGGTTAAAAGCCTCGGAGGCTGTGACCTTGGATTTAAAGGTTTCCGGAGGGGGGAAACTCATAAACAGGTGCTAGAACAGCTGTAATCAAACAGTAACTGGCTGCAGCGTGTCACAGGGGGAAGCGAGGGTGGAGAGGTGGATGAGGTGAGCGGTGAAGGGACAGCAGCATAATGCCGGGCGACCTCAGACCACCGTGACAGCCCACAGGGACAGCGAGATCGCATTCCTTCACGCTAATGGGCCTATTTAGCAGATGGACACAGATGGAAGTCCCTGAGAGATCGGTTTTAATGTGCTCAACAATTACTGCAACATTTATAATATGCTGCATGCTGGACTTAGAGGATTTACACATAGTGTCTGTGCAACAGTATTATAAGTCAGTATTCAGTTTCTTTAAATTTGAGTATTTAATGTCGATTTTACAATCAATAGAAGAATTAAATCTACAGAATTTAAACAGAAGTAGAGAAAACCTTCAAAAGATTTAACTCTAACCTACTGCAGGCATGTGTGATTTATAGAATTTCATATAAAAATTTTATAGCTACGAGATCAATGAGCATATATTTTATGTTTATTCTGACTTATCTTGCACACAGCCCGTTGCCGCCTGTATCTTCTAACAGTGTGAGACCTACTAAGGCCGAGCTACAGCTTGTGTAAAGTGCTCAAAGCTCCGTGATTCTGCAGTCCAGTGCAGAAAGACAAATGAGAAATCGCCTGCATTTCTCCAGCAAAATTCTGGACAAACACTTTTTAGAGCGTCCAGCACATATTTGTGTTTCTCCAGTAGAGGTCAAAATAGCTGAATACCAACATCTTGCAAGACTTGCTTCTTTTCAATTTCAGAGCAGTTGATCTACAGACATGTGAAAAGAGTTTTGACAGGAATCTCTGGAGTCCTGTCATAAACTAAGTACATCTTTACTGTCCATTTCTACTATACCTGAGCACTCAAAGCACTTTATACAACATATGTCATCCACTTAAGCACTTTGTTTCTGTCTAAATGCTTTCTATCTGTCATTCACACATCTTGGGGTTTAGTGTCTTGCCCAAAGATGCTTTGGCATTGAGCCAGGGATTAAACCACCAACCTTCTGATTAGTAGGTACCCTGTTCTACCCCTTGACCCACATCTACCGCAAAATAAGAGGGTAAGTAACAGCCAGGCTTTTGCCAGTTTGCAGGTCTGGATGATTCAGCTGTGTCTTAACACAGTTGTGTTTTAACAGTCTTCCCAGGAGTGGCTGTCCCAGCAAATTCACCCCAAGGTCAGACTATGCAATGCTCAGAGAAACTGCAGAAAACCCAAGAGCTGCTTCTCAGACTCATTTTGCGTGATAAAATTTAAAGTTCTTGACAGTGCTGTTATAAAAAGACTGAACAAGCATAGCTGCTTTGGAGGACTGCAAAGGAAAGCCTCTTCTGTCTAAAAAGAATATGGCAGCACAGCTAGGGTTTGCAAATTTCCATCTGAATAAACTTTAAGAGTCTTCGAACAACGTCCTTGGACAGACGAGATGAACTGGAGATGTCTGGCTGTAATGCACAGAACCAAATTTGGCCACAGGACCTGGGCATCATGCAGCCAGTGAGTCATCCATGAACTCCTCTGTATACCAAAGTATTCCAGAGTCAAATGTGAGGCCATCTGTTTGACAGCTAAAGCTTGGCCGAAATTGGGTCATGCAACGGGACAATGATCCCCAACAAAGAAATAAATCTACAATAGAATGGCTGCAAAAGAACAGAATCTAACTGGGCCACTGCAACACTTTGGGTCCAGACCTCAACCCGACTTAAATGCTGTGGAGAGACATTAAGAAAGCTGCATGATGAATGCCTGCAGACCTCAATGAACTGAGGCAGTGTAAAGAATAGTGGGCCAGAATTCCTCCAAAATAACACGAGAGAATTATAAAGTCACACATTTAAAAAATAACTTTTCTAATGAAAATATTTATTTCGCCTGACAGCACAGTATCTAAAAGACCCTTGTCAGTCCCAATTTCTTCTGGAACTGTAGATGCATTTCAATTGTCTTGTGAGCAGACTTTTAGGTATAAGTAAAATCCTGAGATTTTCATAATGCGAGACTAGTGAAACCTTCTTTCCCACCTGGTTAGAACTCTGCTGAGTGTGCTCTCACTGTTTGTTCTGTGTATAAAAAAATACCACACTCACTCAGCTCCGCAATGCTTCCCACTCGGGTCGCGAGCAGGGACTGCTCCAGGGTCCGGAGCTCGGCTTGGGTGTACCCGTGACCTTCACTGCCCCTCCCCGAGCGTTGCTGGTCCCTGTGCAGGTTCAGACTCTCTGGGAGGCTCAGCACACCTGGAGACGGCACAGAAAACAAAGGAAATTTAAAAAAAAAATGGCAAAACAACAACTCATACATCTTCTTCTTCTTCTGGTAATTTTCCCATCAGCTTTCTGCTGATGCCAGATTTATCACAGACAAGAAGTAACAGGGGAATGCAAACTCTAGAGAAAGACAAGAGGAGCAGCAGAAATGCAAATCAGCACTTTGAGATAAATATTCTGCACAGAACTGGGAAGCTGTGCGATTAAAACCACTTTCATGTTGCAGCCAGAGAGCAAACATTTGTCTAAATGATTAAACATGGGGACAGAGTCACGGGTTAATGGCATACTGTACGTGATGATTCTTCTTATTTGCATTGAAAACCTCACAGCTCACAAAGCTTTCTTGTTTTTACCTCAACCTTCAAACTCTAATTGAACTGAATCGTCTGTTAGCCACATTTGTTTCTTCAAGTATTCACATCTAAATCACCTTGTCGTGATCTCAGGTGTGTTTCTTTTTTTTTTTCTGCTGAAAACAAATGGTAGCAGATTACGCTCGCTAGCAAGAATTAATCCATTTAGGAGCTGTTATTGCAGCCAGGCATTGTGTAGCTGCAAAGAATGGCTTGTGACAGATTGGATATTGAGTTTTCTGCTACAATAGAATGGAAAGCAACACCACGCCGGGTGCTAATCCTAATGACACAGCACAGTGGGATATGCCATTTTTCAAAGAACAGTAATTACAACATGGAGGAATGTGGACAATTTGTCTATGTTTGATGCCAGCAGCTAAGAGAAAAAAACCCTCGCACAGTGGACACAGTGCACCAAGTTCACGAGCTTTCTTTAGTTTTCCCTGTACAGAAAAGACCTCTCCAGACTCAGATTCCTCCCACCATCACCTCTTCCCACAGTGTCCAACCCAAGAATTCCAGTATTCCCCAGTCCCAGTCCTGCTCCTTTTTCTTCCCACAGCCTTTCCGGGGAGGTCTACATGATTTTTTTCCTAATAGCTTTTTCCATTGCTGTTTTAACAACTGAGCAGTATTAATGGAGCAGCTGGTATTAGGGTGTGTCTCGAATGGAAATCCTCAATGTTAAAACAAAAAAGCGTGGCCGGATCTGCAGCAATAAAGAATTTCTATAATCCAAAGAAATGAAAGACTCCTCTAAAATGAATGATTTGCTGAAAGCTGGCTATATGGTGAGGTGTAGTTAGCAGCTGCTTCACACTTAGCTCATTTAAAAGCTCTTTAAAATGGTTTGTTAGTACATATGGTGTTCACAGTTTTAAGTGTTTGAGATCATTTTCTATGAGTGCAGATATTTAACTCACTGCTCTTTGAAGCATTTATAATTGTATTTTATCCACAACTGTCACCCTAACAGTCATTTATTTGTTGTGTATACCACTGTGAATAACTTAAGGGGAACGGTTGTCTGAAACGGTGGACCTCATTTGTAAAATTCATGACTTTGGGAAAAGCCACAAATTTCATGCAAAGAGATTACTGAGACAGAGGGGTGGCACCAGAGGAGCTCTGAAAGCAGATTTCACCCTGCCTGTTAGTTTGGCCACACACTTTTTCCTTCAGATGTGGTTGGGTAGTACATAACACAGCCAAGTCACTCTCTTGTATAGTGGATCCTAATGTAGTGTCAACATTTGGCATAAAATTACCTTTGGCATAAAATTAAACATGAGATTTTATATTTTAAGTTGCTGTAGACTTGTTAACTAATGGGTGTTTATTACAGAGCTAATGGAAATGATTTATAATTGGTGAGAGTTGGGGCGAGATGTGCGATCGGTGCTGTTTCTTGTTTGGAACGACCGAAACAATTACTGAAGAAGTAGAAAATTGGGCCTTCTATGTGCACCCCTTTAACTGCTTGTTAACACAAACATCTAAACAGCCAATCACATGACAGCAACTCAGTGCATTTAGGCATGTAGACACAGTTAAGGCAACCTGCTGAAGTTAACACCAAACAGAGTGGGGAAGATTTTGAATTGAGTATTTCAGACCAGTTTTTCTACTGGTTCACTGCTTTCCACAGTCACCAAATCTCAACCCAACAGTCCATCTTTGGGATGTGGTCGAATGGAAGAATTGCATCATGGATTTGTAGCTGAAAAATCTGGAATAACTGTATAAATATGGAGCAAAATCTCTGAAGAATGTTTCCAACGTCACAAAGAATCAAAGCTGTTCTGGTGGCATTAGGTGCTCCAGTCTGGTCAAGGCTGGAGCTCAACCTAATAAAGTGTCCAGTGAACTTCAGTTAAAACGCTACCATATAAAGAAAAAGACAAGATTAGCATCTAGCTTATTATAAGTGCACACCAGAAAAACAGCATCCATGACGTTATGACAGCATACAGCGTTTAAGTGCACATGGTATGGTTAACTTTCACATTCCTGAAGGCATCTTGCTCAGGTAAGATCCTGCTGATTTAAGCAAGCTAATGCTAAACCTTAATCACCTATTACAACAAGAGCACAGCTCTGTAATAAAGCAGTCTGTGCACTCTGTCTGCAATCCATACCCTTCACCCATGGGTGCATTATGAGACAAAAAGCTTGAAGTAAAACATTTTAAAACATTCTTACATTCTTTCAAAAGTACAGCAATTGTTCTCCTCACTTTCTAAACTTGTAAAGTTGGTTTTTTTTTAATAAGAGGTGATGCAACACAGTGGTAAACATGCTCCTGTTCCAGCTTTCTGGATGATGCTGCCACGTGGTGCTTCATTTCAAGTAATATTCTGTCCTTTTACCATTTGCACATCATTGAATTCTGTTTTAATCTACATTTTCCGTGCATTTCAGCTTTGTTGAAAACAGGGTTGCACTATAACGTTGCCTTCAATCTCAAATGATCAGATAAAAGAGGGTAAGAGATTTCATGGAGCCTCAAGGAACTGCACAGATGGACGTGCCACTAAAATGACTTTTACATACAATGAACCACCAATTGGGAAAGTAAAACCACTGACTAAAGCAGCTTAAAGTCTGCTCCATGAAGATGATAAACACATGACTGAATTTGTATCTCTAGACTGAAACTAACGAATGTTTTTCTAAGCAGAAGACATGGATCAAGAGGGATGGCTTTTATAAAGGTCTGTGAAACTGCAGAGTAAACAACATATCAGTTGAATAAAAGTGGCATAAAAACTACAGAAAAGCAGGGATTCCTCAGGCTTTTCGGAAGAGAGAAGCTGTCTGTCCTACTCCTGTCCCAGATTGAAGCAGGGAAATCTCTTGAAAAAAACATTGACATTCATGGCTTCCTGAGCTGCAGATTTTGCACTTGTGTGTGTTTTTAGGTGGAGGTATAGGTTTGAATAATTCACAGTGCCCTCTGTAATCAAGGCTTCCCATCTTCATTTTCACTTCACCCCCACCACTGCCCAAACTATTCTTTTAATAATATCACCGGGGTGCCAGGGAGTCCTTTGCTGAATTATTCATCCTGTCAGATCAAGACATATAAACAAGTCTGCAGCGCTCTCTTTCCCCACCTCCCACTCACTCTACATGTTATCTCTCACTAACACTTGGCTTCTCCAGATAGGAAAAAAAAGTAGGAATATTTGATCCTGGGTGATGTTTGTGTAATAAACATCAGAGGTGAGAAAGAAGGCAGCCTGGCCCCTCGGAGGCGAGGAACAGGGAAGAGGATGAAGGGAAGAGGGAACGCTGACACAAGTTTGTGATTAAAAAATGACAAACAACATTTCCATGTCACATCAACCACGTCGTTCTGTGACCTCTGAGGCAATTATATAAGTATATATAAGTATATATATATATATATATATATATATATTTATATACTTTAGAAACAGTCTAATGCCACATAAACAGATACAACCTGCACTGCCTACTCTCTGCCTCTCTTCACGTGCCCGATGAGCAGATGAAAAGGATGCTGGGTCACGGCGACAGGACTAGTTTAAAGCTCCATGTGGTGCACCGAAATCCCCTCAGTCATTCCCGTGAAAATACCACTGCTCCTCATAAATAAAATAAGTTCTCATAAATAATATAGAGAATATTGAGCTTAGAACACATACAACAGCTGACAGTGTGGCAATGAAACAGGCTTCAATAACAAGCAAAAAAATAAAAGGTATTGTCTAGAACAAAGCAATTAATAAAGATTCTGCACAATTGTTATTATTCTGCTTTAACTAATATTACTTTTACTACTATACTAACTAATATTTATAGTTATCAGTGTTTTTATAGCATTTGCATGGATGCATATTACTTAGAAACTATAATTCTTGTGTGCCACGTGTTGTTTTTTAAAATATCATCTCACATGTGACGTCTGACCTCTCCTTAAAGGTTAATAGACTTATCTGAAGGTCAAAGTAGCACTGACACTATATATACAGTAGCTTTTAAGACTGAGTTTCTTAATACCATGCTTTTATTGAGAACATATAGACATATAGAGAATAATCTATGGGGATTCTAAAAATCATGGTACTTTGGACCTATGACCTTTTCTTCAAGGTCAAATAAGGTCAAACTTAAAACTATGATTAAAATTCTTCTGCCTTTGTTCCTACTGGCAACACTTAGTGAATGATACTGGTATATGGGGGTATCATATTATGTGATTACACACACACACACACACACACACACACACACACACACACACACACAATGTGTGTAATCAAGTCAAAACATCTGTCAAGCTACACGTTTATGACCTCCACAGCACTACAAAGAGAAACAAAAAAAAGAAAATTAAACTAATGTATACTTCGGACTGTGGGAGGAAGTGACCAACCCTAAAGATTTAGTCAAACATTCAAGCTCCATACAGAAACGTCCCCAGGAACCTTCTTGTTTCCACCCATGATCCTTCAAAGACCAGCAGGTGTCTGTCTCTATGGGAAGCCGGGCAAATGTGATGGAAACACAGACTCAGACACTTTGAACATAGAGTTCAGTCACCAGTGTTTCACGAAAAATACACACAGACATGGCACGTACAGCTTCAATATACCATGAAAATCATTCTTTTCCTCGACCCGCACCGGTGGATCTAAAGTCCACCTCAACAGATATGGATTGAATTCGACCCAGATAGCCTCAGAGTACAAACATTTACAGCACTTGAACAAGAGTATACATTTTGAAATGTTTGCATTATTGGTATTGTTCGTTTGTCTGCCTGTTAGCATTCTAGCATCCGCAGTTGAAGATATCATGTTCAAATTTTGTGTGATGGCAGAGTCACGTCACATAGCAGGATACAGTATCTAAACCCATCTTCCTCAGTGGGAATGTGATATTCATTTCCACAACCACCACCATGCATGGACACTCACAAACGTCAGACATGGAGGTCTTATTCTCCCACATGGTTATCACATTCAAGTCAACTTGCTTAAGTAGCACTCAAAATGATTAGTTAGTAAATGATTATTGTAACTAATTATCTAAATGATTATTTTTGAGTTGCTTGTCTGTTATTTCAGCCCCTAACTGAACTGATAAAAGAGGATGCCGAGTAGAGATGGCTGGATCGACCCAAATATCGATGGTATCAATACCGCTGATACTGAGATTGGACGAGAGTTCAAATTTGCAAATTGATGATGATTCATCTCATAAATCCTGACACACTGCTCTCCCCTACATAAGCTCCCTTTATAGGTTGAAAGTACTAGTATGGTATTGGTATTGGTCTCGACAATGCTGGCCCTAAATTTATGATACCAACTTTTTTTTTAGTAAAATTATTAATAACTTTTTTGGTCTGGATGTTTAGCAGTAGTATCCAGTTCAGGTAACCTCTTACAGGTCCACTTGCTTAATGTTCTTTACTTTTTTGTGTAATTCTTGTATAATTTTTGTCTGTTTTTGGGTACCTTTCGAAAAACGACACCGTACTGTATGTCCTGTGTCTGCTTGTTCCTTTACAGAGATGGAAACTTACCTTTAACAAATGAAACCTTTTTGAAAACTTTTTGTTCATATTGTGTTGACCTGACTTCCTGCTGCTGACCAGTACAACATTCAAAGGTTGACACTTGAAGGAACACTGAGCCAAAATGCAGAAAGCTCCTGTATTGTTATTGTACGTGGTGCTGGGTTGGACCTGAGTATTAACTGCTTTCAGAAAAAGCAGTTTAGTTATTGGACAGGACATCTGGGCACCCACCGGATAGTATGCTGCCTCGTGGGGGAACGGGCTATATTTTAGGACTTCTAGTGTAGCTGACGAATATCCTGACCAAGACTTCCTCTTCATTATATTTGAATGCAGAAAGATTAAGAAAAAAAGCTAATTAAAAATTAACAATGAAAATAATACCTGATGTTTTGAGGCTACATTCTGACAAATTCAGACCCCTTTTAGTGTCAACATGGACTATCTATCTACACACAACCAAAGCCTGCACAGACACTGCATAGCGTTGACCCAGTAGGACTATAATGTAGATCACAAAGCTTTTGTTACTGTACCAATAATCATGTCCTTTATAGCTTTACTACATTCGATGGAAAAGTTAGACAAGAAATGTGGAGGAGGCGAGCAGAAATTTGGCCTTGTGTTTGAGCTCTCGTGGTATGCATCCCACCTGATTGGCCACTCTGTGAGCCCTGTAGAGTGGACGGCTCCCTACAGAAGGAGAGGAAGTTTGAGAGTGATACTGACCGATTAGACTGGCTGTTTTTTTTAGCAATTAGCAGGAAAACTAAAGCAGCCCTGTGAGTGGTTACTATGTCAACAAGCCTCAAGAGCTCAAAAAGTGCTGCAAAGACAAAAGATTTTTCCCTCCATAATGCATGCATGGTAGCTTGAATATCGCGCCATAAGGGAAAAGCGTGACTTTTAGCAAAGCATGTTGCTAGAAGGCAAGATGAAAGAATCAATATCTCTCATGTTTGTGGATTAAATATGAAGCTACAGTCTGCAGACGGCAGTGAGCTCACCGTGAAAGCAGCACATTGCAGGAGACACTGAGTCTCAATTCTCTCTAGGAAGGTTCCTAAGCCTTAGATCATGTGTACTGAACCTTGATGGAGGTGAATGGAAGCATGACCTGACAGGTTTGTCTTTTCTTTTTCTTTTTTTTTTGTCAGTATAGTGTGCAAGCTAACATTTTTTCCACTTGTTCTTCTGGGAACAAAGGAATAAAATCACTCATTCGTGGCTTCCTGAAAGGAAAGTTCCAGCAATGGTCACATGGTTTTTAAACTAGTTGATCTAACAGGGACACATGTGAGCCTTCTGCTGAAAGGGACATGCAACAATCTGATTCAGAGGGACCAAATAACCCCGACAGAAATCTGAAGAATTGTCCAGATCCACTACATCCACAGAGGGATAAAATCTGAAGTCCAAAATGCACCCCGGAGACTTTCATTCCAACTTCAGAAACGTGTCACAGCGTTTTCACAGGTGACAATACAAAGTGTTTTGCACAGAGCTCTGAGAAAAACACCGCAGCTTTAATAGCACACCTTGACATTTTAAATTGGATCTATTTTTCTGCACCAGACACTTGTTCGCTGTAACATGAAGGGGGGGAAAAACATTCTATGTTTGTGCATTACTCAAAAAAAAGAAAAAAAAGAAGTCTTTTTATCCTTGTTATGTCTTCTCACCAAGCCACAGGCAATGCCTCACGGCTTCCTGCAGTTCTGCTGCTGACTTTACTCAGTTTTGGCAAAAAAAAATCCCCCAAAACATTATTATATAACATTAAACTCTACGCCAGCCTTGTGTGCCTCTTTTCTTCTATTTTGAATCATTTAAAACTGCACATGTGCTGCAGAGAAAGCTGATTGCTAATAATCGTTCCACTTTCTGCTTCTAAATGCTGCACGATAAAAATTTCCTAAACACCAGGGTGACATCTTCAGAACTGATTATCCGTCCAAACAAGAATGACCCTGCGCAAAAGACAGAAATCAGAAAATATTCATAATTAAGGAACAGAAACATCGACTAACAGTCAACATGAGCCAGTGCCTTCCTGTGTATGTAATTAATGGCTCATTATACAGCCGTTAATTACATACGCATGTTAAAGACAAGGTCTTTTTAGTGAAGAAATGCAATAGTCTGGGCCGCTTGAGATCAATCCCAGGGCATAATGGGATTCGTGATCAATGCCATCCTTTTATATGACAGACAGCAAATCCCGCCTGAACGGTTTTAACCCTCAGGAGCAAAGATTGCTCAGTTCCATAATGCCCAACCTTTCAAGAGCCTCCTCAGGAGAACTGTACGCCAAAGAAAAACTACAATTGAGAGAACTAATTGTGACATGCCGGATGCCTCTGCTGCTCTGAGGTGCAAGTCAAGGTCGGTAAGGTCGTCGAAGCTGTGAAACATCCAGACGTGCAGGTATTGCAGCGGTGGCCACCTGACGCAGCCTGCTTATTTTTTTCCGGAGGAATGTCCAATCGATTTTTCCTTAGCGAGAAAGTGGCGCTCTCCCCTTGTCAGAGAGAAAACTCTGCTGGAATATTAACAGGTAGTTACCATGGCAACAGGCGGCTGCCAGCGATTGGCTGAGTGTTTTTTTGTCTCCTGCTTACTTTGCTTTACTGTAAGGTGAGCACACGTACACAAGAAAACTCAGAAGCCCCTGAGTCAAATACACAGACGTAACAAGCATTTCATCAGAGGGGGGATGACTGAGTGCTCCAACAGCTACGCAACAGAGACATTTAATCTCTAATCAATAATGAATAAATGGACTTGGGACTCAGACCAAATTAGCAGTAAAATGGTCAAAATGATTAAATGGCTGAGCTAACTGCCTATCTGCAAATGTCACCCACAGATCCATGACCCAGCCCACACGGTGAAGGAAAGTGCACAAAAAAACAGATTGTGTGCAGTCCTTTTGTGCCTTCATGCAACAGGCTTCATGGCTTATCTCAAATGTAGTTTCAGCTTGTGAAGATTTATAACTCAGCAGTTTGAAGAGTGAAATACAATGTCTTCTTGGAAGCAGGCCTCGCCATTTGGTCACACGGGTAGCTAGTTGTGTAAGTTATTTTGTAGCGCCTAGCTAAATGAGTTGGGGAGAGAGTCGTGAATTTAATTTTAAATGCTGCTTTACTCACTTATCTAACATCTATCTGTTCTATTTCTATGCTTCAGCAGCTGGAGCAGACCAATCAGGCCATTTGGAGATATCACTAACTGGCCTGATCAATCTCTCTCTTCTGCGATGTCTCTTTTGTCTTGTTTCGCTTCCCTCGCTCGCAACCGGTCGCAGCACATTCAATTTCATTTTTAATTCAACTCTGTTTTTTTTTATATAGAGCCAACGCACAACAACAGTTGGCTAGAGGTGGCTTCTATTGTAAGGTAAAAGAACCTACAGTAATACAGAGAAAATCCCAACATTCAACAGTGGAAAGGGTAAAACTCCCTTTCAACAGCAAAGAACCTTCGGTTGCCCTGCCCTTAGCCTGACTATGCCGAAGGTTATTTCCTGTTAAAAGGAAGATTTTCCTTCCCACTGTTGCCAGGTGTTGATTTATGTTGTTGATCACTTAAAAATAGTGATTAAGTCTATGAAATTAGCAGAAAAGCAGAAGCCAAAACCTCAGCCATTTTTTCTACTTCCGGCTCTGCATGATGCCAGTGGATGGTCATCTCAGGCACACAGGTCTGGCTGTTGGCACATAAGGCCCACCCACTTGCTGTTCAATCTTGTTGTTTAGGAGGGGCAGCCAATCAGCAGAAAGACGGTTTAAAAGGATGGGTGACCTTCAAGGGAGAGCAGTTAAAACTGCTTTTTTTAGACAGTGCAAGGGGAATACCGAGCTGAAAATGAAATCCTCTCAATTGATTGATTGATTGATTGATTGGTAATTTATTTCAACATGTGAACAATATACAAGTACATTTAGAAAAGAAATGAGAGAAAAAAAAATATACTATACAAATTACATACAAAAAAACATTCTGATTAATTTACATGTTGAAAGGGAGTGGGAAGAAGTATACACTTATTTAATCCCACCCCTGTCCCATAAATTATCAGTGAATATTTAGTCAGCTTCCTTACTGATATAATTTGTAATAAAAATAGTGAACAGATTTCTGATATACTATATACTATAATATCACATCATGAATTTTTTGTTTGTTTGTTTTTAAATAGAGACATTCACTTAATTTAAATATTTTCCTTTTCTTTATAGATCGAGAAGATCATATTTTTATAACTCTTTTTGAACAGTTTTATGTTTGGACATTGCTTTAATTCCATATTCAGTTTGTTCCATAGTTTCACTCCTTGAACAGAAACACAAAAGCCTTTTCTTGTAGTACGTACCTTCATTGTTTTGAAGTTACAAAAACCCCTTAAATTATAACTTCCTTCTTTCAAAAAAAACATACTCTGAATATTACCTGGCAGTTCTTTATTTTTTGCTTTGAATAGAATTTGTGCTGTTTGGAATTTCACTATATCGTCAATTTTCAATATTTCAGACTGCAAAAATAGTGAGTTTGTATGTTCCCTATAACCTGCATTGTGGATGATTCGAATTGCTTTCTTTTGAAGAGTAAAAAGTGAATGTAATGTGGTTTTATAGTTATTGCCCCAGACCTCTGCACAATAGCTTAAGTATGGTGAAACCAGTGAACAGTAGAGAATATGAAGTGATGTTCTGTCGAATACCTGTTTTGCCTTGTTTAGTACTGCAATGCTTCGTGATACTTTGGAATGAATATATCTTACGTGAGCTCTCCAGTTAAGTTTTTCATCTATTATTACCCCCAGAAATTTATTTTCACTGACTCTTTCAATATCAACACCATTTATTTGAATCTTTGCATTTGTATTTAAACTACTATTTCCAAATAACATAAGTTTAGATTTATTCAAATTTAATGATAATTTGTTTTTATCAAGCCAGAACTTCACTTTACTTATTTCATTAGTCATATCCTCCAATAAATTCTGCAGATCATCACCAGAGCAAAAAATGTTTGTATCGTCAGCAAAGAGAACCATTTTTAATACTTTGGACACTTTACAGATGTCGTTAATGTACAAGTTGAAGAATTTTGGACCCAAAACTGACCCTTGGGGTACACCACAAGCAATGTCCATACATAAGGAGCAACCACCATTTATTTTCACAAACTGCTTTCTGTCACTTAAATAACTCCGGACCCAATCTAAAACTACCCCTCTGACACCATAACGTTCCAGTTTTCTTATTAATATATCATGATCTATAGTGTCAAATGCCTTTGTCAAGTCTATGAATAACCCAGCCACATATTGCTTTTTGTCTATGGAATTTGTGATGTATTCTTTTGAATCTAATAGTGCCGATGATGTTGATCTGCTTGATCGGAATCCGTACTGACTCTCAGTGAGTAGTTTATGTTTATCTATAAATTTTTCCAGTCTGTTTTTAAACAGTTTTTCAAGAACTTTTGAGAATTGAGGTAGTAAAGAGACAGGCCTGTAGTTTGTGAAATGGTGTTTGTTTCCAGATTTGTATAGAGGTATAACTTTTGCTATTTTCATTCTGTCTGGAAATCGACCAGTTTGAAATGATAAATTACAGATGTATGTAAATGGTTTTATAATAGCCTCAATGACTCTTTTAACCACTATCATATCAATATCATTACAATCCAAAGATTTGTGATTTTTACATTTTTTGACAATTTCAAGAACTTCATTTTCATCAACGGCTGTGAGAAACATAGAATATGGATTTCTGTCAATCAGTGTATCGGGTTTTTCCTGTGCTTTCCCAGGATGAGTGATTGTTCTTGCTAAATTTGGTCCAGCAGTTACAAAGAATTCATTGAGACTATTTGCCACAACATCCATATTGTATTCTTCATGGTCATTACAAATGAAATACTTGGGATAGTTCTTTTGTCCAGTCCCACATTTTATAACACTGTTCAGGATTTCCCATAATCTTTTATTATTATTTCTATTTATATCTAATTGCTTCTTATAGTATTCCTTTTTACTAAATCTAAGTATATTAGTTAACCTATTTTTATATCTTTTGTATCTGATTTCAGCATCTTTAGTTCTCGTTCTTAAGAACTCTCTGTATAGAGCATTTTTCTTTATACATGCATTTTGCAGACCTTTTGTTATCCATGGACAGTCCATATATTTCTGTTTCCTACTATATTGCTTTATTGGACAGTTGGTATTGTACAGTAATGTAAATATTCTAAGGAATTTATTATAAGCACTATTAACGTCCTGTTCCTGATATACTTCACCCCAGTTTTCCTTCAATAAATCTTTTTTAAATGCATTCATTCTTTCTTCTGTTCTTACTCATCTGTACTCTTTTTTACTGTCCATTTTATTGATCTTGTAATTCCTATCATAGATTGTAAAAATTGGAAGAT
Organism: Diplotaxodon limnothrissa; assembly: GCF_057381915.1. Taxonomy (NCBI): domain Eukaryota; kingdom Metazoa; phylum Chordata; class Actinopteri; order Cichliformes; family Cichlidae; genus Diplotaxodon; species Diplotaxodon limnothrissa. The sequence goes on from NC_140612.1 coordinate 24,783,364, forward strand.
GGTCACTTATGTCGTTAATCAGGAGTCCACTTACAGTCTTATTTTCAATGTCATTTGCAAAAATGTTGTCTATGAGAGTTGCACAATGTGATGTAATCCTGGTAGGTCTAGTAATTTTAGGGAATAGATTCATACAGTGCATTGTGTTTATAAATTCCTCAGTGGTTTTATGTTTATTTGGGTTTAGCAAATCAATATTGAAGTCTCCACAAATGAAAACTTTTTTGCGAGCTATTTCAATAAATGTTTCTTCTATCCAGTCTTTAAATGTCTCAATACTACTACCTGGAGCTCTGTATATACAGCTAATGATTACATTTTTACTTTTTTCTTTACAAATTTCAACTGTAATACATTCTAGTACATTATCAATCACCATCGTCATCTTTTCCACCACATTAAATTTCAAGGATTTGTCCACATACAAGGCCACTCCTCCTCCTCCTTTGTTTCGCCTAGTTATAAATGTGAATTCATAACCCTCCAGTTCAAAGTCTGTTCCTTTTTCCATATTGATCCAAGTTTCTGATAAGGCAATGACACTAAATGGATGTGAAAACTGGTTAAGATATTCTTTGATATGACTAAAATTAGCATAGAGACTTCTACAGTTAAAGTGGATAATTGATAATTTATTCTCAGTTTTAATCCTCTGATTGTAGTCTTTATTTGTATAGATTCATATCCTTAACTACAAAAAAAGAAAAAGCTTGAAAGCGTACAAATTTTGTTTAATTAATATTAAATAAAGCATCCTTAAACTTAATTTAAAAACTTTAATTAGCTTGAAACGAAACATTTTCATATCCTTAATTGACGTTTTAAACTTTGCATATGTGGAAATCCAGTTTGACAGATCTTCACCATTCACTGATTAGGCTGCACTAAATCATGGATATTATTTCAGTTTGGTGCTGAGGCCGTATTCTGTCATTGCCCTTTCAAAAGTGTTTATTTCACTGGCTTCTGTGCTGGGTGCCTGTGCTTTCTGCAGACAGACAACACAAAGGCTACAAGAAAGTATGACTATTATCTTCCTCACAGCTCTTAATGGAAACCCTTGTACTCTTGCACCTTAAAGGGGAGACATGGAAGCACTGCAGTTCTTATAAAACAGAGCTCATTGAAGATCAAAGAGGAATATAAATCTTCTCCTATACACTGGAAACATTTAAGCAGCAAAAAGGTTTAACCTGCTGTTCCACCGCAATTCTCTCGTTTTACTTGTAACCAAATGTCGGCGGGTTTCTTGGTAGTTACTGGAGTCCACTGAATTATGCCACGTGTAACTCTTGGCCAATATTTGAACACTTGCAGAGAGTTTATTGCAAAAGCTATACTATTGTTAGAAGCTGGATTTTAACCAATCAAAGGAAGTCTGCAGTGGCCACTTCCATGTGTCTTTATAAGTGTAACCTATCAGTGATTGAATCAGCATTTCGTCTCATCTATCTATTCATTAGAGGTCAAATGATGCACTGTTTTCCATCACACTCGTTTCCAGTGAAATCTCCCCCCTCTCTGTAATGTCTGCCAACAACATGGGCCCTCACATCCTCATAAATACATCACAGCAAACAAGCACATCCGATACGAAAACACATACAGATGTCTCGACTTGGAACTCTGCAGCGTGCGCTCATCTGTTTCAAACTGGCTGCTTTTCATTCAACTTTACCTCCACAGACCCTTTCTGCATGTTTATAGACAGATTTGCATATTCTGAGATGTGCTTCTGCAGTCCTCGGCTAAATTTATGTGTCTCTCAATTAGTAAACTTTTTTTAAGTTTCTGTAAAATCCGCCTCAAACTGATGGTGCGGTGCTCAGGTTTGCATCGCAACCAGAGCTGCAAATCACAGCAAAGGCTTTTATTAATTACTTTTAAAGCAAACATGCTAACTTTGATAGTCATGCGTAAAGCTATATTACGAAAGTCAGTTTCCTCGTCTTCCCCATCCTTCTGCTCGTGACCCCGTAGTCAACCTTATTGTGACAGAGATTAGAACAGAGAAGAAAAAGTATCTGAATTCTTAAAACGCATCTGAAGGACAGCTTGCTGGAAGAGCAATGATTGAGGATGCACAGCTGCATCCTTGTCATTTTCAACTGTCCTATATACAGTCACTTCATAAGGTTCAACTGCTAAAGTGCTCATTAACTGTTTCCCCATATACCCTCATATATACATCATCATAAAGATGTGATCTGACGACCATTAGACTGTGCTCCAGACTTTTCCAAGAGCAGTAAGCTCTATAAGCAGAGTTCATCTTCACTAACTTCTTCACTAACACAGTCGTTTTGTTCTGGAAGCAGATCGGAAGTATGAGAGAAATCGCTTAGTTCAGAAAATAGAAACAAGGTTCTCGCCTGGTAGGCGTCCAAGAGAGGAAGTGTTTTTGCAAATATCTAATCAGCCAATCATGTGGCAGCAGCTCAGGACCTTTAGACATGTAAACGGGGTCAAGATGACCTGCTGAAGCTCAAAACAGACAGGATGGGGAATGTAGGTGATTTCAGTGATGTTGAGCTTATGGGATGGTTCTTGGAGTGAGATGGGCAACTGGGATTTTCAGAGAATTACAGATTTACAGAGAAAAGTTCCAAAGTGCTTCAAGCTCATAGGAGTTACTAATGAACACTAAATAACATCAAGGTATGCAGAAGACCATCTCTGAATGCCACATAAAACCTTGAAGCAGACGAGCTACAGCAGCAGAAGACCACACAAGCTCTCAAGAATCTGAGGCTAGCAGTTTGCAGAGACTATAAGGCACAAACGTGCCTTACTTTGCTCCCCTTGTGTCTCTTTCTTGTCTCCTCTGTTCAGACCTGTGGACGAAAGAAGGTGCCGAAAGAAATCGAGGATGCACAATCTGAGAAATGGCAATGGAAGTTTGTCTAAAGATAGAAGAAAGGACCCACAGACAACAACAACAACAAAAAAATCAACGTTTAGACAAAAAAAAGCAAATTCATGAGATATTGGCTGCAGCGTGAGAGCTGATTTCACACTCAGGTGTCACCAACTCAGCCATCGCTGGTCTGGTAATCAAACAAAATGAGAAAATAATACAAGCAGAAAGTCAACACCTTGAAAAATGGCTGAGAATAGTTGAAATTACAGAAGTAAAACGTCTTACTTTAATATTCTACATAAGGAGCTGGCTAACAGACTTGTCAAGGTGGCACTAATTTTAACTACTTTATATACTGTGTGCAAAAAAAGGACTCATAATGAAGGCTGTCATATAAAAGTAGAGGAAAACGTTTTGTTTCCCTCTGAAATGTGGTGGAGAAGAAGTATAATAAAATATAAATGCCACAGAGCGTCTAAAAAATCACCTTTCATATGTGAAACCAAATGGCTCTCTGCCTCGTTTCACCTTTTGTGGCCTCGCCTGCATTTCAGCGGCAATCACCGAGAATAGCTTTGATAGGAAGAACTGAGCACTGACTTTATTCTGTATAAATTGTGAGCAGGTAGAAAAGCTGAGCTGTGACCAGCGGTGGATGAAGTAGTCAGATCTATTGCTCAGGAAAAGCCACAAAAATGTAAGAATGCCCTATTATAAGCACAGATGCTCATTTAATTGGAGCGGTTCAGTGAAAATAACCATCATTATGTGTGAAATACACAACACTAAAGTGCTGCTGAAAGTTGAGGTGCAGTTCCTCTAAAGGCCAATAGAGGCTGGCTCCAAAAGCAAGTCAATCCCCATTTGGTCCTATTTTAAAACACCTAACTTTGTAGCAGTCTTAAATGTGTTTACAGCCTGTTACATGACACATTTTGGTCTGTTAGCTCATTTTGCACTTCATAACAGTCTGAATAACAGTCTGAATCTTATATATCTCACCCGTTTAAATTACTTTAGGCTTAAAGTTATGCATAATTAATCCTCTTAGATTTGAATTATCACCTGTGACACTCCAGCACTAGTTCAAACCCCTATATTTTGGACAAGAGCATACATAGATTCATTTTTTATATTTATCCTAGCACTAATTAGCCTGTATCTATAGCTGTGCAGTGGATGCACCTTGCTGATCAAGCATACTACCCTCTTGTCCAAATAATCTCACTTTAGGGCTGAAAAACCAAGATGACCATAGCTTGAATGCTCCGCAAACCAACGGGGGATGCTGTGTCTGTCAAAAAAAATGCTGTACATATTTCCACTTTCTGCTGCTGAAGCCTGCTGTAGATACGATTAACTTCCTAAAAGCGACAAACATATGGCATCAAGTGTCGATGATGTCTGAACTCATTTGCCTCTACAGTACTGCTGCATACTGTAAACGAGGGCAGCAATTACCAATAACAGGAGACATATTTTTGCAGGGCGAAAGGTGCTGCACCAGATGGCCTTCCAAACGACTTTCTGCTGTCGTGCCGAAATCGACAGCAAATAAGGAACGAGAGCATGAGAGGCAGATTTAATTGGAGTGAACTGGAGCAAGCGTAAGCTGTAGTATGCCATGTGATGTATCCATATGTTCCTTATCATAATTTACACCTCTGCAAAAAAACACCAAACATCATGAATGTGGCGTGTTGGGTTGTTTTGCGTTGTTGCTCCCGAGTCATCGACATCATGAGGACTCTAATCCTTCATCGCTTGCGGCACTTTTATCATGCCAAGCCAGATGGATTGCAGGTGCCGTGCCAGATGCCTTACTATATTTACAAGCATCATCTAGAACACCAGGCCATATATGGGCATGATTTAGATCAGCCAACAGGCTCGAATGACACCGGGGTGTGTCGCTCAGTATGTTGTTTGCATTGTGCAGATATTACATATTCAGAATGGGCGCTCTGTATTCCCCGGTAGAGACGCAGAGCAAGGTTCAGTCAGTGTTCTCAGTGGAGCTGCCTGACTCATCCCAATCACTGATGGCGAAGAGACGAGGAGGCAACCTAATGCAATTAGATGCAATACAAATATCAGCCTGCGTGCGAAGAGCGGGGAGGATGAGGAGAAGCACTGTGATGTCAGTGAGGGTCGGCATTAAAAGGATCGAGCAAACCCGCAAATATTTACTCGCTTGTGTAGTTGTTTCACTCGCAAACAAAAGTTCAAAGTTAAAAGTCAGCGAGAAAAGGGATGATCACCGGGCAGATTTATCCAACAGTATTGCTCTGTAAAGCTGACTTTGTGGTAATAAAGCATGTGGCAGGTATGGTTGAAGTAACATTTCCAATATGTGATGAAGAGAAGGTTTTAAATTTTGTTCAGGATTTTTTGATATTCTAAGGTTTTGTTTTAAATCTAGCTCTGTTTTGGGTTTTACTTTATTTTGTATTTCTTGTCTTCCTAATGTTTCCGTTGGGTCAATCCCATCTCCGTGTTTTGTCCCATATTCCTCAGCGTTCAGTCCCCTCGTTCTGGTTCCCTTTAGTTTTCTCTCTGTGTTCAGTTTTCTAATTTTAGACCTTAGTTTTACTTTTCTGGGTTCTGTTCTAGTTTTTAGGCCCTCATCTATTCCCCGTTTTGGTCATCATATCTAGTTTAATCCTTCTGTCTCACCATTCCTGATTTGTTCCTACCTGTGTTCCTTTGTTTCCCCATCGGGTCTGCATTTGTTTTTTGTCTTCCCAGGTACCCCAATCTGGTTCTCCTCTATGTTAAGTTACCCTTGTTGCCTGCTCAATTGTTTCTGTCTGATGTGTCTGGTCTCTTGCCTTGTGTTCGTCATGTTTAGTTTAACTTCCTGTGTCTTGTTATCCCTGATTTGTTCCTGCTGTGTTTCTACCTGTTCTCCCTGAGCCTCTTCACCAGCTGTGTATTTATGGTCTCTGCCCTAAGGTTATTCCTCTGTGAAGTCTGAGGTTATGTGCTCCTGAGGTCAGCCTGAGGTCTACCTCATACAGTATGTGCCGGATGTCAGGTGTGTTGTGACATTTGAGCCACATCTGATCCACACAACACGACAAGCTCCGTTCATCACTTGTGGTCCAGCAACACTGAGCTGTTATGTGCCGAAATAGTTCTGATTAGACCCAAATGTGTCTGTACTTTCAGATATTAGTCAGACAAACAAAGAACGAGCAGATATCTCGAGCACATACTGGACAGAAAGTGTTTTAAATTTATCCAAATCACTGTGAAAATCACTCAATTGCAATCAGCAGGGTGATTGGGCCAGTTGAAGCAATAATGGCTTTTTGAGGTAGTTATCTTAGCAATTATATGAAGCAGTTATGAGTTTCTGATTTTTGTGGTTTCATTTTGGTAATTTGGTGGTCAAACCAATGTGATGTCTTCCTTCTCGCTGCATGTTGCCAGTTTTCTCAGGTTCAGGTTCATGATAATTTAACATTTTATGCAGGATATCCTTCCTCATGCAGCTCTACCCGTTTATCCAGGCTCGGGACTGACACTAGGAGAACACTGGCTCACCATGACTGGGTTCAGCACGATCATTCATTAGCAGACAGAGGACACAATCCTCCGTCTTCATTTAGGTTATTTGGCTTACCATTTTTGACAATTAATAACAAAAAATAATGCAAAAGTTGTGTCTCTGTTTTCTTCGTTCCAAGAACCACCTCCATTACCTTCCTCACAGTATTAAAACCAAAAAAAGGGCTTTGTATTAAAGTTCAGAAGTTCAGGAGCTGGAAAACGAAGCCCAAGCTAAAGTGTGAAAAGATAAAAAGTGAAACAAGATTCTGAATTTTCCATGTTAAAAGTTGTGTTTTGCCGAATAATTTGTCATCAAAACACAATGCAAAAGAAACGAAGTCAAAATCAAACGATGATGAGCTGGTCCTGAAGTTTCCAAACTAGAAAAGGAAGAAACTAAGATTCTGGGTTCATCTCCTTCTCAAAAGACGAAAGCATCAGGAAGAATGTCATGGTTTATTACAAGAGCTGTCTGAGTGGCAGTTTGAGCTCTTGTTAGTTGTGACCACATCTGAGGAGACAGAGAAATACCTTCAGAGAGGCGACTGACCTGGAACAGCATGCAGCTGTGTCTGAGGTAAAGTAGGATTATTTTACTATTTTCATATTATTGTACAGTCAGTGGTGTGTTTCTCCCCTCATATCAACTCTGAGTAGTAAAAATTCATCCACCTTAATATTGGAGTTTTCATAAAACTAACATGGCAGCAACAAAAACCAATAGATGGCCTCACAGTGGCTACATCCATCTTTTATGCTACACATACAGCCAGATATGGACAAATAACATCACACCTCAGTGAATATACCAGCAGCTACCCACTGTTTGACTGACAGGATATTTTAACACAGTGTGTGACCCTGAAACCTTCTGTGGTTCTCTTCGATCAGAGACAAGAATTTGAATCCGAATCCATGTAAAGACACAACAGCTGCATTTCCGGTTTAAATACATCACAATGCTCCTGTTAGATAATACCATAGAGTAAACAAAAACAAACAAACAAACAAAAACCCATTTTGTTGCATTGCTATGTCCGAGCAGCATTTTCAGTAAAGTTTTCTAGTTGTTTTCAGAGGGTTTTATTCGCTAGATTACGAGACACTGTTTCACTGTTGATTTAATGAAGTTACGTGTTCTGTATTTTACCTGCTGCCGGTCCCAAAAGAGACACGTTACAGCTAGACGGTGCGTAGCATAACACATAAACTGATTTAATGGTCAGCTTCACAGCAGCAAGTGACACCTTTTTAATAGTGTGGAGAATATTCTTTCCTCTGGGTATTTTCTGCAGGGAATCACCCCTAGCTTGGATATTTCACAGTACCAGGTGTAAAAACTGCCACATCCATCCTCTCGGCCCCTCCCACGCCGACATGTGTATCTAAATAGAACGCGCCTCTAATTTGGCAAGGGCGATGTTGACATTTGGATCCCGTGCCCTGTGGGAAGGGTAACGACTACGCATTAGGATGCTGCAACCGTACGACACCTGATCTGTTCTCTGTATTCAGCTGGTTGTTCTGACACTGCATCAGTCAGTGTAATCCAAACAAAACTCAAATTGCAGCATTATTGATCGCATAATTCTTCTAAAATGCCACTCTACTGAGAGCAGCAACAGGCGCTGTCAGGCAGCAGAATCAGTCAGACCGGCCTCTGGCTAACCCAGCTCATTCCCAAACAGAAAGCTCGGGTGATCCACCCTTGTGGCTGTATGAAAGCACCCTTCAGCAGGATCTTACACCTCTTCTGATTCTAAAAGGGCTGCTACATGGATGATCCTACAACACAGCAAAAGAACAGAGAGGCTTTCAAGGGACTTCAAAAAATCATAATCTTTGACTTTCACTGAATCTATAAGAAAGCATCAGTTGTTGCAGCCTGTTCTCATCAGGACATCAAATGCCACCATGCTGTCAAAGCTGCTGGCGTCTCGCTGATACGTTTAAGGTGCCTGACCCCGCGGCACCTCGACTGTCATTGTGGATGATTTATGATATGAAGGGGGCATATTTTAATACAAACCATTCATTTCCCCCCCGTCTAAATCTAATGAAGTACTTTTGGCACCTAAACCAGGGGTGTCAAATTCAGTTTCTCTAAGGGTCACACTGGGAAATGAGAATCACATCAACTGCCAGACATTAAAATATATATATGTACTGACATATCATGTTCAGCAAAATCCCCAAACAAGCCAAGTGTTGATTTTACTTTTTTTCTTATATTCAGTAAAAAAAAGTAAAAGCTCTTTAAACGTGTAATTTACCTGTTCAACATAGGAATAGGAAAATTTTTAAAAGAGACACATATTTTACGCTAATAGCTGCCTCTCTTCAGGTCACTGGCTTACTGATGCCCTCTCTCTGTCTTTGCTGGTGTTTACATATTAAAATAAATGACGACACAAGTTATGAAGCAAAATTCGTCTCACGAGCCTACACCTGCAGTGCTCTGCCATCAGGATCAACTGCTCTCCTTTTGTGCACTTCTGTGCTAGCTAGCCTGTTAGCCTGAAGTGGGAGTGGAGTGTTTAAGTTTAGCGTGTTGCTGCGCAGACAGATAAAACTAACCAGGCCAAAACTGATTATGAATCTTAACTGATATTTGATCATAAGACAAATTTGTGATGGTGTATGGGCTTTGATTTTGACGCACCTGATTTTCGGGCCTATTTCTGACGAGCAAGTGAAAGCTAAGTACAGGAAATTAAAAACGGTCTCATGTTTGGCAAACCTGGAAATGCAGACCATGGTATGCTACGAAAAGCACTTTTGGCTGATGCCTTGAGTTTTGTGTCTCACTCTAAAAGAACCGAGGATCTTTCACATTTAAGGAAAATGTGCTAACTACTATATCACAGAGCCATTTTTAGCACCGTAGCAAAGGATGCTAGTTCAATGTTTCAATGTTTTTTTTGAAACAATGTTTCAAATACTGACTCAGAGTCAGTATTTGAAAGTGCTGGAAAAGAAGATGTTGCTTAGTCCTGCTCCCAAATACAGGTCTGGGATGAAACTGACATTTGTTTCCACTTTTAATTTCTAAAGCTGTAAAAGAACAAATCCAAAGCATGAATGAGCTTATTGTAATTATTTCATCATGCAAACATGCTGCACATACGAGGGCTTTCTTGAACCGAAAAGGTGTAAAAATAAATAAACAAAAACATAAATACCATGTAAAATGTTTTCTCACACTTTTCAGCTACACTACAATGTTTCCTCAGCAGATGGAGTTTGTTTTAAACAACCAGGAGAAGTGATTTAACCTCTTTCCACAGCATCTGTTCAGGCCCTCATTTTTACAAACCTCTATTTATAGCTTAGTAACATCTCATACATGCTTAAATCAAGAAGACACCATTTAATATAACTGCAAAAAGCCCTGGGAGCCACGGTAAAGGCTTCAGACTGCACCCCCTCCAACCCTTATTAGATAAACTGTTAGGAAAATTGATGGATGGATATACGCAGAACACAAAATGCACAATTTATTAAATAAAGTGACATAAATTCAGGCTGAAAACGTATTTTTCTTGTTATTATGATAACAAAGAGCTTAGTAGGAAAATTAAATGTCCCTTTTAGAAATCCCTCTAAATAATCGTTGAGGTCTAAACGACTACAGTGCCCATAAACTCCTAATTTCCCACATTTGCTACTTTGAATTTGTTCGTAATTTTGAAAGCTGTATGATACAGACCTTCACTTTAGAGAACAATTATTATGTTTATCATGTAAACAAACTGAGCTGCTTAAAGGCATTCGAGCTCCAGAACATTGAATATGTGGACTTGGATGTAATTGATTTTATTCAAAATGCTGTTTTTGTAATCGGTTTGTAGCAGTGCGGAAAATAAATTCGATTTCTAAAGGTGTCTCGCAACACCACCGGGCTCCTATATATATTCAATTCAATTCAATTCAATTTTATTTATATAGCGCCAAATCACAACATAAGTCGCCTCAAGGCGCTTCATAGATACAGAGAAAAACCCAACAATCATATGACCCCCTATGAGCAAGCACTTTGGCAACAGTGGGAAGGAAAAACTCCCTTTTAACAGGAAGAAACCTCCGGCAGAACCAGGCTCAGGGAGGGGCGGCCATCTGCTGCGACCGGTTGGGGTGAGAGAAGGAAGACAGGATAAAAGACATGCTGTGGAAGAGAGACAGAGGTTAATAACAGATATGATTCAATGCAGAGAGGTCTGTTAATACATAGTGAGCGAGAAAGGTGACTGGAAAGGAAAAACTCAATGCATCATGGGAATCCCCCGGCAGCCTACGTCTATTGCAGCATAACTAAGGGAGGATTCAGGGTCACCTGGTCCAGCCCTAACTATATGCTTTAGCAAAAAGGAAAGTTTTAAGCCTAATCTTGAAAGTAGAGATAGTGTCTGTCTCCTGAATCCAAACTGGAAGCTGGTTCCACAGAAGATATATATATATATATATATATATATATATATATATATATATATATATATATATATATAGTCAGCTTGTCAATTACTGTTAAAAAAAAGTGAAAGGAAAAAAATGAATGCAATCGGCCACAGTGCCTGAGAGGGGCAGAAGAAAAGGAAGGTTTTCCCTCCTCCCTGAAGTACCCTGTGGTTTCATTCACAAACACTTAAAGATAGGTTATTTCTTTTTTTTTTTTTTTACAAAGTCCACCATCATCCATAACTGTACCCATCATCATCATCATCCTTGAACAACAAGACCCAGTCAGATTGTGAAATGTCTGCCTTCCTGGATATTCCACGGTCAACTGTAAGTTGTATTGCAAAGAGGAAGCATTTAAAAATCACAGACCAACACTCTGCTGACTCAGTAACTGCAGAGCTCCAAACCTCCTCTGGCATTAACATCAGTACAAAAACTGTGCACTTGGAGCTTCATGGTATTGGTTTCCATGGCTGAAGTGCTCCTGTGGGTATATTGAGCAGAAGGCCCATTACTTCTGTCTGTATTTACATGGAGGACAGTCGAGTGGACAGGATACGATTTTGCTGTAACTGTGGCAGAAGTGAAACGAGGCGTGCATGCATGTGTATTCACATCTATGTGTGGGGTCTACAGCAGGATGCAGACTACTATCATCACCTTGCAGAACAAGACAGTGAAGTTGAAGTTCCTTTGATCGAAGGATGAAAGACTTGAGACAGCTGAATGACACAGAGGACCAAAACAACAGTGACCTGAAGAGAAAAACAAGACGGAAAGAACCATGGGCACCAGGACAGCAGCAGCTAAGCTTTCAAAATAAGAGTTAGTGGCCTTCCCAACAGAAAATTGATCTCATTGTTCAATTTAGTGGATGAAAATATAAAAATAAATTCCATAGGACATCTATATAGCTCCCTTTATGCCCCCTGCTGGTCACTAAAAATAATGTTTAACGAGCTTCTCCACCGGCTTCAGTCTTATAACTTGTAGACTTACACCAGCAAGAAGCTTCTGTATGTACTGATGGTGATGGTGCTTCCTCATTTTCCTGTTAGTTCAGCAGTGCTGATTAACGTGGGAGAATTTACACTATTACTCATTGTTATTTACTCACAAAGCTTTTTGACATTATATAATGGACCAGCATCGCCCCTCCTACAGTAACAAAGAGGTTTAACCAGTCAAAGTACTGAAAACACATCTGTGGGTGGGTAATTTCCCAGCAAAGGCATCATCGCAGTGAGCAACAACATGAACGATTTGGATGTAAGAACAGTGGGTATAGGTTTCTGTTTGCAAACAGCAGATTCAAACAATGAATATTTAGCATTTTCAAATTGCCTTTGAAAGGAATACGGAGCAAAAATTGCATTCAGAACGAGAAGAATGAGAATTTCATTATTTTTGTGGCTTTGTGAAATGAAAACAATAAAACACACGAGCTGACACATTTTAAATAAAGAACTGGTAACGGTGTCAAGTGTAATTCCTGCTTGAATTATGTCGGCGTTTTGTGAACAGGGCTGCTGGTAAATGGGATTCAGAGTAATTTATTTATTTTTTTATATTCAAAAGAAAAGAAGAAAATATAAAAGCTGCAAACTCCTGAAAGCTGTTCCAGATAATAATGTTTGTAATAATGAACTACTGATGACCAGCCTCATCATCTCTGCCACACATGGTCACTTTGAGCTACATGGAAGCAAAAAAAAGTGTTTTTCAATGAGGAGCATCAGCCCATTTTTCTTCTAGTTATATATATATATATATATATATATATATATATATATATATATATATATATATATATATATATATATATATATATATATATATATTTTTTTTTTTTTTTTTTTTTTTTTTTGAAAAGGAAGGCACTGAAATCCACTTTGAACAGAGACAATAGCTGTGATTCAAGTCAAAAAATATATGCAGATTTGGACTGGCAGCTCTATATTTGGGGGCGATATGACTTGGTCTTGATGTTAAGCCTGGCGACGTTGCTGATGCGACCACGCAGCATCCTCGCAGGTCGCTTGGCTGCGGGGCGTCACGGCCAGTCGTGGAAGGTTGGGAAGTGGCTGAGGTTACACAACTGTGACTGGCTTCAGCCTCGGGGAACGACCTTCAGTGATTTCACACATCCCGGCAGCGCTGCAGAGCTCTGATCCCGCAATGAAAGAGCGAAAGTGCGACAGAGATGATCAAAAGAGTGTGAAAGAACAATGGGGGCGAACTACAATGAAGCCGAATGATGCGGCGAGAGGCAGACATGAATGGCAGGAGGCAAAAAAGAAAAAAAGAAGAGAAGGGGGAAATGTAAAAGTGATTGATGTGTGGAGATTGAAGAGGGGAAGATGTGAGTGCAGGAAAAAGGCAGAAGGCCAGGAAGTCATGTTTTTATCTTTCAGCTTCACAGTGATCTCCTGCTGAGGACTCAGCCTCTTTTCCTGGCCTGAAGGACTTTCACTGCAATGCAATGACAATGTGATTTTTATTTTAAAGCATGTCTCTGGTAAAACCGTCAAACTCAGCATTGTATGCCTTCTGTCATGAGTACCTCAAGCAGCACACTCTGACTAAAGCAGCACTTTGCGTTTTCAGTCTCACTGCTTAGAAAAGCTCACATTTCAACTACTACGCACTTAGATTTAAGTGTTTATAAGAGTACAATCAACTAGTGAAGTTTTGGAGGCGGTTTGGGTGCCACTGTGGCTGCAGCTGATCTGACGTACAGTCATCACCTATATTTCTCAAACGGCTCTGAGTAATATTTGTTTTTTTATGTGAACACTGAACGAAACTATGCAAGTGTAAAAAAAAGAAACCCCAGAAAGAATTATCATCTTATTCTCCAGCCCCTCTCAGATTTTAGCATATTTCACCTTCCTGCTTTGGGAGTATTGCTTGTAGCTGTTTTCACCATAAAAGCCTCGATAAACACAAAGATAATGGAGCATTTGCAAGTCGCTGTCTTCCCAGGGTGTCAGATAGTGCCAGTTTATCAGCAGTCACTGGTGTCTTAAAGGGGTTTTTTCATTTTTTATTTATTTTGTTCTGGTTTGGAAATCAGTTTAGTTTCCTGAGTTGGTTTGCTGGTCATTAAGAAGCTGCAGGAGTGGCAGTGATATGCGTCTTATGCAGGAGAGTGCTGTTTGCACCCCCCATTTGGGAGTTTATGTAAAGATTGTGGCTTGGGTTAAACATTCATCTTTCAAAACTTTTACCCTGCACTTTGAGAAATGATGCTAAAGAGTTCCCATTGTGCTTTAAGTGGTCCTGAACAAGCGTGCAAAGCTGTTTTCACACTTGAACTACGCACCCATCTCAATAGATATTATCCAACAAGCTGCATTTGAGAATCCAAATGCATGAGGCAGTTAGTGCAGATATTAAACCAGTTCACTTGTAATTTACCAGTATGTTCAGGATGGGTGTCATGTCCTGTCTGTGTTTCCAGATTTGAGCAAGAGTCTGATGTAGAATCCTCTTGCCTTTTGGGACCATGTCCTGTCATGAATCTGCTGACATAGTTCATATCTGCAGGCATGTGAAAAAGGAGTCTATGCAAACCAGCTTGTAGAATTACCTTTAGCAGCAATAACTAAAAATAATCAATTTCCGTATGATACTGTCAATCTCTCATATCAGAGAGAGATATTTGGCCTGGATTTCCTTACAGTGTTTAGGTTCATTGAGCTTTGCGTGCATTTATTTATGCACAATTCTCATAAGGTCCCACCACAGCATTACAAACAGGCTGAGGTCTGGATTTGAGTGGCATTGCAAAACCTTTAGCCATTCTGTTATAGATTTGCCAATATGGGATTATTGTCCTGTTGCATGGCTAAATTTGGCCAAGCCTCAGGTGTCAGATAGATGGCTTCACATTTGACTCTAGAATACTTTTGTATACAGAGGAGCTCATGCTTTGTGACTGCAGAGTGTCCAGGTCCCCTGGCTGCAAAACAGCCCTTATACTGCTGTACTGACAGTAGCTATAAGTCAGCTGTGCTGATCCACTGTGTTTGGTTTCCTCTAAACATGGCACTGTGCATTATAGCCAAACTTCTTCAGTTTGGTCTGATGTGTCCAAAGGACAATGTTAGGTCTTGTGGTTTGTTCAGATACTTTGCAAACCTAAGTCTTCATCAAACCTAAGTCTTCCTGCCATTCTGTTTCTAGAGAGCAGAGGCTTTCTCCTAGCAACCTTTCCAAACAAGCCATACTTGTTCAGAGTGGCTGTAACTCTACTGTCATGAGATTTAGCAATTTACATGCTAAGTGAGACCCGAGAAGTCTAATATGTAGGTCTTGGGTGTTTTACAATGTCTCTGAGGATTCCACAGCCTGACCTTGGGGTGAATTTGCTGGGATATCTTCTTCACTGAAGTGGACATTTCAGCAAAGTTCCCAGAAACTTAATCCACTTCTGGGAAGAAATGAACATCCCAGACCATCTAGACTCAGACAAGGAAGCTGCTAAAACGTCTGCTGATGTAGAGGTGGTTGCACTTACTGATGATCAATTAATCAATTGTATTTGATAAGCACTACCTGACTTCTGCTTACCCTCTAAATTCCTATTGAAGCAACAAGGGTGTAGTTCAGTATTTTTTTTCCCAGAACCGCATGACTGTTGCTCGTGTGTGACAAGTTCTTTGGGGTGATGCATGAATATGTCATGCTCCTGCACTCTCATTCTTCCAGGAGTGATAAAGTAGTGACATCTGTGCAATGACACCTGGAAGATTCTTGGAAATGAAAGTGCAAACTTTTATAGTTTTCTGCATGTCAGTCACACTGCCAGTCTTCTCACATTGCCATTTTCTGGCTGGCTACTGTGATGTTAGCCCATATTACCAGTCAGCCATCACTCTTCTTACACTCGCCCCTCTGGGGGAGGTTCACACAACCTGCATGCCCTCAAATATCACCCGGTCACAATGTTCTGACATCCCTGGGTAGGCCCAGATGGTGACCATATGTCCACAGCCCTCATAGAGTGAACACAAAAGCAGACAGGGGAGAGTATTGCACACTTTGTGAGTGCTGTGATTTGTTTAGCCCCGTTTCCCTCTGGTGTTTGCGATCAGCCTGCCTGAGAGCATCTGTAGCAACAGCATCTGATATGATGAGCAAATAACATATGAATAACCAACAGCGATTAGCTCCTTGCTGCTGTTGAGTGCTGAAGAGGTTGGTTGACTTTCTTGCATCATTTGTTAACGTTTAATGTTCTGCCAAATATATCCTGTTACAATGGTGGATGTTGATATTAAACATTTAAGTTTCAAACGAGGAACTCACTTTATGTTCAAGTGATGTCTGTGAGCCAAAAGCAGCCTCCTCCCTGTGCTCTGTTTTGGACAGTTCTTTTTTTTTTTTTAAATTGGCTCTTTATGATGTCAGTGAGCTGATATTCCTAATATGGTCATCTCAGCCCTGTAGCTATAATCAAATAATCCCTACCCATCTTCAAGAGGCAGACAATCAGAAGAAAGCTTCCTATTAGGGAGGGGGTATTGAACTCCAATGCTTCTGTTCCAATGCCCAGTACAAGATCAATGAGGATAATTATGAACCGCGGTTGCTCTACAAGAGCCCAACGTTAAAAAATCTGGTTGGGCTTCGAAAAGAGACTAACGGGTCGAGACGGTTCCAGACATTTTCTTTTGTTGTAGTTTCTCAAAAGTGAAGATTTGTTGCTTTTCTCTCTTTGACCTTGCAAAAGTAATCTCTTTGCCTTTTGATTTGTTCCTTGTGATAAAAACAAACAATGTGACGATGTCACCTTGGGATACTGGGAGCACATAATTGGCCATTGTGAGCATTTTAACTTTTATTGACTAAACGAGCACAGCAGACTTTTAACTTATTACATCAGGAAAAACACAGAAGAACAAACTGTGCTCTTGCGATGTGACACGGATTAATTCAGCTGCTTTTTCTTCTGTGACATGTCAAAATGTCTTCTATGAAAATGTTCGAATACTGTACTAACAATTAAAACCACTAAAACAATTTGACATTCCACACAAAACATTAATACGTGCTCACCCACATAAGGCTACCTAATATTACAGGATATCATGCTACGATCCAGTCAGTGTTTTACATCTGCAAATGCTAGAGCACTTTAGCATTTGGCATATCAAGTTAGCAGGTGGGCAGGAGATATCTGGGAATATAATATGCAAAAAAAAGACGAGTGTACAGCAAAGTTCACCAGCATGTTTCAAAAACTGCAAGGTAGAGGTTAATCGATTTGTTTCAAACAGCTAACACCGAATCAGGACTTTGAACATTTTAAATGTAAGAGTTCTGCACTTCTTTAACCTTAGGAATTTTACACCGCAATTTACAACGCGTTTACCAGTCAGCCATTCACATGCACACACACTTTTACAAACCAGTGAAGGAAGAGGTGCTGCGTCTCGTGCTTTTGGGAGCTATTTAGTGTTTGGGATTTGGGAATGTTAAATGTTGCCAAAGTCAAGTTTTAGCAAAACATAATTAAAATACTCTGAATGAAAACTAGAAACAAGTATCATCAAGAATTTAATGGCGCTGTTAGTCTGGTACTTTTGTGGTTTATACATACACATATATAGATATATACATATATACCAACAACAACAGCAATATTTCCAACCACTGCTTTTCTGACATTTTAAACAAATGAATGCATTTATAGACATGCATGTTTTTATTATGCCTTTTGTGATGGGTGATGAGATAAAGATCGAAAAAGGGTTTTTAATCAAGACTCAGGTCTTCAATAATTTAGCCCCAGGTGCATTTGAAACTGGACTTTGTTACCTATCCTTAATGGGAACTGCACCTCTTTTACAACAATCAAGAAGCTTTAATAATCCTGCAGAGCTATTAAAGTTTTATTTTGGGAGGTGGGGAGGCACATATCAGCTGTCTTTCAGTAAATTTGAGTTTCTTGTTTCTATTCAACACATTCACACACAGTTGCTATGAGTTACTAGTTCAATAATGCTCTTTTTAAATTTCTTCACTGCGAATATTTTATTTGCCCAAATAAATTGTGACGACTTGGTAAGTGAAGGGTAAAATCAGCGGCTTCTTCATTAAGTCTTCCTCCTGTGGATGAACTCCCGCTTCCCCGTCTCGGCCTGCAGGAAGCGTCAGCAGTTCTCATTCTGCTGCAGCCTCAGTGAGCTTGAATCAGTTCTGTTCTTGCTGTGGGGTCTTGTTAGAGTAACCCTTCAGCTTGCAGCAGATATTCAGAGCAGAACAGACTTGTGTAGCCAGCTCCAGTCCATGACAGTGAGTTGCAGTATGCAACCTGTCAGTCAGGGAAAACACAAGATGGGAAGTCCTAGCTGATTAGCAATGGCTGGACTTTCAAAGTAAGAGTCAAAAGTCTTGAGATGATTTACAAGTGCTAACAGCTAATTTTGTAACTGAATTTAAGTTTTGATTATTTGCACAGCCTTTAAATGCTAAAATTAGACCTCATGTATACTTGTGGGGCTGTTGTTATATATCGTAATACACATGCGGGTCCTGTTCAGGTAAAGTCTACATGTGTGCCTGAGCTGCTTACACTTTCCTCATCACAGTGACAAACTGCAGTTGTGTAGCATAAACCACTGGAAATAACAGGTTGCAGAACTGCTCTTCAAAACCACTAAACCTGCAGTTAGTGGACAATGCCAGACGGCTCCACGCTGAACAAAAAGCCAGGTTCACATGTGCAGTGTAGACACCAGACACAGGAGAATTAGATCAGATAAAAGAGGTCCTCTGAATTTGAGTCGTCTCCCTTTTCTTCTCCAGGTTATCAAACCAAAGAGACAAAGCATGTCTACGTGCACGAATAAGAGCTGGCTGTTTTCTGCAATTATTATATCAGTTACACTGATTCAAACTGCTGTATAACACGAAGAGACATCAGCACCTGGAGAGGAGTCACGGCTGGCAGCAGGTCTGATCATGTCTGTCACACACACACATGCAGGAAACACGGGCTCAGCGGTGCACACAAACAAAATCTATCCATGTTAACAAGGGCCGTAGTGACTGAAATTTAAAATGAAGCTGAACAAGATACAATCTCAGCATGCGCAGCACTCAAGCTGCAAAGAATGAAAAGTGCACCACTTGCAGCATACTAATGTGCTGACTGAGACAATGAAAAAGTGCTTTTATTAATGACATTTTGATTACCGATTATGAATTCTGCACACAAAACAATCAGCGTTACAGTGCACGGATTCATTAATCATACAGCCAAACAAAAGCAAGTTTATTAACTTGTCATTTGCATTTTTTTAATTTAAATCTGAGCTCTGTGGAAAAGATAAAATAAACCATCAGATCAAGGAGCCTTTTATTATATTTAGCACTTTAACAGTACTGACAGATAAAATATGGTAATAAAATTGTAAATTTATGAGAAAAATGCACATTTTTTGGGCTCAAACTCGGAATTTCTTTCTTTCTAACCTTTTCTTTTTGCGTTGAAGATGCAAATGACATCATTTTGTCTTGTTTAGTGCCACTTGCCTGGAGTGGATGAGCCAAGAATCAACAAATTATCGCAAGAATGCAGACTTTCAGGAGACATTGCATCCATCATATAGACAGTATAAAAGATGGATTTAGCCGCTCTGTCAGTCTGCACCAATGAGTGTCTGTTATCAGAAGAGCATTCGACTGACTGCAGCTGGTCACAGACGTGGTCCCCATCTGCAAAAAGCTGCTAAGTTCAATGCAATATATGAATCAGTCTGCAGTCTCCAACCCCTGTTAACCCTAGAATGACTGCAGCATAACCAATGAGTGATAGTCAGGAATGATAATATAGCTTAAAAAAATCTGTTATGATTTACTTATGTGAGGCTCATCAGAGGAAGATCAAAAATCTTGTAAAAAGATAGCAGCTGAACTGAAGACGACTCTGAGGGCAATTTCATTTTCCCAAATAGAATGAAGTCATTTCACTCGCTCTTATTTTGCAAAAAATTGTTTAGAAATTTTGATTTTATGAAGCCATTTCCCCCCAAAACAACCTAATTAACTGAAATGTTTTGCAGCACATCTGCAAAGTGGGAACACCCTTGTCCGTGGGGTTCATGCGGGTTTCTGGTAACAAATCATGAAAACCACAGCAGCGACCTCCACCCTATTACGCCGTTATGGCTCATGTGTCTTCAGGGACTCAGATGTGGTCGTATTATTATGCTTCACTTCCCTCTGCGAGGAATGCAGTGATTTTACTAAAAGTTTTAGACAGTTTCCGTGCTCCGTTTTCCTGCCTCAATTATGTTCAATTATTCTCAGCCGAAGCCCCGCTGTGCTGCAGTTGGCTTCTGAACCGCTGTTCTGCAGCGCTGGTTTGATTTGTGTTTTACTGTAAGTCAGAATGTGGAGCATCATAACAGCTAATGACATGTCATTACACTGTATACCTTACTATTCATTGAAAAAATAGCCTGTGTCTGATATGCAAAACTCTAAATTCATTGCAAATATAATTTATTATATTTTATTTACGTGCATCGTTTTTCAATCGGTTAATAATGTGGCCTCTTCTGGAAGTGCTTTTCCACTGTTGCGCTCTAAATAAGTTACATGAAGGATGGTGGTTGTGGATTAACCTTATGAGGCACCTGATATCAACCAAGATCACACACACACACATACACAGTGTCCACCCACCCGGCCGGTTGATGACTAATGGGTACAAAACTATCTACGGCAAATGAACAGTACCTGAAAGTCATGTCCTTAAGAAATAGGGAAAGAAATCCATTAAAGGCCGCACACAGGACTTGGCAGATGAATCTGGTACCTGAGTTGATACATCTACTGTTCAGGAAGGAAGGGAAACAGGGAGAAAAGGCTAAAGTATAACAGATTACACAAGAAGTGGATTGATAAACAGTGGCAACAGGTCTCATGGAGTGTTGGTGTAAGACATGCTGCTTCAAATTGTCATGAAAACCTGTTGAAGGCTACATTTCAGTTGTTAGTGTTAGTGGTTAACAGTTTGCATCCTCTGTGTCAGGATCTGGGCTACTTTAATACCGGGATAATTTCAGGTCAAAGCTGACTCCTCGTTCAAATGCAACAAAAAGCAGGAAGCTGCTAATGAATCGAGCTGTTACACTAAAGTGCTCATATAAAGTCAGATGACCTTACACTGTATGTATGTTTTGTGCTGTAACTTTCTTAAGGCTCCAGAGATGCAGGAGTGAGGTAATAGCCCCGGCGCCCCAACCAAAATCTTTAACCCGCTTTAAAAAGATCCAGCTAAGAGCCAAGTGAGACGTATAACAACTGGCTGCCACACAGAATGAGCTCTGGCAGAGTAATTATTCCTCAGGAAGGTTGAAGTGTCTCAGGTCCATCCCTTTACAACTTGTCCTTGGAGGCAAATTAGCCAAATTTAATCTCTCTCACCGGAAAAGAGAGAGACGGGGGCATCCAGGAAGATTTGGAAATTTAGTAAAAGAATTTAAAAAAATTACCTCCTGTGTCTCACATGTCAGATTAGCATAGTAAGCGGAGAGGTTGATTATTTGGCATGAATATTGTGCTTTGAAATCTGAAATCAGTCTGTAGTCTTTCTCCTCTGGCAGCTGCCCTTGCGTGACTTTGCAGTGCTGACAAGTCACTCGCGGTTTGTTTGAAAGGAGATAAATCCTTGATGGGTGGCAGAGGAAGCAGAGATGAGGAGCTTAGCGTCGGGCTCTGACGGAGCCTTGAAACTATGCTCGGCTCTTCACGATCATGTCGGGAGGAGTGGAGTTACATGGTCACCGAATCACTGTCTGCCTGCTCCCACCTGGAGGCTAATAATACTCCTGGAAGCCTGATTCTCTGTAATGTTGTTAGAGAGACTCTCAGGTTTCTCTTCAGGAGAACATCATAGAATTTCTTGTTCGAAATGATAAAAAATTACATCCCTACTTTATTACTTACGGCTCCGGGCCTCTGTGATCATCTATATCAGCGGTCCCCAACCTTTTTAGCTCCACGGACCAGTGTTGCGGATAAATACAACAAAATAAAATTATACGACCGAGACAAAGACTGTGGTATTTTGTAAATTTAATAAAAAATGCAAATTCACTATGTAATTGTGTAACTTTATTAGCAGCGTCCTCCTGAAATGCACCAACAACACTGAGAGTAACATCCTCCTCTCTGCCTCTTAATGCTCTCTGCTCGCTATGCTAACGCGTAAATATTTCTTTCAAAATAAGACACACAACTACAACACGGGAAAAGACACAGGGAAACCAAGTTAACGATAAAAACCCTGAAAACCATAAATTTCACACAGCTCTCACGGCCCAGTACTAAACAACTCATGGACTGGTACCAGTCTGTGGCCCGGGGGGTTGGGGACTGCTGATCCTATATTATTGTTTTTCAACTTGATAGGTGCAGATAAATATGAAGGCTTTTGTATTGTCTAAACTGACTGCGCACTACTTTCTTCAGTAAGTAGACAACGTCAGTGTTTAGCTGCTGAACATGCTGAAGTACATCATTCAGCAGCTACAGACACTGGAGGCCAAGATACTAAGGCCGAAGGACACTCTGACACAGAGCTGGCATCATAACTGTCTCCTTCAAAATAATGGCAGAAGTCAAGTGAACCAAACCAATCCTCCAACAGCCCAAAAGCAAACGCCCTTCATCCATCAGAAGGGAATTTCTTTCCTGACACCTGAATGCAAGATGAGGGTTGATCCGAACCACCAGCTGAAGTTCCCATGAGACACCACTCCAGCTTCTCTATGGTAAAACACTCTGCTCCACCTCTGTTAGAGTCCTGCTGATGGTTGAGCTCAAAGTCCAGTCCACAGCAGGATGTTTGAAAGAATATACCTTCTCTGTTCAGGTCGACTGCAGAAGCTTTGTTGAAAAAACCCACCTGGCAAATTCCACGCAAAAATGGCACTCAAAGCACTGGCTTGGGATTTTCTTGGGCTCAGAAGGGAAGATGCAAAACAGGATAAGAAAGCACGCGAGGATCAGCAGCAGGGAGCAGTAAAGAGATACTGTGCCCCACCACTGGGGCACAATCTGGGATCAAAGGGGTGAAATGGCAGTGAGGGCTGCAATAATACTGAGCAGATAGATGATTTAAAAACTGCTGAAAAAGGATCATGTGTTCAGAAGAGAGATCACAAGCCAAAATGTTTGGGGTGAACTACTGTAAAACTGCGATAAGGAAGCTCTTTTTCAGATAACCGCATTTCCTATAACTGCAATAAGAAGGAGCCCGCAGGCAACAACAAGTCAACTCGCCTGTCAGGCATTCTGCTGACAGCAGACGGTGATAGGTGATGCTGACTCACTGAGAGGCCAGGGAAGACCCAGGAACCTGGGTCAGAGCTCCAGCGGGTGTCATATTAGCCCACCATTTCTGTCTGCCACTTACTGTCATAGCCGCGTGTCACCCAGAGGATTGTGGGTGACAGGGCGTGCTAAACAGCGGCATCTTTTTCAGCCCTTTGACCTCTGCTGTCACGTCTTAATAAAGGTGTCAGGTAAAAGACGAGCCCTCGCTGCTTCTAGCGCTCCTTTACCACCCACACGTGACGAGCTCTTATGAAATGATGCCGCTTATTAAAAGAAAAAACCGAAATGCCCTAAAACACATTTAAATTATCCCTCAACACCTCCGCTTCCTGAGGCTGTTTTCTGTGTCAGCGCCCTGCTGCTTTCAGCTCAGATTAGCTCGCCAGCATTACTGCAGAATGATACAATTACTGTGCAGAAATGGCTGATCGTGACTGCACAGTAGCAGGTGTGCCGGCTGTCAAGCGTGGAATCTCTAAATTGACGGAGAGAAAACAATCAGAAAAGGCCAGCGTGACTTCATTTGTCTTCATCTGTTTCTGGATTTAGGTTCTGTTCCCATCTATGAGGATGGAGCTTCTGCAGAGGACGCGTGCAGAGACAGATGGACAGAACAGGTGCTATCATGATTCCAGTGCAATATTTGCATGTCTCTTTAAATTATTACATTTTAAAATTTAAAGAGACACA
Source organism: Diplotaxodon limnothrissa (assembly GCF_057381915.1). NCBI lineage: Eukaryota > Metazoa > Chordata > Actinopteri > Cichliformes > Cichlidae > Diplotaxodon > Diplotaxodon limnothrissa. Next base: position 24,807,284 of record NC_140612.1, read on the forward strand.
CTGTGTTTCCAGTTTATTATAAGCTAAATTTGCTTGTTTCTAACTTCTGTAAACTGTTTTACAAGAAACATTATTATTGTTTAATCAAGTTTCTCAAATATTTGTCTTTTCATAACAGGAAGTCTAATAAATTTGTAAGCAGTGTGAAGCTTTTAACACACAAGAGCAGTTTAAGGTTTCAGTATCTCACCCAGGAACACGTCAGCATTCAGCTGGATTGAGACACTGAAGTTCCAATTAATGGACCCATTAATTTAAATCCTGAGACACAACTGACCCCAATCTGAAGTAACTTTGGAGCCTAAAGCCGAGTAAACGAACTTCATGACTTAACAGCAGATTTCACTGCTGCACAGTTACGTGCAATAACCTTTCATATCTGGCATCTTCAAATATGTTTGAACTTTGTTAAATATAATTTGTATTAATATTATTTATATTATTACAGCACACACAGAAATCCCAAAATTGCTGTAAATATTTAGGATTCCTTTTTTTTTTCCCAACAATATCTTTATTATTTTTTTACATTTTAATGACTTACAAACAGTCCAACATTCTAAATACTACATGAACATACACTCCTCTCAGACAGCAAAAAGAAAACAAAAAAGTCATCAGATTTATCACTCCGTTAAAGGCCTAAATTTATCATTATCCCAAATCAAATGTCATTGCCCTCAGTCCTCGTCCTCCTCAAATAATACAAATCCTTCAACAAAATTCACAAATGGTCTCCACACCTTCTCAAAAACACCCAATTTCCTTTTCAGTATACATGTTATCCGCTCCAATGGCAAAGCCACCATCATTTGTTTTATCCACTGTGTGATACTCGGTTCCCTTGTTCTTTTCCATTTTAGTGCGATTAATCTTTTTGCTTGTAACAAACCCATATCAATAAACATTCTGTCACTTTTTGTGTACCTCATGTTTTCTGGGTACAAACCCAGAATAAGGAAGCCAGGATCCAAAACAACCTCTTTGGATAACATTTGTTTCATAGTTTGTGTTACTGCAACCCAAAAGGAGCCTATCTTCCTGCAATCCCAAATACAATGCCAAAAGTTACCTTTATCTTCATTACATTTATTACAAGTGTCTGGAATATTAGAGTTGTACTTATTTAATTTTTCCAGAGTAACATATACAGTGGGGCAAAAAAGTATTTAGTCAGCCACCGATTGTGCAAGTTCCCCCACCTAAAATGATGACAGAGGTCAGTAATTTGCACCAGAGGTACACTTCAACTGTGAGAGACAGAATGTGAAAAAAAAATCCATGAATCCACATGGTAGGATTTGTAAAGAATTTATTCGTAAATCAGGGTGGCAAATAAGTATTTGGTCAATAACAAAAATACAACTCAATACTTTGTAACATAACCTTTGTTGGCAATAACAGAGGTCAAACGTTTACTATAGGTCTTTACCAGGTTTGCACACACAGTAGCTGGTATTTTGGCCCATTCCTCCATGCAGATCTTCTCGAGAGCAGTGATGTTTTGGGGCTGTCGCCGAGCAACACGGACTTTCAACTCCCGCCACAGATTTTCTATGGGGTTGAGGTCTGGAGACTGGCTAGGCCACTCCAGGACTTTCAAATGCTTCTTACGGAGCCACTCCTTTGTTGCCCGGGCGGTGTGTTTTGGATCATTGTCATGTTGGAAGACCCAGCCTCGTTTCATCTTCAAAGTTCTCACTGATGGAAGGAGGTTTTGGCTCAAAATCTCACGATACATGGCCCCATTCATTCTGTCCTTAACACGGATCAGTCGTCCTGTCCCCTTGGCAGAAAAACAGCCCCATAGCATGATGTTTCCACCCCCATGCTTCACAGTAGGTATGGTGTTCTTGGGATGCAACTCAGTATTCTTCTTCCTCCAAACACGACGAGTTGAGTTTATACCAAAAAGTTCTACTTTGGTTTCATCTGACCACATGACATTCTCCCAATCCTCTGCTGTATCATCCATGTGCTCTCTGGCAAACTTCAGATGGGCCTGGACATGCACTGGCTTCAGCAGCGGTACACGTCTGGCACTGCGGGATTTGATTCCCTGCCGTTGTAGTGTGTTACTGATGGTGACCTTTGTTACTTTGGTCCCAGCTCTCTGCAGGTCATTCACCAGGTCCCCCCGTGTGGTTCTGGGATCTTTGCTCACCGTTCTCATGATCATTTTGACCCCACGGGATGAGATCTTGCGTGGAGCCCCAGATCGAGGGAGATTATCAGTGGTCTTGTATGTCTTCCATTTTCTGATGATTGCTCCCACAGTTGATTTTTTCACACCAAGCTGCTTGCCTATTGTAGATTCACTCTTCCCAGTCTGGTGCAGGTCTACAATACTTTTCCTGGTGTCCTTCGAAAGCTCTTTGGTCTTGGCCATGGCGGAGTTTGGAGTCTGACTGTTTGAGGCTGTGGACAGGTGTCTTTTATACGGATGATGAGTTCAAACAGGTGCCATTCATACAGGTAACGAGTGGGGGACAGAAAAGCTTCTTACAGAAGACGTTACAGGTCTGTGAGAGCCAGAGATTTTCCTTGTTTGAGGTGACCAAATACTTATTTTCCACCCTGATTTACGAATAAATTCTTTACAAATCCTACCATGTGGATTCATGGATTTTTTTTTCACATTCTGTCTCTCACAGTTGAAGTGTACCTCTGGTGCAAATTACTGACCTCTGTCATCATTTTAAGTGGGGGAACTTGCACAATCGGTGGCTGACTAAATACTTTTTTGCCCCACTGTATTCGCATTAACCATTTGTATTGCAACAACCTTAGTCTAAAATTAATAGTTTGTTTATGAGCTTTTGCGCAAACCAATGCCCATTGTTCCATGGATATGTCCTTCTTTAAATCATTTTTCCAGGCGTTCAACCTTCCCAAAGAATTGTCAGATGTCTTGGACCTAATCAATTTATTTATTTCTGATATTGCCCCTTTTTTTGAACTGCTTTTGCTAATTATGTCTTCCAATTCTGATTTTGGTGGTTTGGTGCAGATATTATTTTGATTTGCTCGAATGTAACTTCTAATTTGGAGATATTTGAAAAATTGCTTTCTATCTATATTATATTTATGTCTAAGCATATCAAAGGACATCATATCTTGAGAATCTGTTGCATACAAATCTTGGATTTTTTGTAGTCCTTTAACCCTTGTATGGTGTTCGGGTCTGTGAGACCCGTGTTCAGTTTTTTTCAAAAGAAAAATTAAACAATTAATTATTTTTTCACGTGTAAATGTGTTGTGTCTTTCCACTCACTCCACTTGATTATAACTGATTTATTTATAACATTTTATATAAAAGAAAAACGAGAAGCACATTAATTCATAAATGTGATCTAACAAAGGTAAAGGGAAAAAATTAACCATGTTTGCTGTTCATATGTCTTGTAATTGGGATGAAGTAAACATCTGTTGAGTAATTTAACATAAAATTGTTTGATAGTGTTAATTTGGAAAGCCAAAACTCTAGCGGGTCCACCAGACCCATGAACACTGGCTGAGTAACAAAAATACGAACACCACACAAGGGTTAATTGACCATTGTCTAAAAACTTCATCCTCTCTTCCTGGTCTGAAATCCTGGTTTCCCCACATCGGTGTAAACTGTGACAATACAACAGGTTCTTTCATATATCTTTTTACATCATACAACACTTTGACCATGTTCTTTACCATTGGATTTTTCGCCTTTTTAATCAAGTTTATTGCTGTGTCTGAGAAAAAATATAAAGGTAAAGGTGGATGCAAATTAATACTTTCCATCTCTGACCATTGCAGGGCGTTATTTAAGTCAAAATAGTATCTTATAGACCTGATTTGATATGCCCAGTAATACCACTCAATATTTGGACACACGACACCACCCTCGTTGTATGGTAGATGCAACAATGAGGATTCCTTTTTTTAATGCTGAATATTGTCAGTATTAGTCAATGACCAAAAAAACTTCATTTAGCATTATCATTAATTAACGTTAATTTTGCTGTAGATAAAAATCTAAAGACACTGATGAAAACTTGAAACGATTCTTTTCTAGAATGAATATTTCTCTGTTTCATTGGCACAAACTGGGATTATTATGGAAGCTTGTTTCAGCCAGTGGGGAAAAATTACTTTTTATTATTTTTCTTTCTTAATTCCATTAGTTTCAGTTAGTAAGCTGAAATTTTGAGATCATACCTGGAAATTTTTGCAAATGGGTGGCAATTTTTGTGTTTGCCATTGGTGGATATGAGTTTCCACAAACAAAAAAATATTAGGATCAGCATTTGCATCTATTTTGCATCTACCCAGAATTGATGCATCCCTAGTAAAAATGAAGGAATTGATAAAAAATAAAAAGTAAAAGATACAAAAATGCACAAAATATACAAATTATCACTAATATTTACAAGACAAGCATAAACTAAAGACATAATACAATGTTTTAGCATAAAAGTTTTGACTCCATCACACATTTTTCTGTAAAAGTTGCAATAAATCCACATTTTTGCTAATAAAAGACAATAACAAGAAAATGTATACAGATAGAAATATAACAGCTGCTCCACAAAGGATTAACAGTCCAAAAGAAAACATTTATAAGTGAATATTTCTTTTAAACTAATCCAATAAGCCTAAATTGCAAGCTGCTCTTTTTCGGATGGAATGATTTTGCAGGTTTAATTCTGGCACCTTGTATAATCACGGCCACAAAGTCTCAAACAACGCTCTCCTTTAAAATGTGGACTCGGCACCCTATGCAGCCTTTCAAACTTAAAAAGGAAAAGTCAAACAGCTCAACCTTGCTATAACTCGAGAGCACTAGAGTGCAAAGTTTGTTAAGCAAACTTTGAAGAAGTGATTTGGAGCAGCACAAACATGTCAGAGGAGACATCAGGTGGCGCTCCATGACTGACAGCTGTGACAGGCAGGTAGGCCTACGGTAAATCCTCGCAAACCATTTGACTGCAGGAAAAGTCTGAGATCAAACTGACCTGCCCGACCACATTTCCTGCCGTGCCATCAGCTCCAGGCAGCCAGAGGAAAAGGAAGAGGAAGAGCTGATGTGACAGAGACAGCCTGGTTTATACATGTACTCCTGCATGAATTAAACATGCGGACAATTCCAGGAACTCTGCCCGCACACAGCTCCTGAAACACAAACAAGACGGGGAACGCACAGACCACACTGTGGAGTAAAAATAAAAGCTAAACATGTCACTACACCCACGCATGTAGCAGCCCCACAAACATAAATGAAACTTCAACAGCAAAAAAGCAAACAAAAAACCCAACACACAGCACACTGATGATCCGGGAGGTGTATCCACAGCATTAGTCATTTAAATTCTGACCTGTAGTTGTGGCACCCCCCTCTTGAGCTAATCAGTAAACACTGCTACATTAATTATGATGCCTTTAAGTTTCATTAAACCCAACAAACAAACAGATAAACAAAACAGATGGATGGGCGGAAGAAAACAACACAATCCCAAAGCCCTGTGTGACAGCAAAGTATACGCCTACTCTGCGATCAAAACAAGACTCTATTATTTATTTAGAAAGGAACTTCCATCTCCATATTAGATTACTTTAATGTAATCTTGCCTAATCTGGTGGCAATTAATGGCAACTATAAGCTCGAGGTGTTTAGGAAGGTAAAAGTGAGCTGAGGCAGGTTTTATCTTTTGTCATAAGCCAGCAATCTTAGTGACCCAGTTCTCAGCAGAAACTCCCACAGCACGGCTCCTCTCAGCCGTGTCCCGCGCCATATGGCAGGCAGCCCGACACTGTGGGTGCGTGGTGGGAGTTTGGGAGAGCCAAGAAAATGACAGGCCCTCAGCCTGTCAGTAGATTTCTGACATAACTGCAAGGAGAGGAGATTCCTTCTTTACAAAATAAAATAAATAAATTCCCCAGATTTTTGACCCGGCTGCCTCGTCTTTCACTCCGTGAGCATCTTCCACTGTGGGCGTGACGTAATAAGAGAGGATCTCAAAAGTCACAGTCTCCCCGCAGCATCCTCTGCAAACCCACCTCCGCCGACCGGCGAGGGCTGTTGCCTAGTTACCTGGCTCTGCAGAAGTGCAGTGAAGCATCGTGGGCCAACGCGAGGACCACTTCACTACCCACACCTACCGTGTAACCACGAGGGAGAGAAGAAGTGTGTCAAGTTGTTTTCTTCTCACGGGAGATAAACTGAGAACAGGAAGCTCAATGATGGACAAACTGTCACACACAAAAAAAAGAGGCTCACTGATGAAATCAGCTGCAGACCGCAAACGCATGCCTGGGATCCACAGACGGGACCTATTGTGCTTTTTCTTGCATGTTGTTGCAATGATGAATTACAGGTAACAATTCACCAAAAATGTAGTTTTAGTTCACACCATAATTTAAAGCACTGGATGCTTTATTTATTGTATGAGCACTGAAATACTGTGTCACTGCATACCCACAGTACATACACATTCCCACAGTGGAAACTCATTAAATAGCTTAATGAGCCCAGTGTATGTACGAGTAAACCCTGTGAGCCATGACATGAGACAGGAAGCGTTAACCTGCACTGAAAAAAATAATTCTTCACTCTAAACATGAAGGAGCATTTCTGACTAAACTGAAAAGTATAAAATCAAAGGTTTATTTATGACTTTTTTCAGATAGAGGATTGACTGAGAGGCTACACAAAAGCTCCAGTGAAGGACAAAAACAAGGCTTATTTTGAACTGGGAATCATGCAAAGCTACTCTAGTAGAGTCCAAAAATTAAATATAAGGCTGGAAATTACAATTATAGTTCTACTTTATTTGAAGTATTGGTCATATTGTTAGACAATTACACAAAAAGATAACATGCCATCACAATACAACACCAAAAAGCCAATTACCTTCATAAATAATAAATTGTGCCAGGTTATGTTATGCTAGTATGAAAGTTTTGCTAACATTTAAGGTAATTTTCCAAATCTTAGCAGAACAAAGGATAAACAAGCTTTCTGCAAAAATATTCAACATGCATACAACCTAACATTATATATGTTTTAAATGACTTAATATATCCTGTATGAATTTAGTGCTTTTATTAGGTGATGTGGGGATGCATAGTGGGGCCCATGCATCAAATTAAAATGGTAATATTCAGGTTTACATGGATACAATAGTACCCCTGCTCTGTTTAGTCCTTACTATTCAGGCTTTCTGGCACAGTGGAGGCATGTAACAGTGGGTGTCAGCAGTGTCACAGCTGCCTTGTTTACAGCTGATGAAGAGGAAGCTGGCGTACCAGAAAGCAGTCATTGTATTTTTCCTCTCTTTCTTTCCACAAAATGCCAACTTTCATCTCAGGGAAGCACGGAAGCCTTTGTTGCAACATTTCCTCCATCACCAGACTCCAGCTTCCTTTTAGATAGATCAGAGATTTATAGATTTACATTTACTGTTAACATCAATTTCTCTTTTTTGTTTTTTTTTAGCATCAAACCCCTCAAATAAATCCTTTCCCTGTTCTGCACAGAACAAATCAGCAGACAAAGGAAACTAGCTTGTGAACAGCCAATGTAAAGCTGACAAGAGAGACAGTAGGATAGTAAAATAAATAAATAAATATGTTCCATTGAATGTCATCTTTGCTCTGTATCAGCTGGAAGTGTGCAAGGTCAACAGTTTCATAACACGTTCAACGTGTTTGTTAAAAAGGTTTCCCAAAAAATTCATGCAGGGTGAGGGGATAGTGAACAAGATGTGCCCAAACACAGTGAATTAAATTTGGCCTTCATGGTTAAATTTAATGCATGACCAATATAGACTAATACTTCGAAGATTGATACTGATATTTAGTGGTTTAAAAAGCTGATATTTTGATATAATTGTTGATATTATTTATTTCGAGACATAAATCATGGAAAGATTTCCCTAACATTTGTTATCTGTAGTTTTTTTTTTTACTTGTTTGCACAAGTCTGTTCAACTGTTCAACATCAACTGCCTGTGGTTCCAAACACTTCTGTTGCCAACAGGGGCGCCCTCTTGTGGACAAACCATGCAACATCACCACATATTACATGGTTGAAGGGTGTTTCTCCAGTCTATTCTTTGCTCTTTACATTTTCATTTATTGGCTGTTATGAATTCTTATACCAAGAGATCAACAGACAGCTAATGTTGGTTGGCTAAAAACAACTATCACTTCATTTATTTCTTTCAAATTAAAAGCTTAAAAGTATTCTAGCATTTCACTAGGGATAAACCTCTCATTTGTTAACATGGATATATTTCCTGAGATGGGAGTATTAAAATAATTCACATAATGCTGTTAAAAAAGAGCAGTGTGAGACTACATACCTCTGCCAAAGCTAAATATTTCCCAGGACAGATGGATATCTGAATCCAGATTGTGATATTTTCTTAAAAACTCAATATTTTTGTAATCTGTACCCCGTGATGTGGTGTAAAATGTTTGGAAACATGGAATTTGGCACATATTTTTCCAATATTCCCCCCGTCTCTCAGCAATATAAAAATTTTTCCTGCATCTGCACATGACTCAAAAAATACTCCACCACTGGTAACGTTCATGCACGCAAGCTAAACGACTAAAGTAAGTGAGTAACAAACATACAAATGAACCAAAGCAATCAAATAACTATTTGGCGTACAGATATTAATAAAGTCAGTCATACCCTGTCATAATCTTTGGGATTAGATTAGACTGAGATAATGTATAAACAAGAGGGTGATTAGGAGAAGTGGAGACACATGAGGAAAATCACACTAATGACTAACGAAGCAAGGGAGGCAAAACTAAACAATGCACACGAGATGAGTGACTGTCAAAATAAAACAGGAAGCATAAACACTGAGATGAGTGACTTCACACAGAAGAAGATGGGGAAGAAATAAGGGAGGAGATCAAAACTCTAAGATAATTAAGAACTGAACGCGAAACACAAATATTAGAAAATCCAAAAGCCCTAAAACATTGGGTCAACTGACCCAGGACCATGACAGTAACATTTAATGTGCAGACTAACATATATAAAACAGTGGTTACATACCCTTACATCATTAGTTCATTCCACTACATTAACAAATAGCAGTGCCCCCCCGCTGACGGTGATCCTGTGAGGCTCTACTTTCACATGCCACATGAGTAAGGACAATGGGGGAAGCAAAGTGGTAACCTCATGAAAGTCAGAGGAGTGAACGGTGCAGTTTCATCAGCTGAGAGCAGAAAGTCTGCTGTTATTGTCTGACTGACAGAAATAGTTAACTGAACAACCCACAGCCATTCAGGATCTCTGTGGGGAATTCGCACAGGCAACCAATCTAAAAAAAAACAAACCACTCCAATGAATGGTATTGCTATTAAGATAAGATAAGATAAGATAAGATAAGATAAGATAACTCTTTATTGTCATTGCACAGTCATACATAGTACAGTAGTACAATGAAATTGGAAAAACTGTCCTACGTCGGCACTACATATAACACAACACGACACGATATGACACATCACAACGTAACAAACAACACAACACAGTATATTAACTTAGTATAAAAAAGAAGAATAAGTGTATGTGTATTGCACACTGTTATTATTGCACATTAATTATTATTGCACCTTGTTATAAATATAAATATTATTGTTATCGTTTTAAACATTGTTACCTCCCCCTAAAAAGTCCAGGGAGGTATCCAGTCAGGTCAGCTATTTACATTGATCAGGGCTATTGCCCTGTTGTAAAAGCTGTCCTTGAGTCTATTTGTTCGGGACCTCAGCAGCCTGAACCTCCTGCCAGACGGCAGCAGCTTAAACACCCGGTGTCCTGGGTGTGTGCAGTCCCGTAGGATGCTGCGTGCCCTCTTGAGACAGCGAGTGCTGTACAGGTCCTTCAGGGAGGGAAGAGGATGTCCAATGATTTTTTGGGCCATGTTGATGACCCTCTGGAGTGCCTTTCTGTGTGCTGTGGTGCAGCTGGAGAACCACACACCGATGCAATATGTCAGCACACTTTCAATGGAGCAGCGGTAGAAGACGGTCAGCAGCTCCTTCTTCAGGTCCATTTTTCTGAGGATTCTCAGAAAGTGGAGACGCTGTTGGGCCTTCTTTAAGACCGCAGAGGTGTTAGAGCTCCATTGGAGGTCTGTGTCTATGTGCACACCCAGAAACTTGAAACTGGAGACCCTTTCCACGCACTCCCCGTTGATGCTGACAGGCTGCAGCTCGGACTTCCTCCTTCTGAAGTCAACTACCAGTTCTTTTGTTTTGGTGGTATTGAGGTCCAGGTTGTTGTCTGCACACCAATCTGACAGCCTCTGAACTTCAGCTCTGTATGCAGTCTCATCTCCCCCTGAGATGAGCCCCACCACAGTGGTATCATCTGCAAACTTGATGACTGTGTTGTCTGGGTGGGAACTAACACAGTCATGTGTGTACAGAGTGTACAGTAGGGGACTCAGTACACAGCCTTGTGGAGAGCCGGTGTTGAGGCTGAGGGCTGAGGAAAGATGAGGCCCCACTCTAACTCTCTGTACACGGTCTGAGAGGAAGTCTCTGATCCAGCGGCAGGTGGTGGAAGGAAGTCCAATTTCCAGCAGTTTATCTATTAGTCTGTCCGGGAGTATCGTATTGAAAGCAGAGCTAAAGTCAACAAAGAGCAGCCTGGCGTAACGGCCCTGCACTTCCAGGTGAGAGATGGTGGTGTGGAGCGTTGTAGCAATGGCATCTTCAGTTGATCTGTTAGCTCTGTATGCAAACTGGAGCGGGTCGAGTGTGGGTGGCAGGCAGGACATGATGTGACGTCGGACCAGTTTCTCAAAGCACTTCATTATAACAGGTGTTAGAGCAACTGGTCGGTAGTCGTTGAGGCTGCTAATGTTAGTACGCTTTGGCAGTGGGACAATTGTGGCTGACTTTAGGCACGGCGGGATGCAGGACTGGGACAGTGAAGTGTTGAAGATCTTAGTGAAGACCCCAGCCAGCTGGTCTGCACACTCTTTTAGGACCTTTGCGGTTACCCCATCTGGTCCGGTGGCCTTCCTGGGGTTCACTGCCCTCAGTGTGCGCCTCACCTCATATTCCTGCACTATGAGGCTTGGGCTGCTGCTGTCCGATGTTTTTGCTGCTGCTGCCTCTGGTCCCTTCACCTCAAAGCGTGCGAAGAAGTGGTTCAGCTCCTCTGCAAGCTCCGCGTTACCCTCAGTCAACGTGGTATTGCCAGGTTTGTAGTTGGTTAAGTGCTGAACTCCCTGCCATACCTGTCGTGAGTTGTTGGTGGTGAAGTGGTCTTCGATCCTTCTCTTGTACGCTGCCTTGGCCTCTCTGATGCCTCTTTTCAACTGAGATCTGGCTGCACTGTACTGCATACCATCACCGGATCTAAAAGCGGCGTCACGTTGCTTCAGCAGGACCTGGACCTCTTTAGTCATCCAGGGTTTCTGGTTGGAATACACCCGGAGACGTTTGTCCACAGTGACACTGTTGACACAGAAGTTAATATATGAGAGCACTGATGTTGTGTGCTCTTCAAGGTCCTGATGTTCGAACACGCTCCAGTCCGTGTTTTCAAAACAGTCCTGCAGCTGATGTGATGCACCTTCTGGCCAGGTTTTCACAGTTTTTGTGACTGGGGGGGCTCTTCTCCTAATGGGAGTGTATGCAGGGATCAACAGCATGGACATGTGGTCTGACAAACCTAGATGTGGTAGAGGGGTTGCTCTGTAGCCTTTTTGGATGTTGCTGTAGGCTTTATCCAATGTGTTTTTCCCCCTCGTTGCACATTTAATATGCTGTTCAAATCTGGGGAATACTGACCTTAAATCAGCATGGTTGAAGTCCCCAGCTATAATGTGCACTGCATTTGGATGGGAGTTCTGCTGGTTGCTTATTGTCTTGTGCAGCTCCTCCATGGCAGAGTTAGCATTAGCATCGGGTGGTACATACACGGCCGTTACCATGACAACAGTAAACTCGCGAGGTATGTAGACGGGTCTGCACTTCACAGTCAAGTATTCCAAATCCGGGGAACAGTGGCTGTCTACAGTCTTTGTGTTTTTGCACCAGCTGTCATTGGTGTAGATGCATAAACCCCCTCCTTTGATCTTACCGGAGTGGCCGTTCCTGTCGTGACGGTGAACCGTGCGGCCTGCTAGCTCAATAGCCGAGTCCGGAATTGATGGCTGCAGCCAAGTCTCTGTGAGTAATATTATGCTGCTGTCCCGTACACACTTATTGACTGCAATTTGTAATCTCAGTTCGTCGATTTTGTTGGTTATGGACCTGACGTTGGAGAGGAAAATACTCGGAAGCGGTGGCTTAAATGGCTGTTTCTTTAGCCGAGCTAGTGGACCCGCCCTGCAGCCACGCTTTTGCCTCCTTTGAAGAACCAACCACGGAGACCCTGGAGCTCTTATTATGTCCTCCGGAATGCTGTGAAAGTGGTGGTAGTCCGATGTAATGCTCCTTGCACAGCGTAATCCCAAACTCAAAAGGTCCTGACGACTGTAGGTGGACTCTACTCGATGTATAATGATAAAAAGCACACACATCCACACAGATACACGTAGAGAAAGTAAAAAACATTATTAACAACTCCGACAACCAATATACGTGGCTTTTTATTAGATCCAATATGACACCTCTAGTGGGAGATTTCAATTTCACAACGCTGCTATTGTATTCTGTTGTGATTACTGGGCCTCTTCTATTATCCCTGCTGTCAGTGCCTCATTCATGTTTAAACAAAACCCCTCGCTGTGATAATTTTCACAAGCAAATGCACCTCTCCGTGTCCCTGTTGGCTTCATCAGCATCGATTGGTTTTTGATTGTTCTCGACACGATTTTAAAAGATGACATGTAGATATTCGCTGTGACCAGAAATCGGTTTCACGCTTCTTTTCAGATGAAGCACAAGGACTGCGAGGCATGCTGCACTACCTCGCTGGGTTAGCATATATATGTATGAGAGGCTTAGCTGTTGTAATCGTACATCTTGTGATGTCTAATACGCTTTAGACACGTTCATCATAGGTGACAGTATGTGTGATCATCGATGCGTTCCCATTAATTATCCAGCTTGCCACAGTCTGTCAGGATTTGAAAGTAATGGCCGCAATCGATCATGAAATTTGAAAGTAATGAGTGCTATTAATAATTATTTTCAATAAAAACAAGTACAGAAACCGTAGCTGTCGCACGTTTCTTCTTTTCTTCTCATGGTTGGCCAGAATCTGCAGAAAGAGTTACTCACGGCAGTAATAGTGCAGATGGCCACGTATACTGCAGTTATATTTATCATCTATAAATCTATCTAATAGTGCTAAATAAATGAGTAATCCTCAATTAATGTTTCAGAGAATAGGGAGAGTGTTTCTAGGTTTTATAACTATCTTTTCTGGAAAAAAAAAATCACCCAATATCATGCCCTGTTTTACCTGAGATGTGAAAATAAAACATCCATAATGATACAAATGTGTTGGAAGTGAAAATGTTGTGTCTTACAGCCATTACAACACTGTCCTCACTGCTATATCCTAAAGAAAATCCTCACAACTACCATCTATAATTATCAGTATTGATTCAACATTTATTAAAGCTTAGGACACAAAATCTAAAAGTCTGCTGAATGCAAACCAGTCTGCACACTCAAAGGTGATTCCTACAGTCACTGAAATGGCAGCCCGCGTACCTTTGACCCCACCTGATCTCGGTTTTAATCTCAGTGTTTTTTCAGTAAGTTTAATCTCAGTTAGCTCAAAATAAATTGATTCTAATTTGTTTATTGATGGTTTAGTTACATTGCAGGTGCTTGTGCTTACAGCTGTGGATCTCATGCCTCTATAAAGACACAACCTATGACCTCTAAATGACCTTTGTTGCTTTTCTGTACCCTATATGCCCGCTCTTATATCCTGTTCACATAGAGAGTGATATGCAGTGTTCTGAATGCTGCTCTCAGCTGTACTCTCTCTCTACTATGTGATTTTTTTTTGCTCCTGGTCATTGTATATCTTTACTATATGCCCCCACTTCCATCGTTCTTTGTTTCTATTGGTTGTGCAAATGCACGTCACAGAGCACCACGGTCATGGATGGCACGTTTGCAACACAATTTCCTCAACACAGTGATGAACCATTCATGCATAGCACAGGCTGAAAGTAATAATGGGTTCCAGAGGGCAGCGGCGTTGTTCTCGTGTTATACGTGTAGGACTCTCTTTGCTTGTCGATACTCCCCAGAAACCTTTCTAAGACCATCTGTTTCCTGTCTGCAAGGAACCTGAGCAAATATGTTGGGAACACAGACAATTCTCGTGACAACCTCAAGGCCCCCCTTGAACTATATCACCACTGTTTCATACAAAAAAAATTACACAAACACATTCATGTGCACTTTTACAGTTTCAAGATTCCCCCAGAAGTAAATTTTATCTAATCTAAAATGCATCTGAAGAAAAACAAGTCACATTTGACCTGTTATTGTCATGGTCCTGCAACCATGACTCAGTGACTTTATGTTTATGTACTTATTGTTATTACTTTCATTATTATTCATGGCTGTTTTGGGATGGTTTGTGTTTGGGATTTTAGACACTGGGTTCTGGGTTTGTGCTCCCTCTGTTGGTCCCTGGTGTTAGTGTTCCCCTGTCTCGTCAGGTTAATCAGGTCCAGCTGTTTCCCCCATCTGTGTGTGATTTCCCAGTGTCTCTTTGTGTATTTATACCGTGTGATTTCCTCTGCTCCTCGTCGCGTCGTCTGTGTTCCTACCTGGTGTAATCCTCTGCGTGTTCTCCCTGCTGTTCTCCCTTCATGTTCAGGTTTGCCACTCCTCTGTGTAGTTTATCCCAGTTTAGTTTCGTCCTTAGTTCTGTTTGCCATCTCCACTTTGTGTTTGTTATTAACAATAAATCACCCTCACATCTGAATAAGTGCTGCGTTTTGGGTCCTCCTTCCACTCTCCACACGGCCGCTGCCCCGGACCGTGACAGTACGACGCGACCACAACATGGACCCAGCAGCGCTTAACCCGTCCAGGGAGCTACGGGAAAATCTAATCGATGCCACACAGGAGCTGATCGACCTGTGGCTGGAAAGCCCGGGTGGCACGTCCCAGCGCGCTATAGAGAGGCGGCTACAGCGTCTGGTGACTGGTCTCCCATGGCTTCTGGGCTCGCTTTGTTCGTGGGAGCGGGAGTTCCTCCTTTTGGACCTCGGACTTCACCCCCCGTCTGCTTTTACTTTCGAGCAGCCCGAGGCGGTGAGCGAGCGACATGTTCTGGCTTCCCCAGTTTCCGGGACTTTGTTTTCTGGGGCGATTCAGAGCGGGATGGGAGACTGTATGGATCGCTTACCCACCTTCGTGGTGACTGATCCTTCCCAAGTGGGCGTGTACAGACCCTCTGCAAGACTAACAGACTGTGTCTCTGCCACCCCTTCTGAGCCAGGACTTTATCGCCATTCTCCGGCTCAGTTCAGTGCTCGGCCACAAGCTCCCCAGTCAGTAGCTCAGCCGTTAGCCTCCCTGGGGGCGCAATTGCCTGTTCTGCCGCCGCTCCAGTTAGCCACTCAGCCGCCACCATCACCGCTAGCATCGCTACAACCCACGGTTCCGGTAATAGCTGAATCACAGTTTTCACACTGTTTTTCCACCGCTGTTTCTAGGCAGGGAGATGAACTGTTGCATTACGGACCTGTTCCTCAACAGCTGGCAACATTAGTGACTGTTACTCACTCCGGGGCTTCCCCAGAGGCGGGGTTACTACCCTCAGCTTACTCTGGACCCCTGGTGGCCAAGATGCCAGCTGTGAACTGCACCGGGCTGTCACTGCCTGAGCAGGGTCAGTGCTCTGCGCAGCTGCAGCCCTCCTTATGTGTGCCAGAGGCCCACGTGCCTACTGGTTTTGTTTCACATGTGCCAGAGGCCCACGTGCCTACTGGTTTTGTTTCATGTGTGCCGGAGGCCCGCGTGCCTACTGGTCTTGTTTCGTGTGTGCCGGGGGCTGCGGTGCCCACTGGTTCTGCGGCTGTTTTCGCTGGGGGGCCCGAGGAGCCCGTCCAGCCTCCTGTTTCGCCTGCTGGGGGGCCCGAGGAGCCCGTCCAGCCTCCTGCTTCTTCGGCTGGGGGGCCCGAGGAGCTCGTCCAGCCTCATGCCACACCTGCTGCCACGTCGGCTGGGGGGCCCGAGGATCCCGTCCGGCCTCCTGCTTCTTCGGCTGGGGGGCCCGAGGAGCTCGTCCAGCCTCATGCCACACCTGCTGCCACGTTGGCTGGGGGGCCCGAGGATCCCGTCCGGCCACCTGTGGCTGCTTCTCCACCTGTGGCTGCTTCTCCACCTGTGGCTGCTTCTCCACCTGTGGCTGCAGCGCCGCCTCCTGCAGTATCATCACCTGCAGCGCTACCACCTGCTACTGCCACGCCTCAGCCCGAAGCTTCAGCCTCGCCTGGTTCTGGTCCAGCTTCATCCTCACCTGGCCCGGCTTCATCCACGCCTGGCCCGGCTTCATCCTCGCCTGATTCTGGTCCAGCTTCATCCTCGCCTGATTCTGGTCCAGCTTCATCCTCACCTGGCCCAGCTTCAGCTACAGCGTCAGCTTCGCCTGGCCCAGCTTCAGCTGCAGCTTCTTCATCGCCTGGCCCGGTTTCATCCTCGCCTGGCCCGGCTTCATCCTCGCCTGGCCCGTTTTCATCTTCGTCTGGCCCGTTTTCATCTTCGTCTGGCCCGGCTTCATCCTCGCCTGGCCCGGCTTCATCCACGCCTGGCCCGGCTTCATCCTCGCCTGATTCTGGTCCAGCTTCATCCTCACCTGGCCCAGCTTCAGCTACAGCGTCAGCTTCGCCTGGCCCAGCTTCAGCTGCAGCTTCTTCATCGCCTGGCCCGGTTTCATCCTCGCCTGGCCCGGCTTCATCCTCGCCTGGCCCGTTTTCATCCTCGCCTGGCCCGGCTTCATCCTCGCCTGGTCCGGCTTCGTCTTCGTCTGGTCTGGCTTCGTCTTCGTCTGGTCCGGCTTCGTCTTCGTCTTCGTCTGGTCCGGCTTCATCTTCGTCTTCGTCTGGTCCATCATCAGCATCGTCTGGTCCATCATCAGCATCATCAGCATCGTCTGGTCCATCATCAGCATCATCAGCATCGTCTGGTCCAGCCTCCGTGTCTGCATCCTCGCCTGGTCCAGCCTCCGTGTCTGCATCCTCGTCTGGTCCAGCCTTCGTGTCTGCATCCTCGTCTGGTCCAGCCTTCGTGTCTGCATCATCATCTCCGCCTGCTGCGGTCCCGGCTTCCGTGCCCTCAGCCTCGCCTGGCCCAGCCTCATTTGGGTCTGGAGCTAAACGGCCGTTTTCTGGACCGCTGGCTAGGCTACTGGCCGAGCGCCGTCGCCTGACTGGCCGCCGCTGCCTTCCGCACGGCCGGCCTCCTGAACTCTTTACGCGCCGCCGTTGCCTTCCGCACGGCCGGCCTCCTGAACTCTTTACGCGCCGCCGTTGCCTTCCGCACGGCCGGCCTCCTGAACTCTTTACGCGCCGCCGCTGCCTTCTTCGTGGACGGCCTCCTGAACTGTGCTTTGGACTCTGCTCCCCTGTGGGTTTTGTGTTCATCTTTGTTTTGGGACTCTGGGGCCTCCGTCCGTGGTCGTGGTCCGGTCCCTCCGTCCTGGGCCCCCTGCCGCCCGCCCGGATCTGGTGGTGTGTTTCTGTGGCTGTCGGGGGCCAGCCCTTGAGGGGGGGGTACTGTCATGGTCCTGCGACCATGACTCAGTGACTTTATGTTTATGTACTTATTGTTATTACTTTCATTATTATTCATGGCTGTTTTGGGATGGTTTGTGTTTGGGATTTTAGACACTGGGTTCTGGGTTTGTGCTCCCTCTGTTGGTCCCTGGTGTTAGTGTTCCCCTGTCTCGTCAGGTTAATCAGGTCCAGCTGTTTCCCCCATCTGTGTGTGATTTCCCAGTGTCTCTTTGTGTATTTATACCGTGTGATTTCCTCTGCTCCTCGTCGCGTCGTCTGTGTTCCTACCTGGTGTAATCCTCTGCGTGTTCTCCCTGCTGTTCTCCCTTCATGTTCAGGTTTGCCACTCCTCTGTGTAGTTTATCCCAGTTTAGTTTCGTCCTTAGTTCTGTTTGCCATCTCCACTTTGTGTTTGTTATTAACAATAAATCACCCTCACATCTGAATAAGTGCTGCGTTTTGGGTCCTCCTTCCACTCTCCACACGGCCGCTGCCCCGGACCGTGACAGTTATATACAAAAATATCATGAAATTTGTATTACAAAATCTTAAAATATCCCCAAAATGTGAATCTGTTCATCTGGACGTAAGAATTTCCTTACCTGGATGATTGAGCGTGCGTCAAGAAATCTTAAAATATGCTCATTTGTACACTTTGGCTCAAATTTCCTCAAACTCAAGCTAAAAGAATGACATTCAAGGAATTTTTACTGCTGCTAGATGTCAATAAAGGTCAATTCGAGCCTTTCTGTGACCACGGAAAACCAGAATATTTGATCAGAAATAAATACAGAGCAGAAACACTGATGTGGAAAGCACTGGTTATGATTTTCTGCAACCCCATGCTCTCATACAAATGCCATCCTGTGAAAAGTGTCTGAAATTTGTTTTTGTGTTGAATGACTGTTTTGCAAATTGTCAATTCGTTTCAGTTTTACACCAGTAAACAGCTATAGATATGTCAAGGAGCTTTATACTGTAAGATAAAGAATCAATTCTCTCTGTGAGAAACCGCCAACAATCTATTGACTTTCAAGAAAAAACAAGCCAAAACCATTTCTCTCTTAGTTATCTTTAGACAGAGGAAGCTGTTTCCATCTGTCTCCAGTCTTTATGCTAAGATGGTGAACTGGCTTCACCACCTTCACATTAACACAGAGATATGTCCATCCCGTCGATGCTAGCTCTCATTTCCTTGGTTGCCCAGTTGTAACACCTGCACCTCTTTACTGCAGAAGAAAGTGAGACGATGACACTTAATCGAATGGGCTTATTCTAATTCAAGTAGTGGTGGAGTGGTTAACAGTGCTGCTTCTCAACAAGAAGGTTTCCAGCTCAAACTCCAGCCAGGTTTTTATGTGAGGTTTGCTTTTTCTGCCTGTGTCTGTGTGGGTTTCCACCGAGTACTTCCTCCTGCAGAGCAAAGACTTACATTTTAGCTCAACTGGTGATTCTAAATTGGCCCTGATGGTCTTTTACTTGGACTTGCAAAAGAAGAAAAACATCCCCGTACGCACCTCTGTACTTTCTTCCAGATCTCCTGTTATTTTTAGACAAATTTAATTTCACGATTTTGCTGGTGATGTCATGGTCCTGGGCCATGTGGGCCCAGTATTCTTAGTTTTCATGTATTTTTGTATTTTGTTCCTTATTTAGGCCATGTTTTCTGAGTTGCCCTGTTGTGTTGTTCCCTAAGTGTTTTCCCTTCATGGCTCTCTCCCCCCTGTGTGCCCTCTATGTATTTATGAGCCCTCGTCTCCCTTTGTGGTTGTTTCATGTTTCCCCAGCCCGTTACGTCTGTGTTTCCCCGTGCTCTCTCTCCTCCTGTCTGAACCTCTGTGCCTGTACATGTCATGTTCAGTTCACCCCGCCCTGTCTCGTTATGATTATCAGTGTCACCTGTGTTCCCCGTGTGTGCCCACTTTCCTCGTTTACCCTCTGTGTATTTCTGTCTGAGTCTCCCTCTGTTCGGCGTCGCGTTCTCCCTCATGTTGTGTGTAATTCTCCCCGTGGTTCGGTTCCCTTGTACAGTTCATGCTTTAGTTTTCCCAGTTTTAGTTTATTTGTATTGCCTCCCGTGGCCAGCAATAAAGCTGTGTTTTTGAGTTTATCCCCGTGTCTGCGAATCTGCATCTTGGGTCCTTCCCCTGCCTGCCACACAACGTATCATGACAGAAGAACGCGACCACAACATGGACCCAGCAGTTCACAACCCCTCCGCGGACCTCCAGTACGATCTGACCATGTCAGACCCAGCGGACAGTCCGGACGAGATTGGGGAGGAGCTGCAACGGCTCTGCCGGCTCATGACGCGCATCTGTGGGTGCACGGACCCCAGAGTGGTGTCCACCGGGTTGGCGGCCATTGACGCAATCCTTCAGCAAGCGCCACAGCTCCGGCGGTTTCCCCAGCTTTTTGAGGCGTTCGACTCTCTGGCCCCCCTGAAGGAGGAGCTTCGCGCCCGCACGCTGGCCCAGAGGGTGTTAAACGCCGCCTCCGCACCTACGACTCCGACCCGCAAACGGTTGTCGTTGCCGCTGCCTCGCGAGCCGGAGGCAGTCAGAGTAGGGACTCTGAGGCTCACCGCTGCACCGCCATCAACTCACAGTTCGTCTCCGCCACTGTCAAGCTACATAGCCCAGCGCACCGAGATGGTGGAGGCCACAGATTTCGACGACGATGAGCGACAGCAGGTATTGCTAGCTTTACGGGAGGACGAGCTTCGTTGGAAGCCCTGGCTCATTTCAGAGGAGGAACTCACACCTGTTGCACCGCCTCGGACCAGCCGCTCGCCCTCCCCACACTGCTCAGACTTTACTTCGCCTGCCTCTTTTCTGGCAAGGATGTGGGCGGACGACGAGGAGATCGCCGCCACATCACCCTCTGCTTCGGTGGCTCCAGCACCCATCGTACACACTTCCAGAATGAACCGGCGTCAGCGCCGCCGTCGCGCACGGCTACGTCCTGTCTCGCCCTCCACGAAGCGTCCTGCGGACGCTGTGGGGGTCCTGGACGTCGATCACGAGGGGCAGCAGCACGCCGCAGGCGCACAGCTAGTGGAAGAGTTCGGGAGGGAGCCGTGGCTCGCTCCTGATCATGACGAGCGCTCTTTCCGGGGGACTCGACTGGCTCTTGGGGGTCCCCGGAGTTGCCAGGGACTTCCACCGCTCACCCCGCCCGCTTCCACGGATAGAAGGAAGCGGCACTCTCGCCGCCGGCACCCTGAGCCTGCCATTTCTCGGACAGTTTTTTCTGAGCCTGCTCCTTTTCCTGCTCGCGTTTCTCCTCCCAGGCCAATTCAGTTAGCTCCCTCGCAGCCACCGTCAGTTCAGTTAGCTCCCTCGCAGCCACCCTCAGTTCAGTTAGCTCCCTCGCAGCCACCCTCAGTTCAGTTAGCTCCCTCGCAGCCACCCTCAGTTCAGTTAGCTCCCTCGCAGCCACCCTCAGTTCAGTTAGCTCCCTCGCAGCCACCCTCAGTTCAGTTAGCTCCCTCGCAGCCACCCTCAGTTCAGTCTCCAGTAGCCCCAGTGCCGCCTGTAGCGCAGGCCCCAGTAGCCCCAGTGCCGCCTGTAGCGCAGGCCCCAGTAGCCCCAGTGCCGCCTGTAGCGCAGGCCCCAGTAGCTCCAGTGCCGCCTGTAGCGCAGGCCCCAGTAGCTCCAGTGCCGCCTGTAGCGCAGGCCCCAGTAGCTCCAGTGCCGCCTGTAGCGCAGGCCCCAGTAGCTCCAGTGCCGCCTGTAGCGCAGGCCCCAGTAGCTCCAGTGCCGCCTGTAGCGCAGGCCCCAGTAGCTCCAGTGCCGCCTGTAGCGCAGGCCCCAGTAGCTCCAGTGCCGCCTGTAGCGCAGGCTCCAGTAGCTCCTGTAGCCCAGTCCCCGATAGCAGTACGGTCCGCTGGTCAGCTTAACATCCAGCCAGGGGTCTCAAATCTCTCTGGCTCTGCATCAGCTCCTGCTGGGAGCTCGGATGAGCTCATCCAGGACTCCGCGGCTCCCACGCCGCCATCTACCTCGTCAGCTGGAGGGTCCGAGGGGCCCGTTCAGCCTCCTGTCTCCGCTGGAGGGTCCGAGGGGCCCGTTCAGCAACCTTCCTCGTCAGCTGGGGGTTCAGGAGAACCGCACCAGCCTCATGCCACGTCAGCTGGAGGGTCCGAGGGGCCCGTTCAGCCTCCTGTCTCAGCTGGAGGGTCCGAGGGGCCCGTTCAGCCTCCTGTCTCAGCTGGAGGGCCCGAGGAGCCCGTCCAGCCACCTTCTGCTACGCCTGGTCCAGCCTGTGCTTCGTCAGCTGCAGCTCCAGCCTGTGCTTCGTCAGCTGCAGCTCCAGCCTGTGCTTCGTCAGCTGCAGCTCCAGCCTGTGCTTCGCCCGCTGCAGCTCCAGCCTGTGCTTCGCCCGCTGCAGCTCCAGCCTGTGCTTCGCCCGCTGCAGCTCCAGCCTGTGCTTCGTCCGCTGCAGCCTCAGAGCCTTCGTCCGCTGCAGCCTCAGAGCCTTCGTCCGCTGCAGCCTCAGAGCCTTCGTCCGCTGCAGCCTCAGCCTGTGCTTCGCCTGGTCCCGCCTTGACTGGTCCCGCCTCGACTGGTCCTGTGCCCACCGGGCCTCGGCCAGTACGCCTGACACTGGAGAGCCGCCGCCGCTGCCTTCCGCGCGGCCGGCCTCCTGAACTGCTCCGTCGTCTCCTTCGCCGCCGCCGCTGCCTTCCGCGCGGCCGGCCTCCTGAACTGCTCCGTCGTCTCCTTCGCCGCCGCCGCTGCCTTCCGCGCGGCCGGCCTCCGGACCAACTCTGCCACCTGTGCCACCCGCCTGGTCGGCCCCCCGACCGTGTGACCCGTGAACTCTGGTGCCTGTGGGCTCTGGGTCGGCCCCCTGAACTTTATTTTGACTATGGTCATGTGCTCCCGTGTTTTCTGTTGTTTATTTTGTTTCCCGTTCTGGTCCCTCCGTCCTGGTCCCCCGCCTCCCGCCCTGGGTGGGTTGTTTTCTGTTTTTGTTTCTCGGGTTTGGGCTGTCGGGAGCCAGCCCTTTAGGGGGGGGTGGTGTCATGGTCCTGGGCCATGTGGGCCCAGTATTCTTAGTTTTCATGTATTTTTGTATTTTGTTCCTTATTTAGGCCATGTTTTCTGAGTTGCCCTGTTGTGTTGTTCCCTAAGTGTTTTCCCTTCATGGCTCTCTCCCCCCTGTGTGCCCTCTATGTATTTATGAGCCCTCGTCTCCCTTTGTGGTTGTTTCATGTTTCCCCAGCCCGTTACGTCTGTGTTTCCCCGTGCTCTCTCTCCTCCTGTCTGAACCTCTGTGCCTGTACATGTCATGTTCAGTTCACCCCGCCCTGTCTCGTTATGATTATCAGTGTCACCTGTGTTCCCCGTGTGTGCCCACTTTCCTCGTTTACCCTCTGTGTATTTCTGTCTGAGTCTCCCTCTGTTCGGCGTCGCGTTCTCCCTCATGTTGTGTGTAATTCTCCCCGTGGTTCGGTTCCCTTGTACAGTTCATGCTTTAGTTTTCCCAGTTTTAGTTTATTTGTATTGCCTCCCGTGGCCAGCAATAAAGCTGTGTTTTTGAGTTTATCCCCGTGTCTGCGAATCTGCATCTTGGGTCCTTCCCCTGCCTGCCACACAACGTATCATGACAGGTGAAGTCTGGAAAACCAACAAACTCACCAACCAACCAACCAACCAACCAACCCGCTGTCTTTTCTGATCTACCTAGAAAGACATTGATTTCTTCATTTTTGCCCCTCTGAGCCCTGAGATTTGACAAGACTCTGTAGAGGTCCCTGATCCATCATTTAAGCTTTTCAAGGTAGCAGTATACTTTTTTCTTTGTTATTAATAAAGGTGCTTTGTGCCAGGCGCCTCTGTAGCCATCCATTATTGTTTTCCTCCCACTTTTGGTGGCCGCAAAATGAAAAGAGTTTACCAAGCATGAAAACTGATGACCTAATTCATTCACCATAATACCACAAGAAATGCAATTCTAATAAATGAGCCAGGCAGAGCTTTGTGCTTTCTATCACCAAACACTGCAGGCTAAAAAGTGCAGGGGCTCGAGTCAGCCTATGCTATGTGATGCTCTATTTGCAGCTTGAGAAATTCCCACTAATGCTACAACGCCTTTCTTGCTATACGTGCATGCCAAAGAGGGTGCAAAATGAATAATTTCATTTAAAAGTAAATCAGGACAGATTAAGTGAGCTGAAAAGAGCAATTGGGGATAATCTCCCTTTAAGTGCGCAGCCATAATATCCTTCATATCCAAGGCCTCGCTTTCTCTTTGCCTCTAAGAGGATGTCAGTGCAGTGCTTCAATAGGCATCTCACCTTTGTTGTCATTTACTGGGCATTTCTATTCAACCTTGAAAATCAAAGCCTCATTTGGTTTAAAAAAAGAAACGAAGGAAATTAAGTAATTTTTCCTGATTGCAGGCTCTTCTTTGTGAGATTCACTGCCTTCTTTATAACCAGGGCAATTTTTTTTCTCTCACTTTTTGCAGAGTCATGACTGAGTGAAGTGGTCCGGGAAATCCCTGAATGCTCTCCACGTGCTGGACCAGAGCCAGGAATTAAAAGCACATGCTCCCGTCTAACTCCTGCAAGTCCATTTCTGCACACCGTCTCAACTCTTTACAATCCTTCAGGCTACTTTTGTTCAGTATTCATGATACTGAACAGCCTCTGCAGGCCTTTTTACATCAAATAGCTGCTTTTTATGGAGGTCAGAGACAACTCTGACATTATAGAATGCATTAAGAAGTTACACATAAGCTTAAGCATCCTCAAGTAGCAAGCTAAGGGAGTAATTGGAGACTTATGAGGTACCGTTGCCATTTTTCAAAACCCTTCGAAAAGAGTGCTTAGGCACAAAAGGCATTAAAGCCTAAAAAAGCCTCTTATCCCCCCAACAAAACCTGCACAATGGCATGGATCTATGCCAAAACTTTCCAAGGCTTTTTCATTTTCAAAGCCTGCCAGTTCAAGGGTAAATAATAACAAGAAAATAACGGCAGTGAATTTCTGCAGAAAATACCATATTGTAGTTTTCTGCCTTCCCTTATAAAAAATAAAAATAAAAAAACAATCCAGGAAAACCTAAAATAACTTCTAAAACACATGATTAGATGAATTATTACATATTATACATTTTCTCTTCTTTCTTAAAACAACCACTTTCTATGATGAAGGAAGAGTGACACAAATAAATAACATTAAACTGAAAGCTTTCACATTATATAGTCAGAATTCCTCAAATTCAAATTTTTAATGTTCTTCTTGGGCACAGCGTCTCAATGCAGCGTTTACAGTTTTGCTTTCATTTGATAGAAGCAGTGGAATAGTTCCAATACACAATATGCTCATTTTACTTCAGGCAGTATGTTACTCTAGACATCTTTAGAAATCGTGCAAAGTGGCAGGCTCGTATGGGCTATCGTTAGCACAGGTGCTAGGTGCTCCCAGAGTCCTGCAAGTTCTCCAAGATTCATAGCATCTAAGGATTACGGCACTTTGCACGCTTTGCCTTTAAACCGCTAGAGCTGTTAATCGATCTGCATAAGGTGAAGGAAATATCAACCGTTACCTTCTTTGACACAAATCATTGCATTTTCTTCTTGTTTCTGACCATTTAATTAACAAAAATGTCCATTTTGTTTGAGTGGGACAAAGCTACTAAACTTTAAAAATAGTGAAAAGTGAACATTGAAGAATTTCTTTTGTAAAAGACTAAAATCTCTTTGAATGGAAGCAAAAGATTTTCTATGAAAGCCCGAAATTGGTGAGAAGGGATTTACTGCAAACAAGTTCATTATAAAGCAAAAAGACATTCTCAACAGTCTCTCTGGTGACTAAAACTGTTGTACAGGTAGGACTAATTCTCTAGTTTTTAGCAGAATAGGAACACATAAGAAAAATACCGTATTGGTGTTTCTCCTTATCGAGCAGAGTAAGGTCAAATAAATTTGACTGACCTCAGACACTGTTCTCTAAGGTCAGCAGTACAAGGGTGATTTGTGTTTGATCAGTCACTCATTTTCATGTGTGAACGTTCACTAAAGTTGAGCCTAAAATGCCTTAAACGGCTGGAAGTGTGAGAAACAAGAATGCAGCATTAAGCTGCTGGCAAGGACCACATCCCTCTGCCCACGGAGGGAATCACTGCTGCCAATTAAAAGTGAGATGCAATCAAGCTTGACGCATAAACGCAACAAACTTAAGGACCTGCGTTGACAGTTGCATTGCAGATTCATGAGTCAGTGAAGAAAACCAGACAATTTTCTTCTGCAATCTTTGACAGAAATTTCAAGAAAGCACACAGCTCGCTGCTGCATATATTCAAGGACTGTGCACAATTGCTGTGTTTTGCTTCATGTGCACCGGGGAGTCCAGCTTATATAACGCCACCCAATTAGGGATGGATCAGCTGCAGGACCGGTTGTCCATATACAGTAGGGTGCGGCCAGTCTTTGGCCCTTCTTCTTCACCATGAATGCGCCTGCCACAAGCCAAACTTCCAGCCACAGGAGCGGACAAGAAGGCAGCCTGTCTGGCTCACAGGACTGACCTCATCCACTGGGTTAGCATAAGATATACATAGATGATCTGTAAATATACTATGATGAGGCCACAACTGTGGCTTTGAGACATGGAAATGGGGGATGATGGAAAAGAAATTTGCAGCAAGCTAATCAAACATAATGCAAAGATAGAACGGAGGAGACAGTCAACAAAATCTGTGCAAGAAACATATGCTGTATATTAACACATCAAGGGTACATATAGCACTACTGTAACCATATTAGGAGTTGTTGACTCTGTGTTTTTCATACTGTTGCTGGATTATGAACTCAAACTAAAATGCAATATCCTTACTAAATCTTTTAACTCTTAAAATTTAGATCTTCATAAATATACATGAAGCCACTTTTGGCTGCTCCCTTATCCACAAGAGGTCACCACAGCAGGTAGCTCGGCATGTTTGCTTTGGCAGATTTTTACACCACGTGTCCTTCCTGACACGACCCCCAAGGGATTTATTGTCTCCTCCTGGAAACAAACCACAGATCTTTCTGTTGTTAGGCAGAAACCGCTACATTATGGAGCCACTCTTCATGAATATTCGCAAGGATGAGTTAAGGACTTGCAATGTCGTACACGCCTTATTTTGGAAAGCTAAGAATAATATTACCCCTGGAGAGTCTTGGGTCGATTTGTGGCTATTTTCAAATTTCGATTACATGCCATTTGCACAGTGTTGAATGGAATATAGCGAAAGTCTGCAAAAAAAAGTTCGGTCACATTTACTGTTAAAATTTCAGTATGACTTCCGGAAATTAGCTTCAGTGGCTAAGCTAGCGATAAACTTACACTATCGGTCCTAGTGGTCGATTTGTGCCCCATTGAAACCCATTATAAACGCTATTTTTCACGGCAAAAAAATTACGGTCAAATCGATCGTGATCGGTTATGTTTCCGCTTCCGCTTGCAGTACTGGCCTTAGAGTTGTAATTTTTTTATTTGTCCACCGGGTGGCGCCCTTGCTCCACATGTGACGCCTGCTGGAACATACACATGTTCTCCAGCGGCCTGCTCGAGACAGATACCCGGAAAAGGCAGACTAATTTCCCGCGTACAGCAGCAGCTTGGCCCGCTGCTCGTTCCGGACCATTTTCTGACCTTAGGATCGTTTGAGGGTGCATTAATTTTTTTTAATCAACAGGAAATGACGTATTTGTTTTCACGTGGTAGCGGAAGTGTGTGCTGCAGACACGGGAACCGAACCATATGCTCCGGCGCTGCGCGAAACACACCCGCGGCAGAGGCACTCCTCCCCGGGGGAGCAGGAGCAGCAGCGCCGCCTGGGGACATTTTTGGCTTCTGAAAAAAAAATTAAAACCGGATCGAAATTAATGTTGGTGCCAATCTTTTGTCCATCTAAAGGCCTAATTATAATAACAATAAAATATTACTTCAAATGTTTTTTTTGGAAAATATTTTATGTTTTATGTTTTATGTTTTTGGGGCAAAAAAAGCAGTGCGCTCATGTGACGAAACCGGGATATAAAGGGTTAAAATCCGCGAAATGTAATTAAAACTTGACATGAATATTTCAAGGAGAAGTAGGTCTAAAAGATTGGCTAATTTAAAGTGGAAAAAAATATTAATATATAAATTTTTTATAGCACTTTTTTGGGCGTGGTCGATTTGTGGCTCTAAGACCGATAGTGTATGCATTTTTCTAAGACCCTCCAGTTAAGCAAGTTTTGAGAGACTTGTAAAGTACACAGAGAAGGAGAAACCAAATGGAGGGCAGCAGTGGAAAAAGTGCTGAAAGTTCAAAATCCAGAGGAATATATAAGGCGAAAATGGCTACACGACCTCTACATCCTAGACAACGGCACCCTGACTACCATCAGGTATCAGGATTTCTCTCCCCCCACCTCAGCTGTTTTGAGCTACAGTATATAAGGTATAATATCCATTCATTCTCTTGATCATTGATCTAACTTAGGACCATAAGAGGGTTAGAGTTTACACTGACTGGTATATAATACCATATACACACACTTTCATTTCATTCATGGAACAACCTTGTCTTTGGACTGTGGGAGGAAGACCCAGGAACATCCGGAGAACTTGCAAACTCCAGACAATGTCTGGGGAGTTCGAACTTCCACTTAGCGCTAGTGCTAACACTGTATGACCATGCTTCCTTGCAGATGAGTCAAACTGAAGAAATACAATAATCAGTATCTGCATGGTAGAAAATAAATCTTAGCTCTCTCTTGTGTATCACTGAATACAGCACTCTTTAGTTTTTCTTAACTTTGGTGACGTACTACAACTTCAAAACACAGACCCTACTCACTTTTTGAGTCTTTTTTCTTATTGAGGTCAGAGAGCCTGAGCGAGAAACAAAAAGCTATATTAAAGTCGCTGTAGGCTGTTCGCGAGATTCATTTACAGGCAGTGCCTCAGCTCATTATTCACAAAAACACACAGTAAATTCTCCAGAACTGCTGCAGACAGGTACATCCTTTTAATGAGTCACAGATCCTCTCAGACTCCATGCACAGAAACCAAAACCTTCCATCTTCTGAAATGCGACTACATTATTTTGCCATATTAATTTGCACGAGGTGGTGAAGTCTTCACGGCCACATGCTGTGCAGCAAGTCTTTTTTTTTTTTTTTGACATTTTGCAGATGTCCTTGAAGTTAAACAGGCTGCAGCTATTGTGCAAATCCGTTCCTACTCAGACCTCCTTTTAAACACATATTGCTGCTTGGCTAGCAACTCTGAGCAGGAAATGAAAACAAGTGGTGTGACACCATTAGTTTTCCTGGAGCATGAAGCATAAATATTTCACTTTGAAAGTTTCACATATTTGCTCCCAAAGTATCTCATCCTACATCTTACGCTCCTGTCCTAAATCCACTGCTATTACTGATCTGGTCTTGCATACCCCGAATGGGTGGAGGCTTTACATAACTCCCACTCTCTCTGCAAAAAATACACACACACACCAGAGCAAGAGAGCGGCTAGTAATGTACCA